>NC_140645.1:40504980-41730313 GCF_978046115.1 Saccoglossus kowalevskii | reverse complement strand
GTTCAATTAAGTTATTGTCGGTATCTACTAGGGGTGTCACAACACACACCAATTATGGCCATGTATAGCAAGTTAGACAGATACCCCCACGACGCATTTATAAAAAAACAAATAATTAAATATTACAGTCGGGCTATGAATTCTAATAATGTGTTACTCAAGAAAGCTTTTGTGAATAACCGAAAGATTAAAAGTAAATGGTATCTAGAAGTAACATCGTTATTAAACAATATCCGATAATATCATTCAGTTAACAACTGTGATAAATTAACCTTGGCACAAAGGATTTATTTCTTGGATGGAAAGGTGAGGTCCATAAAGAACATATCGGCTAATCAAATCAGATCTAAACCTTGAGCCATATTTAGTCAAGCTAAAAAACTTTTAACTGCGTAGTGTGCTTACCAAATTTCGTCTTAGTGACCATAGTCTCAAAATTGAAATGGGTCGTCATAAAAAAATCCCATTAAACAACAGGGTTTGTGACATGTGTAACAAAGGTCTAATTGATGATGAAATGCATTTTCTGCTGGAATGCAACAAATATAATGAGTTGCGTAACAAACTGTTCAATAAAGCTAAGGATATGATCCCAGCATTTGAAAATATACCTGCAGAGGAAAAATTCATGGAATTGTTACAGAATGAAAACGTTATTATACCAGTAGCACAGTTCATAAGTAAAAGCTTCGAAGTCAGGAAGCAGGGTCTTACTTGACATCTTAATGCCTGCTGTCAATTTAGTAATTTTATATTAGTTAGTAATTTAGAGATTTTGTATTATTTAGTAATTTAGTGATTGTATTTGTTATTTAGTATATTGTGTTTCTGTTTTGTTTTCATATATATTTTTCTCCTTGTACTTTGTGACCATTTTCTTTCCCTCTGGGGATTGTGTAAGAGTCAATAAGTAAATAAATAAATCATTAATCAGATGAGATACTAGTAAACAGTGTGAGGACCATGGTAAAACATTGTGGGTTGCTGATTGCAGTAACACCGTACAAAACATTTTCCCATTGTATTATGTAGCAGCACACATATTGCTACAGATGCTTTTCAGAAACTGATTTCTTGGTTTCCAGAAACAAAATTAAGCACAGACTAAAACTTGACGTACAATGATGAACATTAATTTGTAAAATGAGTCATGTGACCTACCCTGGTTCAGTGTGATCTGAGACTTGAAGTCCTGGTAAACTTGTTACATTTTCCAAGAATGGGAACAAAGAGGTGTGTCCAACATCATTCTGGTGACCTAGAGTTGGTGATAAAGATGGGAGACCCTGACTTGAATGTAAATAACTTGGTGACAGAGTATGAGCATCTGGAGATATTGGTGGACCCTACAAAAAAACCCAAAGACAGCGGGCATTAGTTATTTAGTTATCAAGGCATCCCATGTAAACTACTTGTAATCGGTAGTCGCTGCATCAAGCATGCACAAGATGTAGGTTCCATACAAACAAAGATTTCGATTGTGGTGCAAATAAAAGACATTACCAAAATAATTCCTAGGATGAATTGAATGCATTGTTGAATATTCTATGAAGTAAAAGTGGATGTTAATGCACAATGCATCCAGATCAAAACTTGCACAGTGCTTGCTACTGAGAGTGCATTGCATTGTGGGAAAATCAATATTTAACACAAATCTCTCACATACATGGCACGATGACCATTACACTTTGAGGGTATTTATGTTTTCAGGACTACAGTAAATTTTTCCCTGCTACCAAATTTTATGATTTTTATTGATTCACGAAGTCTATAAACATGTATATGTTTTAAGTACTGCAAAACACTTCGAAATACCTACATATCATAATTGCGAATTTGAATCAATGCATGGATTAACAGAATCTTGGTTTGACTGTCAACAATCATGACGCGTACATGTTTCTTGTTCCAGTCGCTACGAAACCCTACACGTAGCGGCCAGAACAACAGACTAGCACAGGGCTAGCAAATAAAACCAACCATGTGGAATGTCAGTTTATCACCATGTATTATAATCATGGTGGTGATGATGATGACGGTGCGACTAGTTTTATTTTAAATTCATACATGTAATAAAATGCACAATAACAATACCTGAGACAGCATAAGGCCTTGTCGCTGGTGTAGTATCGCCTCATGATCGTGGCCCAGCCGTCCACGAAGAATACTTTGCTCAGCTTGGCTAACTTGTTGTGGACGTTCAGGCTCCTCTTCGCTTCCCTCATATCCCTCGGAATGTCTTGATAACATCGGATTTTGAGGAGGAAACGGAAAAGCACGCCCGTGCTCTTGACGTTCTCTGTTTCCGTCGTCCATTTTGAAAAGGGATATCCCCTCTCTGTGCATTACCGCTTGGTGGCGCTATCGCAACCACCTGTTCAAACTGAAGTGAAGAGAATTCTCCAAAATATACTACTTGGTAGTATTAAAATTAAAAAAGCTGCAGAGAAGTTTTGAGGTGGGGGCCTGAATATTTCTAGAAAAAAAGGAAGAAAGCACAAAAACAAAGATTCACCGCAACAATTATTGTGCATGACAAACTACATGTACAGTGTATGGATTTATGTCACTTTTGGTTGTTTTCCAAAATCAAGCTGAAACCCTTTGTGTCAGCAAAATTAGCCCCTCAAAATGCAGGAAATAATGTTTCAGAGGGTCTAGATTTCAACATTTTTAAGGGAAGCATGCCCCAAACCTTCGGCATGAGGCTGGTGAGCAGATCTTGCCCCTCCAAAATGTTGTGCCGCCGCCTCTGTTGTGACATCATCGTAATAGTTCTAATTAATATTAATGAGTTAGTTCAACATTATGAATCAGTATGCAAGGGCATATGCACACATTATGAATCAGTATGCAAGGGCATATGCACACATTATGAATCAGTATGCAAGGGCATATGCACACATTATGAATCAGTATGCAAGGGCATATGCACACATTATGGGTGTAGACGCTGTAAGCTCTTGAGCCAATCACTGTTAAATATTTGAATTTGAATGAAATATGATGATCGGTATTGTCATAAGCATAGGCCCAGCTTTGTGCCCTTCACTGAATCACAAACACATTCCTTTGAAGTACTAATTCAAACTGAAACAAGAGGTTTATATGTTTTTTGGCTGAAAGATTTACATTGGAATATTACATTTTCAAAAGATATCATTGCACTCGTTGATTGCCATAAAAATTTATATATATATATATATAGAAAATCCAAGAAAATGTATGTGTGGTTGAACCAATACATGTCAAGTAGAATCATTACTCCACTTTATCCTTTTCACCACTGACCAGTTCTCTCTTTTCATCACAAATTCACAAAATAGTCTCATTTATAGTCACTTTTCTTCAGGAGATTGGGAGCAAAAAAAGCAAAATTATTAAAGAAAAACAGAAAATTTACTAAAACTTTTCTGTTGCCTCCAAAATTAGAATTCATAGGTCACATTGACTTTACTAACATTTTATACATGAAATTCATACAGGATGTGGGTAATACCACAATTCGTCTAAATGTGGGTTACTACTAGACAGTAATACACCATGAAAACAACATGGTGTACTTTCATTTGTTTATTAATTACAAAGCGACAATATTTTAGTACAGCAATCATATGACTAAATATGTCACACCATATATTTCTTCAAATAATGGTATATATACAATATACTTCTCATATCCTAGTATAAATGCAATATAATACTATTCCAAACACTATAAATGATACAGTATGTGACAGAAACGTGTCTCCTTAGACTTAAACCCTAGTTTATAAACATATTAATAAACATTTTGACACTTCAGTTGGTCGAGTGAAAGGTGTAAAGGGGATGCAATATACATTTTATAAATTCAAATTGTTGTTGTAATCAACTCGTCAGCTCAACACTGTCTCCACCTATTAATTAATGTGCACACGTCTGCAATCAGACATACATGTGAACTAGTGTCAGCAGACACCCACTTATCCAAATTAAAGTGCTGATTGGACAATATTAAACTCATTAGTAAGAATAATTTATACTCACTATGATGTCATAACATCATTGTTGGATTGGTCAACTGGAAATCCAGCAGCCACTTTGAATTCATATAATTGTAATTGTAACATCCACAGGTTTCTGTTGCAAACTGTATATATTCAAAATAAAATTATTTAAATATACTGTAAGCCAAAAAAGTCAAAGTCAATCACAGCCTACAGAGATATTCACACTTTTACAACATGTGTCCACTGTCTTACTTCAAAATTCATAACAATAGCATGGCACAACAGACAGCATTTGGTATATTTAATATCTAAAGGCATAATATACATACATGAAAAAAATAAAAAGCAGCAACAAAAATCACTTATCAAATTTTTACAACAAAAAATCTTCAGTTATAGGAAATAGTTTGTGGATGCTCTGGAAATTGTACTTTTTCTCAAGTCAAAGCAATAAAAATACAAATATTTTTAATTACAAATGGAGTAATTGATACAACTTAAAAAAATACAAGTCTAAGACTTAAAGGGATGGTTTTTAATGGAAAACAGAATCACCCTTACAAAAATTGTGGTTCTCTGCGCCCACTCTTGTGTCTATGTACCATATTTATTAACGTGTATAGTATATTTATAAACTTAAACTTATAAACTTAAAAAAATAATACTAGTATTATCAGTTCAATTGATAACAAATATGAGCACCATTACTATCAAATTACTGGAATTGTTCGATGAGAAGCATATCTCACAAAATCATAGTGCTGTTTCGGTACACTTAAATTTACACATGCACACTTTCACGTAAACAAATACAGTCTTTAAATTATAAATACATAATTATATATATACATTTGTACCATAATTTATCATTCTTAGAAAAAATACTGTGAGTAAAAAAACTGCACTGTGTATATTTCTATTCATAAGTATAGGTATTTGCCTCTCATAGTGTTTAGGCTTTGTGACATTTACAAGAGTAGCTTTTACTCTGAAACACCACGGATATGAGTGATGATTAACATATCTTTTAAATGTTTTCATTTGTATATCTTAACTAAATCCATTAGAGTCAGGATTATAGGTACTGACTCCCAATATCTAAGTCACGATTCAAACCAAATTTTCCCAACTTGAGCAAAAATAATTGAGCAAAAACTTTTATTCACATGCAAAATTCCAGACACCTAGCCAAGCTAGCCAAGGTCTGGCACTAACCTTTTCATCACCAAACTTTCTTGTCCACATTTTTTTGTACGTTTTTCTCACAATCTACAGTATTTCTGGAAATAAACCCTAATTTTGAAGCCAACATTTTCAGTGAAAAAAATGTGAATTTGTGATGAACTTGGTGGTGAAAAAGCTAAAGAGTAAATGAAATACTAATTTACAAATGCCTATTTAAACCAGGTAGAAAATGTTAATCTTCAAGTTATTACCACCAATACCAAAATTGAGATACCAGTTTGTACCTCCAGA
Source organism: Saccoglossus kowalevskii (assembly GCF_978046115.1). Classification (NCBI taxonomy): domain Eukaryota; kingdom Metazoa; phylum Hemichordata; class Enteropneusta; family Harrimaniidae; genus Saccoglossus; species Saccoglossus kowalevskii. Next base: position 41,724,845 of record NC_140645.1, on the reverse strand, counting down.
GGAAAGAATATGTATTCTATGTTATGTTGGCAATGTATTCCATGTGATAATTGAATGTGGAAACAATACTACTAAAAAATACATGATTTCTAAACACTATTTCTATATTGAATGAGAATATTCTTTTTTAAGTTTTTCCATCTGTTAAGTACAAATAATGATTTCATTGTCAACAATCTGGTCAAGTTTGAAATTATATTTTACCCAAACTATAATTTATTATTTACATATTTTAAAGCTTTTCTTGTGTTCACTTGATTATAAATTAATTATTCATGATGTAATTCTGTGTCAAATAAAATATACTATGCTATATTATCACCCATCTATCAGTATGTACCATATAAATTAAATAGTTCTTGAACTTTTGAAATCACCTAGCTTTATTGGGAATGTGTAGCCATAGGGTAAATGTTTCACTCTTAGTTTTGCAGTGGAGTTTATATTTCATTGTCACGGTTAAAGGGCAGCGTTTTGACATGGGACTCATAACAAATATGTTATTATACATCTGTCACTGTAACGCCATAAGTTACAGCATGCCGTAATTTTGCGGTATTTACGGAGTATTTTCATCCTACTACCCGGTATACAAGAAAATGCAAATTCCAAATATGGAATGATTACACGCATATAGCATCCTCTAATAATAAAAACAAACATGGCTGACATCAGGGTTTGACCGGACTCAACACAAAGAAGTTTTCTGATTCTGTTCTAAACTTTTTGGATTTCGGCATTCATATGATGTATTCTTGGAAGGAAAAGATGTATAATAATAAGGTTATTATGAGAATACCACAAAGTATGCACTCAGACAGTATGCCGCGCTTCGACCTCCGCTGCACGTCGGTCGATACTCCAGCTGTACTGTCTTCATGCATACTTTGAGGTATCCTTGCAATAACTTCATATTATTTGTTTAAATGTGCGTTATGTAACGGTAGTCACCCTTTAAATAACCCTACCACAAAAGCATGAGGAACAGATCTGCTAAATATATGAAACTTTGAAATCATGAGACAAGGTTCTTCAGGATCATGAACTACTGGAAACATCAATTTCAAATAGAGGGACGATCCTTCTGTTTTATTTTTGAGAAAAGTATGTTTGAAAAGTTAAATAATTTGTCTCTTTTTACTCATGACATTCAATGGACCACATCTATTTTCACATGGTGAATTGAAAACCAGGAGACTCTTGGGTAATTGACCGATATCTGGTTTACTTCCCCATTCATCTGCGCCATCACAGCAGTCACAAATACCGTCATTGATTCGATTTGATGGTACAAACCGTTCCTCAGCAATACAGTAAAACTTTCCACTGGGACAAGCATTTGTACCCGGTTCATCACTACCATCATCAGGACAGTCACAGTAATTATCATTGAGACGAGCAAATGGTATTTTTTCACTTCGGTCAAGGCACTCGAACATGTCGTCTCGGTCTGGTGTGTAAAGTTTACGAAGTTTGGGGTCAATGCCCCGCACCGTTTTATATAGGCCACGCACACCTGATTGTGAGTTGCCAGCCATCTTGGAAGACAATTCATTCCGATTTACATCTTGGAAAAATGTTTCCATGGAAACGAACTGCAGGACAATGAAGAAAACGCCTGCTATTGAGCAGGCGATAAAACTTGAACACAACACGCGTCGTCGCATTCCTCGAAATCTCAACATTTCGCCTTCATCAGCGCAGGCAAACACTTGTGGCTTCTAAGTATGTTTTATCCAACACAAAGCGTGCACGTTTACCAAACTGTGTATGAACTCAGACCAGCTTACCCTTAATTAAACTGTGGCTCCCTAGGCCAGTTCAAAATGATAAAACTGCAGTAAGTACGTCATTTTTACAATTAAAGCATCAACAATGAAGCCTTACTAGTAATATATCTAGTAAACTTAATAATTTCGGATTTTTGGTAACAATTTTAAATTCTGGAGTATACGTAAATAACAAACCTAAGCTAAGGAGCCCTTATTCGACTCCTGGGATTCGACTTCCTCCTTTCCAATTTCAACATGGCGGCCAGCAGCGGTACGAACAACGTGGGCGAAGACGGATCATGGCCAAAGTGGGCAATCGCTTTGGCTATCGGAGCCCCGGTTGCTGTTGGATTGGCCGGAGCATATTATTATACAAAGAAGAAGACGGGTGTGTCGGAGAGAAAAGACCCAGAAGGCAGAACGGACGAGAACGTGGTGACCGAATCAAAACCACCGGAGTTGGTAAGTCCCCATTTACCTGTGAAACTGTTTTACGTCCATGATGGTTTGCAGAATATATTTATTGTATTTTAAGGTATGGTACGGTCTACGTGCTCATGTAGCGTTCTTATTGTAATTAACGTTTTTATTTTCTACCTTTCATGTATGTCTCGTTGGTATAATAATCATATTTTAATATGTAGCAGGTAATGCCCGGTAAGCGAGCGCAGTCGAGTGGTTGGAAAAAGTTCCTTTTACACTCCACACCTAACCCTAACTCTAACCCTCACACAAGACCCCAATTCAATTGTACATGTATATTTCCCCTCTAGATAACTATAGGTGTCCTAAGGAAGGGCATATATACAATTAAATTGGGGAGCGCTGGAGACTAGGGTAGGGTTTTAAACTCAGACTACTATAGAACAGACTAGTAAGCCTTATTGTTTGTAGCATGTATGTAATTGGGTCAAAAAACTAACTCTGCGATACGATTGTGCATCTCGCAGAATGTTGATTATTGCACTCTGCGAAAGGGTCGCAGAGAGCACGATTCCCTTTGGTTTGCTGGTCGAAAAGCGCGAATCCCAATCGTTGAAGACAAATTGTGGGACCAAACAAATGTCACATGGTTTATGGTGGTCAGACACATCACACTGCTGGCTAGAAAAGTGAAATAGTGTAACGTGCACGTTGGTGTTGACTGCCTATTTACGGTGTAACGTTATTGCCATCTTGGAGTTGTAAGGCGCCATCCCAACGACTATGCTCATTAGCATAGACATCAGCTTCAAAGTGAGTGGAACGCGAGTACTTTTCACACGTTCGACAATGAATGTTGCATCAGAGTCCCACTGTTGGGGAACTGTGGTTGTACACAGTGAAAAAAAATCATTCGCTATGTGCAATGTTTTTCCATGACAGCAGTTGTTAGCAAGCATCTGCCTTCTTTTAAATCATAAACTGACTCGAAACGAGGAAAAATAAACACTTGTGGTCTACGATCGATCAGCTGATATTATAACCATCAGAAATGAAATACTTTGTAACAGTTGTGAAAAGTAAACAAAAACGACGTTAGTTTGTGGTATGAATGTACCTAATCATAATTTTCGAAGTCAGTATTACTGAAAAATTATGGTTAAATTTTTTAAAATGAAAGCCAAACTTCAATGATCCATTTTAATCTTAATGTCATTTTTTTTCTTGATTTTTCAAAAGTTGATAAAACTTTGTACCTTGATCGAAATTCGGAAAGACCATGCTCAAACGTTAACACTACCTACCGTCTTGTTAATATAATTGCATAATGTTTATCTTTGGGATGGTTTAAATGATAGGATCTTGTCTGTATACTCTGATAGAACGGGTGATAAGCTTCCCGTCGCAAACAATGTGTATTTATTTATCTGACGTCCATTGTCAGCATTATTGTCAGTCAAGACTTTGTCTGAGAAATCGTTTTATTTTCCAAGTCTATATTCTATTTTAATTAATAACACCATCTTACTAACGCAATGACAATAAAAAGAAAGCAAGCAAAGACGCAAATGACAGACGAGGCAAAGAAACTCAGTGACTAAGGGTCATGTTTACTACATGTATTTTAGACTTTCCTGCAGTCTGTTGTGATTCCAATGAAAAATTACAGGACTTTTGTGTTCACCCCTCGTTTACACAATTTATATTTATTTTTCAATAATGTTTCATCTAATCAAAACAGACTGCAGGCAAGTCTAGGTCATATTATGACCAAACTCACAAGTGGTTCGAAAGGGACGATGAGGTTGAACTATAGTCTATTTGCATTAAAGCAATAGAGTTTCAACTACTTAACCGATGACGACACCGATACGCAAGACCGTTGAGGGGCAGTGATCAGATGAGGAAGTGAGTACAGAAAATCTGTTGACATCGGCCAAATAAACAAAGCCATCATTCCCGTTTATGCAGAGAGAGCTCACCCATCTAATTTTCCATTGACACTGCCATTTTAGTTTTCTATCTACAGCAGTGGTTTTAATCCATTCACATAGCTATACATTTTATTCTCTTAATATTCTTAATAAAACGAAATTGATTGCTGAGAAACAGCTGAACGCTTTGTTTGGGAGTTCAAGTGGTGAACAATAGTCATAACAAATTATACTTGCTAAATGATGAAAAAAGAATGTTACATCGATAAAGCATAGTCATAAACAGTGAACCTTTTAATTGAATATTTTTGCACTTTATTGGAGACGAAAATTCACAAGTCAAAGCTGACGTACAACATTCGTTGTAGAACGTGTGAAAAGTACTTCACGTTCCACTCACTTTGAAGCTGCCGCTTATGCTAATGAGCATAGTTGCGAGACGAAGCAACACCAACGTGCACGCGACACTATTTCACTTTTCATGTCTACGTGCACGCTACACTATTTCACTTTTTATGTCTAATCACCGTAAACCATGTGACATTTGTTTGGTCCCACAATTTGTTTTCCATGTGCATGCTGATTATCAAACAGTGCGGCATGTCGCCGGTACATACTTGTTTACCGTAGTTCTCGAGCAGTCAGCGAAATAACAATTTAAAATTTAACATTTCTATAAGATATGCGGTGAACCCTTACACTGTAAATAAAGAACTAATATCGACCATGTGATTCATGCTTTTCGACCAACCAACCAATAAGAATCATGCTCTTCGCAGAGTGACTCTGCAACCCTTTTGCAGACTGCAATAATCAACATTCGGTGAGTCGCACAATTGTGTCACAGAGTTAGTTTTTAGACCCCTTTACATACCTCGTTGTAGGTATGAATTAGGGTTTACACCTGTAGGATGTGTGACACGTGTTTACATGAAGATTTCTGAATGCATTCGCAGTTACCTGCTTTATGTGTTTTTTGTAATGTCATTCTAGTGCATAACGCACAGCCGCTTACTTTCTGAACTAACCGGAAATGAAATCCGTGAATTTTGACCTTTCGGTCATTGTCGTTCCTGTTCAATTTGGTCAATTTTTTGGATGAGTTACGGCATTTTTAATTTTTGTTCCTTTCATCTACAATATTTATGAATATATGATGAACAAATTTATAGCAATATTTCTCATTATTTTGACTTTTCCCAGAATTTGTTGACCTTTTTCTATAAACGTCTAATAGCGATGTTGGCATCGACAGTGTTCTTTTGTGTGGACGCTTCGTAGTATTTGTAGACAATGCCTTTGAAAACTTGATATGCTCATGCAACTATGCGATTGAAGTCATTTAATATTCAATAAGAAGCTGACATTTTAATGGTGCATAAATTTTAATTATCTCTGTTCTCACTTTTTTGTATAATTACAGTAACACAGAGGATAAACGTAGAAATAATTGCATAATAAAAACTTCCAGTTCTGTTAATGGGTTTGCCCGTTAAACTGTGTATTAAATAAATTACCATTGATATTACACGTACACATTTTCTTGCATTAAAGTTCAGTCTGTCCTTGTTTCAGAGTCCTGCCGAGAAAGCCCAGTCTGAAAAAAACAAAGGCAATAAGTACTTCAAAGGTGGTAAATATGATCAAGCCATTAAATGCTATTCCACAGCCATAGATATCTGTCCAGAGGAAAATACTAAAGACTTGTCAACATTCTACCAGAATAGAGCTGCAGCATATGAACAGTTGGTGAGTTCTGGAGGGGTGGATGGGTTGTACATAGGGTGGATAGGTTGTACATAGGGTGAGTGGGTTGTGCATGGGATGAGTGGGTTGTGCATAGGGTGAGTGGGTTGTGCATAGGGTGGATGGATTGTGCATAGGGTGGATGGATTGTGCATAGGGTGGATGGATTGTGCATAGGGTGGATGGATTGTGCATAGGGTGGACGGATTGTGCATAGGGTGGACGGATTGTGCATAGGGTGGATGGTTTGTGCATAGGGTGGATCGATTGTGCATAGGGTGGATCGATTGTGCATAGGGTGGATCGATTGTGCATAGGGTGGATCGATTGTGCATAGGGTGGATCGATTGTGCATAGGGTGGATGGATTGTGCATAGGGTGGATGGATTGTGCATAGGGTGGATCGATTGTGCATAGGGTGAGTGGGTTGTGCATAGGGTGGATGGATTGTGCATAGGGTGGATGGATTGTGCATAGGGTGGATGGATTGTGCATAGGGTGGATGGATTGTGCATAGGGTGGATGGATTGTGCATAGGGTGGATGGATTGTGCATAGGGTGGATGGATTGTGCATAGGGTGGATGGATTGTGCATAGGGTGGATGGATTATGCATAGGGAGAATGGGTTGTACATAGGGTGAATGGGTTGTACATAGGTTGAGTGGGTTGTACATATGGTGATTTGGTTGTGCATAGGGTGTGTGGTTTGTACATTTGGTGAGTGGGTTGTGCATAGGGTGAATGGGTTGTGCATAGGTTGCGCATAGGGTGAGTGGGTGGTGCATATGTCGAGTGGGTGGTGCATATGGCGAGTGGTTTTGTACACATGGTGAGTTGGTAGTGCATAGGGTGGATGGTCTGTGCATAGGTTGAATAGGTTGTGCATAAGGTTAGTGGGTTGTACATAGGGTGAGTGGGTTGTTCAGGTGGAGATGATATCTACATCCCACAAAGTAGCGTAATTCAATGTGATGATTGGTTCTTTTCTCTCATGTCAGCCCCTCATATAAGATCTGTAATTGGGTTTTGATCTGATTGTCAAATAAATATTAATTACGTAAACTTGGTATTTCCATAGAAAAATTACAAAGAAGTGATAGAAGATTGTACTTGTGCATTAAAACTGAATAAACAATACACCAAGGCATTATTCAGACGAGCCAAAGCGTATGAAAAAATGGGTGAGAAGATGAAGTGTTTAGAAGGTGAGTTTACAGATATTTGTATATTTATATACTCACTCCATCTCCTATGAACCTGTGTGTGATTCTCCCATAAGTGTTTCACACCTGTCATTAAAGTTGTGTCCTTACGCATTCTAAAAATCACTGGACAATTGTAGGACCCAATTTTCTTTGCAAATTCATTTCTGGGGTAGTAATAACTTTTATTTTTTTGTGGGTCAACATAGATAGAGGAATAACTATGTATTTGAACTACATAGATATGATTGTGCACGCATATAATGTATGTGTCTAAAACAAAAATGACAAAAGTGAGAACATTTTGAATCAAACTGGATGAACAGAATCTGCCAATATATAGCAGTGAACAGATACCTTGGCTGGTGAAGATTCCCCAACATCATAGATAATAAATCAGAACTAGTTATATTAGTGATCAGCTGTCGGTGCCTTCCTGTCTACGTTTGTTCTCTTGTTTCTTGATTTCAAAAGTCTGTTCTCATGAAAAGATTCAGATAACTATTAACCCTTTTCCGGTCAAGTCAGTGAAAAACCGCCGTCAATATGGGTATGCTAGAATTTACCATGACTCCAGCTAGCTAACTGGTTAAGTCGTTGAAAAACGGCCTGTTATTTAGGTTGCTCAGACGGTCAAGCGTTTATAATACGTTGTACGGAACCTGATATTTTACACTTGCGAAATTATGGAGGGAGAGAATTTGTTTTTGATTCCGTCAAGTCAAATAAATTAACCAAGTAATAAAGAATGTAATTCTATACACTTGTCTGCTCATTTCACTATTTTACCGTCACAACGCGACGTTTGCGACGACATAAAAAAACAACGTCTTGACCACATTGCAAACTGCAGCACTACAACCATATTTGAACGACACGATTCACGATTATAATGGTAGTAATGTATTTTGACCAGCTTGGCAAATAGTCCCAGCACTTAGAATGAATAGATTCCAACGGCTGAGCTTGGAATGTCGGCAATCATCTACGTAAAATGACCGGGACAGCTGGTGGGAAATATTCAAGACAATGTGATTTCACCGTCTGAGCTAGCATATGCAATTCCATGTGTATGCAAATTGTAACCAATCCGTGTTCGAAAATATAACGTATTTATTTGCATAACAATAAATATTCAAATTGTGGGGAGATGCAGTCTTGTGGACATCTGGTCGTTTAGTATAAACATGGCCGAAGAAAGTGAGATAAAGCCCAGACTCGCTGTGTGCCTCCTTTCCGACACGTACGTCAATATGCCGTCCTATACAGATAGGAAGTGTTTTATGAAAACAAGAAGGAAACTGAAGAAAACACGTCAATCATGCTGTGGCACAGGGAGTGATAAGTTTGACATTGTTACGACAGATTTTTCACCAGCAAAGCATGGGAAAAGAAAGAAATCCAAAGCAAAGGAAACATTTGACGTCTGTGAGTTACTAGCCGAACGTACCATGAACACCAGTGATAATAGTCCACTCAAGAAAAGGCGTAAAAAGAAAAAGAACAAACGCAAGTCGGAGACTGTCTCCTCTGACAACGAACATGTGATTACGGAAGAAAGCCGCTCGAAGGACTGTGGGGGCAAACTAGGAGGCAAACCAGGAGGCAAACGTAAATCGAAGACGAACCGTAAAGTGGTTGAATCGCCAGTTGCCGACGAAACAGATGCTGAAGAAACGGGAGTTGGTCACGCTGAAATACAATGTGCCGTCGAAGATGTGATACAATTTTTGCAAAACAATGTTTGCGATTCGGAACCGTCGACATCCGCCCCAACTGCCAACGCAGAAAAGCAGGGGCCTGAACATATCGACCAAGGGAGTACGCAACAAAACGTTGATGTCACCAAAGAAATGGTACAAGAAAATGTATGCGATACAGAACAATCAACACTTGCGAGTTTCCCCAAAAAACAAACTATTAAAAAATGTGTTGTGTATGCACACGCATCGCCAATGGACACGCGTGATGATGAACTTATATTGGACGAAAAAACGGGTGAACTACGACACAAAATACCAGATGACTTCATAGCTGCAAATGACGACGATACAGATTCAGAAATCGATGAAGATCGTGCTGAGAATGACGATTTTTTTAGAGCAGCGTTACCCACCTGTACTCGATAGCGACATTGAAATTGAATCCGACACAGAAATTGGTGCTACATTCGATTATGTTGCCTCCGGCACTGGTGAATGGAGAATGGCCACGGAGGAAGACGGCCATATATTTACCTTTCCAGTTTTTGAACACGAACCTGGACCAACTTTCGAACTGCCTTCCAATGCTCGTGAGGTAGAATATTTCCACAAATTTATCCCACCAGAACTGATAGAACTGGCTTCCACGAGACTAATAAATACGCCAAATATCATCAAAAATACATTGCAAAAAAATTAAATGCCCGCTGGCGTAATACAAATTTCAGTGAAATGCAAGCATTCTTTGGTGTGATGATATGTATGGGTGTTGATCACAAATCAGCAATCGACGATTATTGGTCGAGTGACCCCTTTCTGCAGAACATGGGAATTGCATCAGTAATGACTCAGGCCAGATTTCAAATGCTAATGCGTTATTATCATTTAGCTGATCCGGTAAATAACCCACAGCGGGATCCTGACATTGAACGTCGTCGTCAACGATCAGAGGCCGACCCGTTGTACAAAATCAACCCGTGGCTAAAACACATACTCGAAAATTGTCGGCGATATTATCAGATGGGACAGGAAATTTCGATTGACGAGGGTATGGTGAGATTCAAGGAAAGGTCCATGTTTAAGCAGAGATTGCCCCACAAACCCGACCGTGATGGCTTCAAAATATGGCAGGTGTGCGACTCTACAACGTCTTACATTGCGAACTTTAAACTGTATTTGGGAGTGAAATATAAAACTACAAATGAGGGAAGAAAGAAAGAAACTGGGACAATCAAGAAGACTGTGCACCGGTTGTTACAGCCCCTCACAGAAAAAAACCATATTCTTTTCTGTGAGTCGCTTTTTACCTCAGTTAACACAGGCCTTGAATTACAAGACAAGAAAGTGTACATGGTCGGTAGTTTTAGCAGACGAAATCGGAAAACCATGCCGCCACAATTAATTCCTGAGGGGAAAAGCAAGAAGCTGAAATTGAAAATTGGTGAAATGAAAGCAGCAACTAGACCGGACGACACTATCAATAATATTACTGCATACCAGGATGACAGCACGCAAATATTGATTTTAAATACAGTCTATCCCCCACTGGCTACTTCGGCAGAAGCAGTAGATGACGACAGACACATGCCTGTATCGTTACAATGTTCCAGACATCACATGGGTAGCATGGATCGTTCTAACCAAAGGCGAAAATACTATCACACGGGCAGAAAAAACAATCATTGGTCGATCTGCATGACCTGTTACCTCATAGATGTTGCATTGGTCAATGCTTATGAATGTTTCAAGGCATTGAATCGCACGACTAAAGTAACGCACAAATTCTTCAATATCTGCACAGGTAAACAACTGATTGGTGGACACTCGAGTAGAATTCAAAAATCCACAAGAGAAGTTGGCTCTCTTCCAAGTAACACGTCATTTATTCGTAGTGAAAACATGGATTCGCACGAAATATGCAGACTACCCGGGCATCAAAAATCGTGTAAGCAGTGCAGCAAGGACGGGAGAAAAACAGCGAGTGGCCGATTATCAGAAACATCGAAAGGATGCCCAATTTGTAAAGTTCACCTTCATGCGAGTGAATGTTTCGCTGCTTTTCATCACAACATGGCACTGAGGGGAAAACGCACCGTGGGAACACAAACACGAAGTTCGGAAGAGCAGCCCTCGACATCAGGCAGACACATGGGAGAAGCCCACCAGGGTGGACGACTAAGAAAGGCGCACAACAAATAAATTTGGGACTTATCAGCATCACAAACTGTACAATAGTTTGAGTTGGTGAAAATACGTTATCGTTAATTTAGTTTCATGCTCAATCGGTATTTATACGTTTTAATGTCAGGATAGTTCATCAGGTCTAGTCGGTTGAAATACGTTTCTGCGTGAGTACATTGTATATATATATATACACGCCAAGTCCCTGCAGTTACGTTTTGTTTCAAGTCGTTAAATATACGTTGAAATATTTAATTAGTTAATCGGGTCATGTCAGTGAATATACGTTGCCGTGTGAAGGTAACCCCGATCAAGTTGTTGCAGTTACATTCTTGTTCGTTTTAGTCTCAGTTTGAGTTGTTAAATATATGTTGTAAGTGTGGGCTTACTCGTACAGTCAAGTCGGTTAATATACATTAGAGCTTGAATATAACATCAGTCAAGTCGCAGAAAGTACGTTGTAATATGTTACACATGTAGTTCAAGTCGTTGAATATACGTTGCAATTTGAAATGTACGCTGACAGGTCAAGTACGTCAAACACGTTTTTCCCCGTACATGTCCCAAATATCCCTCTACTCGCGCGTTTTTTTTTTCTTACTTCGAACTTGCATTCAATTAAGCAATTATATTTATTTCAATGTTTAACACATGTTTATTGAGACTGTACAAAGGGCAAAACATCGATTCTTAACGACAGTAAAAAATGTGTATTGAAATAAAATGGTGATTTTTTTTATACGAGAAATTGTTGTCCATGGTGGTAATGAAGTGTGTATGCGAACAGATTGCAAAAAATGTAAAAACTGAAGTCGATACAGTCTGTTAACTATGGCCTATTTTTACAAAAATGTCTGGCAGGATAGCATGCACAGATGCTGGCTACTGGAGTGCATTGAATCATGACCGTTTTTCACCAACTTAACCTGATAGCCTGAAACTCCCCTGACCGGAAAAGGGTTAAGGATTCTTGTTAACAATTACAAAGTGTTTTATAAGTTTCATATGAGAGTTCTGACTTGTCTTGCTGGTTGGTTGGTAATTAAAGTGCATTCTCAGGGTTTTTTCTTGAAAAAAAAACTGCAAGAGGGAGCACTGCAATTCAGCGGCGCCACCAAGTGAGGGAGATAGGGTTCTCCCTACCAGAGTGTGGAGTTTTTGATAATTCTAAGTTAAAATGGAGCATTCTATGGCTTCCTTGGGGCCAAAATAATTACTATCAGACAGGTCATAGTTGAAGACTGTGGCCACATGTGATCCCTAGTCAATCAGAATTTTATGGTTGCCAGAAGATCTGCTCCTCAGGGTAAGGGGGCGCATGGCCATGCAGGAGGGTGCTGCCCTCCTGTTCCCTTGTTTAAACATATCCCTGAGAATACCCATCTATAGTTTTGGTTTTATTGTTTTAAGGACAATATTAAGAATGAAAAGTCGTTTCCTTTTGTCTCCTTTGTCTCAAGACCCCAGTGAGCAGTTCACTTCTAAAGAACTTCATGATATAAGCTTTCTCTCTGGGAAAATTGTTTACATTAATTGATATAAAGAAATTTCAAAGAAAATCTGATAAAATGTTCTCCAACCTTCTTTTCCATTAACTCTATAAAGACTTTATCCCACTTCAGATGTAACAGCTACCTGTATTTTAGAAGGATTCCAAAACCAGAACAGTATGCTACTTGCCGACAAAGTACTCAAAGATATGGGAAAAGAAAAAGCAAAGAAGAAATATTCTGTAAGAACTATTTTTAGTAAATTTTTAGGTTTATAACATACTTATGAAATTCTATGTGTTAAACTATTCACTACCATTTATAAGTTGTCTCCTGCCACAAATTAATAAAAAACAGTCCAATGTAACAGTGTGATTGAAACTAAATTGGGTTATAAGACCCCCCCCCCCAAAAAAAAATATTTTTAGTCAGTTTTTGTCAGAATATTAGTAAAAATTAACTTTCTTGTCAGTCACAATTTTTTTTCCTTTACAAATATTTAAAATAAAAATACTAAAACAAATGTCTGCATCAGTATTAAAAAACAAATTGACAGGACATGATCAATTTCAAAACAAATTGACAGGACATGATCAATTTCAAAACAAAATAATGCATTGTTTGAAAAATGCCGATCTCATCTGATTGTTCAACATTTATGTGTTTAAAGCATTGTTAAACATCCTATGTTTTGAATTTTAACAGAATATGACATCCTGGATCTTGCACTTCAATTGAAATAAATCTTCCAAATGTTTGTATCACATATTGTTTTGCAGACCCGCACACCTTCGATGCCTTCCAAGCAATTTATCAAGTCATACTTTTCCTCATTTGCGCAAGATATCACAACACAACCATTAGAAAGTTTACCTGTTGAGAAAACAAAGAGCATTGATAAAGTAGACATTGAAAAAGACGCACAAGACGTGGAATTGGTAGAGGATGTAAAGAATGAGACTGATGGAGAAGATGAAAAAGTAGAGGGTGACAACGATGATGAAGATAAGGACAAAGATGAAAGTGTGGAAACTCCAAAATCCAGGTATTTATATTTGTTCTATTTACCAGGGTATTATTTATTTGTTGTTGTTGTTGTTGTTGTTTGTAGACTTCATTTGTGTAGTTTTTAGCTTCGCTGTTGACAAAGTCATCTTCTTCTTCGAAACTGCAAGTCAGAATGTTTTCAAATACTTTCAACTTCTTGTAAAAAAACGCAAGTCTGATTGCTTTGATATTACATAGATAGGTACTACATGTGGACCTCTCTCAGCTTTGTTCATTTTGTGATATCTTTAATTCTCTAATTTTGATGAATATTTTTGTCATTTTGGTAAAAAGTGATATTTTCGACTTCTTGTTAAGTCTGATTGCTTTGATACAATACATATTGTTCATTTTCTAATGATATCTTCAGTTCTTTAATTGAAATGTGTATTGCTAACAGTGGAGCTATCTCAGCCGACAGGCTGCTTGTAATTAAACTGACCTGTTTATCATTATTCATCCTGTATCACCATTTTCTCTGTTCTATTTTCAGTGGATACAGAAAAGCCAGAGAATACTTTGATAATGAAGATTATGACAAAATAATTGATGAATGTACAAAAGAGATTGATAGTGAGGGACCATGTATGGCTCATGCTGTGTTGATGAGAGCCACTTTCTATATGCTAAAAGGACAGGCCAATCTTGGTAAACCTGGCTTAGATGATGTTATTGATATGGAAAGTGCTGATAAAATGGTAAGTTAAGGATACAAAGCCACTTAGCTTAGTGGTTATTATGGTATTGTGTGGATTTTACAAAGTTTGCACAAAAACTGAATAGGAATCATTGGAATTGCAAAACAGTTTTCTATGGTTACAAGAACACATACAAGTTTACAAGATGACACATGGAATACAAAAACAATGAATATATATATATATATACATGTATATAGACACAGTGGTTTACGGTATATCTCTTTTTGGAATATGTGTTGGCCCTGAAAAGGGCTGTTGTTGGGAGTTCACCTCGAACAGTTGAGATTTGTTAGCTCTGAAAAGGGCTGTTTGTTTCGTCTGGTTTCTTCATACTATTCGACGTCGTCACTGTCGCTGTCAAACAAATTAGCGTTAATTAGCGAAATCATGTCGTCTTCTGTCCCGTCTAAATTGTTGGAGATGCCACCTTTCAGGAAAGATTGTTTCACAGTAGTTTCGGACCACAATCCGTCGACCCAGTCCACGATCAAATCTCTACTCGCACATTTACGTTTTCCAGCAGGAGTAAATTTGGCATGTCCTTCCTTCATCCACAAATCCCATAAGTTGTGCAAGCTGTCTTTTACTGGCCGATTCATTCCGACGTCAAGAGGCTGAAGGAGTGAAGTAATGCCGCCAGGAATTACCGCTATGTCGACGTTTCTCTCTGTCAGTGCAGCCTTTACTTTTGCCGTCAGGTGAACCGAGCAAGAGTCCCATATTAGCAGTCTTCTACTTTCGTCGTCGCGATGTGGAAATGTGTGTCGTATGCAGTCAAGACAGCCTAGAAATAAACAAAAAGACAAAATAAGTTCCGAACTACAAAAAAGGCATGCGGTTCATGCAGACGACCTAATTTACATACAGGACGTCATATGGCGCCCCAATCAAGCAATGCCCAAAGAACATACGAGTATATGTTGGAGTACCGGTAACTGAAACATCCGGTCATTCTACCCAGATTTCCCAGTGAATAACGTATGCTCTAAAAATAGAATATCGGTACTATACTTTTATTTGTAATGAAAAAAAACCTTACCTGGTTCATCAATACCGGTATATCCCTTGGGATGTACTTGAACTTGAACGCTTCCAGTTGACAAGTGAGACTGATCACGCTTCCCTTTAAATATGATCACCGGTTTCAGCTTGGTACCATCTGCAGCAACTTTTAACACTACCGTGAAACCCTTTTTCTCATTTCCTGTCGTTTTTATATGTACAGTCTGAGCACCCTTATGGTCTAGTGTGTGATTTCCAGGCATATCGAAGCGCAATGGCGTTTCGTCAAAGTTGAATATGTTGGATAGTGGGTAATTGTGTTGTTGTCGAAGTCGGTAACGTAGCGATGAAATGGCGTGATTTTTTTTTCTTCATAATCTGGCGGTAACTTTTGTCCGATTGATGTCCTTTGATGGGTCGACAAAGTGTGGTGATGTTTGAAACATCTCAACCAGCCCTCTGATGCCTTGAAATTTTTACTGCTCTACGCTCTGAGTGTCTGGCGTTGTAGCTGCTTCCCGGTGACTCCATTGCCATTTTTACGCTGGTTTTCAAACCATTGCAATAAACTGCTGTCTGCTTCCTTGTCAGTGACAGACCGACCTCCGCCTGCTAGACGTTTAGCCGATTTTGATCTCACTGCAAGTTTGTCTTTTTGCTTGATCCAATCACGAACCTGTCTTTCATTTAGACCGTAATGCTCAGCAGTCTTTCTGTTGTTGCCCCACTCGAAAGCAGTTGAAACAACCTTCAACTTGCATGATAGGTCATTAGCTGCGCGTCTGCGACTGCCACTTGGTTTTGTATCCTTCGGCATATTTGAAAATAATTTGGCAATAGATAAAGCGTAGTAATAATAATATTGTAGCGATTGCAATGTACTCAGGTCAGTAGAACATGAGATAAGTGAATTTGCTATCCCCAAAACCCTGCTTTTATGGAATGATTTTGCATCTCATTATTACTCAAACAATACTGGTACTCTCAATACAATAAAATATCATAAACTTGTAAATGGTGCAGTGGCTCTGGCGGTTGCAGCGAATCCTTTGATGATCAAAGTCAACTGGCTACTGCTGTTGGTATCAATAATAAGACGATAATCACGTGTTGAAGCATTGACAACAACTAGAATTTTAAAGTTTTATTACTACTATTATTAGCTCCGCTGTCGACTTTGTCGAGCGGAGCTTATAATATGAGTGATTGTCCGTCGTCGTCGTCCGTGTCAATGTTTTACTTTTTCGACTTCTTCTTGAAAACTACAAGCCTAAATGCTTTGATACTTGGTGTATATGTACCTTGGATAGACCTCTCTTAGGTTTGTTCATTTCATGTTGATATCTTTAATTCTCTAATTTTGGTGAATATTTTTGTCATTTTTGGTAAAAAATGATATTTTTGACTTCTTGTTAAAAACCGCAAGTGCAATTGCTTTGATATTACATCTATAGGTACTACATGTGGACCTCTCTCAGATTTGTTAATTTTGTAATGATATCTTTAATACTTTAATTTTGGTGAATATTTTTGTCATTTTTGGTAAAAACTGATATTTTCGACTTCTTGTTAAAAACCGCAAGTCCAATTGCTTTGATACTACATATATAGTACTACATGTGGACCTCTCTCAGATTTGTTCATTTTGTGATGATATCTTCAATTCTCTAATTTTGGTGAATATTTTTGTCATTTTTGGTAAAAAGTGATATTTTTGACTTCTTGTTAAAAACCGCAAGTCCGATTGCTTTGATATTACATATATAGGTACTACATGTGGACCTCTCTCAGATTTGTTCGTTTTGTGATGATATCTTCAATTCTCTAATTAAAATTTATTTTGGTGAATATTTTTGTAATTTTTGGTAAAAAGTGATATTTTCGACTTCTTGTTAAAAACTGTAAGTCCGATTGCTTTGATACTATTCATATTGTTCATTTTCTAATGATTTCTTCAGTTCTTTAATTGAAATGTGCATTGCTAACAGCGGAGCTATCTCAGCCGATAGGCTGCTTGTCTTTATTACTCTTAATAAATTCTCTACAAATGTAGCCCTTGAGGTAAATGCAGATTGATTCTCTCAAACACTTTGAGACAACTATTCCACTCTGTTACAATGTATTAAAATAAAAGCACCGTGTAAGGTAGCGCTTGTCCCGGGCCCGGCAGTTCTCATTACTATACAGTGTACACCTAACGCTAGATTAATCCCGCTATGAAATAATAAATTTTATTCAAGGATATTCTTTTTTTTCAAATGATTGTAGTTTGGGTATGATTTTTAGCCTGGCAATAAATGCAGTTACATTCTGAACAAAGATCGGCACATGTTTCCTAGCTATATAGCAATGTTTTTGTTTTGATTGTATCGTTACTGTTGTGTCAAATAAATAGAATGGTATGCGTGGATCTGGCATTCTCATTGGTGTAGCCATAGTTGACTCCAAAGAACAAACGTTCCTCAGTGACGTCAAAGTTGACCTATGCAAATGATGACAACATGTTTTTGTTTCAAATAAAATGGCGTCCTGTGACGAGTTCCGTGACACATGGTTCACTGGGATGATTATATGGACGAAGAAGGGTATTTTTTTTACGATTTTCTGGTTTTTAGCCGTACATGAAAAGTATGGTGATCAGAACATGGAAACCCGGGTATGTGGAAGTTTGGCGATCGTCAACTACGGCCAGAACCCGGGTATGTGGAAGTTTGGCAATCGTCATGATTCTCCGATGTCACTCAATTACTCTTTTGAGACGAGACAGACAACCCAGCTGTTTTTTTATGAAAAACACACTTTTAACTTGCGGATGACGACCAAATGTTGACGTTTAGCATCTATTTATTAGGCATTCATAACCAATACACATTTTGACTGACAATTAATTGGTGATAAAATATAACACTTTCATTTGTATTGACGTTCAATAGCTTCTAACATTTTAACACTTAGACATACAAAGACATAAAAATAAAGTTCGAACAGTACGCAAGAAAAAAAAAACACAAGACAATTTTTTTGCTCAAAATCAATTTTTACTTTTTTGGGGGTTCAAGGCCAAGAAGGGGGTGCGGTTAGTATTATGTACTTTTCCAGTTTTCAATTTTTCGCACGGCCAAGAGGTCTCTGAAGTGAAAATTGAGGGTGCGGTTAGTAATACAGATGCGGTTTATATTAGGACTTTAACGGTATTCATTATACATCATGTTATAGATATATACATGTATTCAAAATGGCTGATTTTGTTTTAATTAATGCTGTTCCAGAGCAATATCTCTCAATGTGGACAAGTACTTGTTTGATGATCAGATACAAATGTCAATCATTTTAATGTTAAACAATCATCATAATCATATTTCTGACATGTTTATATTCCAGCTATATTACTATAAACAAAACTATATATCTTAAATTTGATAACTATAAACGGGGACTGTGCCATGCATGGCTTGTCATTTTTACATTTTCAAGGTCTTGAAAAAAACATGAATGTAATTTCCAAAATATGCAATAATGACATGCTGACTTTAGCAGACCAGTAGAAACCTTTGGTTGAGTTTATACTTATCATTACTGTGAATGAATTGTCAGAAATGAAACTTTTTCAACCCATCAAAAATTCTCGGATGTTTTCTGTTGAACTTGACTCACATTGTGCACATGATATGCAATATATATAGTTCATTCTACCACAATAAATATAATTCCAACTACTGTAAAATACTTTATTTTAGCCAGGATTAATTTTCACTGAAAAAACTTTTTGGGTGTTCTGCATTTTTTTCACTGATTGTTGGTGAGTTGAATATAAAATATAGGAAAAAAGGATTCTTCAGCAAAAATAGCGAAAATAAAGCATTTTACAATAGTTGTTCATCATCAAAACAACACAAAATTTTGACAATATATCTGATGGTATGACGGGTTTCTGATGCACATGATTTTTAGGTGTTTTGAATTTTTGCTGATTGTTGGATGTGAAATATTGGGAAAAGATATATTTGCTGGATTTTATTTTCACTGAATTATCCCTGCATTCACAACCAATGAATAAAAGCATTTGCATGAACGCTTAGCACAGGCTATGAAATTATATGTATGGATTAAATCTGTCCTGTTTGTAAGACCTGGTCCTAGTTCAGGCTAAGTGCCCAAAACACCATTGTATTCTATATCCACTTGAACAATTTACTATTATATTCATAATTATTCACTTGGACTTGTACACTTCCAACACAACAATCAATGCGAGCACATCTAGGAAAATTGTTCTTGAGCAAAAAATAAACTAACTATGAGACTCTGAGCTACTTGCTGTTATTCTGCAATTTGCACTTTCTGATTTTGCTTTGTTATAGTTGTAGAGACATAAAACTTAACATGTATCATAGTTAAAATAACTGAAGATTTTTGTATATTCTTAACAAGTTTGGGCGTTCCTAAGCCTGTGCTAACCACTGTAAATATTTAGTTATTCATGATATCTAAGGCCATGTATTTTTATTTTCATAATCATCTTTTTGCATTATTCAGTTAAAATTAATATTAATGATTTATGCTATTTATAGATATATCTTTGATTATAATAGCAGTAACAATAATTTACAAAAAATGCTGCTGTGAATTTTCAACTGGCTAACATGTACATTTCATTTTTCAGTTAAGAGTAAATGCATTAATCAAAAGAGGGAGTATGTATATGCAACAAGGTAACTCAACAGAAGCGCTCAATGACTTCGCGCAGGCTGTACGTATCGATCCAGAAAATGCAGACATCTACCATCATAGAGGACAGGTAAGAAATCAGTGTATAGCAATCACCCAACATAGTTTAAAGAAATTGTCATTTATAGAAAGGTGGTCTATAAATAGAGGTTGATTAATTAATTAATCAATTGATAAAAATACAGTTACGTAATAATTTCCTGGTTGAAGTTTGTCAACAGATGTTTGTATTGTCTAGACTAAATAGAAAATGTCAGTGTGGAAAATATGTGAGCTTCTACTGTCATTTTGGCATTTATACACATTTGACCAAACTGGTGCCAAAAGGGTGGTATCCATCCGTCCGTCCGTCCGTTCGTGCATGCATCCTGTATCTTAGACATGCCTTACTGATTATATTCAAACATCATACTCATAACTCTGTCATGTTTATGTTAAAATTATATTACTACATGTATAAACAAAACTATATATCTTAAATTTGATAACTAACAGGGACTGTGCTATGCATAGCTTGTTGTATTTAGCCATAATTTGTTATTGTTATTATAATCAATAATCTTTTAATTTCAGCTAAATGTTCTTTTGGACCGAGTTGATGAAGCACTCAAAGACTTTGAGAAATGTGTGTCTCTAAACCCAGGCTTTGCCTTGGCCCAAGCACAACACTGTTATGCAATGTATCGTGCCGCCTTTGCACAACGAAGTCCCATGCAGTTACAGGCAGCAATGAATGCTTTTGAAAAAGTTATAAAAGATTTTCCAAATTGTGCAGAAGGATATGCACTTTTTGCTCAGGTGAGTCAGCCTGGTTACATTGGAAACAGACAGTTGCTTATTTAATTTGGAGGGTTATGTACTCATTGCTCAGGTGAGTCGATCTGATCACCTTGGATACAGACAGCTGCTAATTTAATGTGGAGAGATATGCAATCTTTGCTGAAGGATACTCTAAAGGGTCAAAGTTGATATTTAGTGTACATCGTACTTTGTTCAAAACTTGCATTCATGTTGGCCTTAGGAGGATGCATTAGATTTAAGGAAAATCATATTTTATCAACACAAATCTCACACTTGTGGACATGGTCACTGCCCTTTAAAAAATACTGTCTGTGGGCATGGACAGTAGGAAATGGAGTTACAGGGTATGGACAGTAGGAAATGGAGTTACAGGGTATGGACAGTAGGAAATGGAGTTACAGGGTATGGACAGTAGGAAATGGAGTTACAGGGTATGGACAGTAGGAAATGGAGTTACAGGGTATGGACAGTGGGAAATGGAGTTACAGGGTATGGACAGTAGGAAATGGAGTTACAGGGTATGGACAGTAGGAAATGGAGTTACCGGTACAGGGTATGGACAGTAGGAAATGGAGTTACAGGGTATGGACAGTAGGAAATGGAGTTACAGGGTATGGACAGTAGGAAATGGAGTTACAGGGCATGGAGAGTAGGAAATGGAGTTACAGGGTATGGACAGTAGGAAATGGAGTTATAGGGTATGGACAGTAGGAAATGGAGTTACAGGGTATGGACAGTAGGAAATGGAGTTGCATGGTATGGACAGTAGGAAATGGAGTTACAGGGTATGGACAGTAGGAAATGGAGTTACAGGGTATGGACAGTAGGAAATGGAGTTACAGGGTATGGACAGTAGGAAATGGAGTTACAGGGTATGGACAGTAGGAAATGGAGTTACAGGGTATGGACAGTAGGAAATGGAGTTACAGGGTATGGACAGTAGGAAATGGAGTTACAGGGCATGGACAGTAGGAAATGGAGTTACAGGGTATGGACAGTAGGAAATGGAGTTACAGGGCATGGACAGTAGGAAATGGAGTTACAGGGCATGGACAGTAGGAAATGGAGTTACAGGGCATGGACAGTAGGAAATGGAGTTACAGGGTATGGACAGTAGGAAATGGAGTTACAGGGTATGGACAGTAGGAAATGGAGTTACAGGGTATGGACAGTAGGAAATGGAGTTACAGGGTATGGACAGTAGGAAATGGAGTTACAGGGTATGGACAGTAGGAAATGGAGTTACAGGGTATGGACAGTAGGAAATGGAGTTACAGGGCATGGACAGTAGGAAATGGAGTTACAGGGCATGGACAGTAGGAAATGGAGTTACAGGGTATGGACAGTAGGAAATGGAGTTACAGGGTATGGACAGTAGGAAATGGAGTTACAGGGTATGGACAGTAGGAAATGGAGTTGCATGGTATGGACAGTAGGAAATGGAGTTACAGGGTATGGACAGTAGGAAATGGAGTTACAGGGTATGGACAGTAGGAAATGGAGTTACAGGGTATGGACAGTAGGAAATGGAGTTACAGGGTATGGACAGTAGGAAATGGAGTTACAGGGTATGGACAGTAGGAAATGGAGTTACAGGGTATGGACAGTAGGAAATGGAGTTACAGGGTATGGACAGTAGGAAATGGAGTTACAGGGCATGGACAGTAGGAAATGGAGTTACAGGGTATGGACAGTAGGAAATGGAGTTACAGGGCATGGACAGTAGGAAATGGAGTTACAGGGCATGGACAGTAGGAAATGGAGTTACAGGGTATGGACAGTAGGAAATGGAGTTACAGGGTATGGACAGTAGGAAATGGAGTTACAGGGTATGGACAGTAGGAAATGGAGTTACAGGGTATGGACAGTAGGAAATGGAGTTACAGGGTATGGACAGTAGGAAATGGAGTTACAGGGTATGGACAGTAGGAAATGGAGTTACAGGGTATGGACAGTAGGAAATGGAGTTACAGGGCATGGACAGTAGGAAATGGAGTTACAGGGTATGGACAGTAGGAAATGGAGTTACAGGGTATGGACAGTAGGAAATGGAGTTACAGGGTATGGACAGTAGGAAATGGAGTTACAGGGTATGGACAGTAGGAAATGGAGTTACAGGGTATGGACAGTAGGAAATGGAGTTACAGGGTATGGACAGTAGGAAATGGAGTTACAGGGTATGGACAGTAGGAAATGGAGTTACAGGGTATGGACAGTAGGAAATGGAGTTACAGGGCATGGACAGTAGGAAATGGAGTTACAGGGTATGGACAGTAGGAAATGGAGTTACAGGGTATGGACAGTAGGAAATGGAGTTACAGGGTATGGACAGTAGGAAATGGAGTTACAGGGTATGGACAGTAGGAAATGGAGTTACAGGGTATGGACAGTAGGAAATGGAGTTACAGGGTATGGACAGTAGGAAATGGAGTTACAGGGTATGGACAGTAGGAAATGGAGTTACAGGGTATGGACAGTAGGAAATGGAGTTACAGGGCATGGACAGTAGGAAATGGAGTTACAGGGTATGGACAGTAGGAAATGGAGTTACAGGGTATGGACAGTGGGAAATGGAGTTACAGGGTATGGACAGTAGGAAATGGAGTTACAGGGTATGGACAGTAGGAAATGGAGTTACAGGGTATGGACAGTAGGAAATGGAGTTACAGGGTATGGACAGTAGGAAATGGAGTTACAGGGTATGGACAGTAGGAAATGGAGTTACAGGGCATGGACAGTAGGAAATGGAGTTACAGGGTATGGGCAGTAGGAAATGGAGTTACAGGGTATGGACAGTAGGAAATGGAGTTACAGGGTATGGACAGTAGGAAATGGAGTTACAGGGTATGGGCAGTAGGAAATGGAGTTACAGGGTATGGACAGTAGGAAATGGAGTTACAGGGTATGGACAGTAGGAAATGGAGTTACAGGGTATGGACAGTAGGAAATGGAGTTACAGGGTATGGACAGTAGGAAATGGAGTTACAGGGTATGGACAGTAGGAAATGGAGTTACAGGGTATGGACAGTAGGAAATGGAGTTACAGGGCATGGACAGTAGGAAATGGAGTTACAGGGTATGGACAGTAGGAAATGGAGTTACAGGGCATGGACAGTAGGAAATGGAGTTACAGGGCATGGACAGTAGGAAATGGAGTTACAGGGTATGGACAGTAGGAAATGGAGTTACAGGGTATGGACAGTAGGAAATGGAGTTACAGGGTATGGACAGTAGGAAATGGAGTTACAGGGTATGGACAGTAGGAAATGGAGTTACAGGGTATGGACAGTAGGAAATGGAGTTACAGGGTATGGACAGTAGGAAATGGAGTTACAGGGTATGGACAGTAGGAAATGGAGTTACAGGGCATGGACAGTAGGAAATGGAGTTACAGGGTATGGACAGTAGGAAATGGAGTTACAGGGTATGGACAGTAGGAAATGGAGTTACAGGGTATGGACAGTAGGAAATGGAGTTACAGGGTATGGACAGTAGGAAATGGAGTTACAGGGTATGGACAGTAGGAAATGGAGTTACAGGGTATGGACAGTAGGAAATGGAGTTACAGGGTATGGACAGTAGGAAATGGAGTTACAGGGTATGGACAGTAGGAAATGGAGTTACAGGGTATGGACAGTAGGAAATGGAGTTACAGGGTATGGACAGTAGGAAATGGAGTTACAGGGCATGGACAGTAGGAAATGGAGTTACAGGGTATGGACAGTAGGAAATGGAGTTACAGGGTATGGACAGTAGGAAATGGAGTTACAGGGTATGGACAGTAGGAAATGGAGTTACAGGGTATGGACAGTAGGAAATGGAGTTACAGGGTATGGACAGTAGGAAATGGAGTTACAGGGTATGGACAGTAGGAAATGGAGTTACAGGGTATGGACAGTAGGAAATGGAGTTACAGGGTATGGACAGTAGGAAATGGAGTTACAGGGCATGGACAGTAGGAAATGGAGTTACAGGGTATGGACAGTAGGAAATGGAGTTACAGGGTATGGACAGTGGGAAATGGAGTTACAGGGTATGGACAGTAGGAAATGGAGTTACAGGGTATGGACAGTAGGAAATGGAGTTACAGGGTATGGACAGTAGGAAATGGAGTTACAGGGTATGGACAGTAGGAAATGGAGTTACAGGGTATGGACAGTAGGAAATGGAGTTACAGGGCATGGACAGTAGGAAATGGAGTTACAGGGTATAGACAGTAGGAAATGGAGTTACAGGGTATGGACAGTAGGAAATGGAGTTACAGGGTATGGACAGTAGGAAATGGAGTTACAGGGTATGGACAGTAGGAAATGGAGTTACAGGGTATGGACAGTAGGAAATGGAGTTACAGGGTATGGACAGTAGGAAACGGAGTTACAGGGTATGGACAGTAGGAAATGGAGTTACAGGGTATGGGCAGTAGGAAATGGAGTTACAGGGCATGGACAGTAGGAAATGGAGTTACAGGGTATGGACAGTAGGAAATGGAGTTACAGGGCATGGACAGTAGGAAATGGAGTTACAGGGCATGGACAGTAGGAAATGGAGTTACAGGGCATGGACAGTAGGAAATGGAGTTACAGGGTATGGACAGTAGGAAATGGAGTTACAGGGCATGGCAGTAGGAAATGGAGTTACAGGGCATGGACAGTAGGAAATGGAGTTACAGGGTATGGGCAGTAGGAAATGGAGTTACAGGGCATGGACAGTAGGAAATGGAGTTACAGGGCATGGACAGTAGGAAATGGAGTTACAGGGCATGGACAGTAGGAAATGGAGTTACAGGGTATGGACAGTAGGAAATGGAGTTACAGGGTATGGGCAGTAGGAAATGGAGTTACAGGGTATGGGCAGTAGGAAATGGAGTTACAGGGCATGGACAGTAGGAAATGGAGTTACAGGGCATGGACAGTAGGAAATGGAGTTACAGGGCATGGACAGTAGGAAATGGAGTTACAGGGTATGGATAGTAGGAAATGGAGTTACAGGGTATGGACAGTAGGGAATGGAGTTACAGGGTATGGACAGTAGGAAATGGAGTTACAGGGTATGGACAGTAGGAAATGGAGTTACAGGGTATGGACAGTAGGAAATGGAGTTACAGGGTATGGACAGTAGGAAATGGAGTTACAGGGTATGGACAGTAGGAAATGGAGTTACAGGGTATGGACAGTAGGAAATGGAGTTACAGGGCATGGACAGTAGGAAATGGAGTTACAGGGCATGGACAGTAGGAAATGGAGTTACAGGGCATGGACAGTAGGAAATGGAGTTACAGGGCATGGACAGTAGGAAATGGAGTTACAGGGTATGGACAGTAGGAAATGGAGTTACAGGGTATGGACAGTAGGAAATGGAGTTACAGGGTATGGACAGTAGGAAATGGAGTTACAGGGTATGGACAGTAGGAAATGGAGTTACAGGGTATGGACAGTAGGAAATGGAGTTACAGGGTATGGACAGTAGGAAATGGAGTTACAGGGTATGGACAGTAGGAAATGGAGTTACAGGGCATGGACAGTAGGAAATGGAGTTACAGGGCATGGACAGTAGGAAATGGAGTTACAGGGTATGGACAGTAGGAAATGGAGTTACAGGGTATGGACAGTAGGAAATGGAGTTACAGGGTATGGACAGTAGGAAATGGAGTTACAGGGCATGGACAGTAGGAAATGGAGTTACAGGGCATGGACAGTAGGAAATGGAGTTACAGGGCATGGACAGTAGGAAATGGAGTTACAGGGTATGGACAGTAGGAAATGGAGTTACAGGGTATGAACAGAAGGAAATGGAGTTACAGGGTATGGGCAGTAGGAAATGGAGTTACAGGGTATGGGCAGTAGGAAATGGAGTTACAGGGTATGGGCAGTAGGAAATGGAGTTACAGGGTATGGACAGTAGGAAATGGAGTTACAGGGTATGGACAGTAGGAAATGGAGTTACAGGGTATGGACAGTAGGAAATGGAGTTACAGGGCATGGACAGTAGGAAATAGAGTTACAGGGCATGGACAGTAGGAAATAGAGTTACAGGGCATGGACAGTAGGAAATGGAGTTACAGGGTATGGACAGTAGGAAATGGAGTTACAGGGTATGGACAGTAGGAAATGGAGTTACAGGGTATGGACAGTAGGAAATGGAGTTACAGGGTATGGACAGTAGGAAATGGAGTTACAGGGTATGGACAGTAGGAAATGGAGTTACAGGGTATGGACAGTAGGAAATGGAGTTACAGGGTATGGACAGTAGGAAATGGAGTTACAGGGTATGGACAGTAGGAAATGGAGTTACAGGGTATGGACAGTGGGAAATGGAGTTACAGGGTATGGACAGTGGGAAATGGAGTTACAGGGTATGGACAGTAGGAAATGGAGTTACCGGTACAGGGTATGGACAGTAGGAAATGGAGTTACAGGGTATGGACAGTAGGAAATGGAGTTACAGGGTATGGACAGTAGGAAATGGAGTTACAGGGCATGGACAGTAGGAAATGGAGTTACAGGGTATGGACAGTGGGAAATGGAGTTACAGGGTATGGACAGTGGGAAATGGAGTTACAGGGTATGGACAGTAGGAAATGGAGTTACAGGGTATGGACAGTAGGAAATGGAGTTACAGGGTATGGACAGTAGGAAATGGAGTTACGGGGTATGGACAGTAGGAAATGGAGTTACGGGGTATGGACAGTAGGAAATGGAGTTACGGGGTATGGACAGTAGGAAATGGAGTTACGGGGTATGGACAGTAGGAAATGGAGTTACCGGTACAGGGTATGGACAGTAGGAAATGGAGTTACGGGGTATGGACAGTAGGAAATGGAGTTACAGGGTATGGACAATATGAAATGGAGTTACAGGGTATGGACAGTAGGAAATGGAGTTACAGGGTATGGGCAGTAGGAAATGGAGTTACAGGGCATGGACAGTAGGAAATGGAGTTACAGGGCATGGACAGTAGGAAATGGAGTTACAGGGCATGGACAGTAGGAAATGGAGTTACAGGGCATGGACAGTAGGAAATGGAGTTACAGGGCATGGACAGTAGGAAATAGAGTTACAGGGTATGGACAGTAGGAAATGGAGTTACAGGGTATGGGCAGTAGGAAATGGAGTTACAGGGCATGGACAGTAGGAAATGGAGTTACAGGGCATGGACAGTAGGAAATGGAGTTACAGGGCATGGACAGTAGGAAATGGAGTTACAGGGTATGGACAGTAGGAAATGGAGTTACAGGGTATGGACAGTAGGAAATGGAGTTACAGGGTATGGACAGTAGGAAATGGAGTTACAGATTATGGACAGTAGGAAATGGAGTTACAGGGTATGGACAGTAGGAAATGGAGTTACAGGGTATGGACAGTAGGAAATGGAGTTACAGGGTATGGACAGTAGGAAATGGAGTTACAGGGTATGGACAGTAGGAAATGGAGTTACAGGGTATGGACAGTAGGAAATGGAGTTACAGGGTATGGACAGTAGGAAATGGAGTTACAGGGTATGGACAGTAGGAAATGGAGTTACAGGGTATGGACAGTAGGAAATGGAGTTACAGGGTATGGACAGTAGGAAATGGAGTTACAGGGCATGGACAGTAGGAAATGGAGTTACAGGGTATGGACAGTAGGAAATGGAGTTACAGGGTATGGACAGTAGGAAATGGAGTTACAGGGTATGGACAGTAGGAAATGGAGTTACAGGGTATGGACAGTAGGAAATGGAGTTACAGGGTATGGACAGTAGGAAATGGAGTTACAGGGTATGGACAGTAGGAAATGGAGTTACAGGGTATGGACAGTAGGAAATGGAGTTACAGGGCATGGACAGTAGGAAATGGAGTTACAGGGCATGGACAGTAGGAAATGGAGTTACAGGGTATGGACAGTAGGAAATGGAGTTACAGGGTATGGACAGTAGGAAATGGAGTTACAGGGTATGGACAGTAGGAAATGGAGTTACAGGGTATGGACAGTAGGAAATGGAGTTACAGGGTATGGACAGTAGGAAATGGAGTTACAGGGTATGGACAGTAGGAAATGGAGTTACAGGGTATGGACAGTAGGAAATGGAGTTACAGGGTATGGACAGTAGGAAATGGAGTTACAGGGTATGGACAGTAGGAAATGGAGTTACAGGGCATGAACAGTAGGAAATGGAGTTACAGGGCATGGACAGTAGGAAATGGAGTTACAGGGTATGGACAGTAGGAAATGGAGTTACAGGGTATGGACAGTAGGAAATGACATTGGATGAAAATTTTTGAATAGAAGTTATAACATTATAAATGTATATTATATTTTACAAACATCTATTTTAGGCTTTGAATGACCAGCAACAATATTCTCAAGCCGATGAGATGTTCCTAAAAGCAATGAAGTTAGAACCTGAGAATCCTACTACATATGTGCATAGGGGGTGAGTAAAACCTACCAAGTACCAGCAAATTACATTTCTGTGTTTCTATATCCATGACATTTTTCTTCTGTCAAAATAAGTGATATGATTCACTGAACAGCCTATGTGATGATTGGTTTATGCATTAGAGATGTGCTTCTAAAAGAGAAAATAAAGTATTGTCTAAATCTACAGATACAGTAAATAGTAGAATTGTTTAGACTCACTACAACAAGATACAATCTACTTCATTAAATGTGATTAGGCCCAAAACCAGGACTTATGCATTGACCTCTCTGTGTGTGTTCAAACTTGGTAGATACATTGAACATAATGGGACTTTGATGCACATCATTTAGTTTTTCAGATCTGAATCAAAATGGTCATCTGACAGACCATTTAAATTATTGAATGCTGTTTGAGTGCCATATCTCTAACATACCTTGACTGATTGAAATCACTCTTTACAACTACAATATACATCATATAATATTTATTTTAAGTTCTGATTCAAAATGGCCATCTGACAGACATTTGGAATTATTGAATGCTGTTTGAGTGCCGTATCTCTAACATGCCTTGACTGATTGAAATCAATCTTTACAACTATATTATACATCATATAATATTTATTTTAAGTTCTGATTCATAATGGCCATCTGACAGACCATTTAAATTATTGAATACTGTTTCTGTGCTGTATCTCTAACATACCTTGACTGATTGAAATCAATCTTTACAACTACAAATACAATATAACATCATATAATATTTATTTTAAGTTCTGATTTAAAATGGCCATCTGACAGACATTTTAAATTATTGAATGCTGTTTGAGTGCCGTATCTCTAACATACCTTGACTGATTGAAATCAATCATTACAACTACAATATACAATATAACATCATATAATATTTATTTTAAGTTCTGATTTAAAATGGCCATCTGACAGACATTTTAAATTATTGAATGCTGTTTGAGTGCCGTATCTCTAACATACCTTGACTGATTGAAATCAATCTTTACAACTACAATATACAATATAACATCATATAATGTTTATTTAAAGTTCTGATTTAAAATGCATGACTCATTTCAGTTTGTTTACTATTGAACAACAGGTAGTAAGTCTTGACATGACTTGCTATCAGGCTTTTAGTCAGCTATCTGCTTGCATGTCATTATATACAGGTACAAAATTTGATTTGACAGGTAAATTATCACAAATCCGTCAACTTTTGATTCAACATCTCTAGTTTTTACTAAATAGCCATAAATGTTCAAAAAAAATAGACTACACAGGGTCCATAGCATTGGAAAAATCCTTTGAAAGTCTTTGGATTTTTTGAGATCTGGAAAGTCTTTAAATTACAGGAAAAATAAAAACATCTTTGAAAAGTCTTTAAATATCTTCATAATTATTAATTCATTTTAGAAAGGCCAGTTTACTCTGTAAACATATGACCTGCTTTTTTGGATTTTGATGAGCTTGGTGATGATGTTAGCCTGAATTAAGGGTCTAAATATCTCGGGGGGGGGGGAAATGCAAGAAAGTTTGGGAAAAAGTCTGGAAAAGTCTTGGAAATCATTTGGTGCTATGGACCCTGCTACAAGTCTGTGGCTAAAGACTTCATTTTTGTGTTAGGATATAACGATGTTGTTTACGTGCTGAAGACAGACTTGAATGTGTTTTTTATCTCTTCAGATTACTAATGCTGCAATGGAAGCAAGACGTAGATACGGCTGTGAAACTGATGAAGAAATCACTAGAAATAGACGACAAATGTGATTTTGCATATGAAACATTAGGAACCATTGAAGTTCAAAGGTAAGAATTATTTTAATTATTCTGCACACTGTTCTGAAAAATTACTCATAAAATCATCATTGAGAAGCTGTCTCTCATGATGGCAACATAATTGATATTTGGCCCATGAGCCAAGTAAGTTTTCAACTTGAACCGTCAAGGTTCGCATGACAAAACTGGATTTCTATAGATCGCCCTCTGGAGAGCTAGGCGTAACACTATGGCCATTTTTTTCCACTTGCAAGTGATTTAATGTACAACATCGGTATATATCGTATGTGCTATGCTTCCAGTGTTCACTGTTTGTTTACATGAGATTCAATACACACTGTGCAATGACCACAATCTTTTTAGCTCCGCTGTCGACTTTGTCGAGCAGAGCTTATCATATGAGTGATTGTCCGGCGTCGTCCGTGTCAATGTTTTACTTTTTTGACTTCTTCTTGAAAACTACAAGCCTGAATGCTTTGATACTTGGTGTATACATGTATGTACCTTGGGTAGACCTCTCTCAGATTTGTTCATTTTGTAATGATATCTTTAATTCTCTAATTTTGGTGAATATTTTTGTCATTTTTAGTAAAAAGTGATATTTTCGACTTCTTGTTGAAAACCGCAAGTCCAATTGCTTTGATATTACATATATAGGTACTACATGTGGAACTCTCTCAGATTTGTTCATTTTGTAATGATATCTTCAATTCTCTAATTTTGGTAAATATTTTTGTCATTTTTGGTAAAAAGTGATATTTTCAACTTCTTGTTAAAACCGCAAGTCCAATTGCTTTGATATTACATACATAGGTACTACAAGTGGACCTGTCTCAGATTTGTTCATTTTGTAATGATATCTTTAATTTTGGTGAATATTTTTGTCATTTTTGGTAAAAAGTGAGATTTTCGACTTCTTGTTGAAAACCGCAAGTCCAATTGCTTTGATATTACATATATAGGTACTACATGTGGAACTCTCTCAGATTTGTTCATTTTGTAATGATATCTTCAATTCTCTTATTTGGGTGAATATTTTTGTCATTTTTGGTAAAAAGTGATATTTTCAACTTCTTGTTGAAAACCGCAAGTCCAATTGCTTTGATATTACATATATAGGTACTACATGTGGAACTCTCTCAGATTTGTTCATTTTGTAATGATATCTTCAATTCTCTTATTTGGGTGAATATTTTTGTAATTTTTGGTAAAAAGTGATATTTTCAACTTCTTGTTAAAAACCGCAAGTCCAATTGCTTTGATATTACATACATAGGTACTACAAGTGGACCTGTCTCAGATTTGTTCATTTTGTAATGATATCTTTAATTTTGGTGAATATTTTTGTCATTTTTGGTAAAAAGTGAGATTTTCGACTTCTTGTTAAAAACTGCAAGTCTGATTGCTTTTATATTACATATATAGGTATTACATGTGGACCTTGTTAATTTCGTGGTGATATCTTCAATTACTTAATTTTGATGATTATTTTTGTCATTTTTGGTGAAAAGTGATATTTTTGAATTCTTGTTGAAAACAGCAAGGTTCTTTGCTTTGATACTATACATATTGTTCATTTTCTAATGATATCTTCAGTTCTTTAATAGACTGTCGACAGTCCCTCTGTCCTTACGTGTGTGTTTTTTTTATTAATATTAATATTAATCAAACGCCATAGGCGTTTGCGAAATGCCGAAGGCATTTCAAGCGAGGGCCGTAAGGCCCGAGAGACTGTTATAGCCTGCTGCGCCACCACTCGCCACTGTAGAGAAATTCTCCTGTAGCGTACCATCATGATTGACAGGCAGAGTGATGTCATAAAATTGCTAACCAATCACAAGTCACGCAGTCCCAGGTCAACTGAATATATATTTAACATTAAATTAATAATTTAAATAATGGATATCAATTACATAATCGCTTTACTCACCGTGACATCGTAATTTGGTAGGATGTTGCTAAACTGAGCAGATGTTACACGCGGGTTGTCACCATTTGAAACTTCGGCTAGGACGGCTGTATCATCAATCATCACCAGAGAGCGTTTTGACGACTTTAGTTGTTCCTGGTTGCGTAATCGTTTCGTCACTTCGACTCTAGACCTGGACAACAGTTTATTTTTCGTCGATGTGTACAACTTCCGCCATTCTGTCAATTTATTGACGACAGTCTGCACCTTATCAGCACAAGATCGGCAAGAAACATCAGTGTTCAGATGTCGGTCAATTTCCTCTCCTATCACCACCTCAATGTTGTTACATACGACGGTTTTCGACGAGCCTTTAAATAACTTTTGCAGACATTCTGCATCCTTTTTACCAGAGAATTCTCTTCCGCATAGAATACAAATTAGCTCCTTGGATCGGGGGGAAATGCACAATTTACTCACTACTTTCGTCGGAGTTTTACTGGGCGAAATGTTGTCGTACATCATGAGACAACACACTCTTCCTTTGTTTAAAATTAGATAACTCGCGTTCGCAACTTGTAGTTCTGGATAATACTTGGCAGAAAACGATCTATACTCGGCGAGACGATCAAAGTCATGCGTGACATAAAAAAAACCCGCGATTTGACCTTTGCATAACAGTTTAACTCCGCCCATATGCAAATTATTACTACGTCATCGAGATGCATGCATAATTAATAGCAAGGCCAGTCCTGCAGGCTATAACAGTCTCTCGGGCCTTACGGCCCTCGCTTGAAATGCCTTCGGCATTTCGCAAACGCCTACGGCGTTTGATTAATATTAATAATAAAAAAAAAACACACACACACGTAAGGCCAGAGAGACTGTCGACAGTCTATTCTTTAATTGAAATGTGCATTGCTAACAACGGAGCTATCTCAGCCGACAGGCTGCTTGTTTGTCATTAAAACTGCTAAAAATAATGTCAGTCTATTTAAATTTGCTGATTGCATCTTGGTACCAAATAGGACTACTGTAAAATATTTTATTTTCACTTGGAATAAATTTTCGCTAATTTCGCTGAAGGGATGATTTAATGAAAATAAAATCCAGCGAATATACCTTTCTTCCTGTATTTTACATTCAACTTGTCAAAAATCAGTGAAAATAAATTCCATACAAAACACTCAATATCTTTTTAGCAAAAATTTATTCCAGCTGAAATAAAGTATTTTACAGTAGGTACTTGTCAAAAAGTACAATAAAACTGACAATATTTTTAGACACTTAATATTTTATGTCACAGAGTACAATTTTGAGATACATCGTTGCCATATCAACAATGGTAAAATGCTCTAAAAACAAACAAAACATGCTATTTGCACTCTATTTTTGACTCCCATGTGCGAAGCACAAAATGGGAGTCTTTGCAGTTAGTGTGTGTGTGTGTGTGTGCGTGTGTGTGTGTGTGTGTATGTATGTATGTGTGTCCGTCCGTCTGTTCCACTGATATCTCAAGAACCATACATCAGTTTTTGATGTAACTTGGTGCATACATGCTCTGGGCCAATGCACAGATTTGATTAGGTTTTAGTAAAAATTAGTGCATATTAATTACTTAATTTGCATGATAATTAGCTAATTTTTAGCTGTTCCATGACTGTTCCACTGATATCTAAAGAACCACTCATTTGATTTTGATGAAACTTGGTATATAGATGCTCTGAACTAATGCTAGGTTTTGATTAGTTTTTGGTAAAAATTTCCTAATTACTAATTACCTAATTTGCATAATGATTAATGAATTTTCTGTTTTTCCACTGATCAAGTTCTAATCATCACATAATGAAACTTGGTATATAGATGTCATAGGACACTGTACAACCCTGATAGTTTTTAGGGTAATATCAGTGCATATTAGTTACCTAATTTGCATAATTAATTAATTTCCAGCTTTTGATGTTTCAAGTAGTAAGCATTACATTTCAATGAAACTTGGTACATAGATACTCAAGGACTATGCAGAGATTCATTTTTTGGGGGATAAATATTTGTGAATATTAATCACCTAATTTGCATAATTAGTTAATTTTTAGCTTTTTCACATATATCTCAAGTACTAATCATCACATTTCAATGAAACTTGGTACATAGATTTTTTAGGACTATCCAAAGACCTGACTAGTTTTAGGGTAAATAATTGGGTATATTATAACCTAATTTGCATAATTTTCAGCTTTCACACTGATTTCTCAAGTACTAATCATCACATTTCAATGAAACTTTGTACACGGATGCTGTAGGACAATATACTGAATAATTGTGGGTTAAAATCTGTACATATTAATTACTAATTTGCATAATTAGCCACTTTTAAGCCATCACACTGATATCAAAAGTACTAATTATTCTATTTCTATGAATCTTGGTACAAAGATACTCTAGGCCAATGTACAAACCTGATTAGTTTGGGGTTAAATACTGTTTATATTATTTCCCTAATTAGCATAATAATTCATAATTTTTTTGGGTTCCAATCACATTTCAATAAAACTTGGTACATAGATGGTCTGTTACATTGCGCAGACCTCATTAGTTTTACACTCAAATCTGTTCATATTAATTTTCTGATTTGCATTATTAGTTTTCAGCTTTTCCATCACTATCTCAATTAAGTACAAGTAATTTTGAATTATATTTAATGTGTCTCTCAGCACATAGGAGTTCTTTCTAAGCTTTCTTTGATTACATCTATTATCTGTGAACCGAGTATGGTAACCCCATATTTTTATTAAAATTTCTTTATTCTTGTAATGTGAAATGACAAATATGCTATAATAACATTATGTTTATTTATTTTTAAGTAGCATTCTACTTTTAATAGTGCTTGCACTAATAATTCAAATGCAGATCAAGCACAGTGGATATAACATTGTGACATTATTAATTTTGAATAATTGTACAACAGATATCTCCTCATTAATACTTCTTTTCTGATTTATTTCAGGGGGAATTTGGAACACGCAATTCAGTTATTTGAGAAAGCCATCGATTTAGCGAGAACTGAGATGGAGATGGCACATTTGTACTCCCTATTGGATGCAGCAATAGCACAGACTCACGTTGCCACCATGTACAATATCAGACCACCTATGCAATAATGTCATCTCTTGTACCCCATATCGCACACAGTGTGTGTGCTTTAACAGAACTCAAACTAAATAACAATTTATGTATATTTAGTAAAACGAAATAACAAAGAAGCAGTAGATGCTTCGTTCATTTAATGTCTTCTCTGAAAAATTTATGATTTTTGTGAAATCTGATTTAAAGCGTCAGAGAACCATGCACTAAATTGCATTATGTGGAATATACATGTATATCCTTTCCAAGACCAACAAATGCCTAGCATGGATGGTTGATTTATCTCATTAGCCATGCAAATTTATTCAAAGGTCATGTATTGACATACAATAAATGCCGAGCATGGATGGTTGATTTATCTCATTAGCCATGCAAATTTATTCAAAGGTCATGTATTGACATGTACGATAAATGCCGAGCATGGATGGTTGATTTATCTCATTAGCCATGCAAATTTATTCAAACTGAACCTTGAGAAGCAAAATACTTCATTTTCAATGGACGGTTTATTCCTCCTAGTTGCATGATTGCCAAATGGTTGCCAGTGCTTATGATTAAATTTTCAAAAACATTTCCAGCCAGTAGTAACCGTGATTGCATTCACTGGCTGTTGATGCTAGGCATTTATTGTGGAGCTCAGAAAGCATATTGGTTCTAGAATTCTAAACCCATTCAGATATGTCTGAAAATTCAGAGTTTGAAATTTCACTAAATTGGTGCCCTAGTTTGGGGAG
Organism: Saccoglossus kowalevskii; assembly: GCF_978046115.1. NCBI lineage: Eukaryota > Metazoa > Hemichordata > Enteropneusta > Harrimaniidae > Saccoglossus > Saccoglossus kowalevskii. The sequence goes on along the minus strand of NC_140645.1, from coordinate 41,688,137 downwards.
AAAAATAAAATCCATGTTTCCATGGAAACAGAATTGGTTTCAACTGACATAATCACAAAATTATTACCAACATTTATTTTGGGATATTGCAGTTTAGTTTTACAAAGAAAAAATTAAATAAAACCTAGTATAGACTGCTAAGGATTTATCAGATAAGGATATGCAACTGTGATATCTAAGTACAATAATACGTAATAAAGATACAATTCTGTGTGCGCACATCTATCGAATGCATTTCCAATCAATCACATCACAGAGATGGGCGCTTGGAAAGCTATGATTGTATAAACAGAAATGAGTAAGATAATCACTGTATTAAAATATGTAATGTTCAAGGTACTAACAACATGGCCTGAAACGAACACATCCAATTCTTTTTACGACATGGCCATTTGCTTTAGTATTTCTCGCAATGTATTCCATTTTTGTGAATATCTCACTGTGATCTCAATTCCTGTGAGATTTTCATCGCATACTACTTGCATACCCTCATCTTTTGAATATTTGACCATATGCATGTGATAACACTGAACTAAAAATCCTTTTAAAAAAATACAATAAACTATTTAATTTTCATTGCTGGAAATTTTCAGAATTGTACAGAATTCGTGTAGACAAAATTTCACAAAAGTCACTCAATGTAGTTGTAGACTCCATGTTGTAGTACTAAGACAAATTTTTTATCATTTTTTACTGACTTGCAAAATTAAAATTTCACATAGTACACAGTTCTCCCAGGTTTACAGTTCTCCCAGGTTTACAGTTCTCCCAGGTTTACAGTTCTCCCAGGTTTACAGTTCTCCCAGGTTTACAGTACTCCCAGGTTTACAGTTCTCCCAGGTTTACAGTTCTCCCAGGTTTACAGTTCTCCCAGGTTTACAGTTCTCCCAGGTTTACAGTTCTCCCAGGTTTAAAGTTCTCCCAGGTTTAAAGTTCTCCCAGGTTTACAGTTCTCCCAGGTTTACAGTACTCCCAGGTTTACAGTACTCCCAGGTTTACAGTACTCCCAGGTTTACAGTACTCCCAGGTTTACAGTACTCCCAGGTTTACAGTACTACCAGGTTTACAGTACTCCCAGGTTTACAGTTCTCCCAGGTTTACAGTTCTCCCAGGTTTACAGTGCTCCCAGGTTTACAGTGCTCCCAGGTTTACAGCACTCCCAGGTTTACAGTACTCCCAGGTTTACAGTACTCCCAGGTTTACAGTACTCCCAGGTTTACAGTACTCCCAGGTTTACAGTACTCCCAGGTTTACAGTACTCCCAGGTTTACAGTTCTCCCAGGTTTACAGTTCTCCCAGGTTTACAGTACTCCCAGGTTTACAGTTCTCCCAGGTTTACAGTTCTCCCAGGTTTACAGTTCTCCCAGGTTTACAGTTCTCCCAGGTTTACAGTTCTCCCAGGTTTACAGTTCTCCCAGGTTTACAGTACTCCCAGGTTTACAGTACTCCCAGGTTTACAGTACTCCCAGGTTTACAGTACTCCCAGGTTTACAGTTCTCCCAGGTTTACAGTACTCCCAGGTTTACAGTTCTCCCAGGTTTACAGTACTCCTGCCAATGTAAATGTAAAGCAAATTTTAATCGTATTGTGAGTGCTGTTGTTTTAAAAGTAACAACAAATTATGAAAAATTACTGACTTTGATATTATTACTCCAAAAAATTATTCTTAGTTTTGAATTCTTTCACAAGAGTCTGAGCTCTTTGCTGGTTTCACTATAAGATTCAAGTTGAAAATTAAGCTGTTTACAGTACATTTTCCTGCTAGTTATTTCTGTTAATTTTTTTTTAAATATTTTCTTTGTGTTGCTTAACATTAGTTTTTACTGTTGACTTTAAAGACCTTACGTATAGTTTTCAATACCCGTACTGCTTTTATCGGTATTTGTAATTTTGTTATTTTTGGACCAAAAAAAACCAAAGTGTGTTGCAAGTGACTTACAATATTGTGTGCTTAATCCTGATATCTCTCAGCTAGCCAATCAGGTAACACCTTACTGATTAACTTGTTTTTGACAACCAATCAAATACTGGCTTGTATAAATAATCAGCGTGATTACTTGTAATTAAATCAAAATTTAACAAGCATATATTGTATAAATCTTTTTTGTGTGAATTTAGAACGTATCCCAGGAACTGTCATTGTAATTATTAATTTCTACACTTTAGATTAATAAAAACTTGGGTGATAGTTGATAAATGGTTTATTGGTTCTTGTCAGATACAGAGACTTGTGTTTTGAGGTCCATCTGTTTCTGTATGTGTGCATGTGTCCGTTCGTTCGTCCGTCCGTTCGTTTGTTCGTTCATTCATCTGTCCGGCCGTCCGTTCGTCTGTCCATCCATCCGTCTGTCATTCATCACCATTTCTCAACATGCTTTGACTAATTTTGTTCAAAGTTGGTTAAAAGCGAAATAATTATGGGAGACAGACACGCTTATTTGTCATGTCGTTGACCGTTGACCAACTGGTGGCAATTTCATAAAGCACCCAAAATGATGCACATTTTTTTTTTTTTTTTTCTTGATTTGATTCAAAATTAAAACGGATTTAATGTTGTCTTCCATTGTTTTCTTTGAAATTTAGCAAACTGGCAGCTATTTTTATCAAAAAAAGTTAAACCACAGAACTGTTTTTCAGGCATGGTTAGACGACTTGTTCCCGTCCGTCCGTCCGTCCGTCCGTCCGTCCGTCCGTCCGTCCGTCCGTCCGTCCGTCCGTCCGTCCGTCCGTCCGTCCGTTTTCATTTCTCAGACATGCCTTGATAAGTTGCGATAAATATGTCCATTGTTTGTTCATTTGGTTGACCTTTGACCCATTTTGTCCCAAAACACACAAAACATATTTTAACATGTCAACCGTTCTTCAGTAGTCATGCCTTGACCAATTTCATTCAAACTTGGTATTGACATCACTTATAGTGGGTTACTGATTTGCCTCAAACTGTTTGGACATGATTGGTTGAATCTTGTCTTATTTATTTATGAATGGGGAAATAAAAAGTTATTCATGCTAAAGGTTTAACAATGGAACGTCATTCAAGTTATTGTTTTCTCATTGGTGCTGTTTTTATCTGACATGCTTCTCAGTTTTGTTGAAGTCAGGTTTGAACTGCTCGTTTGATTTTGAGTAGAATGAATACAAAATATCTTTTAGGTTCAGTATACAGTGAATGACAGAAAGCTGTCCACTTATTCAAAAAGCGTTTGCCACTGGGATGATGTTGAGTATATTTTTGAATTCAGTATACATCAAACGGTTAGGCCTTATTCAAAAGAATTGGATGATGTTGATGTTGAACTAACTTTTTAATAGAACTCGCGATGATGCCACAATGCCGTTTTCTGATTAGTCAATTTGAAGTTTAACAGCTATTTTGATTTATACAAATTTATATCTATGAAACGTTTATTACATCTCCAGGTTTCTGCCATTTACTGTAGATTGTATGATGTGATGAAATGAAACTTACCTTTACCTCTTATCTAATTTGTAATACTAATAATTGATAATAATTAATAATAATAAGCAGTGTAGGATGGAACGGTTACTTTTGGGCGTGTCAGACGTGTATTTAGCCTGACATGTAGGCGTGAGTGTCGCCTTCGCCGGCCGAATGACATAAGAGCTCACTGGTGTGTTGGGGTTTGGAGTACCGTAGAGGGCGCAACTCACGCGACCTTGTCAGGCTAATCTGAAAGCATAGGCCGTTTAAAACTGTTTTCATAAGAATTCGTGTTAAAGCATTATTTCATAAAAAAATAAATAGTATTCGTCGTAATTTCACAATATAAATTCGGGGCAACTATAAATGACCCGTCGTGGAAATCACATTCCGCTGGGCCCAGTCCCCCGGCGAAATTCGATCGCGAATGGCTCTTTTTAGCAACAGTGTAGTGCATTTCAACATTTTAGTAAAACACAGCATGTTTATTTAAACGTCTGGACGCCTAGATGACTATTCCCACACGTGTGGGCTAGTCAGTACACATTCCACACACTGTTTCCACTTGTATTTAATTTTGCAGATTTCATTTTTGACGCTGTATCAGCGAAAAATAGCAAAATAAAAACGTTATGAATAATTACTATTAGTGAGTTATGAGCTTACTGTAGTTGGTCACGTGATTTCGGTGAACAGCGCCATCGCTCTCATCAGCATATATTATAAGGACGATTCGGGCTGGAACCGGACGTGATTATTTCCTCTGGTAACTCTGCTAATACTGACGGTAAGTGACTACGGACTGCTGTTTTTATTGCAGTTATTGTACACCCATGGTGTGTAGCGAAGGTGCATGCATGTTTGAGAAAATTCGAGGGTTCGACATAAGGTCATATTGGAGTTAATGTCGAGGGGCGAAACCTGCGTAGAATGTCCATGGAATGTCTGAGCATGTTTACAAAATAACCGTGGTGCTGCGATATCAATGTTATTCAGTATTTTACAAAACATTACAAGTCAGCATGGCCCCACGACATAATTTACTCGACTCAATTCAACTTTATGATATTACATCACACATTGGAAAGTGCAGTATAGCAAACAATACCGAATGAAATTGGCTGAAAAATGTTACGGGGTTAGACTTGGAGGTCGTCGCACTGTTAGCTTGAATGCCCGCCGAATGACTCTGTCGTGAACGCAGAACAAACGCAGCTTCTAAATTGTAAAATTGTATCAATGTTATTGCTACCTAGATCATTAAGCTACCATTAAAACGTATCGTTGGATATTATTTTATGTCGTTATTCTTAAAACCGACATAAACGCTTCATGTTATATATTATATATTATCATTTTTTACCTCACTAAACCCATAGATGGTTAAGTTGCATAATAAAATTATTGTTATTATTATTATATATTAAGGAACTTAAAAATCTGTTGAATCAGTTAACTCTGGTTATAATATTAGAAGTACTTATTACATGTATTACAAGAACAAGGTAATAGCAAACCATACATGGATTTAGTGGCAGAGTCAAACTGTTAAAACAAGGTTCTACACACTTACTAGTAGTTTAGATTATTAAAAAAGGAAATTGGAAAATAAGGAAGAAGATGAAACCTTGGAACATTTTGTCCTTCATAGCAAATGTTTTGCATTGGAGAGAAATGAGGTAATGTGGGAGGGGGGGTCCAAAGATATTTTACTGAATAGAGGAGAAACGAACTTTACACAGATTTTAAACAAAAGAAAGAAATAATATGCCTATTTCTCGAAAACAATACACAGTCAAAAAAATACAATAGTCAAATAATTCTTTATCAGTGGCATATATTTCAGAAAAAAGTTTTTAAACTAACCAAAAACAGGGTTTGTTTTTTAGTTGTTTTCACTATTTAACATTTGACTCAATTTATTTTTTTATTTTTTTTTTATTCAATTTCTTGTTTTTTACTTTGTCATGTAATGCCACATTTGATTTGTAATTTATAAATCTCCTGTATAATTATTCAAATAGGTGAGTCATGACTCAAAATTACATTAGTGCTAAAAGATGACAGAGAATGTTGCAATTGGTGGTGGGGGGGGTGCATTAAACCATGATTTGCAAGTTAGTTTCAATTTAAATTGATATTCTAAAGAGGAAGGCAATTTCCTTGAAAGGTGATGGTTTTCATGCTGTGTATTTTCAAATTTCAATCAATATATCTTGCACACATTGTGTACTATGAGTCCCATAATGAACACCATGCTAGACGAACAACACTCTTTAAAATTGAATCAAACTTGATTTCATTGCAACTTATTTATTATTTTTGTTATTCATTGTTATTTAGGTTAACAATTTGTTTTAATCGACTTTCACGTTTCATCTAATATTTGTACAATCTGATTGTAAACATGATAAATGTGATCTGGTTACTGATAGCATAGTGGTTGTTATGGTAGACCCCAATTCAAAACCTAACTTAGGCTGAACACCAAAACTGGTTGACCCCCTACCCTGGGTGAGTATGCCTCAGGATTCTCAATGGGAAGGTCAATTCCACTGGCTGAGATTCATTCACCAACAAATGTGACTTTGGGGGAACCTTGATTAAGGAATAGCGCATTTAATTGCCTTTTCATAGAGATGGCTGCAGAGTCCTGTCATGAATATGGCTTCTGTGACAACAATGCTCTATGTGTTAGCACTAGAACATGCAATATGCACACAAAAAAGTCAGGAGAGACAACAGTGACATTCAATGCCAGAAACTGTCGTCTGGCACAAAAACAATTCAACTGTTATTTTTTATTACAAATGGCTGAGGTGGTTCTCTGGACTAAGGCATAACATTCAGAATTACCATAAGGTCCAAACAAAAATTGTTTTTTTTTGCCCTCAGCAATCTTTCCCATATACCTCGGCTATTTACAATACCCTTAGTTTTCACGAGTTTAAAAAAAAAATTATTTCAACCGACTGACCCAATTTTTCAATTTTCCGACTTGAGGGCAACATAAGTTTTTTTTTTTTACCTAATAATAAATATCCACAAAAACACTATTTGACAAATAACATTGGTTGATATGTGCTTCTACTGGAGATAGAAACAAATGGCAAATAGCAAAATACATAGAGAACTGTTTCATAGAAAGAATGAATTAAAAAATCAATAAAGTCAGCTACCTCAAGGTCATGTACATGCACTAGTAAGGCCAGACTATTATTATCCCTTGTTTCGTGAACCCGCCGAATGAACAGGAGCCAAAAATGAAATAAAAATAAAATTTTATTTCAGCGTAATTTCTGGAATAAAAAAGGTCTGGCCAAAACTAAATACCGTAATTTATTTGCACAAATGTATCAACAATCCTTTTTTAATTTTTCATTTGGTACTTTAATTATTATTTTCTTTCTCAGTTTGTCTATTTTTCACATATGTATTGCATTTTAATCAAAATCATAATAAGAATATTACACAATAAAGATTACCGGTATTATTATTAAAAAAATATTATGAAACACATGTAGTGTATTCATAACACAGAAACACATAGTTGACTGACATTACTGTCAACACATAGTTGACTGACATTACTGTCAACACATAGTTGACTGACATTACTGTCAACACATAGTTGACTGACATTACTGTCAACACATAGTTGACTGACATTACTGTCAACACATAGTTGACTGACATTACTGTCAACACATAGTTGACTGACATTACTGTCAACACATAGTTGACTGACATTACTGTCAACACTTAGTTGACTGACATTACTGTCAACACGTAGTCAGTGACTGACATTACTGTCAACACGTAGTCAGTGACTGACATTACTGTCAACACGTAGTCAGTGACTGACATTACTGTCAACACGTAGTCAGTGACTGACGTTACTGTCAACACGTAGTCGACTGACGTTACTGTCAACACGTAGTCGACTGACGTTACTGTCAACACGTAGTCGACTGACGTTACTGTCAACACATGGTTGACTGACGTTACTGTCAACACATAGTTGACTGACGTTACTGTCAACACATAGTTGACTGACGTTATTGTCAACATGTAGTTGACTGACATTACTGTCAACACGTAGTTGACTGACATTACTGTCAACACGTAGTTGACTGACGTTACTGTCAACACATAGTTGACTGACGTTACTGTCAACACATAGTTGACTGACGTTACTGTCAACACGTAGTTGACTGACGTTACTGTCAACACGTAGTTGACTGACATTACTGTCAACACATAGTTGACTGACGTTACTGTCAACACATAGTTGACTGACGTTACTGTCAACACATAGTTGACTGACGTTACTGTCAACACATAGTTGACTGACATTACTGTCAACACGTAGTTGACTGACATTACTGTCAACACGTAGTTGACTGACATTACTGTCAACACGTAGTTGACTGACATTACTGTCAACACGTAGTTGACTGACGTTACTGTCAACACATAGTTGACTGACGTTACTGTCAACACATAGTTGACTGACGTTACTGTCAACACCAATCTGATTAAAATCTGATGTAGTGTACAGGCTTTAATTATTTTGGCTATAAACTTATTTTAATTTTATTTTTTATTACTTTTGTTATTAATGCCTTTTTATTTCATTATTTTACTTTGATTTTGATTTTTTTTAATTCCGCCCTACATACATCTGATCCGACGCCTATGTAAGTCCCGTTCAAATCTCGCGCAAGTAACAGCCAATCACAGCCCCCCTTTTATACAGGCTGTCGGTTGCTTACTTTTCAGTGTAGCGATACTCTATGGGCATATATTTCTGTACATTATATTTTGCCTACTTGAATAAACCATTAATAGAAAATTGCTAGTATACATTTTAATAAAAATTTACAAAAGAAATTCCACAGCATTTTACAATTTTTATCATTACATTGAATATTTTTTTCACTTCCAACAAATGTGTACACTTCCAGATACATCTTCGCCAACCAAGGTTCGTTTATTCAGTCATCGCTTCAATTTTACATCAAACACTGAGCATAATTATCTAGAATGGAAGCAAAAAAGTAAGTAACTCGTCATGATTAGAACACTAAACAGCTATAGTAAACAATGCAAACTGATTTTAAATTGTATAACGGTCACTGACCCACAGCATAGACGCAGAAAATTGGAGCAAACAAATATTTCCTGATCAATTGCTATGTATTCCAAATAAAAAATATTTTATTCCAGTCCAAATCAGCTCAATTACTTTAATAAAGAGTTATTGTATAATGTACAAAATGTTGATACATTTTGATGAATATTTACAGCTACGGCTTCAATACCATAGCCGATTTTGGCCTGATCGTCTACAAAACATAACCCGTCTCCAGGGCAAGCGACTGGAAAAAGACACCGGTGTTCGGTCGAACCGGTGGAAACAAAATCGTCACTCCAAGAATAACTACGCAAAATAACAATCTAAACTCGAACCATTCGAGCCACAATATAAACTTAAAAAAATTACTTTCGTTGCATTTGACAATGATAAACTTACCGAAAAGCAGTGTTTTTCTCGGTCGCTGACGTTGGTATAATTCGCCATTTTATTTGAGTGTGTTCGCCACCCGACTCTGCCATGTGACGTCATCATGTGCTCTATAGAAAGAGGTCTGTGATTCGTTGACTAAAATCGTCGATAGTGGGTCTCGTTGAAATCTCGTTAAATAGGCATCGGGTCAGATGTATGTAGGGCGGAATTAAAAAATCACAAAATCAAAATCAAAGTTAAAATAATAAAATAAAAAGGCATTAATAACAAAAGTAATAAAAAATAAAATTAAAATAGGTTTATATAGCCAAAATAACTAAAGCCCATACACTACATCAGATTTTAATCAGATTGTGTCAACACGTAGTTGACTGACATTACTGTCAACACGTATTTGACTGACGTTACTGTCAACACATAGTTGACTGACGTTACTGTCAACACATAGTTGACTGACGTTACTGTCAACACATAGTTGACTGACGTTACTGTCAACTCACTGTTGGAATAACATTATGACCTGTTATTATTGGTCATGTGACAGTTTAGTAATAGTTGATCACATAACTTTAACGAAAGTCAGAAACACACACGGAATCGGAAATAATGTAATAACTATAATTTTATAAAGCATTTATAATGTATTCATAACAACATACAATTATTTAAACCCAGGGCACACTTAGGTCATTTGAGTAAGTGCATGACAGAGCAAATATAGTACTGTTTATTATCATGCGACAAGGTTGCACCATGTTGTAAGTGTAACTATGCTAGACAACGCTATATTTATTATTATATTATAGCATTGTCAATACCAGCAAATTTTATGATGTCACTGCCACAAATTATTCGCGATAATGTATTGCATCATTGAGCATCAAGGCCCTGTATCATGCATAGGAATAGAATGTTGAGTTCGGAAAACAAATAAACAGACGGGCATTTAGTAATATTGGTAATTATGGGGTGAAAACGATTAAAATCAAATCTGAAAATAAATAACTCTGAGCTATATGAAAAATAATTACTTGTTTTTATTTTACATGAAAAATATCATTCCTGCCATAACAACAAACACAAATAGTCTACTGGCCAATCCCAACTTTGCGAGAAACACCCGGTACCGATGCTCAATGCGTAAATAAACGTAGCTCACCAAAGGCAAACACGATGGCCCGTTTTATCAATGTCGACGAATCCCAGTTAAATGTGATCGAAAATGCAAGAAATGACAAAAATACTTCACAGCAGACTAAATGGGAGTACGTGTTATGCCACGAATTTTGAAGACCTTCCTGCAGTTGAGTGTAGTCACGATTCTGTTAAATGTTTTCGGTTGTTTCTTCCAAATTATCTTAGTTTTAACGTGTGAAAATTCACTGGCATTGACAATGCAACAAAATATATACTTCTTGGTGGTTCATAATGTCGTGCAAAGTGTGCTTTTGTTCATTTTGTGCCACCAGAGAGTACATTATTGTTTAACCATTAGTTGTATCGATATTGAATGCAGAATTTGGTTATCAAGATGAAGTATGGCAATCGCAACTCAAAAATTTAAAATGAGGAATTACTCCAAAAACAAATCGAAAAAAATGTATGAATGATATTTATCAGATATAAGATATTTCCATACCTCCTCTGCAAATGAATTTCTTTCTTCAAAAAGTGTACCAAAATGTCGTTCATACTGTAGTCCAGAGTTGTTGATTTCTTTTTGTAGAGTGAAACATAAAAATAGTCTGCTCTCGATTTGTGCCCTGAATTCCCCACTTCCTTCAAAGAGTTGTTTAGCCCTCAATATGAGCCATAAATTATACCAACATGCATGCAGATATGCTGCCCCCAATATGTGCCTGAATCATACATTTCTTTGTATTCAAAATTAATTATGACAATGCATGTTCATACTGAAACAAACTTTGATAAAAGAAAAAGATTTTATAACAAAGGGCAAGGTCACCAGAGTTGTACTATGTTCTCGTTTCTGAAAAGATGGAAAACAGTCGGTTAGTGTGGGGGCTGCATTCTATATTAGAACAAATGAATTTGAAATGAGACCCCCATCCGTGCCTCAATGATTTGCCTATCTGTACTATCTGTACTGCTCCCAAATTGAACATAGAGAACTTGCTTTGACAGTTCTGTAAGAATGTCATGATTCACAAATCTCAAGTACTCCTCAACACTACCTGATTCAATTACCCATCTCGAATCAACAAACAAACTCAGTGGAGAATGTTTCGAAGACGACACACTAAGTTTTTCTGGTGTGTCTCCATCCTCGCTGTCAATATCCTCAGTCATATTTTGCTCACTGTCTGACTCAGCTCCATAATACGACCTTCGCTTTCATGTCAGGTACTCATTCCTATTTTTGCGTATTGATATGTTCCCCTTTTCTCTTCATATTCGTCTTGCCTATTCAATGCGTTGCGAGGTGTGAGCTCCGGTACACGTTCATGTGTATTGTTTCCATTGGTTCTTATGCAAATTAAAAATGTTGTGTTTTCCACTAATCAACTGTTTATATCTGTTGTGATAAGTTCTTTAGTGTTCAGTTTCCTGTGACATTTTCAGACTTGCCAAAAAACCCTGATTTTAGATGTCTTTGTGGGTGAATATTGACATGAATACAGTAGGCATTAACTTTAACTACAAGTACGTCGTTAAGGTATACGGTGCTATGTACCATACATGGTACAAGTTTATTTTCTTGATCCAAATTTCTTAATCTGCGCCAGTATGGACACAGACCTGTTGTATACAGAGCTTGGACTACAACCAGACACTTCAGTTGGAGTGCTAACGAGCGAGTAACTCTGTTTATTTCTCAACGGGAAAACAGAACCAACATGGCGGGGAAAACACAACGAGAGAACAGAGCATGCGTAGCAAAATGTAAAGCGAACACAAGAGGGCGTTAACATGATCGTAAATACAATAAACACACATAGTGGCGCTGGAATTTCTTATGAGTATATATATTTATTGTTGATCTGATCCTAACATTTTAGGAAATTAATATCATAATATATTAAATATTATGTATTTTGCAATGTTTCAGAAAAATATGCATGACATAATCTATATGCAAGTTATAAAAGCTACAAAAAACCCACTGTTGGTATTGATGTGCACTGCTATCATAGTGAAATCAACCAACTTGTGTAGGGAAGGTCCATAGACGGATATGCTTACTAGTGAATAGCTAGTTCGCTCATGGGTTAGTTCTCTTAAATGATAAAAAGAAGCTGGTCTATCTATCAATGTACAATTGTGACATTCATCTATTGATATTGTTGAAAAGCTTCAGATACCTGTTCTGCATAATGTGCTGCTTTAATTTTTTTTAGCTGCTTCATTCTCTGTTTGAGATGTAAAATAGTCAAATGAAATACTCGCGCCATTTAGTTCCCAATTATGTGCATAGCAACAGGCAGCAACAAGAATTGTTTTTTAGTACAACAGATGTTTTTTTTTTTCAAAAACAATTAACACATACAAACACAGGTGTTTATATTCTAACAGTAACTTCATTATTTGCAGGTTATAATGGAGAATGATTTCCTCAAGTGTGCAGTTTGCCTTGATGTGTACAATGAACCAAGACTCCTTCCATGTGGACATACATTCTGCTTTCAGTGCATCCAAAACATAAGAAAACACAATGAAGACCAACTGAAATGTGCTCTGTGTCGAGCCAAACATATTATACCTCTCCAAGGGATAGAAGCATTCTTACCAAATTATTATATTCTAAGTGCTGTTGAAATAAAAAAGAATGGCAGTTGTGGGGTCAAACTGGCCAAATCTTCTACTTGCTTCATCTTACCTGTGCTGTCTTCCGTGTACTGCACCTCCCATGAACAATCTCAGATGAAACTGTTTTGTCAAGAGTGTAATTCTCCTATCTGCTTACAGTGTGTGACAATAAATGAGAAACATTGTAGTCATAAGTTTATGTGTTTACCTGGTATCATTGAAAAACGCAGAGCTGATATCAAAACACTGATGTTAAGGGTAGTGTCTGTACAGGAAGATTTCAAAGATATGGTAACAAAGAAAGAAGAACTGCTTATAGGTGATACTGATGAAAACTTGCGAGACTTAGTGGAGATTTCAAAATCTGAATTGTCAAGTACAGAATGGTCTTCTTCTTGGATCCTTAAAGTTGAAGAAGCTTTATCATTAGCACAATCACTTTTGGATGATAAAGATGATATTTCCTTTCTTATTCAAGAGGAAAATGTTTATTGTAATTTGTTAACAGTTTTACAGGAGAAATTTACAAGTGTAACTTTAGATATTTGGTCATCTTCAGTGGAGCACCAAATTGAGGTCCAAGTTCAAACAACTGATCAAAGTATTCCACTTACAGTGTATGATAATGGATCCTGGCAGATGCTTCAAATGGACCAAAATGAAGTGTTAGAAAGTAGCATTGCCACTGAATCAACCCAGAATCCAGAATCAACATTTTCTATGGATAGGCAAATTCCTCAGCTTCAGTGTGACATGCAATTCCATCGTCCCTGTGGACTAGCAGCATCTCAACAAGGATGTATGTTTGTAGCAGATTCTGATAGAAGCATGATTTACCAATATGCTGGTTTACATGGACGTGCACATGTCTTCCATCTACCTGGAATTACAGAAGCGTGCCAACCAGCTGGTATCTGTGTCACTCAAAATAACATTCTTTACATTGCCGATGCTGCCAATAGTTGTATTATTATCTATGATGTTAACCAAAGACGATTGATTAGACAGATTGGCATGGATGTACTTGACACACCCTTTGATGTTTCAGTTTTGCCAGATGGTCGAATTTGCGCTCTAGACTGGAGTTGCCATTGTGTGAAAATATTTACGCAATATGGCAGTCATGTAGGAACTTTTGGTTCATATGGGGACGGTGCTGGAGAATTTAAATTCCCATGGAGCATAGCAGTAAATAGCCAAGATCAACTCATCATTACCGACAATGACAACCACAGAGTGCAGGTTCTTGACTCGTTTGGACAGTTTCTTTATCAGTTTGGATCACGTGGGAGAGAAAATGGAGAGCTTGAAAATCCTAAAGGTGTTGCTATAGACGGAAATGACAATATTTATGTCTGTAGCCAGTCAGCAATTCAATTGTTCTCACCACAGGGTGTATTTCTTCAAAACATCATTTCACGTAGAGATAATTCTCGCATATCTCCACATGCTGCCACAGTTTTTACTTCACTTAATAGGAATTCTCTAGCAGTGTCTGACATTCATAGTAAAACTGTTAGAATTTTTCCATTGGGATTCAATTTTGAGAGTTGAACCATAATTCATGCCATCCCGAATTGTTTTGTTACATTGTATGCCACTTTTTAGCTACGCTGTCAACTTTGTCGAGCGGAGCTTATCATACGAGTGATTGTCCGTCGTCGTCCATCCTCCTGTGTCTGTCGTCTGTGTCAATGTTTTACTTTTTCGACTTCTTCTTGAAAACTACAAGCCTGAATGCTTTGATACTTGGTGTATATGCATTGCTAACAGCGGAGCTATTTCAGCCGAGAGGCTGCTTGTTTATATAATGTAACAACATTTTATCAATGTGTTGATGTATACGTCAGTACATATAATATGGATTACAGGCATGTTATTGTAGGCATATTGCAGATAAAAGTTGCAGTTTTCATGCAACCAGTATGGGGCATGGTAGTTGAATCCCACATTAGTATGTTGTGAGGCACACTGCACGAGACTGAGCAGGTAAATTGTTGTGGGCATACTGGATTTGAGTTCATATTCCCAGCAAGAGACAGGGCAGTTTAATTTCAGAATGGCAGTTGTGTGCGCACTGGAAATACAATTGTCTGTTTTCATGGGACCCGCCAGTTAAAATCCAAGGATAACACATGGGAATACAGCATGTACAAGTGGTGGGGATTCGTGTGTCTCGTTGTTCACCAGGTGCAAGTTCAGTTTTGGCATTATTACCCCTAACACAGACCATTTGCACAGCCTCAATGTGTGTACATGCGTCCTCACTCGGATTTTTCACATATCTATTCTATTGTCTTCTATGTGTGGAGGTTGTCTATTATATTACTACAATAATACTATCGAAAATTGAGGAAAGGGAAATGGCGGGGGGGGGGGGGTCTGTTGTAGGTACAGTAATTGTAATCCAATATCACCCCCCAATCGATGTATAACTGAGGTAAATATAATGTTTACATTTGAACGTATATTCGGAAAATTGCCTAAAATCATTGAGTTAAACCTAGTTTCTCAATCCTCAACGTGGGAAACTCGGTACTTTAGTACTATGCTTCCATGGCCTATAACCTTGAACCACAGTTGGACATGCATCCAGGCCAGGTGGCGGTACTAGTACTTTGCTATTCTAATGTCAATCAATCATCAAAATGTTCTACACTGGAATTTTTCTCCTTAATGGATTTTGTTACCATAGTACCATGCTTTTAAACTTCCTGATTGGTTATACCGTAGTAATACTTCGACTGTTTACAGTTGTAGGTGCTTTTTTGCGACCTCATCGCCTGTTGCGCGTTGTCAGTGTTCGTGTGTTACGTAACTCATTTTGTAAAGCAGAACAATTGGCCACTTGAGTTACGTACGTATTATAATGAACTATATGTTGCAATTAACCAGCAATACGTTCAGTAGAGTGACAAGGTTTGTCGGTATGGAAAAGGTTGTTGAAAAAAGTCTCATTTTTAAACGGTGAAGGGAAAGTTGTACTAATCATATGGATTATCTGAAAATAACCTCGTTTAGAAAGTAATTTCCCCTTACACGGGTAATGCTTGGAACAAACGCTAGTAAATGATACTTTTGGGCTAAAGAAAGATAAATATTCTAGTAAATGCTTAACAAAAACTGTTCACTGTTGAAGGTTAGCGAATTATAGAAAAATAGAAACGAGCCAAAAAGTAATAGTTACAATAATTAAATATTTAGTTTTTACATTATTTATATACGGATTTGGCAATTTCTAAAAAAAAATCCACTTCATTGTATATTGGAAAAGAATACATGTGAGTAACAAGATCTACGTGTGCATCTCCAAATTGTACACAAGTTCAAAGTTCGTGTCTTAAGGTTGCATAAGAAAACTCGCATTTTATGTTTCATAGAACGTAACTCAAATACTCTACTTGCACTGGTTACTTTCTCTCCTCACTGACTGATAAATATAGCACACAGCTGATCTGACTATGCTAATGTCGAACAAGAACGCTATTACGCGCTTTCAAATGGCCACAGCTGTGAAAGTACCAACACCCCAATCTTAATAGTTCCAATATACTTGCATACTTGATAAGCAAAATCATTGCAGTCTTTCGAGACGTCAGTAGCTGAATTGTAGTCTATATCCTGGCTACATTGAACTGTCTATTAAAGCAGTTTGATGCACACATGCGATTGAATTTGAAACACCATGTTTTTTAGGTTTATATTTTTATAGTAGAAACACAATATTTTTGAATGATATTTTATATTTAAACAGACTTTTCTACTGAATAAATCTACTATCGAATTTCTTTCAGAGCGATCTTGTTCTATGATTACCAGTACATGTGAAATTCATCTTATCATTAATCGTAATGTCCCAGTAGCTTTGGGTTATGGGAATACTTCTGTTGTATTCAACTCAAAGCCCGACACTACACTACACTAGGTTTGCCAATGAACAGATGGTCTTAACAATTGTAAACATGTGTAGGCGAGTTTATGATAAGCCCCTGCGAGTATCATTGACTTGAAAGACTGGTCATATAAAGTGAAAAGTCAAAAAATATATGTATAAAAACAATTATTACAAAGCATAATCTAATATCTGTGCATTCAGACAAAAGTTTGCTGAAAATACATGGCCTTGCACGGGTCGAGAATATTTTCCTAAATCAGCTTTGGCAAATACGTTTGGAATAATACTAAAACTCCTAATAATGGTGAAGTGAAACATCCTCAAAAGAGGAAATGTTATAACTACCACCCAGTCCACCTCGCATTTAATTCGACATTGTGCATTGCCTGGAGGTTTAAAAAGTTAATAATTTTGAAATATAAGGTTTATGTAAAACTGTACAGAGCTTCAATATATGTACAAAGTATGATTTGTAAAATCCTGACCATCAACTCTGGTAGAAGAAACATCAGAATTTTAAAAAAAGAGGAAGGGAAAGATAAAAAAGTACTGTCGATATCAAAATTATCATCAAAGATCAATTTATAAAATTACAAATTTAACTTTAAGTACACTTAATTGTTTGCAAAGCTTGGAAAAATGCATAGCACATTATACTACATTCTTTATATAACTTTTCGAAATAATAGGCGAGTACAAACCGAACTGTGCCTGTGCACATATGATCGTTTTCCCATACATAGTAGCCAATGTTAGAGAGCTGATCAAAGAAGATTACCTACAAAAAGCAGTTACCATGACAATTGTCCTCTAGGCGTGACCTATATTTGTTTGAAATAATTTTGACACAGATTGTTATAATCAAATCGCCGTCTTTAGTCTCCCATGCTCACATTTGATAAAATATGTGGTACAGTTATTAAGTTTGTAAAATGAAAAATATATTACATAGAATACAAGGTTGTGATACTGAATGACGCATTGAAGATTACTATAAAATATGTACACATGATGGATATGGAATATCGAATTTGTGTTCAAGGAATAAGGTAGTTTAATAATCAAATATCATACGATCAATCATTTTGCTCTGTCTGATGATTTACAACACATTTCATTAAATGCTATATTTGAACCATTACAGGTGCATACGTTTCATTTGACAATGTGTCCACACAATTCGTAACATTAACATTTGTTAATGCTTTCATACTCTACTTTCGGTAAGATCTTCATTCTCCAAGTCTTCTGAGCTATATCTTGGGATTTCCATGTGGTTTCTTGTATGTTTACTCCGCTTTGCCTGTGAATATATGTCAGCATATTCCATAATTAATTATTATAGTAATTACTAATAGTACCAGGAGACCAAACTTGCGGAATTTGAAAGACTCATTAATCACTGAACTTGTATCAACAACAATCATTACATCGCTTGATATTTGTACAATCTATAAATATAATTATTTTAATGTACAAAATATGAGTGTTGATATATCAAAACCTACCACTACATATAAGCCATGCATGCCATCCTTCGATGTAGATCTTCTATGTTTTGCTTCATACTTCTGTATTTTCTTTCTTTCCACTTCTTCTTTGGCTTGCTTCAGTAAATCCATTCTTTGTTGCTCCATTTTCTTCAAGTCCTCCCAAGCATCCTGCCACTCTAGCCCAGCACACAAGCGAACACGAAGTGCAATGATAAGCTGAAATTTAAAGCGAACTTTAGTGTGAGCAGAGTGCCGGAGGGTAAGTGTTCTTAGGTAATTTGTAATACGCCACGTGAATGAAGGAAAGAGTAAGAAAAGAGCTAAACAAAATTAATGTTGCTAACGATTCTTAGCATATTAGTCTAAGGGTTAGATGGAGGTGTCTGATCTCAAAGTGTTCATCTGCAAAGCAGTAGCTTGTGTATTCAGTGCTTTGAAATTCAGAAAATTTGGAATACAACAACAGATGAATAGTTTAAAAAGCAGTGCGCATATGCTTAGTGTTGTTCTTACCTCCTCATTAAATACGCAGTAGCTTAAAAAGACGATAGAAGCCTGGAAAATATAAAATATTTGTTGGTGAAAGAGCATTCATAAGTTGAGCTAACATCGGCTACTGTGTACGATGTTATGTATCCTAGACCCAGTCTCAAAAAACTCTGTGTATAAGATAAATGTTTGCGGATAGTGCAAATGCTACTTGTATTGCTAGTAATTGTAAGTTGCCTTGTTTGTCTTTCATATGTCTGTATTGAAATTGCCCTCACGATATGTGAAACAACACTCCCAGTTAACAAGATAAAATATAGAATGTGTAAACATGACGTTGTTTTGTCGCGAAAATAAGAAACATTAGAAGTGTAGATATCATGCCCTTATTTGTCACCACATTCATTGAGAAACTCGCCTACAAAGTAACTGACCCACAGGGGCAATACAGCCTCCTAACTTAGTGAGTTTATTGTTACGTATTATAAAAGGCGATCTTAAATTCATATTTTGGTAATTTCTAATATCTACAATCTTAACTTAATTTGGATGCAACGTTGGTATATCATATCGTGACTGAGTTTTAAAATTCCATTTTTGTTCAGGATTTCCAGAGACGTTTGAACTTGAAAACTGTAATCTTACTTACCTCAAAGAAAATAAGAAAGGCAAAGAAATAACTGATAATTTCGAGATCCATTCTTGAAGTAGATCCTATACCAACAATCCAACTCAACGTGAATAACAGAAACACGATAATAAGTGAACGAATGTCGACCCTATGAAACAGATAAATAAAGTGTTAAATTTCAACATCAATCAAATTGTATAAAAGAGGTCACTGGCTGAATAAGAACTATCACAGAAATAAACCATGGCAATTACTAGTAAGTGAAAACTCCGATTAGACTCATGCGATGATTAACAATTACTTTCATGGAACACTATAGATTAACAGAGAGTTATTTACGACGTTAATTGCAATTTACATTCCACTGTATACTGACATATCACTCGTAATATAACATTCACATACCAAGTTTTCTTGTACTCAATAAGTTGACTCTTAGTTTTGTGTTTAGACAACAACCGATACGCCATTACAAGAAAAACTATCGTTGCCTGAAAATGTAAATAATATAAATCATTAGCTTAGAATGGTAAATGGTTTGAAGTCCCGGATGTACAAACTAATGTATGTGTTCATGTCTTGCCTTGTCCTTTGTCATGTTTGTCAAGATATTGTAATATATAATAAATGATTACAATATGGCTGAATGATACTAAGACAAAACTCGTAAGAAATTGTTACACATATGAAGAATTTCGACGACACTTTAAGAAAAAAATTCAGATAAATAAAAAATAAAACGTATGATAACACTCTAAACATACATTGTTCAATCAAAATATTAGTTGTCCATAACTTGGTGCTATCAATGGATGTATACACAGAAAACGGAACCTCAATACGTTGGTCAGAAAATGCATATAACTTGAATACAATCACCATACTTTCATTTTTAAACAAAAAAAATACAACTCTTTAGGGAAATGATTAGAAAAGCATTACGTAGTTGACAGGCAGTAGCCACAACAAGGCTCGTGGACATCGTGAATTTAAAATATTCGTACTGACAAAGAAATAACACGATGTAAGTGAGGCAATGATTTCAAATGTGAAATAAAAATTACCTATGGGTCACATTCAACACGAATGTATATGGTAAACCATATGCTGAAACATACGTGCACTTAGCTTACTCACCGTAAACAACACTAATGCTGGTAAAATCACGGCTAGTGAGAGTGTACCAGTTACGACCCAGCATCTGTAATATAATCGATACATGATCAAAATGTTCTTGTTAAAAAGCTATGATATAAAACAAGTGATACTCGCTATGATTGACGAAAAATCTATTCTGTTTGTGTTTTGGAATATGGACAAAGATGCAATACAATAACACTCAGGTAATACTGAACTTATAGTTTACGTACTGTTTGGCATTTCTGTATTCGATACCACTCCCAACAGCAAAGACAGTAACAAACACAACAGGAACAAGCCATCCCGCAACAAGATAAGCAACTCTGAAAGACAATAATGTATCGTAATATATACCATGAATTTGTTTGTCTCGACTAATGAACGCAGTCTGTTGAGGACAATTGAGCGAACACAACACAAATTGGAATAATTCGGTTTTTGCAGTCACGTTATTGAACCCCTGATTAAAACAAACTCTATTATTTCAAATTCATTCATTCATTCATTTATTATTTCAAATTCATTCATTCATCCATTTATTATTTCAAATTCATTCATTCATTCATTCATTTATTATTTCAAATTCATTCATTCTTCCATTTATCGATTCAAATTCATTCATTCTCATAAAATGTTTATTCATAATATAACTATGATATTCTAGTTCTGAAAAATTGGCACTGAATATAATATTCAATAATGTTCAGCATTTTTCCACATACCTAGTTCGTAAACCCTTATATATAAATGACTTCATTCTGAGGAACAGATGTATGGCATCTATCAGTATCCAAGAACAACAGCACAAAAACAATGCATGAATTCCCGTAGCGATAAATTTACACGATACCTGTCAACACAAAATACATATGCAACATTTGTAATATTCCACTGTAAAACGTAATACAAGATTACTATAACAATACGTGAATAGTTTAGTCGATATTTTTTTAGCGAAACTTACACTTTTTTCTTCAACTAGAAGAGCAACAAAGACGAAAGATATCCAGAGTAAGAGTGATGATGACATATTCTTCAAGACGAAGTAATAATCACTGCGTAACCTACATACGTAAAATTGATATGACATATAACTGTGGAATCATTAGTCTGATTACACGATTACATAATAATACATTAATTACATGCTAATGTATATATTACATGTTAATACATTGATAACATACTGATACAATATTTACATACTATTACATGATTTTATACTATACATACTTATACATTGATTACATACTAATGACCAATTATATTATTACGTTATATTGCATGAATACTTACGATAACATAACATTACATATTATTGCGTACATAATTACATACATATATATAAAATAGTTACCCAGATAAAAGTAGAAGTGCGCTTGTTACGCAGTGGAGAAATATGCCGATTCCAAGAGCAATTTTAATAAACCATAACTGAGTGTTTTGTGAGTACAGCTGTAAAAGATAACAGTGTAGCATTAATATGCCTTATGTTTAAAGCGCGACAGTCGTCGTGCTGCGTTTTGTTCGATATGGGACTCATAGCGACGTATACAACGCGTGTAAAATACATTGTTTATTTACATGAAATTCGAACACGCGCTGCGCGACGACCACCGCGCTTTAAATCGCGCGCAACCGATAAGAACGCGCTTTCTTATATAGAGTCTGCGAGATGCATTATTATTTGGTCAGATGTAAAACAGCATTAGTACGTTAAAAGCGATGGTTTATTACCTCATCTGTATATATCTCCATGACAACGCTAAACTCCGTGAGGTGATCACACTGACAAACTGTGAAGTTTTCATCGTAATCAGTGAATAGTTCCCAGCATCCATCTTTACTCCATATTCTGGAAACCAATCAAATTATAAAATAATAATATACACTATTCATCATAGGCTCATGTACGATATTATATTTGTAGTAAGTATTTTGAATGATATGTATGCGATCAACGTCACAGTTGGACTTTGCTGGAACGTCATGTTAAAATTTCAAAATTTTAAACGTTCAAATAAAGTTTAGATGACTAGTTTCAGTTACATTGTCCATGTAGATAGACATGAACATATAAATATAATATGAGGTTATTACGAGGATACCTCGAAGTATGCTTGAAGACAGTACAACGGGAATATCGACCGACGCGCAGAGGAGGTCGATGCGACGGCCTACTGTCTGATTGCATACTTTGAGGTGTCCTCGTAATAACCTTGTTATTATACAACTTTTCCTTCCAACGATACATCATGGGAATGCCGAAATCCAAAACGTTCGCATTTTTTATATGGTAGGATGAAAATACCCTGTAAAATACCGCAAAATTACGGCACGACAGATGTATAATAATGATGGTTATTGACATTTCACGACAACATCGTGATTCTGAAGCTATGTAACTTACCCATTGGTGTGTCCATATACCATAAATCCACACACAGGTTT
This sequence comes from Saccoglossus kowalevskii, assembly GCF_978046115.1. Lineage (NCBI taxonomy): Eukaryota > Metazoa > Hemichordata > Enteropneusta > Harrimaniidae > Saccoglossus > Saccoglossus kowalevskii. The sequence continues at coordinate 41,665,298 of NC_140645.1, read as the reverse complement.
AGTACCAGGCTGTTATGTAAAAAAAATCGATATTAACAAACTGTAAATCATTTATTAACTTAGGCCTATTATACAAATGTCCCAAAAACCTTTGGATCTATCACATGTCTTAATAAATGTCACACAACCACTAACACAAATTTCCATAAGCGACAGTGTCTGATATCACTAATTGAACACGTTTGTTGAGCCGAATTTCCACAAGGTCAGTAAACATCGAACTTTTCTAGCCTGACAGAGACTGGCTCAATTAAGAAGGAGCAGTTTTATTGTCACTACTGTGGCGTCAAACAATACACGAGTCTATAGTCGCATCAACGTCAATTGGTAACATTCTGTGTTATGTATATAACATATATGTATATTCTGTATATACATATAAGCAAATTAGGTACATGTAATATATATGGCGATGGAATTAAAACTGTTCTCATCCAGTCGAACATTAGATCCCTGGGACAACCCTGAATGCATGATAGATTCTGCTGCCAGGAGCTCCAGACCATTCGAGGAACTAAGATGCAAAAATGGATATCTCTTTCAGACAATTTTGCGAAAATTGTATATGTATATTCTTAGACTATAGTTCTTTTTTATATGGATAAGTAAAGTAATGAATGCTGAAACTATAGACCCGGTTCCAGACACATTAAAAAGTATCTAACTTGGAGGCAAAAATATATATAGGAACAAAACCTCAATTCTGATGATTATCACTTGTAACACTATACAAAGCAAAGTCTGGGAACAGTGTGTGACGTTTACATGTGGTCGCCGGTTGCTCACATAAACCGTGGGTTCTGTTATAATAGCAACCAAACACAACTTAATAATGGCCACAAAACACGATAAGTGGAACACACGAAGGAATACTGTTTGGAAAATGTGAAGAAGTTTTCCCTGTATTCTTACCTCCCTGTGATAGAATTTCATAGTAATAGGAGTAGTGAACCTTGTTGTTCGTCTGATATTTTCTGGATACAAAGTGGCAGACAACACATCAGAGTTGACCTTGTTTGCAACTGCATTTGTACGGTAGGTACCCATCCACTTCTTTACAACTATCCTATAGACAAAAGTGAAAATTAGGTTGTATTAATTGTAGCATACTACAATGTATGCCGTGTATAATGGTTGTAACCCAACCATGTAAGTTCATGAAAATGAACGTGCTTCCACATCTAGTGAGATAGTAATGTATATACACTTTCAACTTAATAAGGTAATCGTTAAAAAGCAGATTAAGGCTAAAGTTATGTTTTCAAATTAACTTTATAACATATATGCAATATGTAAACGTTTTGTGGATCCAATACTAACTATATCATTGCAAGAAATTGCCAATTAATAACAAAGTAGTTCAAATTCACGATGGGTTTCAGTCATTATCACTAAATACGAAATATAAACAGGATCAATATACTCACTCTTTCTCTACGAATGTCGGTGGAAGTATATCGGCAAGTGAACGGTAAACCACTGTAACCAGAACAGGCATCTTGTCTGAAATTTGTTTGATTAAAAATAGGTTTAATAGATAATAGTGCGATGAATTCATTGGAAACGAACGCGAATGTCATGTGGTATAATTACGATATAAAATATTCATCAAGCACCACAAAGAACGACTGATATTAACGCATGTTACCACTGGAAAGGATAAACAGTTTACGCTGAGAAAACGATATAACGTTATACAAGTTGCAGTCTAATAACAGTCATGAAGTTTATACAAAAATAAACAGTCTTAAGACTAGTTTTCTCGCTAAAATTAGTGACATATTTTGTTCACAGTTATCCATCAGTTTTTGGTGCGAGTGACACTATTGTAAATTGGCTTTACTACGATTGCTATACTCGAAAGAGGATATGAGGAAAAAAAACAGTTCTCAACGATTGCAAAGATCAATATTTAGACAATTGTTAAGCATGGCCATATAACACTACTCTCACAATAATAATGTTTTACCTATGTCACTTGATATCATTGCGTCTGGAGGAACGTATATAAAACTTTCATTTCCTCCCATGCTGCCCACACTTCGTCTTCTACGAGAAGGTAATAGTTCACTGGGATAGTCAAACACTTTGTCGCTAGTAGAATTTATCTGATATGCCTCAAATACTAGAACAAAATATTTAAAAATATTCATTAGAATAGAAAACATAATTAATCATCTTCCAAATTGCAAAAAAATGAATGGTGAATATAATAATGTTGAATAATTACTAATTTAGGAACGTTATGTCACTAAAGTACAACGAATATCACACCAAATTACTATTTTATATTCGCAATGTATGAGGGAATGTATAAGTTCAAAAATACAAAACAACCAAGAGACCAACTGTCAAGGTACCTTGGACTCAAATGATCGCCGAGATATCGCTAACTTTCAAATAGTGTTTCATTATCTTACGTCGCCACGCCCACTGTTGCAAATTACACGCTTATGCAGGTCAGGGGACAACATACAAAATGACAGAAGAGAATGAAAAATTATTTTAGATGCAATACGGTATCGTATCTCGCTATCAACAAAATCTCGGCGGCAAACAACAAACAAACAAATAAACAACAGTACTGAAAATTCATTCAACTATTCAATTCAGTAACGGAATAATACATGTGTCTGAACAACCTATTTCCCATAGATTTACGTAAAACATACTATATATAATAATAATAATAACATTACGACATTAAACATAATATTTATATATGGTCGACATACCTATGTTGTTAGTTTCAATGGATAGTTCCTTCACTGATGACCAATTAGTGTATACGTATATATCATCAATAAATCGTTTTAAACCGAGTACAATATCGTCAGCACCACGTGATGGACCTTTATTCTATAGATATAGTACATAAATCAAGTTTATTCAAATTTTATTTAATTTAGTATCTCTAATATATGAAATAGCATGAGCAGATATGAATAGAATTATGGGATATGACATCCAATATACTGGACACATTTGTCACATAATTCGAAACAAAGATGAAATGTAAATTTGATTACTTTCTATGAATCCAAAGATTCTCTGGTAACCTTTCTATTGGTTTATTAGAATAAACCCGTAATGAAAGTATGGAAATAATGATATATGGTCATTATTTTTCCTGAACATCGTTGAACTCCACGCAACTAATATATAATAATAATATAACTAATATATACATTGTTTTAAATAGAAATTGCGACTATACTTGCTGTCATTTCACAAAGATATGGGTGTCTGCTGAATGCCAGGCTGTTTTACTGATTGAATGAATGAGCATAAATTTGAATATTTGTATCTATTTGCTGATAACGACAGAAGTTACATGCCACGAGTGAGAGAACTCATGTTTAACAGATACTCATCTCACCTGGTACACGTTTTCCCACATACTGAATTGAGTATCATCAAGAAACGAACCAGCCACTCTGAACACGTTCTGTAAAACATCAGTTCACATGGTTATATTCACAGCTAGGCACAACAACCCAATAATATGTAGCAGCTTGTCAAGTGTATGACTGTTTAATACTATAACTTAGTATCATGCACAATTGTATATCCTTGTGGACGTTGTGTACAAATACAATAATATTATATTATTAGTTTGTAAAAGTTAATACACTGAAGGGAGAAAAGTTCGATACTAATTCTGTTTTTTTGTATTTGAATTAATTTTATAAGTAAAAAAAATTAAAAATTAAAACTTCATATTTTCATAGATTATATGTATTATACTTCAGGCAATACTAGCTTCTATCAAAAATAAACTGATTTCATCATAACAATTTTAGCCAAACATTGAAGAGTTTTTTTATTGTAATAAGGTCCGGCCACTGCAACAATTTATAAGGTATTGTGGTTTGTAAGAAAAAAAATGACAATATTTCGGCAATATCTAAAACTACATAATATTTACCACAACCACTTAAAATGTCAGAATAGTTATACCTTTAACAAAGCTGATTTCTCGTCTTCTTGACCCGGTAACAATAATGGACGTTTCCACATAATTTGCATAATGAGTTCACTTGCAGCTAGGAGGTCACCAGCCACAGATACACTGCCTTTTTTCGTAACACTGCCCAGTGACGTCATCAAATCATCAACGGATTGGACGTCTGCTATGTCAGGTAACTATGGAATACACAATAATAGTTTGACATTTAACACGTGTTTATTCATTGTACAATATTTCGGTCGTGTATATAACTTCCATTGAAAAAGCATACCGCGACGTGCTTTCAAAAACAAGAGAGCGTCGTACATATGTTCGTGGAAAGATAAAAGGATGAAAAATATTCTCGTCTCATCAATCATTGATATAACCAATTTAGAACATACGAGACACATAACAAGCTTGTTTATTAGCTCTTAGTATTCACCTTATCGAACATTGACAATATACGTTTAGACACACAGCCAGTTGTATCAGGGGGTAACCAACTACCAAACATGTCACAGTATCGTCTCATAAAACCTAATAAATAATAATTATTCAATTAATAACATAATTATACAGAGTAAACATTCTATTGCCATGCATTAATATGAACAGGTAGCTGATGATGTAAATCTAACCGGTCGCATTATGACAATTGTATATGGTCTAACATACTTTAATCATGATCATGATTTTAATCATTTTAAAAATGATTGCACAAACTCACATATATTTACGTCCAATCCTGTTCATACAATAAAAATATTATCCTGTATTTCACCAATCAAAATAAAACAAAAAAGTTTCCTTATTTGTTCCTAAACACGCACTTTATAAATAATTCTTTAAATGTTGTTGATGTGACTCGACAACAAACCCACATTATTCATGTCCTACCAGATCTTAAACTGAAGCCGATTTTCACAACAAAACAGAACACGTGACAATTTGAACAACTTTTAAATGGGCAGTTATTGGTTATGTATACAACAAAATAACATAAACAGAGTATTACTATGCACCCTTCATATGACTAGCACCCTCTAACGACGAAGTGATTTTATGACGTCAATGGCTGAGACGAATGTAATTCACTGCGGCGATATCGTTTTGATCTGTAGTTGTTCATTAATAAAGATTATATTTTTGAGAGATTTGACTACATTTTAGATCACGTGGGAATACACAACCAAACACACCTAACGATTTGAACGACGTTGCCTTCAATCTTATGGGCCATTTTGGAGGCACATGTGCGTTCTGTCGCTAGACGGCGCGACCTATAAGAAACATGGATGCGACACTTCTCAAAAACCACATGTCAAACTTACCAATAGTATTGCGTGGGCAGGGAAGCCATTCAGTTGTACAGTTTGCATTGATTTCTTCCCAGATCAAATTACCGTTAGCCCCATATTCATCGGGACATCTCAGAAATAGAACATCTGTTGTAAATGAAAAGCAAACAAATTGTGGCTTCACTGGTACAATTACTTTTTAAGAGACAGGTGGATTAATATACTTTGTTGTTTTGATCTTTTCATGTCAAATTCGTACGACTATTTCAGGTTTGGTTGTATGAAGTGAACCAAAATCCTAGATCATCGAATCATAGCATCACTTGACATAGGGGAAATTTACATATATCCAGGGAGAACAAATTATAAGAGACCCTGGATGAATGTGTCGCAGTCACAAATGATATCAACGTACCTTCATTTTTGCACCACTCTCCTTGTACAGTTGGCCGTGGCGAACACACTCCTTCTTTCAATGTATAACCATCTGCGCAGATGCATGAATAACTACCCACAGTGTTGCTACATTTCTCGTGACGTATGTGTGGACTGCATCGGTCACTTACATCAAAGCATTCATCAGTATCTGAAAAACACAAGTTTCCAATTGTTTATATAAGCTAGGCCTTAAAAGAGGTTCCGTGATCGAATGTATGTATTGTATCCTGGTAACCAATAAGGGTGAGTCAACACGGCTGTGTGTGATTGTGATATGATTATTATTGTGATTATTACACTAGGAAGAATAATTTACCAATGCATTCTGGGATACCCGTATCCCATTTTCCTTTCATGCACGTGATATCAGCACTTCCATTGATGACGAATCCTTCATCACAAGAGAATGATATTACCGTGTAATCACCAATATCAGCAGGTATTGTGGAAATAATTTCACCATGCGCAGGTTTACTCGGCATAAAGCAAATAGCTGTCAATATAAAAAAAAAAACGTTTTTGAAGAAAATATTCTACGTTTCCCAAACTTACGTGGCATGATATTCAACACACTTGGGTTTCCTGACACCAACGTTTATGTGCATTGGTAATTTCACAACATCAACGGGAATAAATCTGATTTTTTAAAATGAATTTGAGCATGTGAATTCCACCAATGTGGCAACACTGTACAATCTGAACTGATTTATCTCATGTGCCATATAAAGTCTTCATATGTATATATTGATTGTGTAAGTCTTCATATGTGTATATTGATTGTGTAAGGCTTCATATATATATATATTAATTGTGTAAGTTTTCATATGTATATATTAATTGTGTATGTATTCATATGTATATATTTATTGTGTAAGTCTTCATAGATATATATTGATTGTGTAAGTCTTCATATGTGTATATTGATTGTGTAAGTCTTCATTTATATATATATATATATATATATATATATATATATATATATATATTGTTTTTGTAAATCTTCATATGTATATATTGATTGTGTAAGTCTTCATATGTATATATGGACTGTGTATGTCTTCATATATATATTGACTGTGTAAGTCTTCATATGTATATATTAATTGTGTAAGTCTTCATATGTATATATTAATTGTGTAAGTCTTCATATGTATATATTGATTGTGTAAGTCTTCATATGTATATATTAATTGTGTAAGTCATCATATGTATATATTGATTGTGTAAGTCTTCATATGTATATATTGATCGAACTTATTTTATTTCAGGATATTGATTAGTCATACAGATGTAATACAAGATATTTTGGATAGATTGTAAAAGCAAAACTTTATATTATAGATAAAATAAATAAAGATAAGCATTGTTCCATTGACACAATCTGCGTTTTCTGTATATTACCCCGAATGTGTTATTGCCTTCAACTTATTGTTAAATGCATAGTGAATGCGATAACATATACACAAGTGACAATTTGAGTGTGATGTAAAATATGTCAAACTAAGAATACGAAAATATGTTTTCGTAATCTTTTGTATTTTCAATTATGCAGAATAAAATTTATACACATAGCATTTATCACACGAAATTAAGATTGAGTTAACACTATAAAGATTGTCTTGTACTTCTATACCCCTATCAATAAACCACGCCCTCAAGTTAAGGGTCGTTTATATGACGTAAATAAATGACACGGAGGCCGTTCTAATCGTTCTGATCTGTAATATCCCATCAAATTAAAATTATATTTTTGGAAGATATTATAATATTCTAGATGAAAAACGACTACACAACCAAACACTGTGAACTATTTGAACGAATGTCATTTTGACGTCAGGAAGCGGTCTGTCACTAGATGGCGCGATTAATAGGAAAGGTGTATACCTACTTTGTTTGACCACAGACAACTAATTTTATTAGTTGTCTGAGGTTTTACTTGACCACGCATAAGAAGAAACACAAATGAAGACAAAATGAGTGGTATAAGAGATTGCTGTATTTATTGACGAAACACCAATTACATAGACAATAGCAAGATAGTAAATAAACCAACAATAAATGAAGACACTGACAGATACAAAGACACGTCGAGAGAGGAGAGGAATTATGCACTAACTACACTAAATAGAGTAATGCCAGTAAACAAGAGTGGTGGTTGCATTGCCTCACCAACACTCACCATTACAAGATATATCATTATCTGAAATCCAACCTGCTCCACTACATACGTAGCTCCCACTTCCATTCAACGTGAATCCGTCTTCACATTCTATTTGTATTTTACCAGATTTCATCGGAAACATGTATTTTTCCGCAAATTTGCTGTGATCTGGAATTTTGGGCTGGCCGCATACTTTTGAGATCCTTGGTGTTATTAGGGATAATGACGAAGCTCTTGGCGGCGCTGTTGTAGTGTTATTGTTATCTTTTGGACATAAACAGGTACAGGAGTAATAAAGAAAGCCATTCATTACTGGAATTTGGTTTACATCATGTCAAGGGTAAATTACGTGTCAATATACTATATTCTGATTGGTGGATATAGTTCTAAACATTGATGGATTGGTCAATTGCAATTATCACCAAAGCCACGTGACACAGTAACTTAAGCACATGCCATGCATTGCGTGACACATTTACTAAATATTGTGTGTTTACACACGTCTACGCATGCGTGAATTTAATTTATGCATGCAATTTTGTTTTTGATATGCCAGACCTTATATGGTCACAGGCATCTTCAAACCACTGGCAAAGTTGTAAATACAACGTTTCAAAATAAAAACAATGCCCTGTTTCATAGAATGAGTACAAATAACTCAACCCCAAACGTTTTGGAGATTTTGAATAACATTTCTAAACTGGATTGTGATAACGTTGATTCTTTCGTCAGTACATTCCAATACATCATTCTAATGACAAGAACTGTAAATTTTCCTAAAGTACTGCAACACCAAGTACGTTATTTGTATGGATCATAATTGTCTATTCTCTTACAAAGTAGTTTGGCAATCTTTTCATATAATGCAGTTAGTTCATGTCTTGTGCTATGTGTCAATTAATACTGTAATGGAACTACTTTATACAACAACATTTAGTTCACATGGTCTACGACATTAAACATTTTAATTAGTAATGGGCTGGTAACTAGGGACATGCAACTCACATAAGAATAGAAGAAGATATCCGTCAAAGATCATGCAAGACAACATTTTAGACTCCTGGTGAACGAGTTATAATAAACATCGCGTGATCCACACTGATATACGGTTTTAGAAAAGTTACGTATCCCTAGTTACATTTCCAGTACATTATTCCCTTAAGGACGAAATACTTCTGTAGCATAAATAGACCTCATTCACAAATGGATACGGAGATCTCGCTGAGAGCGAGAGAGAGAGAGACTTGTTTTGACCCCCCAATTAGTGTTCAATTCTACCGCCATCACTGTTTCCCTGACGTACGTAACAATTATATTTGGAACAGTCGACGCATGGGCAGTAGAAAATGGATTTCGGGGGCAAAACTAGGACAATGTTCACATCATAGATAATGCTTTGATCAATGATTATCTGTTAATAGCAAATACTGTTCTTTGTAAATGGGTAGCGACTCAAGCAAAAAGTCGTCGCGCAGTACGTGTTCGAATTTCACGTAAACAAAAAATGTATTTTACACGCGTTGTGCACGTCACTATGGGTCCCATATCAAACAGAACGCAGCGTGACGATCGCCGCCATTTTAGTGTACAACCTATGTTAGTTTGGTGCAACAGAAGTGCTTCGTCTCTAAGTAAAATTAAAAATACCACACACAGCTTTATAGCCTATAGCACTATAGTTCACTGAACTGACATATACATGTAAGTGCAACACGGGAGTCCTTTTGAGGTTTCCTACCAAGACACAGTGGAACGTCGTCATTCCAACGACCCTGGATACATATGATGCTTTCAGGTCCGTAGAAGACATAATTCGCGGAGCACGAAAAACTCATATTGTAGCTATGCGGGAAAGTAAGAGAGACAGCGCCCTCCTCCCACTCAATCTCCCACTCAGGGGGAAAGCATGGAGCATGTCCTCAGATGACAAAAAAATTAAAACATGAGAACAGCTGAATTATTGCATGCATACTCGTTTCAGTCTCAAATTGAGGGAGAAAGATACAACACTAGGCTTGAAAAAACGCTGAACAGACATTTTGGATCTTCTCATACATTCAGCTCTCGAGAGCTTAAGTCGTCACCTGCGCATGCGTCAGATGCCCATAGCGTGTCATTATTTACAAACAAGCGTCTACCCATGAACCTTTGCGTTTTTAGCGTATGCTGTTATCGTCGCGTGGGACTCAATTCCCGCGCGTGCGCAGGTGACGACCCTCCCGCTTTAACCAATAAACATGTCTGCATTTACATAAAGTTTACCGCCGTGCTTGATCAATTTCCATACAATTTCAACATTTATTTCAATTTGCTTACCAGCAACAACGATCAACTCGTAAAACTATGTAAGTTTATAATATACATTAACTAATTACCTGGCGATGCAATTCTATAATCATTGCAATTCGGACAGTCACAATTTTCAGATCCTATTCCACATCTTCCTTTAGCGGAGCAACAAGGTGATTCTCCTTCCGGGTCACAGAGTGCAGTTTGTCCATCCGGTGCATCAAAACCAGGACCACAACGCAGATCACTCCGCCAACGATTACCTATTTGTGAATAATACATAACAACAATCATTGAAACGACACATTCGTCCACTATTGTTTGGCTGTACTACTTGTGTATTCCGAAGAAGCCATAACAACTTATATGTAAGAGTTTATATAAGGTAGTTATATCATAACTACATTTACGTAAAGTGATGTCTTCAGATCACGAGGTTTGTCGCGGAGGATATGCCTTCTTGTAATAAATAGATACAATAGCATCAGTATTTTTATTCTAACAATGTCATCAAGTCAGCAACAAAACTATTACAATATAATTTGTACTATTTTCGCTTTAATGGGGATATTGGCAATTCTTACCATATAAATCAGTGCATAAATCAAGGTTGTGCGTCCAGCATGTAAGACTTTAAAGCGGTAGGGTCGTCACCCCCCCCCCACTCCCTATATTTAGGGGGGCCTATGCTTGTTCCCTCATTTTTTTTGACCCCCCCCCCCTATCTAGGGAAAAGAAGAAAATTTAACCCCCCCTTTCACGGGCTTTTCCGATGAATTTCACCCCCTATCTAGGGAACTTTTCAGTCTAGAACTCCTTTTAAACCCCCCTTTTTTGTATATCTCGGGAAGTGTTTTGAAATACACCCCCTATTTTGAGAATCTCGGGAAAACAAGCAAAAAATACCCCCTTTTCTACGATTTTCTCGGGAAAATGTTCCCGAGACAGATCGTCAAAAAGTACCCTCTTTCCCGAGAAAATGGGAACGCGCATGCGGCCCCCTATGGATCCTGAGTGGGGGGGGGGGGTCGTCACCTGCGCACGCGCGGGAGTTGAGTCCCAAGCAACGATAACAACACACGCTAAAAACGGCTCATGGTAGACGCTTGTTTGTAAACAATGACACGCTATAGACATCTGACGCATGCGCAGGTGACGACTCCCCCGCTTTAAATTACACACAAACAGTAATATTTAAGTTTGATTTTAGTAACTGAAGTTGATAACAAAAGATCAAGTTCAGCTTGAGACGATCGATTTGCAGCGCGATTATTCATCTTATATACTCACATGTTTGACATCTGTCACCTGAACAATATTCCGGACAATCACAGAATAACTTAGTGGGTGTAATATAACAGGCTGCTCCACGTTCACATGGATTATATCGGCATGGGATCGCGTAGTCTGTAAATATATAAAACATTGTTGATGGCATAGCAGCAACATAATGACATGCATAATATGCAAATCAATCTTGCATCAAATCGAAACAAAATAATTTACATCAGTTACCATGGTGATGTTGGCCAAGTGTAAATAATCTCGACCCAGGGATGACTAGATAATAGTTGACGTGTTGAAATGTTATAATTTTAAGTTTCAATTTCCTCTAATCGGTTAAATTTTGGTGAAAACATCGTGTATGAGTAAACTATTAGAACATGTCGTTGTATCACTATGGAAACCAGCCCCACAACACAACTCTTCGTTTTCGACCAATAAAATAAACTTCAATGTTCTTGAAGGTAACAAACATTTGATGATAATATTTTATTTCCTGAACATGCCGATGTTTGTTTATTGAAATGTCAATTTTATGTCCCTCAAAATCAAATCCTAACGGTATTTTTTGTGTACATATTAACATATTAAAATATATACGTAATATAGATGGTTTAGTTATTTTCTGGAAAAGATACCAGTCTCCAGAGATAATACATTTTGTTTTAAAGTCGCGCCCTCTAGCGATAAATATCTATGTGACGTCAAAATGACGTATATGGATGAAAAGTATGGTCGTTCGCATTGACACGTGTTTCGCTGTAGTCGTTTGTTATTAAGAACATTGTAAATCTCCCAAAATATGTCTTTTCATTGGCGAACGACTATAAATCGACTATAAATCTGACGATTTGAATGACACTCCTTTCATTCATTTACGTCACAGAAATGTCTGTCACTAGAGGGTGCGATTTATAGGGAAGTTGTATTGTAATGTAAAAGTAAAAGAGTATTTTCTACATTGAATAATTTTACTTTGAATGCATACTATATACAGAACCTCAAGAAACCATTAACAAATATGATACACGAGTTCAAACTACTTACCATCTCGGGGACACTGGCGAATGTGCCCATCACTTCCGGTCAGGGTGATCATAAGGTGACTGAGACGAGGTGTGTTGTCAACCTTCCATATTAGGAATGGTACTTGTTCTGCTTCCGCAATAGAGAATGTATCACCTTCTCGGGTAAACCACAATGGATTGTACAACCTTTTTTTCAGATCGATACTTTGAGATTGTATCGCCGTAATTGGTGTGGTTCCGCTGCTGACCGTGACGTCATCAGCTGTTATTAACACACTGGTGAAAGGGGCATCCTCTTTCTCAGTCAGAAAATTGATACCCAGCTCACTGTACGATTCTTCGAAGAACAACTCCATCATTGTGAAAGACGACTCGTCCTTAGAGGTTGGCCAGTGTATCACAGCGGACGAAATGTCGTCGGTTGGTAAACTGGACACAATGTCATATATATCACAACCTGTAAAAACGAGATACCCGAAGAGTGAACGCCCTATCGAGCAAGTATTATCCCGCTAAATTTTAACATTCATTTTGTATGTAACACAATGATATTCCGGTAATGCCATATTACAGAGAGGAGTATCAAAAGATGGAAAACAAGTTTTCCAAATGTGGGTAAACATGCTATATTATTACGTGTTACAGCCCTCGATTCACATACACGAGTACACGAGTATTATCGTATTCTACGACTGCGTCTTGGGAAAGCTACATTGTCATCCTCTAGACAATTTTATTTCTCACAATAATAAATGACGCGAGTCGACTATTTGTCCATGTAATGATTTATTCTAATGAAGTATACTATTTTGTGAATCTAAGGCGTAAAAATAGCTGTGATATATATAGTTTAAAAATCACGGAAAGGTAGATAATCAATAGCAAATGCAAGTTCAGTGCCCATTGTAAGTAAATCTTCTGTCCTTTGCTGAGTTTTGGAGAGAGTTTGCCTCGCATCGTTAGAAATAATTAGATATACTAACACTTATATAAGTGCTATCTATACAGAATGAATTAGTCATCTGCGCATAAGGTCTTTTATATGTCGTAATATTTTCACTATAGCCATAAAAACTCGTCAGTGAGATGAATTTAAGTGTGAGCAGGGTTCTTTGGCGACCAAGAAAAGTGTTCCTGTCACTTTTGCGTTCATACAGTATGTTACATCATACGTACTGCATCGTGTTAGATACTTATTACAACACATTTATAAAAATTATGTCTCAACCTAGACCGATAGCCGCTGTAGAATAACTGAATAACTCGGTCAAATAGTTCTATGACTTACATTGATACGCCGTCTCAACATAAAAACTCGCACCATTGCACTTTATATTATCTTCTATTTGAGTGCTGGGCGTCAGATGGACATTACATTGACTTCCCTGTTTACAGTCATTCAAAAACTTATCCCACTCCGATGTCCAGGTGTAGCAATCTGTGTGCATATGGTCTCTCGTGCGAAGATAGCAGCTATTGGCTGACGTGCGGCCGTAATTTGCATATAGCAACATGATTTGTTTACTTTCAGGACATGTCAGCTCAACGTCTCCACCCATACAAGTCGTTTCCGCATCTGTAATAGTAATTCAAGTAAGTATTGTGATTTATGCATTTAACGGGAAATACCAAACAGCTAGCTGTCTTACCAAATTGACATATTTTTTCCACTGAATACATGTATAATTCAAGTTGTTTGTGGTTTGTAAGCTGTGACTCATAGCATTTATCGTACATGTTAAAACTGACAATTCTTTACCAGATTTGTTAGAATCTAGAAGTAGAATAGAGTCTATTTACAACCGACCGCCGAGATATTGTTGAGAACCCTTCCATAATAGTGGTCCATCCGTCATCGCTATCCACTGCATTCACGTTCAAAACATCCTCGAACATATCCTGGTTCATATGGTCAGGGGAACAGCGGATGCGATTACATAGTAAATAGAAAACTATTCGGGAGGGGGCAGAACAAGTCTCGTGCCTCTGTCACTCTAAATGAGATTTCGGCGGCCAATCACTATCGAATAAAGTCTAGTCAGTTCAGGAAGATAAACTAACAATGCTTACCAAGAGGCGTGAAGACCTGAAATTCGCACATCTCTAGATATTCAGATGGCGAATAGACAGTCACGTACCGACCAATTAAAGACACATCGCATCTGAGAACCAGAGGCATTTCAACACTTTCACTTGGTGTACGACGGCATAAGGTAGAATTTGGACCAGCTCTCACTTCAAGACCATCAACATTAACGAACTCATCAGCTGCAATGTTTGGATATAACAAGAACGTTCCCTTATTTTCTTAATTGAAATACAAAATATATCATTATACATCTGTCACCGTAACGCCATAAGTTACAGCGTGCCGCAATTTTGCAGTATTGCACTGGGTATTTTCATCCTACCATATAAGGAAATGCAAATTCCAAATATGGAATGACTACGCGCGTAAGCGTTCTCTAATAATATAATCAAACATGGCTGCCAGACAGTATGCCGTCGAATCGACCTACGCTGCGCGTCGGTCGATACTCCCGCTGTACTGTCTTCGTGCATACTTTTCGGTATCCTCGTAATAACTTGATATTATACAAATGTATTGTGTAAATGCCATGTATTTTAAGCATAAACACTTATTGGTAATTGGTTACGTGTCTGCAACCCAACAAGCGCGTTTGTCATTGGCTATTGTAAGAGGATTAATACATAAATTAATTTTACTAGTAGTTAGTTGCAATGTATATTATGTGACTCACAATCAAATGAAGAAGACGATCTCAAGTGTAATTTAACGCCAACAATTTGGAAAGTGCTCCCAAGATTTACTCTCCAAGATCTGCCAGCTGTACTACTGTCTTCGGTCGTCATTTTGTTAGGGCATTCCATGATTCCGTCAACGATGTCTGGATCAGATATATATTCTTTGTTTTGGATTAGCCATGCGTCTTTCCTGTATGCAACGTTTGTTAGCCCTGGAATAGAGCAAGATGTGTAATATAGAATATAATATCAAATATAACCCCTACATGCTTAATCTCACTGGTCAGTAGAAAGATGATAAGTTTATCTGAACAAGAGTGGATACTAATGAAGATACGAAATATACATAACCAGTTATTATCCTAAGTAATAATATTATTATTATTTTTTATTATTGTAATTATAATTTACTTGTGCAAAATAAAAAAAAATTGTCACGAGTGAGTGCATCAAAAATATATTTTATATATTCGGTAAAGGAATTCAATTTGGCTGAGGTGATCAGCCACGTCAATTTCATTGCGTTGATACATATATAAATGTGGTTACCGTCATTTTCACATATGAAGTACTGTTCAGTTGACTTATCGTTTGCCTTTATTTTCACTTCATCATCTTCAGTGGCTCTATGGAAATGTCAAATAATGAGTCAAAAACGTTGTATAGAAATTGTTAATTCCCTCGAAGAACAGAATCACTGTACTTTGTTCTGGCAGACCTAATTGTGTATTTTATAAAGTGTTTTAACGTATTTCTACTAGTTGGAAATATTAAAGTTTTTGCGTTTTCTTAATTCATATATTACCTGCTTCATAATGTACTAGTACATATGAAGGACACGTAAACGTTCTTACTAACCGTTTATAATAACAATATTATAATGTATTTATCTAACTACTTACGATAGACTCAGACACGTGTTTATAATACTCAGTTCGTTTGGTTCATCTTCATCCCAATTAATCCAAGATAATTTCTGTCCATAACTCGTCTGGTACGGACCAGTTTTAGTCGCTCTTTGGCATGCATCAAACCAGAACTGCGTGTCCGTTAGCTGTTTCGTTTGTAACACCTCGTTAATATATGCACTATTCGTTTGATTGGATAATGTGGCTAGCCTACCACCTGTGACGTTGCACTGAGATGCTGCTCCGTACCAATTAAATGCACGAGTGTTGTAGACGCCATATCTCAGTGCGCTACTCTCAAGTGATGGAACTAGGTGGAGTAAATACAATATATTATTATGCCTCAAGTATGAGACAGTCAGTGTTATTAACCAACATCGGTCACATAATCCCAGCGTCGAACAGGACACGATGTGACAATTGCAATGCTCCATAA
The DNA here is from genome assembly GCF_978046115.1 of Saccoglossus kowalevskii. Taxonomy (NCBI): domain Eukaryota; kingdom Metazoa; phylum Hemichordata; class Enteropneusta; family Harrimaniidae; genus Saccoglossus; species Saccoglossus kowalevskii. The sequence goes on along the minus strand of NC_140645.1, from coordinate 41,648,738 downwards.
ATCGACGTTGACATGAAAAATAACTATTGTTTCCTTGCCAGATTCGTGAACTTTAAACCCAGTGAATATGCTCAAAATAGTGAAATTGAATGCCAGCGAAAATAAATGGTTTCATAATATCAATAAATGTGCACATTATAACTACAAAATGCCTTTTTATTATGAAATTCGATTGCTGAATAGCCAGTTATAAATTTAATTTTCAATTTTTTTTATAAAAAAATGTAGCAAAAACAAATTAATGAGCACACTCTTACAAACTCAAGAGTATTATGTTCAACCACCCAGATCACGTGACTTCATCTCATTATTGCTGTATACATTAACACCTTTTTTATCTTATGAATATATGAAGATGTGATGTCAGTTGTATTCATATAGCTAGCGGCACTTGAGTTGATTAGTTTATGAATAATTTAAAATAGGTAACAACAGTTAATAATAAACGCAGGGTTTTCGTGATGATTTATGCTTGTATTGCAACGCGTGGCTACGTGACTGTGATCACGTGACATAACACATCTAGGACACTGTGAAACGCCTTCGTGCATTCATTTCAGAAATGTGTCAGTGTAACAAGGGTTTGTACTTTCAAAGGAGTTTCATACGTAAGCCAATATACGCCAATGCCTAAGACTTACCCAATAAAGTTTCATGATAGTCTTTGGATTCGTTTTATATTTTGAAAAAAACAATCGCACGCGCGGTAATTGAGTCCCAAGCGATGATAACATCACACGCTAAGAACGCAAAGGCTCATGGGTAGTCGCTTGTTTGTAAACAATGACACGCTATGGCTAGCTGACACATGCGTAGATGACGACTCACCGCTTCAATTAAAATCAAAATATTAATCATCAAAAGTCTACAATGGGGTTTCTCCTATACGATACAATTTCCATAATTTACATACTAGTATATCATCAATGCACAAATGTGCCATTTACATGGACCTATTTTTTGTTCGAATAGTAGTTCGGTTGTCATTTTTTTTATCCTTTTTGAATAACAGCTCAAAATAAACTACACTGTTATTAAATCCAGAACAACGGAAACGAAAGTGGCAATTATGAGAACATATTCAGGGCGGGGTGGGTGTAGACACTAATCTGGAACTTAGCTCATGACCGAAAATTACAGTTACGTTTATTTAATTTAATGGCAAATTCAAACCTATCTTTATACTTTGGTTAGTACTTTGCAATTATCACGTGGGTAGCAGCAGAATGTATCTGGACAGGAACAATAAATCTGTGAACTGAGATCGTTTCATAAACATAATTAAACTCTGGTGACATTGCGCTTTGTTATATAATATTATTCCCTTTATCATAGTTTGTTTCAATATGAATATGTATTGTCATAATTAATTTTGAATACAAACAAGTTTTGGGGTTGAACCAACAGTGGGGAATCAGTCTACTGAATGTCCTTGATAGATGTAAATATCGTAAAAAAACTTAAAATTATTTTAAGGGACATAATTTCCAGCTTTATTCAAAGTAATTTAGTATTAAAACAAATGTCTCATCTCAGAAAAAAGTGCTGCATTTAGACGTGAATAGATTGATGAAACATGCAAGATAACAGAAAATCTTAGCTGGCTTTTGTCCAAGTATTTTATACAGATGTATGTCAAAATTAATGATTCACTGAGACAAATATGAACTGCCTTATTATATTCATTGTGTAACTACTGTATTATATGAAAAGTAAAAAAAAAACCTTTATGAATAACTATCATGTTACAAGCTCTGCTTTGTATGCAAATCAACTTAAATAGTTAGTTGGTGTCCAGTGGAGAGAGAAGTCAACAGTACTGTTGCCTCCTGAGAACCTACATCTTCAAACACTGCAATCTTTGTTTTTGAAGTGCGTTTTCAAATTAGTATTATAAAAGCTCTATCATTCTGTTCCAATAGCTGAAACAAATTCCTGTGAGTTTTCATTTGTCGAATGAACTGTTTGTCAAATACAGAATACATATATTTTAGTACAATTTTCTTTTCAAAATGTGGATGCTTTATATATATTTTATATGTATTGTTTTTGATTTGATAATTTTGAACTAAACAGATTTTCTATTAGCTTCAGATCTTGATCAAAGTTTGGCACCCAGTTCATAGGAGTGCTTATATTGATTTTCCGACATCTTGTTTTCTATAAAGATTTTATTGGTAGGTTTGCAAATGTGTATCAGACTGTGCAATCTCTCCATGAGTTGGTTTTGAAACCCAGTATGGGATTCTGAGATACATTACCAAGGATATTATTACAAGATAAATCATTTGCTTCATTGAACACATACAACAATGCATATTTCCACTGAGATCAGTGACCTTTGATGTGTATCACCAGTGACCACTCAAGTAGAAACAGTCAAACTATTTTATCAGATTTACTCAATCAATTTTTGCATGATATTTTCATATAAGACATCTGTTGTTCAAATTCAGGGAAGACTGATGAATAAGTTGACCAAGTTTGGTGAAGTTTGGAATAGAATTAATAAAGTTATTACGCACACAATAACATTTACGACGGACAAAAATCTTTCTCTTAATATACCTTTCCCTTCCATCTTTGATGGTACGGGCAAGGTAAAAAGACAATAGGGATAGGGCGCCCCCTATTTCAACATGTATTCTATTTTCTTCGTAGAGGGATGTGCATTTTTTTGTTATTTTAACTCATTTGAGACTTAGCTCCGGAATATACAACACTATGGCAAACACAATGCCACAAGTAAATTATAACTGTTACCCCCGCTTGATAATAGTTCCGCCTATACTCACTTGCTTTCACTAGAACCTGAAATCCTACATCGGTGTTCTTGGAATCAGTCGTGAATATGAGTAGGGCTTCGCGATAAGGAAGCGTCATCTTTAAATTTGTGTAGTTGCCATATAAGGTCAGTATCCGTTGCTGTGAACCAAATTGAAGGGCAACCACATCTCTCTCAATCTCCGTGGAAAATGTAAGGAACCAAAACTGCAGACTAGCCTCGTCCAAGGCTTTTATTTCCCATATACATTCCGTGTCGTCCAGATAGTTGTTTGGGAAATTGAATGATTCAATGATGGCCGAATCGCCACTGAAAAGCCTTATGTTTCGTTCACCGCAGCAGTCTACGGGTAAAAACCAATAATATCATAATAATGTTTTATCTCCCAGAATGCAACTAGGAACGTCTGTTACTTCGTGTGCCCGTATTCACACATACAAGGTCAATTCTGTAGCCAGCGAATTCGTTCGGGAGAACTATTGTTCAATCTTCAAAAAAGTATTAGAGGCATAGACAGTATAGCTCTCGTGTAATTAATACGATATCTCGCGTTATCATTACGAGTTATCATGATGTATTTTTTTACGTTCACAATGGACATTCGTACATCAGAGATTACAAAAAAATATTGAATGGCCACTCACCAATTTCACAGTTTACTCCCCTATATGCACGCAGACACGTGCATACATATCGAAACAATCCGTCTGTGCATGTACCGCCATGTTGACATGGATTCGATGCACAGTCATTGCCATCTGAAAAAGATAAATTAAAATCATCAAAGGTTAACAAGACTGATTGAATGACTAATATAATCTACTCGTCTGTACGGGACGTGCAGCAAATGCCTGTGTCTGGCTGATGGACGAAGCACGCTTATGCTGACTGTACATTCGGTATAGACAGTTACGAACAAATGCACAAAAGTGATTTGTGATTACAGTCTCACTAAGATAAATTCTTCTCGGGGAATCCATGTCTATGATTTAGATAACTTAAATATTTCAATACGATTGGCATGGCTATCCAAAAATGTTGGACAGACAACATGTATAAAATACAGCCAAAGAGTAACAATGTTATTAACCAGCTTCAAATGTGCTGCATACCTCCAATGACTTTCAAGTAGAAACCAGAGCCTTCGAGAGTAGCATTGCTCTCAAATACGATGCTAATATCGGATCCCTGTATTTCATAGGTTTCTTGGTGAGTGTTTCCACTGGTAAATACGCGATTTATCTTACTGCCACCGGCAAACGTCAGCTGGTCGTCGGCAATATTGATCTCTAGAACGGTTATAGACACGCCGACGCCATCAACGGCATTAACTGTCCAGTTACAGGTCGTATCACGCTCATAAGAGTACGGATATAGAGGCGAGCTGATGTTAGCCGTGTTTCCTCCGCCCAAGTCGTATCGTAATACTCCACACTGTCCTGCGAGATAATAGAACAACGTCATCAGAATTTTGAGAGTTGCGTAACAAAGTATTTTATATATGCCACAGGACGCAATTTCCAATGACGTCACAATAGACTATGTGATACCTTATTCATGAATGTGTTCGATTTGTATGATTATTAAGCAAGCACCATTCGATAAAGTGGCATGAAATGACCCGGGAAGGTAACTATTCAGCGCGATGTCTAGATACTATTTTCACTTACCAATTTCGCATCTGTCTCCTGTGTAGTTGCCAGCGCAGTGGCAAGTAAAGCCAAAAGGTACATTTGTACACGTTCCGTCATTTTGGCATGGACTCGAAATACAGGCATCAATATCTATAAGTGACATATAATAAACATTTGTTAGCACAAATTACCCAAATAAAGCCTTGTGTACATTCCCATGAAACAAATTAAATATGCTAAAACATTGTAGACGCAAAATATACAAATAACAAAGTGCTAATATATATCATATCATAACAGTGATTGAGTGACTGGAAGAAGCTTATTCACAAGGTTTTAAAGGGAATTTGTTCCATATAATCTGTACAATATAAGTATCTTGCTTTCGATCGCCTACTTCTACACACAATGCAGACTCTCTGAGTCGAAGCGCAAAAAGTATTTGCGTTGTGCGCAAACAATAACGCACACTTCACGCCAGCTAGTTTGAGTTTAAGCTCGTACAAGTGCTTGTAGGCATAGTGCCAATTTGGAGAAATGACGTTTATATCTTGAAAATATTAATTTTCTCCTCTCAACGCAAATGTTGCTCTACAACTCCTATCATTATCCAAACAAATGACCATTTGACGTTTTTTATGTTCAAAGGGCCATGTTTCACTTTTTCCCATATAATCTGCATATTTTCCACTAATTTTGTAGATTTATAACTTATATATAAACTGACATGACACTTGAAATAAAATCAGTAAATGATGATGAATACTATTATTTATACATACCCGCTGAAACTTGAATAACGAATCCTCTACTGTGTATATACATGTCACTTTCGAACGAAACCCATGCGTATCTATCGTTAACAACGTACGGTGTATCATAACGGTCACGGTCACCACTGAAAGTGAATAATTTGTCTCTGAATGTGTCTTTTCCGGATCCGATGGTGATCGTGTCAAAGATTTGCTGTGTCTCCAGTACAATAAATTCAAAAACAATCTCAGTGCCGTCGACAGCTTCAAAGATCCACGTACATTCTTCGTTTTTGTCATAGTCGTTTGGAAAGTTTGGTGATGTTATGTTGGCCTTACTACCGAGGGTTAGCAGTATATCCCCAGGTCCGCATCGAGCTAGAGAAAACAACACAGTACCCATGTATATTTATATGGCAAATAAAAAAATATTTAATTGCGGCAGTCATCCTGCATGCAAAATAAACTCATCTATTTTTGTATTTTCGTCATATCACCTTATTAGAATCATTAAAAAAAAATTTAACCGAAAATAAATTATGACAATATACTCAATATAATAGTACGTAAAAATTAATAAACCTAAATGCAAATGTTAGCCGAGGTCTTGCTGAAAGAACCGCATGATCTGTTTTGCGACTCAAATACTATTGTTCCCGGTTCACTGCTCCCCTGAACTATGTAACCATGGTGACAAAAGAAAATGAAATCGACACTATTTGTGTAACAGGCACAAGACGCAAACTTCCCGATCCGCTACGTATAATTGTTATTATATTAGCACACGGAAAAAAACGATAGACATTACTCAATGGTCATTACGCAAAATTACGACCTTTTGAGATTTTTTTAGCTATTTTCCCGAATAAAATAATGGTAAGGGTTTCTGCGTTTAGTCCTCGGTATACATTTTCATCACACCGTTAGTTAGAGAAAATTACATTAATATTTTTTTTTATAACACAGATGTTTGAATTTGCCAACGGTCGTTCTATAATATTCGTTATTACATGTCATAACCACAACTCTCAAATATGCAACAAATTTACTACGAATATTCACAGTAACAATGTGACAGAAGAAACTTCCCAATTCGCGACAGTCGTGATACACACGACTTAAATCATTGTCACTTAATTGTTACAGCACGTAAACCACTCGCTCACCGCTGTTTTGTTTAGCAAGCAAATAAGTATATCGACCTAAATTGGTTTTGTTCAGTGGCATCTATCTCCATGCCCCCCCCATATATTACCTATCTCACATGTTCTTCCTCCATACGAGGCCTGACATTCACACTCGTAGTCTAATAATAGATTTGTACACTTGCCACCATTTAGGCAAGGATTTGAAGAGCAGTTGTTCACATCTGTATGGATGAAGAAGTGACATAGTGTTTCTGTTCAGTTCAGAGGCATGTGAAATTGAGCCCTGCGTAATACAAGTATTGAGCAACATCAAAGCGAAAACAGGAACATAATCCTTTTTATTTTATTCTGAAAATGATCACCGTGGTTAAATTTTAATATATTTGGTATGATGGAAAAACCTAACTACAATCATAGACCCTCTAACAGGGTCTATGCTACAATGCATGACAACGATGTAAGTAAAATACGTCATTACTATAAATCGCGCCCTCTAGTGACAGGGCGCTTATATGACGTTGTTGTTCATTGACCCCATTTTTTTCGCTGAATTCTGAAAGAAACGATCACAATATATGATAGCATTATGTCAGGCAATAAACCATTTTTATAATCGCGCCCTCAAGTAATGAAACAATTCTATCACGTAAATGGGTAACACGAAGGCCGTTCAAAGCGTTGGTATTGTTTTGATCTCTAATCGGGAGACTTGACTATATCCTTGACGACGAACGACTACACATACAAACACAATGCTAAATTTTGCACTCACCCTTTTACGTCACTTCAACGTCACAGTCATTAGTGAGTGCAATTTATAGAGGGGGGGGGAGGTTATTTTCGTTCAATGTAATTGCAATATTTTTTGGTTCGTACAACGTAAATTGAAAAAATAAATTCCGTAATTCTGTAATCACAGGCTAGACGTACAACGTAATCAATCAAATATTTTTTCGTACACTGTAAAAATGTGTCATTTTCTCGGTACGCACAAGAATTTACATCCAAATAATAAAATCGTAAAGAATAATCCAGGGAAATTACATTTTAGAAACTGTAAAACGACTAGATGACACAATTCACTGCAAAATTGAATGTCAAGACGTAAAAGGCCCTCTAACCGAATGAAGAGCATTACGAGGGTAAGATGCGCATGCGTCTCTACACGCGGCGCAGCAATGGCGGAGAATTTGAGTCGGAGAGCTCTTCGGACCATTCAATGTTCCATTTTTTATCACTGTAAACTGTAAAAACGTCTTTTTTTTCTTTGTAAATTGTAAAAAGCCCTTTTTATTTCCCGTAAAACTGTATCAGCTACCCCCCTTGCCCACCCTCTTTATATGATAGTGTATTCCGTGTCAAAAGAGTGCTTGATGCTTCCAAAGATTTGATGTCAAGTATTGTATCCCCAGATTTGTAGTTTATAGTAACGTACTTAGATGTACAGAAATGCTTTGCGATATAAACTTACCAGCCACTGCTTCTATCCAAAACCCAGGATAGTTGTCAACATCATCACTCTCAAACCGCATCCATGCATCTTTATTTGGTACTACAATTTCCCGTATTTTCAGATTACCACTGAAAGGAGTCCCTTTTTGTTTTGCATCAACCACAGTCCCCGAACCAATTCTCAACGTGTCGATTTTCTCTTCTGTGCGGAAATCTCGAATAACCAGCACGATTTCCGCGCCCTCAGCGGCGTGAACACGCCAGGCACAGTCTTCATTGGAACCATAGTTCAGTCTGTCAGAATAGTTCGGCGACTGTATAGTGGCGCTCGTTTTAAACCCAACTACCAGATTTCTTTCCCCGCACCGATCTGTAGAGATCGCAGAACATAATAATGCATCATAACGCATCGGAAATACATAATAAGTGCTTTATAATATATTGATAGTATCCAATAATGCATTGCAGATACATTATGCTGCATGGATGATACACAATGGTGATTTAGCGATAGACCATGATGCTTGTGGATACAATATAATGTATTGATAGTTAGGCAAAACCGTCTGCAGAAGGTAAGATCTACCCCGGGATATTCCACAATTCACGACGTCTACGTTCACATTTAACAGCGACTCCCTTACACCACCCTCTCACAACATCTGCGCTGCCTGTAGTGTTGTCTTTACTTATTCAATAGATTGTATATTTTGTTAATGAAGAGCGAAGACAAATCCTCGCCAAAAAACGTAGGAAGCGTCTGGTCGACGGTTATAAACAATGTGAAATAACGAGTTCTATTGATAATTTGCATGTTTACTTGGATTTTAACTTCTTTAGTTGATTTTACTTATGAACGAAAATCGAGTGAATATTAATACAGTCACGGTAGGTGTGGGTCTGAAATTACGTTGCATTTCATGATCTTATTTTTTGAAAAAGAAATAAGTGAAAAATTAAAAAAAGTTAACTTTGACGTTTGTGTTGTTTCGTACACACATCACTTGAAAATAAATGCATATCGACAACAAATGTTTCCTATCGATGAGAACGTGATACTTACCTATTTCACAATTCCTACCATCAAACGCCACTCCACACGCACATCGATAGACTAACGGGTCGTTATTACATATACCACCATTGAGACAGGGATTGGAAACACAGGCGTCTACATCTATATAGAAAATACAGCACATTTTACTATTTATAGACCGTCACATTGTGACGTCATTCATTTACTACTAGTATTTTTGCGGACCGGCACGCGAAAGTCTGATACAAAACAACGCTTACTAATCAGCACTAGGTTGTGACTGTTGTCACGGTGACAGCGTTTCCTATTAGAGACGCATAGTATGTAATGACGAATGAATGAGATCAAATATGTTTTAAGCAGAGTAAAAATAGAATGTGTAAAAGATATTAATAGAATGGACACATTCCAACCACGTACTTGGGCGCTACTGATAAATACTGTCGATAAAGTGAGTAGAACACATAGAACAGGTTAAGGTGTATAACGGTATTCTAAACAATTTACCGTTTACTGGGAAGGTTTCTTTGTTCCAAACAGTAGCCGTTTACTTTTACGTACTCCAAGTGGGGAGTACAAACTTTTTAAAAATAAACTTGTTTTTGAGCAGCAACACCCTGGATTCGACAAAACGATTTTTAAATCGGCGAGCTATGTGGATTACATGTATTTGAGTATTTTTTATAGTATGTTCCACTTGTGATAGAGCTCCGAAATTTTGTCAACGTGAAGCCAAACCTGTATACATATAAAAAACGACAAACACTAAAAACAACCATAAGACCGTGAACGCCCAAGTTCCTGTATTAATATTTGAAACAGCGTTACTGTGTTCGACAGTTTTCATACAAAAACAGAAATCTCTGTTCAACGATAATTAAATTTATAATTTTGGGGGATTTTCGAGAGAATTTTGTGAGTTTTGGAATAAAGTATAACTGTACCTGCTATAACTTCTATTTTGAAACCACTTAATCCACTACTTCCAAAACTACTGGTAGTAAAACTAATCCACATATTGGTGTTTGAAATAGTTATCTGATTTGTAGAATCTTCATATTTCTCGATACTACTAGTATCATCCGGGTCATCACCTGAACCAATCGTCATGGCCATATTGTTTTTAACAATGGTCACCACTAGTTCTGTTCCGGTATTAGCGCGTATCTTCCAGACGCACGAGAGATCGGGGTAATTTGGCGATGTCAGCGTGTACGGTTTTTTCCCAAGATACACATCAATTGTGTCTTTGCCACACTGATCTATAAACAAATAATTGGGTGACGTTATAGCGGACGTCAGAAAATTCAAATATTTGAAAGTGATCGGTTAAGAGCTCAACTTTGCCCTCATAGTGCGTGCCTATACTTTAATGGACATAACAACTGCAGAACGCTCACGTACTCAAAAGAAGACATGTACGTATTAACTCGTATTAACTCTTTTCCTTTTTGGCTTGGCCGATTACGTTTAAACACATACGAGCCACACCTGCACTATAGATGCCATATTTTTGCGCCATGTGTATCCCCTCCTATAGACCTTGAAGTCAAAATCGCAGATATATCTCATTCTACTCTTCCTGAGTGAGTGCTCGAAGTTGCTATTGTACTTTACCACTCTTCGTTGCAAAAAACGTTGATCCGGAAGGTTGGGGTAACATGTTCGTCAGGATCAGCTTTTTAACTTTTCTGTGTTTTTTTCGTTGTTCGATTTTGTTCAAACTTGCCAGGCAGATCACACCTGTAGTTAGGTGGAAACAAATGAAAAAAATGCCCCAAAACCTGAATTTGTGGCCGTGGCTTTGTACAAGGTAATTCTTTGAGTACAGATTTCGGACATATCTCATTCCGGTTTGCTTGAGTCTTAGCCTAATTCTTTTTTGAGTGTCGATACCATTGCGTCGACACTACGCATTACCAAATTTTCGATCGACTGAATATTTCAACATTCAAGTAAAACAATGTATGTGAAGCATTCAACTTTACTTATTCTCGGGGTTCAATTCTTACAAATCTTCAAGACTACCCAGAAAGTACATAAAGTAATTTCCCGAAGTCTGTCTAATGTAAGTAAGAATCGTAAGAACCAACAGAGAGCCGTCCTGGCTACCGGCTTGTCTGTCTGTATGTCTGTCTTAACAATAAAGGGCATAACACTATGATCGTTATCAACGTGTTATAAATATACATTTTATAAATAAAATTGATCAATTCGACATTGTGACTTCAGCGTTTAAGTTCTAGTTCATATTAATGAAATAGTTCAACATTATCCAATCAGCAATAACTTAATTTTGAGTATGTGGGCGTTCCCGTTGCTATGCCACGCGAAGACATGTGCGTACAATGTGAGCGTAGACAATGTTTAGCCAATCTCTGTTGAATATTTAAACTTGAATGAAAGCTGACGGTGGGCTTTTGCAGATTTATATGAATACGTTCATAAGCAAAGCCTTAGTGTTGTGCCTTTCACTGTATACCCTTACCGTATTGACATGATACTCCTTCGTAACCAATGGGACAGTCACACGTGAACTTGAACATTTGATTACTACATGTACCTCCATTTTGACAAGGAATTGACAAACAATTGTCGATATCTGAAAGCAAAAACAAACGAACTATATTTTTGCCAACCAGTCTTTTTGCGTAGAACGTAAACATGTGCGATCAAATTAAAAAGATATTGTATAGCTTATTCAATCTACGAATTATACAATGTGACAATGGTGAAGAATTCCTGCCAATATTTCATCTCCATGGCAACCGGATCCGGAATCAATCCGGATGGCTTTTTGTGTCATTGGCAACCTCTCATAAACATTTTTTGCATTTGTAAAATAACTTTTTAACCCCAAAATACATAATTATTCCCGAAATTAATGTCCATAACAACCGGTTTCACATATCCATTAATTAAAACCCAAAAGATTGGCTTCGGTCTGAATGGAAACCTCACCTGCTGTAACGCCAAGAATAAACCCTCTTCTACTATTACCAGAATCTGACGTAAATTTAATCCAAATATTCGAGTCATCGATGACGCTGTACTTTTTCGAATTAATCAACCCAGAGTAGTTATTGGTTTTAGTTTCGTCTGTATGTCTAGTGCCATATCCAATCTCCACCTTGTCAAAATCTCTTTCTGTCTCGAAGTCGAAAAAACGGAAAAAGATGGCGGATCCATCGGGACTGTGGACATTCCACAAACAATCTTCATCTTTGGTGTAGTTGTTAGGATAATCTGGTGAGGAAATATTCACCGAACTACCAGCAGGTAAAGTGATTCCCGTTTTGCCACAACGACCTATAAAGAGGCAAGTTATATAAAGTTATTCATTGTTCTGCAAGTAATTATGAGTAAATACATCAGCACGATATGTTTCAAATCGGTACAGCTGTTGCGTCCTGTCCTATATGGTATGACGTATACAACGTGATTTAGAGAAATTAACACTGTATTAGTTCTAGAAATTGTAATCATAATGGACATTTTTATATTATTGGAAATTTAACAAAGTAAGTCCTCTATGATTAAAGTTGTAGATAGAAAATATTTAATTGAGTGACCCTACAAAGTCAAATTTAATAAATGGGTATAATCATTTTTTGGCGATGAAAAATTGAAAACTACTTCACATTAGGGTAGGGTCACGAACCTGATATCCTGTCCGTACCACAGCTTCTGAAGATTGAAGTGATCGTAATTAGAATGCACGTATTCAAGTTTGTAGAGCGTTCTGGCTCATTTGCGTAACTGATTACCATTAGTTTACACATTGTAGAGATAAAGGAAATTATTACACCGCTTTATTACACGGGACTGCCATGATGTACGAGACAAATACAAGTATGATGCAATGGTCAAATCTTGGGGTCATTGATAATTAGTGATTTCTTAAATTAAAATTGTGACGAGCTCATTGGGATTTAGTAGTCATTGTAAAAAAACATTTGATAGATTATTCATTGTTCACACTATTCTATACTCGTCAGACTTACCTATCTCACAGTTATCTCCACCAAAAGTTGCACGGCAGTCACATCGGTAACTAAATGCCTCATCTATGCATGTACCGCCATTTTCACAAGGGTTGTTGTTGCAAAAATTATTACCTTAGAAGTGGAATACAAGATATTCAAATTTAAAATTACTTACTCTTAATAAAAAACGTACAAGTTATATAACATATGCATGTAATTTTGTTATGTGTATTAAAAACCAAAAAAATAGAGAAAAAACGATGCTACCTTAATTTGGTCAGATTATCACGGTATTCGATATATTCTCTTGTGATGTAATGCGATGATGGTAATTATACATCAAACATGAAAACCAAAATTTCCCTCACTAAGATGTGTTCGCCAATTTGTCATGGATATTCCGTTACTGTGTTTTCCATGTTGCCAACATATGACCAAACATTGATAGAGTGAATCCCTATCGCGATACATGTATGTTAGTGTAAACCGTAGTACACAGAAGCTGATTGTAGACATAAGTAACACATACTTACTTGCCTGGATATGTACCTTAAACCCAGAGTTTAATCCATACGATTTAAAGACGATCCAAGCTTTCTTGTCGCGGATTATGATATCCTTATTCGTGTCACCTCTATCAATCCTCTCTTGTTCATTCGTCTCATCATCTGGAGGTTTTTCACCAGAGTAAACTTTTAGAACATCATTTACTAGTAAGCCAATCTCACTAAACCGTAGGACAAGCTTTTCACCGTCAGTGGCGATTATTTCCCATCTACATGACTTATCTGGCATAGTCGATGATGTAATCACGCAATTACTTACAGGGATAACATCAGTTAGGTCATTACATTTGTCTGTGAAGGAGAATATTATGATAGTTAAGCTATATAGCATTTGATAATGCATATTATTACGTGTTATCAGTAAAACAATCGCCTTGATCCGAGGCACGCACAAACACACAAGCTATATGCATATCTGTGGATTACTCAAGCACAAACGTGTTGGTGCAACGTTCGAGCCCCGAAGTTTGAGCGTACAATAACACAATGCCCAACAAGAGACCAACAAATGTATTTGCGATGTTCGAACATAATAAATAGTATCGCCCCAATTACGCAATGTTCAAACGCACAAGTGTAAACTGCGTTCAAACCTAATTTATTGAATGGGTCTTGTTTGCAAGAACATAGCATCAAACATGGTTTTGTAACCCACCGTAATAATGTACTATCAATGAAGCTCATGGATTGATATAACATATTAATGATATTGGATAGGGTTCAACCAATTGCATGTGTGTTATGCAAAACATCACTTTTATCGTACATTTAAAGTATGACCTATGTGATGAAGAATTACAACTAGAATAAATTTAAATATTATAATAATAACGATCAAAGAGTTTTTTTGGCCATAAATGTAATTATTAGAAGAGTATTCGAGTTGTGTAAACAGATGTTGGTGCAAAGTGGACACAAATGTTGATGTAGTTTATTCGGTCATTGCTGTATTGTTCTGCACTTGCTTTTTTTATTCTCTTTATTTTCTTTTTTATAATAAATGCTTCACTGCAACAGCACTCGGATTTACCTTTTCATTATTATGACGAAAAAATAAAAATTATAATTGTTAACGCTGTCAGTCACAGTCCAGTCGTACAGACTGCATCATTTGTTGATGTTAATATGGTCTCATTATTTATTAATTAGTGTAAAAAGATAGGTGATGAGATAGATAAAAAATAGTTTTCTCTCTCGTTAATTGATTGATTGATTGATGGTTGGAATCAATGGCCGATGATAGCATGATTGATTGATTGGCTGAAAACTGTTTTATGTACCAAAATAATTTATCTATAGATTTGTAATGATGCGTGAAGTGATAAACCAACTAGTTTTATTCTTGTTATTTCGGACTGACATATTAGAGTATCTGGGTCAACTATTCAAAAGTATTGCCAGTATTGGTGTCGTTGAATCGACTTTGTTTTTGGAACTTTTACCTCCTGAGGTGTTACTGTTTAAAATTTTTATATTATCTTGTTTTTGTTTGATTTGGATACTTTTTCATTGTATAAAAATGTAAGTATACCTCTAATGTTCTTAGCGTTTACGGCATGGAATTACTGATAAACATCCTCATGCAAATACAAATTGCAAATTGTTTGCCCTAATGAAACGATCCACACGGAGTTTAATTTATATAATGTACCAAAGGGCACCTCAACTTATTGGAAAAACTATCATGTTTCTGCAATGAAGCTTCCTACTAATCACATTGAATATTCAAGATTATAACATCGAGATGCTGCCAGAGTGAAAATATGATCAGTGTTGCATTGTGCTTTTGACTGTAGTGCGCATGTCGGAAGTTTGTTCCCCGTGTATTCCCGACGGTAGTAAGCATTTCGGATATGTGTTCCCTGTAGATGAATGCTGGTAAATCAACCGGAACTAGTAATTAACAAAAGGTTTAAGCAATATGTGTAGACTTTAAATAAGTTCTTTATAAGTTCAGCTGTCGGGTGTCATCAGTCAAACACGTACAAAAACAAGATAAGACAAAACAATAATCACCGTAGCAGAAAGCATGTATGTTTTGTAGTATTAAAAAGATTATAAAACATTTATCGCTGATATAAAATACAATTTTACAAAATGTGGCTTGTCTACTGAACGTACGATCGAGAAATTCCAAACACCTGACTTGATGAGAATTGAGATCTTAGTTTATTTTTCATTTTTTTAAATATATATTTAATTACTATGTGTTCAGATATTTCATTTATATTTATACGTAATTAGTAGTTTCGGTAATCAATTTATTTACCATATTATAGGTTCAACTATAAAGCAGTTCAGTTATCTATAGGGACATCCATTTTGAAGTAGGATATGTAGGATAAGCATGGCATCGACAACACACGTCGTTACACTTGTTTGAGTTGGGAGGTCAATGATGCTACGGCAATGAAGTGTTCATTGTGACATGAGTGGAAATGCTACAGTAACTGGCCACATAGGAATAACTCCTGAAATAATGATGGTCTTGGTGTTAGGATTTAGGCGTGCCCTGTCATGTGACCTAATTAAGTATGCATAAATACAATACATCATCTCATAAATCGCGCTTTCTAATGACGGGGCACTTTTGTGACGTCAAAAGGGCGTACTAGTATATGGATGAAGACAATTTCGTTCAAATCGACCACTGTGTTTGGTTGTCATTCGCCGTCTAGAATACAGTAACAATAATTCAAAACGTAATCTTCACTAATGAACAGCGTCGACGTTTAAACGAACTTTGTGCCATTTACGTTAAAGAAGCACCCGGTCACTAGAGGGCGCGATTGATAGAAAATGTGTATTGGAGATAACTCATTGGAGATACACATACACGTATTTATCATATCTCTGTATGCATTAATATACGGTGGTTGTCTCGTGCATCGCGTACGAAGTTAGAGTAAACAAACATTCACAGGTGGTGTATATGCGCATGGAACCCAGTCATCCAGTATGACGGCCGGAACGAACACAGCCCTCCAACCAAAATATTTTCCTGCCGGCCATGCATATTTTACTGACCATTATGCAATATACCGTGTCGTCTGTATTCATCACTCATTCTAGTATAGCAGGGGCGTCACCGTCGTTTATTTATTAAACTAATGTGACAGGGTAATTATCAGCGATGATGATTTCATGAAGAATTACGTCACTGATATTAAATATTGATTTTATTAACAACATTAATTCCCCAAGAGTACCATTGGACGATGAGTTGGTTATAAACGGGGTGCGTGTGTCTATTATACTTTATACATTTACTTTACTACTCTGCCATACTGTTTTATTTATGTTATAATTTATACATCATGGATTTCCCATTTGGAACTGCAGATTGCTTAGTTCAATAGAATTGTCTATTACAAATATGCAAATTAATAAAAATAGATATTTCAAAATATCTAGGAATATTATTGACATTTATTAATCAAGTTCCTCGTATTTAAAGTACGCACCTATAATTAAAAAAATAGTGTCAACAAACAAAGTTTCGAATCCAACTTGTGTTAACTTACAAAATAAAATAAAAATATTTGAAAGTACTCAAAACCCAGATATGTTTCAGGTCTTGATAGGTAGTTTCTCACAGTAACTGTTTTGTGATATTAGTATACGAGTAATTGTTGTATTTTATAGACGCGTTATATTGTCATGATATTGAATTAGCTATATAATGCTTAATTAGCATAATATCTTTACTAGTTTAGCCTGTGGGAAGGTGCATTATACTATTTGGTGATGCATCATCATTCTCTTGGAAGATTCGTCTAATTGGTGGAAATACATTATACTATAGGAAAATGCACCATACTATGGGATGATACATCATAAGCCCATGGAGACGTCCCTGTTCAAATCTGTTTCAAAATGTTTGACTCCAAAATACTGCCCATTCTTAGCTATGGTGGTAAAATATGGGGCTCATTTACCACCCAGCCCCGAACATAGAACGCGTACATACCAAATTCTGTAAACATATCCTGAAACAGAATATATCAACAACTAATGCTGCAGTACGGGGAGAGCTTGGGAGATTTAGTTTACGTGCATTAAGGTCACCCAGAATGGTAAAATATTGGATAAAAATATTAAAAATGGATACAAACAGATATGTACATCAATGTTATCTAGAGCAATGCTATCTGGCCCAAAGGGATTGATTGCTGGGTCAATGAACTGAAGAACAGCCTATTAAATTACGGTTTTGCTGAGACTTAATATATTCAGGGAGTTGGAAATGAACCTAAATTTCTATCTGAGTTCAGAAAACAATGTAAATACATTGAATTTCAACTATGGCATATAGACATAAACAGCCTTAGTAGACTTGATACTTTCAAATTGTTTAAGGAGGCACTTTCCCTAGAACAATACCTACTAATTCCAATGAAACCTATTTTTAAATGAGCACTAACTTCTTTTCGTGTGTCCAGCCACACTCTAAATATTGAACAGGGAAGACGTGTAAATCTTCCACGCAAAAATAGGTTATGTCACAGTTGTCATGATGGCAACATAGAAAACGAGTATCATTTTCTTTTGATATGTACTTCCTACCAGTCCTTGAGGGAAAAGTATATTCCTAGAAAATAATTTATTAACCCTAATATAGAGAAGTTTGTTCAGCTTATGTTTTATTATTATTATTATTATTATTATTATTATTATTATTATTATTATTATTATTATTATTATTATTATTATTATTATTATTATTATTATTATTATTATTATTATTATTATTATTATTATTATTATTATTATTATTCATATTTATAGGAAAATGCATCATGTTATTTGAAAATGCATCATGCTACAGTAAGACGCATCATACTATTGGAAAGAACATGGTCTTATATGTGCAATATATTAGCAATGTATGGTAGGTACATACAGAGGTGAATAAACCTGAAATGCACATTTGACGTATACTTGGTTCACGATCGTCAGCTCTATGGCAAAATATTTCCGCAGCCATATAACGACCTCGGTACAATAAAAATGTATTTAACCAGGGAACAGTCAATCCCATCAACTAGTCTCACAAATTTTCATTATTACAAACCTATTGAGCTGGAAAACCGATAAGTAATTCAGTGTCTGGGGACGTTAAGAATGTTAATAGACAGGCAATGCATTCTGGGATATTACAATAAGATTCCTTCACGTGGATTTTTCGAATTCGTGCTCGACGTACAACATCTTCAAATGTGGCAGATTCTAGTTTTAAAGTTTTAAAATTCCAATGCACATAACTATATATTCCATAACAATGTTGATCGAACGAGATCTTGAACTAGTACAGCCATGTGTAACAGCGACGTTCCATATTAACGGGGGTGTTTCGCCCAGAACGTCAACTTGAATTCTGCCCCATTTTCCCCAAAACAATTTCAATATTAAAATTTTTATTAAAACAGTACTTTTAATTTGATTTTTCCTGAGGATTGAAATAGTCTTTATTTTTCAATTAACTTTTGAATTGAAATTGGTGAAGGACGATAATATAAATAAGTTACAATCTATTCACGAGAATATGCATACATTATCATATGTAGCTCTATGTCATCTCTACGAAGAGAATGACGTCACAGTGCGCCGGTCTTAGATGTTGTATGAGAGGGGCTGTGTTTGCATCAATGACATATAAACAAGACATGGATATAGAACACGGACGCGCGCGACACGACGCGTGTTATAATATAATGCTCGGTCGGAGAGCCTACTTATTTGGATGCAAGTGGTGCGTAGTAATAATTTTCCTAGCTTTGTTTGTAGATTATATATGGCTAATATGATGTTGTCTGCGATCTACGAATACATTTAAGGCTTCATCACCATGACGACACTCGTTAGGGAGATACACCCAAATGATACATTCATACAAAAATTGTATCTGCGAATAACTATCTAACGAACCCAGCAATGTTCATTAGTGATACGGCAATTAAATTGTAATCATTATAAATAAAAATGTTTTGTTTTATTCACTCGTTAATTTATTTAAACAGCATACCACTAGTTTGCTCAATAGTGTGATGCGAAGCCGAATATTTTATTGCGCCATTCTTCAAATCCAGTGTGACGTTATGAGAAAGGGTTATTATTCGTGTAATAAATCACCACCACGGAATTAAAGAAGTTCAGTTATATTTTTGCCTTGAAATGAAATCATTTGCTAATAGAGGTTTACATTATCGTGCGCTAATGTGAAACTATGACGTCATAAAATCTCTAATTCTCATCTATAATGAGGCGTCCGCCGTAAAAATGTACCAATCTTCGCCATAGAAGTCTAATTATATATTGGTAGCCAATGTTTTCAATGGTTACCTCATATCAGTTACGTCTACCTTGACAGAGGGATTTGAAGGCGATAATGCAACATTTAAAAACTGGCATGACAGCGTGAATGGTTTTTACTTTTGTGTTACTGATGTTAGCTCTGATTATATTCAGGAGCAGCTTTGTAAATTATCTACAGGGAAAATTACTGGACATAATAGTTTAAGTAGTAGACCCGTTAAATGTGCTGCACATATGTTTTGCTCAGCCATTAGTCATTATATTGAATCCTTCCTTGAAAACAGGTGTTATTCCTGATGAATGGAAGCATTCATACATTACCCCCCCCCCACTTGTTTAAAGTTGGAGAAACTATTTCTAATTAATACATTATTTCTATCTTGTCTGTTACAATGAACATATTGGAGAGTGTTGTTTATGATCAATGTTATAACTTTTTGACATAAAATAAACGGGTACATTGTGTCCAGTTGTGTTTTTGCTCCAAAACTGAATATATTCTTGAGAATATGGACAGGGGTCGTTTAACAGAAGCTTTTGTGTTTTGACTTGAGAAAGGTCTTAGACACTGTTAGTCATAAATAGTTATTGATAAGAATTGCGTAGTTTTAGTGTTTTGGATCTGAAATTTGATTGTTTCACATCTTATTTATTTAATGGAAAACAATATATTTCAATTAATGGTTCTATTTTGGTTACACAATTAGTTACATGTGGTGTTCCACAGGGCTCCATTTAGGGCCCATTAATGATTGTCCTGAATATAAATGATTTACCTGATTGTACCAGTCACTGTAAGATGGTGCTTTGTGTTGAAGGTACAGCAATATTCTCGGGCAGTGGTGACTACAATGTAGTAACTAATAATATCAATTCTGATTTAGCTAGTATTTCTATTCGACAAATTGACCTCGGAGGTCTCGTTGTGAGCGAGAGTCACAAAACTTGTTTTTGCACCTTTGTAATCATAGCAGTACGCACTATGAGAACGAAATTGTCGACAGTTTTGTTATCTTCGACGGATAGAATTCTGTTATATATATATCCTTCGACTTAAAGCGAAGGTGTCGTCATCTGCGCATGCGTCAGATGGCCATAGCGTGTCATTGTTGTGTCATAGGCGTCTACCCATAAGCCTTTGCGTTTTTAGCGTGTGTTGTTATCATCGCTTGGGACTCTATCATCCCCGCGCGTGCGCAGGTGACGACCCTCCCGCTTTAAGTATTCATTCTCTTTATTCAGAGACCCTTGTGAACTAGAACGCTGCGTGGTGACTGCAGCGCTATAAAGTGGTATTGAGATGCAGAATCAGCCAAGTTCAATATTTATCGGCAATCAGGCGATCAATTGTGACCAATGTGTTATTTATGTGGGAGAATATACGATCTATTTCCTGGTACAGACAATATTGTACTCAAAGACTATGAACGAATTGACGGGATATTTAATGGTTGAGGCATGACGGCTGTATAGTACATACTTCCGGTAAATATATCCGTTCAAGATTTGCATGGACTTTTTACTGTCTTTCATCCAATTTTTATCTTATCGCTATTATATTCGGCTTCTGAGTTTGATGAGATGTAAAATAAATTATTATACTATACACAATAAAACTTAATTGATGCCAGTAATGAATGAATATCATTTTTTATTTGCGTTGGAGTAAATAATTAAACACACAAACAAAAAGTGGATGGGTTATTACTGAATAATGAGAGAAAAACAAGCTGATGGCGTCCCACGTGACCTGTCGTTTTACATTGTGGCGCAGAGGAACTTAAAATCATATAAACAACACAGTTTACACAGCATTGTGTATGCATGGATTATCATGACCTCATTCCTAGAACCGACACATTCAATACACGACTTACGGATTTCAATATTGCGTGGTATTTTTGTCTGAATAAGTCTCGTTCGTAGCCACTCTAAAATCTGAATCGTCCTTTAAATATATATTTACAACATCACTGCATGACATGTAAATTTGAATTTTATTTGGAAAACGCGAAATCTTGAAAAACAATTGCATTCTTCTGTCTTTTTTTCTAATCACGAGAAGGTGTCCGTGAGCTTCACGAATCAAATGAGTCTTTAATTTTCTGACGTACTTGGACTTATTAATACGCACACCAGAAATCCGTATTGTAAATGACCCCCCCCCCTCCACATAAACATGTGCATTTGTATTATAAGGTACACATGTTTGTTCTAAGACATTGAAACGACTCAATGATTCCCGCGGGATTGTTACTACCTGTTCATGTTTTGGGAAACATCTTGAAATCACCCCATATTTGTACCGATTATCGAGGACGAAATCCCAGGAGACAGTCGAGACCTATACATCGGACCAGTCTTCTTCACATTTTAATTAATTTCAACACATTTCCACACAGTGGCGGAACCAGAGAGGGGGGCCAGGGGGGCCATGCCTCCCCAAACGCATGATGAATAATATTATCTGGATTACGCATAGTTTATCTGCAATTTACGCTCCGTAATGTTAAGCGACGCTTGCTCCCCGCCCCAATACATTTTGCAGGATCCGCCACTGTTTCCACATTCCATCTTCGCTGCATATAATACACCATCGTAACAATTTATTAGTGGGTCAGGTGATAACACCACATCCACGTCATCACGGTATAATATCTCTTGTTATTAATAATTTATAAACATACTCTATTTTGTGAGTCTAGAAGAGAACACACTAACAAAGCATTCTTCCAGGGGAATATACATTTCACATATCTTAGGCTAATACAACAACGAACAAATGAACGAAATTGCGTTTCTGTAAAGGGGTAAATTATTCACTGGGTTTTAATTTTGCTTATTTCGTTGACTGGAAAATGCTCTAAATTAAAACCCAGTGAATATGTAAAATTTAGCATAGAACACATTATCTAAATGATAAAACCGTGAATTTAAAACCCACTGAATAGGCCTGAAATGGTAAATTAGCGAAATTTAAAACCAGTGAAAATTAGTCATTTTACAGTACATTCTGACGCGAAAAACAACAATACGATGTTTTTTCCCTTATTGCGTTATTTAACCATTTTTAACACATTATTATTTTGTTCTATAAAGAAAAACAATAAAACAAGTCAATTCAGATATGTATTTACCGTAGTCAAATACGCGACTTCTCGATAGAATCACGTAAGGGTACGTTTACGGATGATGCACGGTCTCAAACTTTTTCAGAAAATACCAGTGCTTTTGTTTCTATCGTACTGGCACAATTAATACAACGTGCACTCGCAATCAGAATGTAGTCACGTAGTCAGTATTGGGCCTCGAGATTTGGTAACAGTTACAATAATACGATGTAACTTCATTCATGGGAACAATATACTATGGTAGGTATGGTATAGATCTATGGTATGGTATAGCAGAATGCAACACATGCTTCTTTGAAAATTTACGTTAATAGACTAGTTACAGATATACAGCTAGTCAATAGTCGCGGTTACTTGGTATCAAACATAGAAGTTTGCAGTGCTTTCCACGTCAAATTTAGCACGTTTGATACAACAATAATGACAACATTGTGCTAAACTTGACAATTTTGGTAACCCCGTAAACAACACACAAGCAGTGTAATAAAAAAATAATAAAATAATAAATGATGAAAATAAAAAGCAACAACTAGTATGCTGTTACCTGCTGGGGCGTGGCAAACGCACAGACTAGCGATTATTAGAACAGCTACAGAACGTACCACCGCGGTATGTCAGAAACGTCCTCTAAGGACCGGCTAATCCGTTCATTTCCGCTTTATACGTAACGTGAGAAATGTCATTTATCTCGAGAGTGGCGTGGTTTGGTAGACAGCTATTCGGACAACTACTATTGATTAATCTGATGACTGACTAGTCATGTGACTCCAAAACCTTCAAGTAGCCTCTTGTATCACGTGCATAAAGGCAATATGGATACATTTTCGAGCATATGTGAATAATTTTATTTGACATATCATCTTGATCTGATTTATCGTAAAATAAAATGTTGTTATGGTTACAAAGTATTTGTTCGGAAATATATTGAAACGATAGTGCTTGACTATGATTTGTCATAAACAGAACAGGTTCTTACACTCAGCTGAACGATCGTTTGGCGACACAATGAAATTTACTAAATACGCATGCGCACTGGTTATTTTGGTACGTACAGTAACAATTACCGCATATGCGTATCATAGCCGAACGGCATCAGACCTCACTAACTGTGTTGGAGCACCGCGGAGGACGCAACTCACGCGACCTTGTCAGGTTAATGCGTATTGGTATTTCAACAGTTCCCATAAAACGAATACTATATCAAGCAATAATATTTAAAACAAATAAGTTTTCGTTTATATTGAATCTTTAAATTCATAACGACAATGACTCATATAATCTGCAACAAATGTTTACAAAAAAAGACTTGATAACACACTGCGATACAAAGTGGCACTCATTTCACTCTTCAGTTGGGAATATTGTGTGAAATATTTGATGGTATAAATATGCATAGTCAGATTATCTAGCTTCTTATTGTTTAGTGGGTCCTTGGGTCGCCTCGAGGAGAAGACCCACGAAACATTAGGAAAGTTTCCAGGCTAAAATATGCGCAGATTGCAAGAATGTCCGATGGTTTAACAGGATATATCCTTGCTTCGAATTACTGGGAATCTGTAAAGTTTCATCTTGGGGGTCATTATGCACGCGAAGAGCAGAAGAGAAACGACCATTTGAAGGACAAAAATAAGTCGCGCGGCTGTATAGCTCACAACGAAATGAGCTCGGCGGCCATTTTGAGCGAATTCAAAGCATTACATATTTTACATCATAGTCCCAAGCATTGTCGATGTTCTCACAACTTTAAAACAAAGATAGATTACATAAATACATTATACAAATGAACACACTATTAACAAACATTTACTACTATTTAATTGTTATTAACTACTATTAACAAACATTTACTACTATTTAATTGTTATTAACTACTATTAACAAACATTTACTACTATTTAATTGTTATTAACTACTATTAACAAACATTTACTACTATTTAATTGTTATGAACTACTATTAACAAACATTTACTACTATTTAATTGTTATTAACTACTATTAACAAACATGTACTACTATTTAATTGTTATTAACTACTATTAACAAACATTTACTACTATTTAATTGTTATTAACTACTATTAACAAACATTTACTCTATTTAATAGTTATTAACTAATATTAACAAATATTTACTACTATTTAATAGTTATTATCTAATATTAACAAACATGTACTACTATTTAATTGTTATTAACTACTATTAACAAACATGTACTACTATTTAATTGTTTTTAACTACTATTAACAAACATGTACTACTATTTAATTGTTATTAACTACTATTAACAAACATTTACTACTATTTAATTGTTATTAACTAATATTAACAAACATTTACTACTATGTAATAGTTATTAACTAATATTAACAAATATTTACTACTATTTAATTGTTATTAACTACTATTAACAAACATTTACTACTATTTAATTGTTATTAACTACTATTAACAAACATTTACTACTATTTAATTGTTATTAACTACTATTAACAAACATTTACTACTATTTAATTGTTATTAACTACTATTAACAAACATTTACTACTATTTAATTGTTATTAACTACTATTAACAAACATTTACTACTATTTAATTGTTAGTAACTACTATTAACAAACATTTACTACTATTTAATTGTTATTAACTACTATTAACAAACATTTACTACTATTTAATAGTTATTAACTAATATTAACAAATATTTACTACTATTTAATTGTTATTAACTACTATTAACAAACATTTACTACTATTTAATTTTATTAACTACTATTAACAAACATTTACTACTATTTAATTGTTATTTACTAATATTAACAAACATTTACTACTATTTAATTGTTATTAACTACTATTAACAAACATTTACTACTATTTAATTGTTATTAACTACTATTAACAAACATTTACTACTATTTAATTGTTATTAACTACTATTAACAAACATTTACTACTATTTAATTGTTAGTAACTACTATTAACAAATATTTACTACTATTTAATTGTTATTAACTACTATTAACAAACATTTACTACTATTTAATTGTTAGTAACTACTATTAACAAACATTTACTACTATTTAATTGTTATTAACTACTATTAACAAACATTTACTACTATTTAATTGTTAGTAACTACTATTAACAAACATTTACTACTATTTAATTGTTAGTAACTACTATTAACCCCTTATTTGAACTGTATAATTGTCATTTTTTTTCAAGGTTAGGAAAGTTTGTATTCTGCTTCTTTTCGTGTTATGGATATTTATCCTCGAGTTCCCACGTTTATTTTGTTTTTAACAACATATATTTATGTAATAAAGATATTATTACTAATAGGAAACTGTCAGTAGCTCTATTTACTAAACATATTCCCATTGCACGTTAAATAACCCTGTATCCATGACAACAGTAGTAGTAGTAGATTACTAGTATTACAGTATGACTGGAACTCTTTCTCTTATAAGGGCCTGTGAGAGATGGGGTATTCGTCAACAGATAAAGACTGAGGCCATTGAGTTGAACGTTTGTAGTAAGTAATGGGAAATTTTAAATAAAGTATAGAAATTAAAGAATATCGTATGCATAATTAATTAGATTGTTTAGCAATTATTAATTGGTTTCAGACTCTTTAGTCCGTGGCTGTTTTCGATAATTGCTTCTCAGTGAATTATGAATTATTATTGATGTATATTCACCACTAATATCCATTGTTCTAATTCCCATAATTCTTTATCGTGTCATAAAACCAATGAAGGAGAAATATCTATAAAAAGAACATTTTCATAGTTTGATCTAAAGCTATCACGTGATATTTGATCATAATATTTGTATTACCAGCCACGGTGTGTTTTTGAGTTCATATGACATATAGTGAATAGCATTTCGATAGTTTCTTGTATACTAGTCGGTATATTCGGTCAATTAAAATTAAATAATAAATTTACAGTGAGAACACAGCAGAGCAAACTACAAAACGACAACATAAAGTATAAATAGACAGAACAGGAGCCACGCAAATGAGCTGAATCATTGCAACTCGCAAAGACATCGAGTCTAATCCAGATTAACAGATTGAAAACGCTCGTTTACGTTTGTGAAATACAAAATACAAAATTATTAATTTTCTCTTTATACATTATCGAGGTCCAAGAGCTTAATATAAAACCTAAGTTAACATATTTTTTGTGCAATATTTATATGCAAATACATAGATATTAATTGCAAATCATATATCATTCACTGCGAAGAAAAAGCTAAATTGTCACGTGGGTCCACGAGTATAGTCTACCAACGCCCAGTAATTTATGTGTTTGTATTGTTGCTCAGCATAAAACTAAAATGAATCTATTGCTAGTTGCTGCCGAAGGTTTGCAAAACGAAGAGTACTTTGTTCATTGTATTTCTGAGCGCCTCAGAAGAATCCCACCATAATTGCAATTTCAACACCCTTATCATGTACACCTTTTTATACTAGTACATCATTCAGGTTCCCAGGCCTTTAGTGTCATTAATTATTTCGTGAGGCCCTGTAGTGAACATGATTCGCCATTCTTTCCGGAAGTTATGTTCCTCATAAAGATGGCGAACAATATTGTCAATATTGTGTTTATATCAAACAAGAGGCAACGTTTACATCTGATTTTAGTTTTGTGAATTATGTTTTTTTATGAAAACAGTACGTCCTAAAGTAATACACTTGTGTTTATTTGTTATCATTTAAACAGTCAAAACCTCGTACAGCGCGCGTTCGTGTGAACAGCCTGAGATTTTATGCGTTGTATACGTCGCATAGAACCCCGGGCATGGAATTTATATCCAACATTATGTCACGTCACGTCACGTCACGTTACGTCATGTCGCGTTACGTTACGTTACTATTAGCAAGATCGTTCGGCTTCTGTACGGTACTCGGACTGCTTCTTCGATAACCGACGAACCAAATGTAATTGCCGAAACCATTGCTTCCGCCTCTAATCACGAAGGTGTTCCACACCTACAACAATAGCAGTTGCCAAACCGATAATACCGGGACTGTATCATTACCAACTATTCTTTTGCAATTGTGCCACAATACTTTCAGTTTCAGGGTATAGGTTATAATGCCTTTCGTCTAGATATGTCAATAATGACATTATCACAACAAAATATTTCTCGGCTACATTTACATTAAGGAGAAAGGATAATGAATGTTTTGAACAATAATATGATACTAACATTAAAATCATATCATTAGATGTGTAATCGATAGTCTCCTAAAGTAGAACCTCTAGTTATGGTGGACGCCTACTCATGATTTCAAATACGCAGAATTTATTCATTTTCCAATGAATTGTGCTTTCGAGCAATATAAGGATATTGGCTCAAACAAAATTTGGGGTCACCAGCTTAATTTTCGAGTAAATGATTGAATTTTAGTGGATAGTGGCCATTTTGGCAGTATAATAGTGGTTTCAACACGGGTTCCTGTGGCAGAGATAATATGCCATATGACAAATTGTAGGCCGGTGACATAGGCTGAAAAAAATATACTTTTTCTAAATTATTTCAAAAATCTGGATTTTAAAAAGTGGCGAAAATGCAATTTTTCAACAATGTTCAAATATTAGGACAAGTCTATCAATATACGTCACTGTAACACACAAACGAATGCTATTTCATGGTGACATAATTTCATACATTAAACTAATGAACTTTGTAATGCGTTTTATGACCAACTTTCTCAAAAATTATGATTAGGCTTTTTAACTCTTGGTAATTTTTTTCACTGGATTAAAATCATAATGGAAAATGGATTAACGTTGTAAAAAAATAGTGCCTCGTGATTTCCTGGTACATTCCCGGAATTTACTGCTTCTTTCATACAATGTGCCTCGTGATTTCCTGGTACATTCCCGGAATTTACTGCTTCTTTCATACAATGTGCCTCGTGATTTCCTGGTACATTCCCGGAATTTACTGCTTCTTTCATACAATATCATAGATTAAAATATTCAGGAAATATACCTTTGGGATTTCAGTGGAAAACAAAAAACAAATTTGAAGTGCACACGGCACAGATAAAATGACTAACTAAAATGACGCACACATCGCCTTGTAGCTAAACACCTATACATTTGAGACTACCCCTCAACTCCACTATACATTTGAGACTACCCCTCAACTCCACTATACATTTGAGACTACCCCTCAACTCCACTATAGGATGTTTCTTCGCTTTATCTACTTGTATACTTTCCTAAAATCCAGCTGTTTTATATTTATCACTGTCGTAATTGTGCCTGCAGTGTGAATAGCTTTGTATTTAGAACGGTGGGGCGACGAACAGACTCACAATTTGCTGTGACAGTCCCACACAATACAAATGCTTTATTTCCTCAGGCTTCTCTTGGTTTCTAATGCCCGGAAAGGTATGCAATTGGATAGTCAGTATGACGTCACTAAATTGCTCCGAACGACCGAAGTCATCAGTCATTACTAAGCGACTTGGCTTCTACTTAACAGTTTATACATTACTACTTTGCTCTAACGCTAAATAGACAATCGACAGATTTGATTCTTGCTCATTAGATAGAACTGAAAAGAGTTCCCGCAATAACACGCCGCGTACGTGAACTCGTTAATGGCAATCAACGTAGATCATAGGTTCGATTACGTCTTTTCACAACTAAGACAAGATGCGTGACCTGCGATTCAAATACTTCGGTGAAAAATAACAAAACACACACACACACACAAGTCTACATTGAAATTTTAATTAACCAAAACGATAAATTATTCAAGTGTCATACCAAACACAGTAGAGAACTTTGAGAATAAACTTAAATAGTGGCCGCAAAGCCACGCGACAGGAATGTGATTGCACACTAAAAGGACATGTCCTCATTTTGTGCTATGCATTCAGAATGAAATTTAAACGACAATTTTGTATTTTACAAGAGCTATATCAACAATTTTAATTCGTGTCTACGTAGTACAGTGAGCCATGGCAGTACGGAACAGTCTACTTCCGTTTTCATACAACAAATACTTACAACACCTGGCAAATAATGATCTTCGTAAGTTTCAGTATTAATATCTTCAATTTCTATTCAGACTCAAGTTACAGTTTAAACGGCGTGTGTATTGTCAACTATACAAACAATGGAACTTGGAAATATTATATTGTTAATGGGATTATAGAGTGTGTACCAAGGGGTCGATAAACAGTTGGGATGCGTTCAAATTAATATTGTTTTGCGTTCATTTTAATTTCATTGATGATCCCAATGGTCAGTCGTGCCATTACTTCTGCACGTCTAATTATAACTCCCATGTGAAGGATACTGTGTTCATTATATCTTGTATTATTATTCCGATCGTACTACAGGAAATTACACAGTGTTATACACCGCTACGTAGCCTGCAGTCAATAGTTCAGTCCCCGGCCGACAACGGACATTATTAATATCTCAGTACATTTTTTTCAACTCACACTGTAAAAATTACCTTTTCAGACTTTTAGCCCTATCAATGTGGGCATACTATAGCTCGATTATTCACGGAATCGGCGAAAGAAGGACAACAATGTTCAAAAATTACAATTTCATTAATTATGTTCGGGCGGGAAAATTATATATATATAATAATACCAATCTAATTAGGGTTGGTGTACGTACCTGTTGCAATGGCGCCGATGGCAGCACTCATCAGGAACATGAGCTGTAGAAACATTGTCACAAGCGTTTTTTTACACGGTCATCAGAGATTCACCTAAATTTTCGAACTCCCACGAAATGCATTCTTGTGCGCCACGCCGACGATATCATGCTACCACTGTCTAAGCAGTATCGCGTGTTAGAGCACTACTTGTCGTCCGCGCGGGGAATCTCCCATGGGATTTCGATTAAGTCGTGTAATTTGAATATTAACCAGTCCCACGTGAGTAGATAGGCATTCTTATTAACTGATCGTCGTGTCACAGTAACTCATTAATAACACCTTAAATATGATTAAAAATTGATTATTTTCTGAACAGGTAAAGACTTTACGGATACAAACACCACCGAAGTCTCATCCGTGCACATTTCTTTCGTTTGTTCCCTACGTCGCGTTATGTGTTAACCGAAACCCAAACTACAAAAGACACAAAAATTCAATGCATCAATGTGAGTATGATTTTGTAATATTATTAAAGGTTGGAATGACCGATTTGAAAATCCTGCGTGCGAAGAATTGACATTAGGACGTGTTACGGGGCAGTCGTCGCGAGGCGTTGTGTTCGGTGTATATGCATTTACGTCATTTGTTTACACGACATTCGAACTTTGAGACCGAAATACAATACAACGTTAGGCTGTTTGCAAGAAGACTTTCTTAAACATGTACTCTGCGGAAATTCATAAATCATGCGAATATTGTGTAAAATATAAGATGGTCTGAATTTGTGAAAATTACGTTAACATTTTAATGATTTCGAGTGCGTCCGAATGTTGGCGATCGTTTTGCAAAATGTTTGCAATTCATTTACCAGCGCGCAAATTTACAAAGACTCACCTCTTTCCCGAATTACATCATAAAAAATCACCGAGCTTCGACAAAAAACATACTCGCTTGGTTTGTGTTGCCATGGGGACTAACGACGTGGCATGTCGAGTGAAGAAACGTGCTAGAAAATAATGCATGCAGAACGACCGTCCGTTGAAGTGCTAACTTCATTTGTACCCTTGAATGAGGTATTAATATAGCCCTGGGAACATTCATGTCTGACATACTTATATATCTAAGTCTGTGTGTTATACATATCTAAGTAATATACATATCAAACAGGCAGACGTTTGTCTCAGCGTCACGGTACGCTTGTTTGAAGTCATATTAATTACTTCCTCCATGGACCTGGGTTTAGTAGGTTTATGCTTCTTCTAAATAGTGCCCATCCACGTTTTGTTTGTATCCATAATGACTCTCTGTTTTTTGTTTGTATCCATAATGACTCTCTGTTTTTTGTTTGTATCCATAATGACTCTCTGTTTTTGTTTGTATCCATAATGACTCTCTGTTTTTTGTTTGTATCCATAATGACTCTCTGTTTTTTGTTTGTATCCATAATGACTCTCTGTTTTTTGTTTGTATCCATAATGACTCTCTGTTTTTTGTTTGTATCCATAATGACTCTCTGTTTTTTGTTTGTATCCATAATGACTCTCTGTTTTTTGTTTGTATCCATAATGACTCTCTGTTTTTTGTTTGTATCCATAATGACTCTCTGTTTTTTGTTTGTATCCATAATGACTCTCTGTTTTTTGTTTGTATCCATAATGACTCTCTGTTTTTTGTTTGTATCCATAATGACTCTCTGTTTTTTGTTTGTATTCATAATGACTCTCTGTTTTTTGTTTGTATCCATAATGACTCTCTGTTTTTTGTTTGTATCCATAATGACTCTCTGTTTTTTGTTTGTATCCATAATAATCCTTTTGTTTTTTGTTCTTATTCATAATGACCCCAAGTTTTTTTCGTTGGTACTCAAAATGAACACCTAGTTTTTGTCTGTATTAATAATAAACCCCTAGTTTTTTGGTTTTTATTCATAGTGACTCCCTGTTTATTCGCTTGTACTCAAAATGAACACCTAGTTTTTGTCTGTATTAATAATAAACCCCTAGTTTTTTGGTTTTTATTCATAGTGACTCCCTGTTTATTCGCTTGTACTCACAATGACACCTAGTTTTTGTCTGTATTCATAATAACCCCCTAATTTTTGTCTGTATTCATAATAACCCCCTAGTTTTTGTTTGCATTTATAATGACCCTTAATTATTTTTCATACATTTTGTAAAGAAAAAAGAAAAGTTCTGTAAATTGTGTTAGCATTCACAAATTTAAGGTTTCAAGCTAGGTGATCTAGGTTTTTTTTCTTCAAATCCTATTTTTGTAATAGGCGACATTTCAGGGCATTGAAATCACTGCTTTCTCTCCTAGATGTTTCGTTTTAGAGACTGCTGAAATTAAAATATAATCCGTATTGTCTCCCTAAATTGTATGGAAAGCAAATACAACCATTTATGGAACTATTTGTGCGAAACCGATAGATATGGACATATGGATATATGGACCTCTATATTAATGAAATCTTATTTAAAAAGAAACAACACAAATTAATAAACAAATTCACTAAAGTTGGTATGGGTTGGATGCGAAGCATCTACTTGACACGTGGCTTTTTAAACTATAGAAGGCGTATATTGAATACGATTATCAATGATTTACTGTTTCAGTTGACGACTGCATCGATTGAAGTTGGATTAGTTCATGCTCACGTAGTCCTACAATTGTATACATGTTAAAGGTTGGATTGTTAACTTCCAGTTAAGCCTAATCTCACAACAAATTATTGTGGATTAAAATTACAATGGATAACAAAAGATAGATTAACATTGTAAACGACATAAACAATAGTGTCCCATGATTCTTTGGTGCAATCCATGAGATTGAACGGTTCCCCTTTAAGAGAATACTTTCCCGGAGAGCACAAACCGGCGAAGGGATGCAACGTAAACATGCACGCGTGATGTCGTGTAGATCATGATGTAACTATCGTCTTGACAAAAATAAGATTATTATTCATCATTGAATATCGGCAGACTGACAAGTTTTATATTTGCTACCAAGACAACAGAAGGCGCCTCGCTTGAATCCCAGTCTCGCTACATCTGGGAGAGCAGTCCACAGAATATAAGTAGAACATAGCAAACCAGTTTTCATCAGCGTCACGCACTACGCTAGTTATATTTCACGTCAATCTACTTTCAAATATTAAAATTTTATATAACAAAAAACTAACAAACAAAATTGTTATGTGAGCAGCATTCTCGTCATAACAAAGGTCTTCCCTTCAACTTTGTAAATATTTATAAATATCACAATTTAAATTGAAAGGAGGGAATTCTATTGGTGGACTGAATAACATTCAAATGACGTCGTTGACGTTCAAATGACGTCGTTGCGCACTGTGCTTGTTGATTGACATGATTGATTCTGACTGCTATTAAAATTTATACTTATTTATAAAGTTGTAAAGAATGCCTTTGTTGCGTCGAGAGTACAAATCATTTGTATGTAGATTCGAATGAATCAAATCTGTTGTCGTTTCTTCGTTTGTCACGTTACACATATGTGTGTGTACAATTTACGTCACTCTTTCAGGTGTAATTTATTGTAATAGCGCACTCAGATTTGGTGCGAACAAAATAAAATAATAATTGACATAATATTAAGCATTTTTGCTCACTGTACTTGTGTCTGTTGACACCTTATAACTGGTCGAGATTAAATTTCTAGTTCTAGAAACTTTGGAATGTTCAGTGAATTAAGTGGCTATTATGCAGTACAAGCGTTCTTCTTGTAGACCGCCATCCAAGCGACCTTGGTGAGTATTGTCATTAACACAGATATAAATATATATATATATATATATATCTAAACATTTTGTCATCGACGTCGTCGTAAAATAAAGTCCCAACTGCTTGATGTACCATGACGTATTTCCACGATGATATCAACGCTGTAAAATACGAGATCGTCCTGGGAGTTATCGAGTACATATCTATGCATACAAATGAATGTTTTACAATGCCTCTTCGCCGATAGACCATTTACAAGTTTGTGTAGCGCGTTATCATCCGATTACGTCACACAATTATAGCCCTGTTCGCAGATGGTCAATGACATGTACCGTATCCATCTCATGAAGTGAGACAAATTAATCCGGGAAATGAATGTAACTTTGTTCAGGATTTCGCGGTGTTTCAAATCAAATATATGCTTGTTATGGCAGTGATATATACTAATATATAGGTAATTGGAAGAGGATTTTAGTGAGTATTGCTCAAACAAAGTATAGCGACTACTTGAACAAAAATACTGAGTGACACTGAGACCCCGAGTCATGCAGGCCGATAGCGCTTTATTTGGTGAGTGACGGGTTGGGTTGTACTCTACTTCAAATATGTTCTAGGAGCGGCACGCTGTACATCACTCAACCTTATTGTTCGCGGATATGTTCTTTGGTTTGAACGATGTGTTTTTCTTGGCAATGATTTTAATAATAAATCAGGGCCTTTGTCATTAAATTAATCATTTTTCTCTGATTAAATTTGAAACACATCTAAAAAGAAAATAGTCATAGTGAATAAAGCTAGTGATCGATATTGCCATGCTCTGGCGTTATGTGAGCATGAGCAATGAATCGAAATGTTAGTATCAACTAGTTCGGGGGAAATGTTATGTTTATATGTATTGCATGTGTGAATATGCCTCTGGAGTGTGTCCCCAGGCTTTCAACGCTACTTTATGGTACGTACGTAGCTCACGCCATCCGTGTTTTCAAAGCTGTGTTATCACTTGCCGTGATGTCTTTTTCACTCGGCGTTGTGCAGTCACGCTAAGAAAGCTGGTATCGCTGTCACCCCTCTCACGCTCATTTTACTGAGATCGTTTTTGCCTGACCTCTGACATCAAAGCGTATTTAACATCATTTACGCCTTCCTTTAATGTACAACACATAAAATCTCTTTTAACGGCCTAGATTCAATCGTCATGATCGTGTACACTCACTTAATTTTGTCGGAATTGATACTGAGTAACGTTTAGTCCAATTATTACCGGCTTCTTTTCAAACGATTTTCTGTACTATTCAATACTTTGTTCAATTCGCCATTCGCCACTTATTATTGGGTGTGTTTCAGTGCGAATTTGTTCTGCCACCTGCTACTATCCTATCCTACTATCCTCGGGGCGGACATCCGGGCATTTTCTACCGCCTGGCAACCCTGGCGGTGAAAACAAAGACCAAAAACTCGCAGAAAACGGTACTTTGGGATGTTTGTTGAGACTCCCCTGAACAGTGTAACAAGATTAGTCCTACGTGTGTAACATATATAAATTTGGTTGTTCAGGATTACTTTAAAGTTGAGTTTGTGTTCAAGTTGTTTTCTCGAGTTTTCACCGACTCCACCGGCGTTCCACAGCAGCGCGCACAAAGCCTATAGAAATGCATGTACAGTGGTGCGCCGCGTCTTAGCAACGCAGAACGGCGCTCACTGGTTGCGAAAGTTGTGAGCTGGGTGTTTTTTTCGCTAAAAACACCATTGTTTAGAAGTGGGTATATAAATAGAAAAAAAATGGTTTAGAAGTGAGTATGGTTAACGAGAGGTGGGCTTCACACCCTTACCCATTTAATGTGGAAGTAGCCCCCCCCCCCCCGGGTTCCGCCCCCGAGGATAGGGATAAAAGTACTGTAGTTTAAGCTGTTTTTGCTTATTTTGTGTTTCTAAATATTCTAACTTTGGTGACGCGGTTTTAACTGTAGTGGGATTCAGTGGGAATGATGTTTATACATGTGTGAGTTTTTTTAAAGTTGCATTTGCACTTAGTGAATATGTGAAACATCTCTGCCAGAACAAGCTTACACGTACAATGTGTATTAAAGTGGCAATATAGTAGCTTAAAGCGCGATAGTCGTCGCGCTGCGCATGTGCGAGATATATGGGTCTCATATAAACAAAGATGGCGACTTTGACTGTTGCGCAGAACAACGAGTACGAACTGAGACGTTCTCAAGCTTTAATTAGGTAATTTTTATGCGATTGGAAGGTATCGAAAGAGTCACCGGTGGTAATCATTGCAAATCGCGCCCAGGTCAAACCTCACACTTGTGATTTCCATTTGAAAAGCGCATTGGATTGTGGGAAAATCAGTGTTTATCGATACAAATGTCACACATGCGCAGCGCGACGACTACCGCGCTTTAAGGTAGAAGTCTACTCATAAAATAAAATACCCAGAATTTATTCATTTTGCAATGAACTGTACTCAAACGCAATATAAGGATATTGCCTTAAAAAAGTTGGGGGTCACCAGGCTTATTTTCGAGAAATTGAAGTCTGTATTTTAGTGGAAAGTCACCATTTTGACACTATTATAATGCCTTTACCGACGAAAACTACGAGCGTAAAATACGTTCTTTGTTGACACAATTTTCAAACGCGCACTGAGTGACGACTGTAGGCTTAAGTCGGGAGGGTCGTCACCTGCGCACGCGCGGTAATTGAATCCCAAGCGACGATAACAACACACGCTAAAAACGCAAAGGTTCATGGGCAGACGCTTGTTTGTAAACATTGACACGCTATGGCCATCGGACGCATGCGCAGGTGACGACTTCCTCGCTTTAATGCGCTTGTCCTGAATACTTTCATTTCTAATTAGTACAAACAATGACGTGTTATAATATATCTGATCCCATTACAGAATGATCGATTATATACTCCTATTGGGTAACATCTGAATGTAAAACTTTTTATTCATAAGAATAAAGTATCGAAAATAAATCAAATATTTGTAAGTTTCAGGCCTACAACCTCTCCTGGCCTCTCCGTCGTGGTGGTAATTCCGTACAAGTTACCTACATACTGAACTGTTTTCCCAAATTACCAGATTCTTTATCTCGTTACCATGGTTTTTGTGAAGAAAGTGTACTCTTTTGATGGGATGATTTAATGTATTTATAAATGTGGTTAACGTGAAAAAAAAACACGATAAATATTCAACATTCACTGAAGACTTTACTGAGCGTGCGCAGTTACTGAGCTTTTCAGACAAGGACAAATTAATTTACATATAACTAGTTACTACTTTATTTTATTTTTAGTTTATCTGTGGAGGACTATGACGTAATACGAATTGTATTTTAAATCTGTGTTATTCCCCAGTCACAGAAATGCAATCTAAAACAAACTTTGATAAGAGAATTGAAACAACAACATATATTCGTATAAATGAGACCCAGGATACCGAGATTGATATGAGACCTGCCCCCGAAGAGTCAATAGAGCGTTTCACGAAGAATCATTAAACACGATATCTTGTTGTGTGTAATATTCATTACATTGTCATAAAAATCAGGATATACAATATCCCAAACTCGGATTCCTGTATAATTAGGGATGCAGATTACAGGGATGCTTTTTAAATAATTTATTTGAAAATGCGGCGGTCATCGCGCGGCGGTCATCGCGCGGCGGTCATCGCGCGGCGCGAGCGCGAATTTCGCGAAATCACGCAATGTTTCCGTCGCATGAAACGCAGAACACGACACAGTGGACAACTCGGTGCGGCATTAGGAGTGCTAATTATTCGTTTTCAAGTGTTTCTACACCCAAGTGAAAATAATGGTTCATCTCTTGCAAGCTCTCATTCATGCGTATGTCAGCTTGTAAGATCCTGTATTTTAAACGCATTATATGTGTCACATGGAACCCACATCCGGAACACAACGCGGCGCGACGAGTGGATGTTTTAAATAAAGTAATTATGTGTCGATTGTAAAATTTCACCGTTTCTCCATAAAAATATTCTGTGACGAAATACTGTTGCGTTGAAGTGAATATTATGTGACTGAATAATAATAAAACATTTAAAATGGATGGTTATAAATATAATAGTATAGACGGGGTCGGTATGAGAGTGGTCAGGGCAGGTGGACCGGGGATATTGAAATTAATAGAAAGACAGTAGCCTTTGTTAAGGTGCATTACTAATATTTAAAATCGAGATCAGTTCAATTCAGAATAGTACAAAGAATTCGTTCTTATTGATAAACGTGCAGGTGTACACGAGATATATCAGTTGTCACATATTGTAAACAGTGTCTGTCAAACCATTATACCACCCCAGGTAAGTAAGGAGACTGTCTTATATTGACAAATGGTTTTTATATGAATGTTGAGAAATTAATCTGTGAATGAAAATATAATGTTAAAGCGGGGAATCGTCACCTGCGCATGCGTCAGATGGCCATCGCGTGTCATTGTTTACAAACAAGCGTCTACTCGTGAGCCTTTGCGTGTTTAGCGTGTGTTGTTATCGTCGCTAGGGACTCAATTCCCGCGCGTGCGCAGGTGACGACCCTCCTGCTTTAATTTATCATTTTACAAGACCACAAATACCGCGTCGTTGTTCTGGGACGTAAGTCGTGTTCGATATGCTTCTCATGCGATGTATACAACACGTGTAAAACATTTATTTATTTTACATGACATTGTAACTTCATTTTGTGGCGCTGTTAACGGGACTATATATTTAAAGACGGGACATGTTTTTTTTTGTATTTATTACATTAAAAGCGACAATTTGTATATGTATAAGGACCCCTTTGTTTCGGAGCTATGAAATGGCATATATTTTTGCGCAACGCAGTAAACGTGCTACGCGCGTGACTCAGGCGCGGCGCTGTTTGTGCTCTGTCGGTCATCGATGGACGGAGCAACATTCCTGATTCAACATAATGCTCCATTATTGTCGGATATGTCCAAGGGGCTCTGAGAACTTTGTTTAAATATCCGAGACACCGCTACTAAATATGATGACCATTCAGAGAGACAATTCATACCTAATATTTCATTGGCTAAAGAGTTTTCTCAAATTATCATTGTTCACTATTTTACAACCCCCAAACGTATGATGATGTTGAATATTTTATGGATGTCATGGGTAATCATTTTAGACGGCATGTCTTACATGACATTATCAGCAAGTTGATAAAATCAGAACTCATCATTTACAACTCTATCCGACGAAATTACCAATCTTTAAATGTTACGAAATCGTGATACACACCAAAAGACAAACAAGAAGTACTCGAATCAATATTGTGTTTTTAACAAGACAAAATGAATAAATACAATACGTTTAAAAAAAAACATCATTAGTATAATGAAATTAAAGAGATAAACTATTAAGAAATTAAAAGAATATCCTATGCATAATTAATTAGATTGTTTGACAATTATTAATTGGTTTCAGACTCTTTAATCCGTGGATGTGTTCGATAGTCGCTGGCTAATGAATTATGTTTAATATCGCTGTATATACATCAATAATATCCATTGTTGCAATTCCCACAATATTTTATCGCGTTATGGACTCGATGAAGAGAACATGGAAATATGAAATGACTGATGAATTTTTTAAATGGTTATTTATGAATAATTGTATATGTCGTCATATCGCGTATGTAAATTTGAAAATTCCCCAGAGATAATTAATGTTATATTGTGTGTGTTTGCAAGCCTGCTCAAGGTTTTATTTTTACACGCTGTACGTGTTTGCTTCGAACTGTGTTTTCCGGAAATTTTACTTGCAATTTCAGTCGCAGTGCGCATGTGCAGTTTGATCAAACTATTACCGCGAAAAAAACAAACAGCAAAGGGCTCCGGGACACGCAAAGCTAACAAAATACGTTTGTTAGGATCAACCATATCATTATAACATATAGACAAAAGCTAACGTATTCACAAAATATAAGTCGATATCGCAGACATCGATAGAAAGATAGAATATTGTATGCTGGATAATCCATACGCAGCGGTGTGCATTTCATGTTCAATTGTTTACCGTCATTCTAGTTCAGTTTTGTACACCAATAAACAAATTTTGTTAACGCACAAAGAGACCTGTTAAATTCTAGGCAGTTAAAAGTATTATTACCTAGAATTGTGATCAATATTGCCACAAAAGATTTGAACATTAGTTTTTAAATTGTTACATTTATTATTCGAAATAATCCGCATTGTATGCCCGGAAAAAAATTCAGATAAAACTAAAAGTAAAATAAACTACTACATGAAATATTGATAAAATGTGAAATATTCTATTTTGACGGGAAAATGAAATTTACAATCGTTATATGTTTACCTGTTGCCAAGCATGACAGGAAGACACCGGGAATAAACATCAACACCAGCAGTTGTCGTGCCATGATTAACAGCGCGTGTTCTCTAACTCGGTCAGATTAGATTTATCTACATAGACATCTCTCACGGAATACGTTCTCGTTACGTTGCCGATGACAGCATCTCACAGTTATCGGTAGTCCGTGTAGTCTGCGTTCGGTGAAACCTGGATGTGTTAAAGTTAAATTCGACATATTGCAGATTGCTTGAATTCTACTTTCTAAAGTTCACATTTACTTCTAGACGATCGTGCCACGAATATTAATGTCGAATTCATCGGACATATTTTGCAAAATACTTTAGTATTCGGGAAAATCGATTTGCCTGATCTACTTTCTACACCCGCTCATCGCCTCGTTAACGCGTTAGTGATTGACTGTTGCCCATTTCCTCCACAGATAACACCGTGCGTGCTTTGTATATACGTATTGCCTTAGGGATGTGCCATTTTAGTTCCGGGTGAGAATCACAGCAGCTGTCCAGAGGGGCCAAATGATCGCTATACACGACTATCACATAATACGTAGGCAAGGATTAAATCACGTACATATTGTTTCTAACACTTCTGAAACATTAAAGGGCGGTGGTCGTCGCGCCGCGTCTTGTTCGATATGGGACTCATAGCGACGTATACAACGCGTGTAAAATACATTGTTTATTTACATGAAATTCGAACACGCGCTGCGTGATGGCCACCACCCAT
Organism: Saccoglossus kowalevskii; assembly: GCF_978046115.1. NCBI lineage: Eukaryota > Metazoa > Hemichordata > Enteropneusta > Harrimaniidae > Saccoglossus > Saccoglossus kowalevskii. The sequence continues at coordinate 41,607,454 of NC_140645.1, read as the reverse complement.
TAACATTCGCGTCATTGCCATGTGTAATACCTTTTGGAAAATAGGTTAATGCAGGTTATTTCCGTTCTTTTACTTACATTATACAATATAATTAATCAATATATTATATTGCAATGATGTCTATTTCAATAGGGTGATCATAAATTAAAAGCTTCTGTTAAAACAAAACTAATAATTATTGCAGTGATTGATCGTCTAGTGATCCTTACATCTAAGCTCCTAAAATATGGTAAAGTCATCATCACAGATATAGTAGAATACATTTATTAGACTACTGTAAACATGTTTAAATATCTACATGTCATTTTAGCGAATTTGATTCCATGCATGAATTAACCGAATCTTAATTTAGCTAAAGTGCCAACAATCTCATTGTGAGAATATACTTTATTTTAAATTAGTGATATCTTGAATTAGCGAAATTACAGATTAGCAATATTAGCTAAAATAACATGCTAGCTAAAAAGACATGTTTTATAGTAAATGAATGCCAAACTGAAAACACTAAGATTCTACCGAATTGTTCATTTCAAGTTGCTTATTGCTCGAGGCGTAGTTCAGATCGCGATTGGGCAAAATCCAACTAGTATTCATGATCGTGATTTGTTAATAACTGATTGTGCAAGAAATGTCTTAATGTCATGGACTGCACTTGTTTGTGACACCGTATTTTATTGATGTTGATATTCGATGGACTGCACTTGTTTGTGACACCGTATTTTATTGATGTTGATATTCGATGGACTGCACTTGTCTGCGACACCGTATTTTATTGATGTTGATATTCGATGGACTGCACTTGTTTGCGACACCGTATTTTATTGATGTTGATATTCGATGGACTGCACTTGTCTGCAACACCGTATTTTATTGATGTTGATATTCGATGGACTGCACTTGTTTGTGACACCGTATTTTATTGATGTTGATATTCGATGGACTGCACTTGTCTGCGACACCGTATTTTATTGATGTTGATATTCGATGGACTGCACTTGTTTGCGACACCGTATTTTATTGATGTTGATATTCGATGGACTGCACTTGTCTGCGACACCGTATTTTATTGATGTTGATATTCGATGGACTGCACTTGTTTGCGACACCGTATTTTATTGATGTTGATATTCGATGGACTGCACTTGTTTGCGACACCGTATTTTATTGATGTTGATATTCGATGGACTGCACTTGTTTGTGACACCGTATTTTATTGATGTTGATATTCGATGGACTGCACTTGTTTGCGACACCGTATTTTATTGATGTTGATATTCGATGGATGCACTTGTTTGTGACACCGTATTTTATTCATGTTGATATTCGATGGATGCACTTGTTTGCGACACCGTATTTTATTGATGTTGATATTCGATGGACTGCACTTGTTTGCGACAACGTATTTTATTGATGTTGATATTCGATGGACTGCACTTGTTTGCGACAACGTATTTTATTGATGTTGATATTCGAATTTGTACTTGTAGCTCTAGGGTTAATTTTCAACATCATCTCTGCGATTTCACAAGAACACTTTGAATATACATTTTTACAATATATACCACAGTCCCTCTATCCCGCTATCTAGGGATAGAGGGACTGTGATAAATCTAAAGAATATGTCTTTCAAACGAATATCGAAAGTGTTTCGACAATTGATGTCGTAACACTCTGGAAATGACGCACTGTGGAAGATTAAGAGCGGTAACTATGGTTAAAATAAACTATTCTAGTAACTGTGTAAATGAGACGCCATCAAATTATTGAATCAAACCAAAAATTAAGATCACGTAAATGATTACATCATTCATAACAGATACCAATATAGATAGCAGGAACTATCACAGATGGTGTTCATAGTATTCTATATAAATAATTCCCCTGGCATACTTACTCAATTAAAAACGCCTTTTTATCAATATTACCAATTTATTTTTCTTGACATATACTGTTCTAACTGAAAATATCACTTATCCTAATAATAGATAATGAATGGAATTATATCAACAATAATATCAATTTCAACTCTATAATTAAGCCATCACAATCATCACGTTTGATGTGGGTCCCATGCGACGTATGCAACGCGTACACAACTTCGTTTGCTCGAAAATCGTAAAAAGACATATTCATGTCCCGCTCGAAATTGCCGTACACGTTCCAATCGAGAATGCTTGAACATTTGCCTAGGCTATAATATTACACAGAAGTAAAGTCTTTTATTACTTGTTATAATTCTTAGTTTAAAAGAAAACAATATTGGCGTCACTAAAACGGAATTGTCTGACACTTTTTAAAAAATGATTAAATTTGTCTATTATGCTACAGTGTCGTGTTATGGGTAAAACGTTTTCCAGAACGGAAGAACTCTTGCCGACTATGAGATCAGAACAAAAGTCGATATTCCATTCACAAGTTCCAAAGTTGCCAGTACAGGGTAAAGAGACGTGAAAAAGACAGCTTCATTGGTACATGTGGGCGATCTGCTTTGAATACTAAGCTTAAAATATAGAGTTGGTTCTATGAGATATAATTGTGGTCTTCGGTGTCATGTGATACGCATGTCCAAACACGTCATCCGATCCGCCATCTTGTTCATCCTCATTCGCATCTACTATCCTTTTATAATCACTAAATAACAACAAGAAAAACATCATCATCATAGAATGCTAGCTATTTTACGGTTGAAATTCCGATATACAATTTGAATATAAGCTTTTCATAATATCGTTGACTTTGGCAGTGAGCACTTCCACCACATCGTTAGAATAGTTGTATCCGGGGCCTGGCCCGAGCAAGATAAAGAAAGAACATCGACCTTTCATTCACTACACCGCCATCAATACTCTTATAAATATTACAACTTGAATGTAGATCTATTTAATTAATTACGATTTCCACGAATAGATTTGTTTTGCGCTTCCTGCGTGTGTAGAAAGTACGAGTCTCATGTGACTCTCAAAAAGAAACGAAACGTAATGTTAAAAATTGACACATGCCAAAGAGATGTAAGTCGTAAAAATTACACTTCAGCTTTTCAAAGATTATCGTGAGTGAAGGCCACATTCAGTTGATTAAAACCGGGTTATGATTTATCATAAATAATTAAAAAAATGTTTTGATTGTAACCATTTAGACATACTATATGGACTAATTAATAAAATGTATCAGTAATTCACAACGCATGCGCATTTGCATAGTTCAAAATTTACCAAACGGAATATTATATCCTGTGAGAGCAAAATAACGTTTACGATAAATCATAAACAAAAAGTTTAAATCAACGGCATTCTAAAAATATATTAAATTCTATCCATGTTACCTCATTAATCGCCGAACACGTCGAGCTAAACACTTTACAATTCTTAGACACACAGCAACATTTTAGTCATAACTCTCCGAATAGATGTAAAATATGGACATTTTTTTTTGCTACGTTTTGGCGTTCCAATTTCAATAATAGTCGGGCTGTGTTTGAGAGTCCGTTTTTCAAAAATTAAATTGCTCAATATAAAATGGGATATATCTTTACAACAAGAATTAGTGAGGTTCTCGCAATTAGTGAGGTTCTCGCAATTAGTGAGGTTCTCGCAATTAGTGAGGTTCTCGCCTGCTCAAAAGAGACAGTAGGTGTGATGGGTATTGAAAGAATATCCGAAGTTAGTGTTATCTATAGAAACTCCTGAATACGGTATTTACCAACAGTACGAGAGCACCCTTTTACTTATTTGTTTGTTTATTTGGTTGGTTTGAGGGTGTTTTTTTTTTGGTTAGTTGCCTACATTGGTCCCAGTACGTCATTGTGACATTTCATGTAGTGCCACAGGGCTGTTGGGTTGCCGTAAAAAAGTGTATTAATTAATTATTATTTTAGATAACTCATCATCTTTCAAATTATCGAGTATTATACACGCATCGTTGGATAATATATTCGTAATGAAGTACAAAGTCGGGTCGATGCCTACATACTTCACTCTCACAGTTATATCAAGACGTTATTACAATCGACAACAACATAGCCTGACAATGTCTTGCACGTGCTGTTGAAATGAACGCGTGTTATTCAGTGTCCAAGGACTATCGTGTCTGCGTCAACTGTTGACACCTTGTACACTTACTAATTCCTATGAAATGAAATAAAAATTGCTGCCACCGAAATGCCACCTGATGGGAATAAACATAAACCATAAAAGACAACTAATTAAAACTTGCGTAATACCCGCGTCCCGGACTCATAGCCTACACGCAACGGGCACGCAATTTTGTCTCCGAATGTATATTTTTTTCAGTTCAGAGTAACACTGTTCCGCTATAGTGCATACAGCACTGCGGGGTTTTTAAATATTAATCTAGCTTACTCACCATGCACTTGTTAATCGCGTGTCATTGCATACACGCATTCGTATAGCACATGAACAGAATAACGTTAGTCATTGTTTACACAAAAGTGAGTAAATTATTGATACATATTTAAAAGGAAAAATGAGTTTCTTGTTTGATATTGCATGTACTAGTACTGAATGTATGACGTCACTGTTAACTTCCGTGACTACTTGGTATGTACTACGGGGTAATTATTATTACAGAAATTCCCCGGATTCTTGTGTTCAGTTCTCGGTTTAGGGTGTACTCTGGAAACAATGCCAAGGGCTGGGTTGAAAAAATCTGGGAAAAAAATGAAAAAGGGAAGATCTAAGTAAGTCGACCCTTCAATGTTCAGTCCTGGGACTCGGTCGAATTTCCGACGACAAGGCATGAGTATTACTATCTGTATAAATCGATTGAACAAATAGGGGAATAGTCGCAGGTGGAATAATCGGACGAGTCGGGCCACAAAGCCTGTTGGATATTTGTTCTTTTAGATTCCCTTGATGTCTATTGTTTGTAGTTTCGATGATTAATGTTCCGAAATACACAGTGAGCTGCTAGTGAGTTTTTTCGTATATTAATTTAATTACTCATCGCAAGTTGGGGTCGTCCATATCGGTGCCTTTAGGAGTTTCATACCCTGTCAATACACTGTTCTCTGCGAATAGATGTAATATAATGTTGTGCATGAAAACATACACAGGTACAAACTACGAAGTGGATTAAGACTACAGTTAAAAAAAATAGTATTCACAAACAGAATAAATGCCACCAATGGAATGAAATACTTAACAAAAACTAATCCTGAATGCCGACTCTCTGTGAATCTTCTACTCGTACGTAGTGAGGGCTTTATCGTATTACCCCCTCCCCCCCCCGCTTGTGAGTTTGTAAATTCGATCTGCCATCTTACCGCACGTACATAGTCCCATGACGCAACATGTAACGGACTAACAATAGATCCTATACGATTAATTCTTCTGGAACATGACATATCGTTATCGGGTTTTCACCTCAGTGAGTTTGTAATACGACAGGTTAACGAGTGTTAAGAGTTTACCGGAGAACAAGAACGGTTACAACAATGACGCCCGCAACGACGTAGCTCATTAGTGATTTTTCAATCGCAGTCGGACAAAAACAACAACGCAACTTAACTAACAAACAATAGCGTGAACGTGAAACAAAGGGATCCTGCAGGTAGGCCAGACTCTCTGGTTCTTACCACAAGTGGTACGATCCCCCTACTAATCCCTAAGCATAAATAAAACACACTACAATGTTTAAAAAACTACGTGGACCACACTACGGGTTCTTTATTAAAGGTAAATGGATCATAAGATGAATGTAACAGCATGTAAATACGTGTACCATCCTACGTAACGTAGACTCTCTGAAACGCTATTTCATGCATTTTGAGGGGCAAATTTCACTGACACAAAAAGTTTCAGCTTGATTTTGTAGGGGCGACCCCTACAACATTGTTTTCGCCCCTCTGCCCCCTGTGCCGCCGCCACTGTAATTATTTCTATGGTAACAATTTTCACATTGCATCCTAGTCCCACGTGACACCGGCAGCCATTTTCTGAACATTTGTAGTGTTTTTTTTTGTATGTTTTGTTTTGTTTTTTAATGTTATTGTTATTTTCATTTTAGTACCAATAGGCAAAAGGCCAAATTGCAGGAACAGGTTTTACATATTGGCGGCGTTCCACTCGATTTACACCACTCGTATAACGCCTAGCTACTCTGATAGTAATATCTCATGATTCAGGTATGAAAACGCCACGGGCAAATTTAAGCCCGACTTACGCCAGAATCGTCCGGAACCTAACATAACACTCCTTGCTTTGCGTGATGGAAGTCAATAAACACGTGATGTAACCAGCACCGTAGCGAGTCACAGTAGTGAGTAGAACCATGGGCAGTATAGTAGGATACCGTCTATGGTAGAACACCTTATAAATTATTATACTCTTTCAGATTAGACTCGCCCAAAACAAATGACAAACTAGAATACGCCTTGCACCAGTAAACAATATCATTATCCAACTCGTCCCGGGAACTCATCACGTGATCGTTCGTGCGGATTATGACATGGTCATGGACGACCTACAAAGTACTAGGTCTAATGCGTGCATGATCTATTTTTAAGGTTTGGTGAACTCAATTTACGCACATATCAAGAAAAAAAATCGAGGATTCATCAGGATTCTGCATTGTTTCGATTTCAAGTTTCGAGTCCACGCGCGTTGGAGCACTACTATTCATAAACTTTATTAAAACGGAATGTTAACACAAAACGGGAAACCGGAAAAATTGCCGTCGTTTAGATCATGTTTCTATCTTCTACTTAGTTTGGCGATAGTTCATTGGATTCTCACGTTAAATCCGACGGGGAATGCAATGGCACGAATGAATGTCTAAAAACTCGTAATTCATTTAGACAGCTCGAATAGTATTTCATTCTTGACTGAAATGTTTTGTTTTTTTTAATTTTAGAATACGCGTATCAGTCGACCGATTTCGGATTACCCGGATGTTAACTATAAATTATGTAAGTCTTTATCAATGTAGATTCAAATTAAAGGAAGAGATTGTGATACGCTAGTGTATCTTCCTCTGTTCGAGAGACAAATTATTGCTGATTGGACGATGCTCAACTGTCATTTTGAGTTTGTAAATTCTAGTAACCACATCCATTGGTTTAACCGGTGAATGTATAAAGTGAAGGACACAACGTTGGGGCTTGTAAATACCGATCAACAGCTTCCCTTCAAACTCAAATATTTAATATTTGGCTCGAAAGTTAAACAGCGTATACACGCATAACGTGCGCGCATGCGTTCTGCATTGTAACTGCCATGACTACGTATTCAGAATAATTATAAAGTTCATTATATGAAAAAACAAAACAATCTTGTTTCCATGTGGTTTGTAAAACCGGGTGGCTGCACTACCGAATGGGAGTAACCTAAACTATATGCTCTGTACCAAGGAAAAGCTAGGAATAAGTGCAGCTGTTCTTATTGAATTCACGCACACACACGCGCAAATAATTAAGGGTGTTCTTGACACTGACGTTCAAGCTTGATCATTGCATTGTCATTGCATTTCTTTGCTCATAAGTATACATATTTTTTTTTGTACCAACCAACGAACTCGGCCATGACCCGATATGATACCAGGCGGGCGCACGGCAGACAGTTGCAATCTCGGAACGCAAATTATGTAGCCGAGCCGGACCCGAAACGACCATGAGTACACTTGAATATGAAGTTATTAATAGACTATTTTTCGTTTACATTTCGCGTTACGTGTGAAATCGGAGGTAAAACGAGACAAACAAAGGTCATAGCGTCGTAGTAGCGTCAAAACATGACTCGATAAACAGAAAAGCATTTTCGGGGTATTTTCACGCTTAATAAAGTGCTATGCACATTTGATGGTGGTCAGTAATGATAAGGAATATCTCAATGTCATTTCCGCTTCGATTTTTGCAGTGGACGTTCGACCCGCGCTTTCAGTTTCGCGCATTACGCGAGATCTCGCAGTGAACGGGAGTCAGCTATTGTTTTTACGTCACCTTTGGCTCCTGGCGTCATTTCGCCTCTAGAGGGCCAGTCAATGATGTCATCAGTGAACACTGATAATTGAACCCATTCATTCTAGTACGTCAATCCCATAGAAGTGCTACTATGGAAGACCTTGTTAACTGACAATTTAAAAGTTGAAACATGGTGAGGTGTTGTGCGTATGAACGCCATAAAGATTCATGCTAAGTTTCTCGAAATCCCATGTTGTTGGTTGCCAGAAATCGGCAGAATAACTAACCTGAAAGTGAAGCCACGTACAGTATAAATACATATTGTATGACTTAAAACTAAATTAGAAATACGCTAACATCACATGAACTACAGTAATCATTTCGCCCAACTTCGCACTTTTTAATCGAATGCTTATTGCTTAATTGCCGACCGCGATGTATTTTCCGACCGGAAAACGACTGCATTTTTATTGTTATTTTCCTCTCGCTGGCTCATTGAAAACACCGACCGTTTTTTTCTGGGGACTTGATAATAATAGTGAAAAATACATAAACCGTGCTATGGCGTGCAGGTTTGTTTTTATGCTGTACATCCATCATGCTATGGTATCCATCATGGTATGCATGTCCCACTATGCTGTGAATTCAACGCGTCATGATGTACATGCGTCATACTATGCTATGTTCACCGTGTTTTGATGCGCATTCCCCACGTTATGATGTACATTCCCCACGTTATGATGTGATACTCTCATCTCTCATGTTATGTGTATATTTCTCATGCTAGGAAGAGCATTTCTTAAGTTTAAATATGTAAGTGCCACTCTTATGGAAACCAACAAACTGAAGTTATGAAATTGTGTCGTGGTAAGATCGATTTTCTTGAAAACGTTATTGATTAAGCACTGATACACCGTGACGCAATTGAAACACGGCCAAACAAACAGGGACTGTTGGACAACAGCTTATTAGGTTCGAATCTTCCAAATTCTCAGGAAGTTAGCCAACCTATTTGACAAACACCGCCAGGAGGCTATAAGTATGACAAATTAAAAGCTTTTAAAAAATGATTCAGTCAACGCCTTGATTTGAGTACAAGGCAGCGAAAGGAGTATTTCGGTAAGTGTACAAAGACAAAGTATGAAAACTAAACTTCCGTTGAAGATCATCAATTGTTTGAGAAAATACATTTTGGTCATTTCTGAAAAATGGGACCAATCGAGGAGCAAATATATCTAAGGATATTGAAATGATGAATTGTTTTAATTTGATCTCTACAAATTTTATTGCTATTTTTAAGCGAATTTTACAAAGCATCCTTTTCAGAAAATATTTTTCTACTTTATGTGGGATATGTCTTGTTATGCAGTTGCACACCGTTCTAGGTTTTATTATTTGTTTATATATTGTTTTAGAGCATTTATTGTATTTTATCCAGGGCCTGTAAATGCGCCTTTGTCACGTTGGTTATCCTTGAAATAAATAAAGTCTGCGACTCTGTTTTAACAGCGGGAAAATACAGTAGCACTCATTTCATCAACTATTAACTACCAGTAACATTCCACATCAATTAAACCCAACACGCCATGCAAGCCATCATGGTTAATAATGAAAACGAACGGGATAATGCATTATATAGATAAATAACTGACACCATGGAAGGTACTTTCCTTAATCTTCTTGATTATACGCCCTCTAGAGCCCGCCCGTCTCAATTCAAACCCTCTACCACCATTCAATCCATCGTTGTCTAATGTCGTAGTCTTCCCTGCCTTGTCTGCACAGCTTAGCTTTATTCAATCTTTCTTGCTGTAAACATTTCCATTGTGTGTGTCTTAGCATATTATTGACATCGTGTCTTTCCATTTCCTTTTCATTGCCGGATTTTAAGCCTGGAGAAGCTCAGATTTCACCACGAAGAGTTGAAATAATAAAACAAACACTTGTAGTGGCGAGGTGACACGTATTCGATTATACCTTTTAGATGATTCTAATCTTGTCAATGTTTTTATCTTTCTAGGCACCACTAGCAAAATCCGGGCTGTTTTCAACCAAGTTGACATTGACGGAAATGACTTCATCACAATATCTGAATTCAGGATTGAAACAACATAATATAGCGTTTACATATCAGTATATCTACCAGTACTTGAAAGAAGTCGACCTGGACGGCGACGGGCAAATTGATTTTAATGAATTCTCGATATTTTGGATAGCCCGAATAAAACTCATTCTCGAAAAAGTTGGTAATTGATTGACGGATATGTCATTATACTGATAGAGAAACACGTACACGTGGCTTTCCGCGATATTTGTTTAGCCATGCTTTAGACAATTGCCAATAGATTTGTTTTCCTGCCTCCAAAACATTTATTTGTAATAGCTCTTTTTATGAGCCGATTTATTGACTGCACCTGTAAATGTCTGGTGTACTAGAGTATTAAGATTATATTAAATATGAATACCGTTTGTCGTGAGCGGGATTATTCAATCTGCTTTGTGTAATAAAAGTCATGTCAACTATTTTGTCGATTTCAATGCTTAGGATGCGGTGTTATTATTTATTTCATGGCACTTTGTTTTAGTCAGAGGTTTGTCGTATTGTAGTACAGGGCAGAACAACGTAGCGTAATGTGGCGTAGTGTCCCTACCCCCCGTGGGGGTGCTTCCCAGCAAGCTGTAAACTGGGCCCAAAACAATTGACGTTGAAGGCGTTTTGGCTAACAAATTAGCATTTTTTAAAAACAAAATGCCTAAATTGTGCTCAAATGGCCAAACATATTAAAAGTGTCGGACAAAAAGATCGGTTGGAATATGAAAATGGGTTCAAAACAGCGAGTACGCATATCCGTATACTTCAACAGTGGGTGCACCCCCCCCCCCGCACACGGTAGTGTAGTATATGGATATTGTGCACATTTGCCTGTTACATCTAAACACACAGATAAAAGTAATTCACGTTTTTTTTCAGTTTCAACAGTCCAGAGATTACGAACAAGTTTTCGCGAGTTAGACACAGAAAACGACGGTTACACTACTTTGGATGAACTCAAGATGGCGCTAATCAAATACAAGGGTAGTTGTACAGACGAAGGGGTGTATAAAATAATGAGACATGAAGCGGATGAAGATGGCGATGGAAGAATTAGCTTTGATGAATTTGTTGTTTTCAATACTTGTTTAAGATAATTAACGCTATATTTTTACCTGCTCTAAAATTAAAATTAATATGGAGGGTAATGTACATGTATGTTTTATGTAAAATATGCAATAATTGGATCCGAGGGAATTTGTACTATAATATAAATGTCAATATCATTAATTACAAATACGTTTGGAAATGAACATGCTGACTGACTGACAGAAACTCTATATTATTTACTTTTGTTTTGATAAATTCTATTAGTAGACTATTTTGCACTATATTAAATCAATATATATTTTAAAGTTATGAATAACCATGTTCACCTTTTGTTACAGAAGTGGATTTGGTTGCCATGGGAACAGTTATTTTAGGAAATATTTTTTATTTATAATTCAAAATATTATGAATGGATTCTCGTGTATTTTTCAGGAGGGGGTTCATTTACATTTTATTAGAGATCCGGTTGCCATAAAACCAGTGATTTCCTAATGAATTTTCATTCATAGCTAAACAAATTTATTGATGGATTTTCATAACATTCAGGATAGGTTGCTCAGAATCATAACCTTAAAGCGCGATAGTCGTCGCATGTGCGAGATCTATGGGGCTCATATAAACAAAGATGGTGACTTTGACTGTTGCGCAGATCAACAAGTACGAACTGAGACGTTTCCAAGCTTTAATTGGGCAATTTTCACTGGAAGGTATCGAAGGAGTCACCGTCGGTAATTAGTGCAAGTCGCGCCCAGGTCAAACCTCATTCTTGTGATTTCCACTTAAAGAACGCATTGGATTATGGGAAAATCAATGTTTATCATCACAAATGTCGCACATGCGCAGCGCGACGACTAGCGCGCTTTAATTGAAGAACAACCGCTGATCAAAATGATGAGGGCGCTATGAACGGCCTTCACGTCACCCTTTTTCATCATAGAAACGCTTTGCCGCGGGAGGGCGCGAGTGATGGAAAAGGTGATTTACCGCACATTGTATTTTAGCATTGCTTTTATATGTAATACATTTGCCCTGGTCATGTTTTGTTCTTATTGCATCCTTATTGGAATTTAGTGACTATTGTTACGGGTAAACGTGAAAGAGGATCAGTCAGGACCCACCCTTTTTCTGAACTACTGAGAACCACAGTAATTGTGAACAAAGTTGAATCTTTGTAAATCCAGGCACGTTGGGATACAATTCAAAAACACTAGTAAGTTAAATTCGAACAGTCACATTATCAGCTGGTAAGCCGAACAATTGCAAACATTCAGACGCAATAAAAATCACTGATCATTTAACGTAATTAACATTCAGACCATCAAATATTCACCCAATAGTTCGAAACATGTGAAACACCACAGGGAGCCCACGAACTATAATCAACTGTACGCAGTCATTCTTTTCGTTTGTTTTTACGAGTTTAAAAAAATATGGGATCACTGGAGCCTTCCTCCCTTGCCTATTTCTTACACTAGATACCAGCTGATACCACCTACGACGTCATACCTTCCCGGCAGGTAATCAATTTTTAATCATATTTAAAATGTTATTAAATTAGATGATAAGAATGTCAATCTTCCCACGTGGGAATGGTTAATATTCAAATTACATGACCTAATTGAGACCCCAGGGGAGATTTCCAACGCGGGCAACAGGTCGTGCTGAAACACGCGATACTGCTTAGACAGTGGTAGCATGATATCGTCGGCGTGGCGCACAAGAATGCATTTCGCGGGAGTTCGAAAATTCAGGTGAATCTCTTATGACCGTTTAAAAAAACGCTTGTAACAATGTTTCTACAGCTGATGTTCCTGATGAGTGTTGTCATCGGCGCCATTGCAACAGGTACGTACACCAACCCTAATTAGATTGGTACTATTATATATATATAATTTTCCCGCCCGAACATAAGTGATAAAATTTTGAACATGTTTGTCCTTCTTTCGCCGATTCCGAGAATAGTCTAGCTATAGTATATCCACAATGGTAGGGCTAAATGTGTGAAAAAGTAAATTTAACTGTATGAATTAAAAAGAAAAACCATGAATGTTATCGGCGCAATTGCAACATGTAAGTAAGCCAATCGTCATTACATTTATATAATTTTTCTGCCCAAAAATAATTGCGGAACTTCTCTAATTATAAACATTGTCTTGAGACAACATTGGTATGTCCACGACATGCCAAGACATGATTTTTTTATGTTCTAAATGCGCGCTGGCATTTTTGAAATGTAATGTAATGAAAAAACTTCACAAAAAAGTCAAACATGCCTAAACTCTAAAACGTACAAGCTTTTCCATCTCAAAGTCGGTTTTTAACCAACATCAACCTTTTCATTTTTGACAATATACGTTTGGCATTTTTAAAAACCGACTTTGAGCTTGAAAATTCTTAACTTTTCGAAAATGGCAACCGCGCATTTCAAAAATAAGAAAGTTGAGTTTCCAAAATGTCAACATTTGAAACCCGACTTGAAAAAATGTGAAATCCTCCAATTTTCAAAATTGCCTAACATGTATTTTCAAAAATGTAAGTTTGTAAACTTTCCACAATGTCAAACATTTAGATACATTTTGACCGTCATTTTAATGTTCAGATATGTACTTGCTTGATTTCAAAATATAGTTCCAGTATTAAGACGTGAGTTTCAATGTGTGGATTAAAAAATTACTCAGATATTAATAATGTTCGTTGGACGTTGTCGGGACGAAACCACTGATAGAAGACTTCATGGCCGTGTGTATCAATTTGTAATTACTTGTTGCACTGTCGTGAAAATAATATAATGAACAAAATATCATTTACGTGAGAGTTATAATTACATCTAAGTAATGGCAAGAACATTGACGACATCAGTGAAATTAAAATGAACGCAAATAATATAATATTTCCAAGTTCCATTGTTTGTATAGTTGACAATACACACACCGTTTAAACTGTAACTTGAGTCTGAATAGAAATTGAAGATATTAATACTGAAACTTACGAAGATCATTATTTTCCAGGTGTTGTAAGTATTTGTTGTATGAAAATGTTGATATAGATAGCTCTGTAAAATACAAAATTGTCGTTTTAATTCCATTCTGAATACATTGTGCAATTTGGAAGACGATCATATTTCGCGTGGCTTTGCCGCGGCTACACATGGTATGATACTAGAATAATATATTGTTGTTGTTTTGTTTTTTTTTTAAAAAAAAGCTCTACCTAATATATACCTATTTCAGTATTCTGTGTGATTTTAACCAAAGTATTTAAGCCACGTGACCTGTCATAAATGTGCAAAGATGTAATCGAACTTTGGATCATCGTTGATGGCCATTAACGAGTTCATATTTGTTATTATGGTAACGGCCTTTGCATTGTCCTTATACGAAAGTTCAGAAAAATGTCAATCGCCTGTCTGCTGATTTCACGTTAACTCAACTTTGCAAACCGAGTTTGCATGTGATCTTTTCCAAACTGATACGTTCTGTGTACTAGTATATATATGTAATCTGGATCTCTGTGAAATTGCGCATGCGTAATGTTTGCGATCACATAAAAATGTTTTACATTGTGAGCTTGATTGTTGTCTGTATTCACACACTCACTGGTAAGACTATAATCTAGTTATTGAAATCCGACTGTAAGGGATCAGTGCAGTTTACTATCCGTCGCTTGATACTTAGTATATATGTATATGTACTCGGATGTTCATTTTCTGATGATCTATTGAAGACTTTAATTCGGATGATTATGTTTTTGTCATTTTTGATAAAAAGTGATATTTTCGAATTCGTCTTACAAACCGCAAATTGTTCATTGTGTGATATCTTCAATTCTCTACTTTTTTGTATTTTTCTCATTTTTGATAAAAGTGATTTTTTCCTTTAAACCAAATGTCCGATTACTTTGATTTAGTATATATATATATATATATACGTACCTCAGGTGGACTTCGCTCAGAGTTGTTCATTTCGTCAAAATATCTCTCATTCTCTTATATTTTTTTTATGTTTTTCATTTTTGGTAAAGAATTATATTTTCGATTTCTTCTTGAAAACTGGTATTTCGAGTGTGTCAATTAATATTTATATGCGAATATCTCTCAGATTTTCTAAAAGAAGAAAAATCTATAACTTCCAACATAAGTATATCAGATTTTAGCTTTTACATTTACCATTTAGTTATCCTCCAATGGGTCTATCTTACATTTATTGATTTGGTCTAAAAAGTGTTATCTAAGTGATTATAAGATTCCCATCAAAACTGATATTTTACACCGCAATATTTGTAACTGTCTCCTGTTTTCTAAATTACCCGGCCAATGGTGTTAGGTGTGTTCATTATCTACACCTTTCCCGATGGCAAGGCTATAATGTTTTAACTAATGAGCAAGAATCAAATCTGTCGATTGTCTATTTAGGTTCAGGGCAAAGTAGTGACGTCATACTAACTCTCCAATAGCATTCTTTCCGGGCATTAGAATTATGTCGGATTATATCAAAATTACCAAATATATACCAACATAAACCGTGCTAGGACTTATTAAGCCAGAAACACACTGGCAATACACGTGATAGCTTTAGTTCAAACTAAACAAGAAAATGTCTCCGTCTGATTAACGACACGATAAAATATTATAGGAATTATAACAATGGATATTATTGATGCATATACATCAATAATAATTCACTGAGGAGCAATTATCGAACACAACAAAGGAGTAAAGAGTCTGAAACCAATTAATAATTGTCAAACAATCTAATAAACTATGCTACGATATTCTTTAATTTCCTAAAATTTCCCATTTTCTTACTGAAAACGCATTATTCAACTCAATGGCATTCAGTCTATCTATTGTCGAATATCCAATCTCTCACAGGCCATTATAGGAGAAAGAGTTCCAGTCAAACTATACTGCTATAATCTACTACTACTACTACTGTTGTCACGGATACAGTGTTATTTAACGTGCAATTTCCTAATAGTAATATGACAGAACCCCACACCCTGCCCGTGGCTTTCGTTGCGTATGGAAGTTATTTTCACGAGTGATGCTGCGTATCCTGCGGCCGTACTTTCACGAGCGAAGCGTCTCGAGTGAAAATAACTTCCATACGCAACGAAAGCCACGGGCAGGGTGTGGGGTTCTGTTATTATTACATATGTTCTAAGTTTGATCATTTCACATTCAAGAAAGAACGTGCAACACACCGGGATGGAATTTAAGTCGGAAACCCCATTGCCCATTAATATGTTCAAATACTGAGTATAGTGTTACGCGCAAGCAACGCGTGTCAGTGTAGAACGCGCCCGGAGAACGCGTGTCACTTTTTGTTTGAAATTTTATAATCAGACGTCTAATCTGAGTCACTGTCCAAATGAATAACTCGTTGACGTTTAGTTGGGGCCACGGCAGAACCAGAACTTGAACTGGACGACTATGATACACAGCTTATGTTAAAGTTAAAGATTCCGCCACAGAATTGTGCATTGGCAAACATGCCGTGCAACTGCGGTACTCCACTGACGGAGGTATGTAAATGTGTCGAAATGGACATAGTGCGAGTGGTTAGTGCTAGTAGCACTAATCCGAAAAACTACTAGATCTAGTGCTAAAATGGAACTAGATCTAGTGCTAAAATGGCACTAGATCTAGTGCAAAAACGGCACTAGATCTAGTGCTAAAATGTACATAGTGCGAGTGGCATTGATATTGCGTTGTCAACGACGTCAAGACATCCCGTAATTCTCTGAAAATAAATTAATATTTACGTAAAATTGTTGTATCTTTCATTCATTGGAAATGTGCTACAGTGGGAAAATTGAGAATGTCATTGTCCACGTTTGTCGTAATACTAATAGACCTTTGGAACAACGCGATCGGCCGGGAAACTAGCTAAAACAGTGAAACTGCAGGTCGAACTGCGCAATTTTTACAAATTGTGAATAGATATACTGTATGAAATGGTATTGTGGGGGAAGTCCCGGGTCCCTGTAAAGCTCGGTGGATGTTGTGTGTACTGCGATTTTCACGCAATCCTGTTGTTACATTGTATCAAGGAGGAACTAACGGAATATGATGTAACCTCGCCGATTTTTTAATTTTTTAACGTGATCATATTATATATGTCTAGACACTTTCTCTGCAATAATATTTTTTAGAAGCCCTTAGGATTTTTTGTTGTAGACTCTCGAAATTCTTATTCTTGTTACAGTTGCTAATAATTAAAACATGTGAAGTAACAAGTTCGTCTGTTGAATTTCCGGTTGTGAAATACGTATTTTAACCCTCACAGCTAAACAAATCCAGTATGGTCGCGTTAAAAAAATGAGACCAAGAAATCGTCCAGGGCGATTTTTCGGCAGTTTTTAATTTATTTTTTAAAATATTTTGTCGTAATTTATCGGACATTTCAATCGTTCCTGACGCCTAAATCAGTCTACTCTATTTAAGTTTTTATTCAAGAGCGTGTTTATTTTGACTAGCGTAAGCTCCGTTTGGACAAAGAGCTGTTATCACTGTAAACAATGTTAAATTCTTCTTCTTATGCTAAGTTCATCTTTGAAAACAACTATTTTTTATTTAAAAAAAAAATCATGCCATTTTCTCATCAAAATCCAAGCCAAAAGAGCGTACTACAACATCGTCAAATCTCTTCCGCGTTGCGTTCAATAGCATTAACATATTTAAATGAGCTATGGTGATTTGAACGGGTTGGCATCATCCAGCATTTTGATTGGTTAATTAGCGATTTGACCTATTAGCTCAACTCATGCAAGAGAAGCGCATGGCGGATACCCTACCGCATCGAGCGTTTATATGCGATCGGAATCATTTACTTACGATGAAACTAAGTTAAATTTTATTTGAATTTCATAAAAATTAACGAATTTATTTTTTTGTGCGTTATTATAATCACTACTGGCTAATAATGTCCGGATTGAGCATCTGTGATCGCTTGCCGGGATCGCTTAATGCAGTTGTGTTCGTTTTTATTAGAAACGTCGTTTAAAATATACTTTTGTTACCAATAAAATAAAAACAAATGTATTTGAATGACACTGGGCGACACTGTAATGACATATCAGGTGGTCTACTTTTTAATTCAGCAAGAATTATTAATTATTGTTAATTCTGCAATAGTTTCTTTCGTCTTGGGTGGCCCAACTGACGGCGTAGAAAGTCTGTGTCATTGGATACAATGAAAATGTCCCCCCAAAATATTTGATAATTATTTTTTGAAATTTTGAACCCCAAATAAGCACCCATCAGCCGTGAAATCCCCAGGGCGATTTTTCGGATGGGCGAATTTACGGCAGAATCCGGTATTATATAAAGAAAGTATTATTATGGACATCTCGCGCATATTGCCAATGTTTTATACTGTTTGCAGTTTGCATATGAAAGTGGTTGTTGATTCCCCTCCAATTATTCGACGTCGTTGACAATGCGATAACAATGCCACTCGCACTGTGCACATTTTAGCACTAGATCTAGTGCCATTTTAGCGCTAGATCTAGTGCAATTTTAGCGCTAGATCTAGTACTTTTTCGGATTAGTGCTACTAGCAATAACCACTCGCACTACGCCCATTTCGACACATTTACATACATGACTGACGAGGTGACTTTCGTCGACAGCGGTCTTCGCTGAGCTGCACGCTACAACTTAGTGTGTGATATTGCTTGCTGGTCGTGGATTGACTGAGTCTTGGTTACCGGTTAAAATGTTGCTCATTTGGCGTTGGTAATCTTTATTTGGAACCGAGTAACGCCGCAACCTCGCCAGCAGAAACCTCTTGGTATCTCGATGTTGATGATTGCACTCAATATAGTAATCGCTGATTTTACGGCGGGTGGATCTTCCGAGACCTTTCAAGGTTTATAAAACTCAGTTTCCACTGTTTCCAGGTAGTCAACATACATTAAGTTCTTCCAATCGTAGTATTCCATGAGATGTTCATTTGCATATCGACCGTGGAAATACCGAAAACATTATTGCATGGGTGATATGCAAATTAGTTTTTGTCAAAATAAGTGACTGCCAAAGAGGACCATTACTGTTGTTCAAATTTCATTTCACTCGGCAAGTATATTCATGTACTCCAAGAGAAAAATATCGTACTTCTTAAATATTGTTTATTTCTGCTATGTTTCGAAAGACGGTACTCCTGAAGGGACTACTTTGCTTTCAGACTCATTTGCATATGAGGTGTGGAAATACCGATTTTGATTTCAGGGACGAATCAAAATAAACTGCAGTACATATGTAATAATAATAACTTTATTACATAAATATAAATTGTTAAAAAAGAAAGTAAATGTGAAACGTGATATCCTGAACATGCATATCAATAAATAAAAAAACTTGAACGAAACTATATAATATGAACTCTCTCAGCCTTGAAAACATAATGCAAATGAAATCGCATTTATGAAAGTGAAAGTGTACTGGTTGAATGTAGTTTAAATGAATCAGATATGGTTAATGATAATTGACACAAAGTAAATAGTAAATTTTTATATTTATTTTATTATTAATCTCATATAAAGTACATCATTCACATTCATTCACAATCATTCACAATTAAATCACAGTCCAACAATAACATTTTATTATTTCATCGAAAAATACTTTTATGCTTAAAGCTTGTTACCATAACAATTGTTTATTTTACAATAAATCGGATAAAGATGCAGTATAAAAAATATTCAAATAATAAATTTACACTCCACGCCTCGTAAACGCAAACACGTTGAATGTGACGCATTTATTGAAATTAAAGCGTTCGTAATAGACACTCTCGAATTGGTCGTTTTTTACGGTCAGTTGAATTCTTTTGTTTTCGCTGCCGGATGTGGGATAATACTAATGATAACTACTAATGGCAAAAATTTATTTAACCTATTACCATTGCAACAAAATTGTATTAGCGCGATTAATGAGAAATGTATAGTCCACTGGGGGCTTGCCCTATTTCTACATTATTTATAACAAGAAAAAATACCGTGATGACGTAGGCTGTGACGTTATTGTCAGACTCACAATTAAATGTCATAGTGTTACATTACATATCTGTATACCTACCTTATTAGAGATGAGATACCCAAATATGTTGGCAACATTAGGCTTTAATATTAGAAATACAGAGGGACCGACCCAGGACTGGTATACATGTATGTTCCGACTGTCTCCTGGGATTTCATCACAACAAATAATACAAATAAGAGGTAATTCAGATGTATTTCCCAAGATCGAACATACCTTTAACAAGACTTTCAAAATTGTCCCTCTTCTTTCAGAGGCCTTTATTCAATCGTTTCAACTTATTAAAGCAAAGATATGTACTCTCCAGAAGAAATAGGTATGGGAGGGGTATTTAGAATACGAATTATTTAATGCGTGTAATAATGTGTCTGGTTACGTCACCAGTCGATTTATGACGCGAACGAACAACTTCTCATGGTTAGAGAAAATAAGCCAGACAAATGCAATATTTTCTTTTCATGATTTCACGGTGGTTCAAGTAAATACTTTACATATTTGGAGGACATTAATGGTTATTGTAACGTCTAAAAACGAGACTGGAGATTGTTTGACGTACTTTGAAATGAATACCACGCCATACTGTAGTCTGCAAGTCGTGCATTGGCGTTGGTTAAACAGAGTGCAAACCATATCAATGTTATTAATATGTTATGTTAAATAACGTTAAACCATGGTCTATACTATATGCATGGGTATTGAAGTCCATTGATAGTACGTTATTACGGTGGTTAACCGCAAAACGTGTTTGACAAGAGAAGTTCTTGTTTCTACCACACAGTAACGCCTCACAGATTTCGTACAATAAATTGTATTTGGACGATTTATCAACACTTGTGTATTTTAAAATCGCGTAATGCTTTTGAAAATCGCGGCGAGACTGGCATTTTCGAACATCGCGCCAATGAATACATCTGCTCGTCAACGTGCCGCAAACACGTGTTTGTTTGAGCAGCGCACAGATATACGTTTGAACATATCGCTTGAGTGTTTGAACATAGCCTGAAACTATTTTATTGTTTGGAATGATAACAACTTATACATAATGTACATGACCAAATGACTTGAGTTCACAGTGTGTAAATTACAAAAATAAGATATTGAATTAAATAAACACCTACTCGTATACACCAACCAAAAGATATATGAAATAAATCACCCACTTCGAAATATACTGTGAGCACATAAATGTAGGGCAAAATGTTGAATAAAATCTGTCTAAAACATGTCGGAGTAAGTCAACAATATGCAGAGTCGTGACAGGAACACACTCTATTGATTTTGATTATATTTTAGTAAATATTTCAAATGTACATAGCTTAAATACAATATTATTGTTTTTACAGATATATGTAATGACATAACTGATGTTGTCTGTGAAAGTAATTGCGTGATTACGTCATCGATTATGCCAGACGAATCATGTAGATGGGAAATTAATGCTACTGACGGAGATAAGATAGTTATAAGGTTTAGTGAGATTGGCTTACTAGTAAATGATGTCCTGAAAGTTTACTCTGGTGAAAATCCTCCTGATGATTTGATGAATGAGGAAGTACGAATATCTAGAAGAGACATTAATAAGAATATCACAATTCGAGATACAAAAGCCTGGATCGTTTTCAAATCGAATGAAAAAAACTCTGGATTTAAAGCACATATTGAGGCGAGTAAGTATGACGTGTTTGTTGTTTAGCATATCCATGATAAATCAATCGCGTAGCACTAAATACTTAATCGAAAAAATCTCGTTGTGGGTAAAATGGTTTATATCAGGAAAACAACTATGTTAAGTAAAAAGCCTACTCATATATGCAAAAAAAAAAACAGAACTTATTCATGTTGCATTAAATTGTACTCTCGGTCACCAGCCCAATTTTCGAGAAAATGATGGTCGTTGTTTAGTGAATAGCGTCCATTTTGCCAGTACTGTAACGCTTTTACCATGGGTTCATACTATTACATGGATTCTACAAATAGCAATTTTCGAAAAAGAATGTTAAGTTTCTCAAATAATACGAGGAGGCGTCGACCTAAAATGCCATATTTGATTTGTTTTGTATTCTTGGCACGTGATGAACTCTGAGAGGGCGCCCATACATTAAGCAGCGACCAGAACAATACACCTTAGTCGCAAATGGCTGCTGAAATCTCGATGAGAGCGAGAGAGTCACGTGACGTTTTCCTTCAAATTGCCTCTCATCACCACGTACACTGTTTCAAACACCATTGTTACACCAGGGAAACAGTCTACGCGATGACACGAGGGAATGAAACACTATTTGAGGAGGGCGAAAATAAGTTTCAAAACTCTCGTTCTCAGCGAGATTTCAACAGCAATTTGAATCATTCTAAAAGCTATTTATATGTCTTCACGATTTACTGAAATTTAGAAACATTGATTGTTATTGTGGCATAATTTAAAAGTTAAAGCGGGGAGTCGTCACCTGCGCATGCGTCAGATGGCCATAGCGTGTCATTGTTTACAAACACGCGTTCACCCATGACCCTTTGCGTTTTTAGTGTGTGTTGTTATCGTCGCTTGGGACTCAATTCCCGCGCGTGCGCAGGTGACGACCCTTCCGCTTTAAGACAAATATTACACAAGACGAAATGATTTGCTACAAGCAACAATGCTAATCCCATATCGTTCAATCAACGAATTGTCGGTTATCTGTGACCCAATATTTCGCCCGTAATCCTTTAATTTGTCTGAGATAAAATCGATGATCGCATAATAAAAGATGAATTTTCCTTAACACAATTAAGAAAATAGAACATACTATGATCTGACACAGGCTTAAGCCATCTCAAGAGAATTATCAAACTTTTAAAACTACTGTTGAACTTGTAGGGAAAAAAACATGATGTTTTGGTTATATAAATACTTATAGAGAAACACAGAAACATAAACACAGTAATGGTGTAGCCATGGCAGATTGATAGAAATCTCACAAGGACGCCTACGGGAAAAAGTCGTTTTTATTTAGTGACCTGAGCCTAGACGACGTTATATCAATAATTAACATCATCGCACGTAAAATTCAGGTATCATGGGGCAACCGTTGCCATAGAAATGTCGCAATCTATGTGAGTGTACCCTAATAGAGGTTTAATTGTCATATTGTATAACTTGTTTCTTTTTTGAGAGACTACACAATATTTTGTATTTCACTTCAAAGGTGATAACTTTTGCATCAATAACTCTTGTGCAAATGGCGGCACATGTATAGACGAGGCATTTAGTTACCGGTGTGACTGTCCTGAGAAATTTGGTGGCGATAACTGTGAAATGGGTAAGTACAATACACCAAACATTCCATATATATATAAGCGAATTTTATCACTAATCTGAATCTGAAAACTGAAAAACGTTTGTTTGGAATGAATAAAAAATCCTAATGAGTTTGACAACAGTTTGTAATTACATAATTTTATGCAACAATTCAGAAATTATCAGTAACCTCTCTGTTCAGGCAATCATATCGTACTGTGAAGTTGAAGTTACAATAAAAAGTGTTGATTATATTATAATCATTTGATGGAGGGTAGAAACACTACAGTTGTTTGCACCAAATCGTATACTGTGCATGCGTTCACTCAGTGTTGTTACCCCATCGAACATATTCAGAACAATGAATGACTTTATAATTTACGTTTCTATAGGTCGGTGTGGTAAAACGGTAATCACTTTATTTGCTGGTAGTTCGGTGAATATTTCCTCGCCAGAATATCCAAACAACTACGAAGAAGATGCAGATTGTTTTTGGACTGTCCATAGTCCCAATGGAACCGCAATATATTTTCGTTTTTTCGACTTCGAAATAAAGAAAGGTTTTGATAAGGTGGAAATTGGATATGGTACAAGATATACAAATGAAACTAAAACTAATAATTACTCTGGGGTAATTAGTAGGAATAAATACAGCGTCATTAATGGCTCGGATATTTGGATCAAATTCATGTCTGATTCTAGTATTAGTGGAAGAGGATTTATTCTTGGCATCACAGCAGGTGAGGTGTTGAAGCGCGGTGGTCATCGCGCAGCGCGTCACGTGTTCGAATTTCATGTAAATAAACATTGTATTATACACGCGTTGTGCACGTCGCTGTGAGTCCCATATCGAACAGGACGCGGACGTCATAGAATGATATGTATATGTGTATTTTTCATAGCAGTAAGGTTGGACTAACGTTTTATTTCAAGAAACCCATATTTGAGTTTGGTGAAGAAGTCCATGCTTATGTCGATCCTGTTCATGATTGTGCTCCCCATGGCTCCACCGTTGTTAATGTCTAGCTAGTTTCCTGCCCTTTATCGAGAAATCCTCATCCATTGGTTTTCATTAGCCTTGTCTTCTCAAGTAGATCTTAAGTCTTATTTGAATGCCATAATCTTTCTTTTGTCACACTATTGTTGGTATTTTCCACTAGCTTATACCCAACATATATTTGAAGTATAACAAAATTATCTTCTGTGTTTATCACATGCATCTCAGCCCGTAATGTGAATCTTTTCTCACTAAAGCATAGTTTCTGTAGCAAATGCCCAATGCAAGCACATAATAATAATAATATACATGACCGCCGCCATCTTGAAAATGTTTTACCACATTCCAACGTGTTGTGTCAATAGCTGAAGACTTCAGGCTTAGCACACATATTTTCTCATGTAACACAAAAATGTGTTAGATGAAAATGAGAAATCTGTATATCCTTGTCAAGGAGATTTCAAAATTTAAAAAATTCTTCACCATTGCCGAATCATTTGTTCGTCGAGTTATCATGAATTTGTTTTCGCGTATCTGTTGACCGACATAATTAGCTGATTATTAGCCGAATTGCTGTGTTATGTCTGTCATCGTTCAGGCCTATTTGAAGTTTTGGACGGCACTTGGCTCAGTGATTTGGAACTAATTACCAGATAACCGTCGCGATTCTGACAGTTGGTATTCCATAGTTATTAATGTAGTGAACGATTAATCAAAAGATATGACGTATTCAGTACTTAGTGTGATTGGCTTTATGATTGAAGGTTACGCCCTAGAGTCTTTTACTGTTTTGTAATTGGTTAGAGTTTTGAAAATGAATAAAGAGAGTTTGGGTTAGTCTTGGGGAGCACAGCACGATAGACGCAGGAGAGAGAGTGCAGTCCTGGGCAGTCGAGAGTCTAGTCCAGGGGCGAGCCTTGAGGCAGTCCAGTCTTGGGCGAGTCTTGGTTCAGCCTTGTGAGAGTCTTGGGGATTTTTTCCCCAGGGCGCCGTGTCTTATAGAGTGCTCGATTGACCGACTAAGACGAGAGCTGAAACGTATTTCGTTGTGTGTGTCTTATTTGACTGTAAAGTTAAAGTGATTTTCCCGATCCCGTACCTCAAGGGGACGAGATAGAGAGACGAGACGAGTCCCCCCCTGACAAGAGTGGAGAACCCAGAGAGAGAAAGATTTCCCCCTGATAGAGTAATGGAAATTGAAATCTTATGCCAATATGACGATATGTTTTGTCACAAGTCATATTAATACAATAGGGTATACGGATAAATAGTCAATACACAGCTGTAGTGGAGATCAATAAAATCGCAATCAAAATATTTTGATTGGCTTATGTTTAGTGATTATATTTGACCAGTTATAGTTAATGAGCATATGATTATCAACAATTTAACCTGTCACATATGAACTCCAAAATTGTATATGCGTTTATATTTCTAAGATGCTCGCAATTTTTGGGACGAGCCTTACGTTTTGTACTAAATAACTAGGAATGAGAAAATTACCGTAAATCTTAACCGTCTACTTCACTTATTCCTCACAGAACAGTCGTTTATATTTTCCTAATTAAAGATTGATCATCAAATTGCTAATATTCAAAAACACATAGTTGCAAACGTCACATTCCAAAACTGTACATGATGCGTATAGACACTAGAAATAATAGTTGTTTTGTTTTTTCTTTTCAGACATCGACAATTGTATGTCAAATCCATGTCAAAATAGAGGTATATGTAGTAATCAACTGTTCAAGTTCACGTGCGACTGTCCTATTGGCCACGATGGAGTAACTTGTCAATACGGTAAGGGTACACCAGACTCAATGCAATTATGGAGCTACATAAAGTAATCAATTGATTAAGGTATGGTTACGATAAAATTCAGCTTCAGCACCATATATTACAACACACATTCAGCTGACGCACACGTGATAATAAAATAAATGCGATATTTACTGAATACAGTATGATAGCACATAAAGAGACAAATTGTGAAACGTGTTTTTCAGATTCCTACAACTCAGAATAAAAATACCAGTTTTTCACATAGAACACTTTCCTGGGAATTTGGGGGGAAAAGCAACCGCCTTATAGTTAGATGAGAGTTAGATGGCAAAGAAAGTGTTCTATGTTCTTCGTGTAATTATGTGTTTGTATGTGTTAAGTTAATTATGCAGCATGAATGTTTGAACTCGTTTAATTCAACTGAAACAATTCTGGTTTACATCAAGTAAAACAGCAATGGCTACCACCAACAAGTGACTGGGTCATAAGTCATATACACAAATGTATATAGTACTCTCTGTCAAAGAGGGCGCACTACTAAATTATAAAATTATTTTACACACAAAAACGATGAATTCGGCCGAATTTTGTTAATTTTACCCCAATAGATCATTTTGCTTGAACGATTGAGTTGTTTTTCCTGAATGTGCAAAACGCGTTTCACAACTTGTGAACTTGTGTATTCAAGACGGTGGCCCATATAGTAAATATCGCGTTTATTTTATCATCTTGTGTGTGCCAGCTGACTGTGACTACAATACTAGAAGCATAAAGTAACTTCCAATTAATTAAAATTGTTATTATTGTGTTATAATTACGAAATAATATAAAGAAATAACTTTACCATATGTTATGAATACGATTATTAGAGATTTTTCGTACTTCATCTGTTTTATCAATAACGCGTTTGAAAACTTCAATAAAAAAATGAGATGCACATACCCCAGAGTGCAGTAAATATATTATATTCTTTCTATTTGTTGCCTAGATATATTAACAGACAAATCCATACATTCTATACGTTTTTGTGATATAATGACCAACCAAATTTCAGATTGTACGAACTCTTAGTCTCAACAGCCAATTGGAAACTATCTTCATCAGATATTGATGAATGCCTTGATGTAAGTGATCGATGCAGTCCACACATACGTCACGAGAAATGTAGCAACACCGTGGGTAGTTATTCATGCATCTGCGCAGATGGTTATACATTGAAAGAAGGAGTGTGTTCGCCACGGCCAACTGTACAAGGAGAGTGGTGTAACAATGAAGGTAGGTTGATATTATTTGTGACTGCGCCCCCCATCTAGAATCTCTCCCTGCCATTATTATCATTTGTGACTGTGACACACGCACCCAGGATGTCGTATTCCATCCTCTTTATTGATTATTAAGGGCTCACCCAAGGTGTTGTATTTCATTTTCACCTGCGATATATATAATTGTATAATATTATGATTTGTGAATCTATAATTCTAGTTTTCTCCATTCCACCAATATTTGACAAACCAAAGCAAATTTGGACGAATTTGATATGTAATAAATTGAACAATTTGACAGTCATTGTACCAATACCGCCACAATTCGTCATCTTTTTTGTCTTCATTTCCAACAGACGCACTTTTTCTGAGGTGTCCCGATGAATATGGTGCGCACGGTGAATTGGTATGGACTGACATCAATGCTAATTGTACCACTGACTGGCTTCCCTGCCCACGCAATACCATTGGTGAGTAATTTGACATGAACAGAAAGCAATGGCAAATGTACCATTTACTGGCTCCCCTGTGCACACAAGACCATTGGTGAGTTCAAGAGAAACGTTGCACAGACTTGCAATAGTAATGCTCTAACATTTGTTGATGTTTTTCGACTGTGCCTATGGATCAACTATTCATATGGAAGAGTAAATTAGAGTGCCTGATATTATTGAAGAAACCATTTGTAGCATACGCAGATATAAATTTGTAAAAAAAAATGTTTTTTTAACTTCGAATGTGAATTAAAAATAATATGGACGGACAAACTGGAACACGCAGTTATTTGAATGTCTAATCGTTGATTTGGGAAGTTGCTGCGTCCATTATTTAGGCAATAACTAGTACTATTATTATAGAAGCAGGGTAAAAGAGAAATACTTTTCATGTTACGCCCACCTCAATTGTAATATCAATAAATTCGCATTTAACATGGTGGTGTAGTTCAAATTAACCGATTATAGTGGTTCAATTGAATGCGGCAGGCTAGTAGAAGATGAATAATACGGATACAGTCGAAAAAAATTTTCTTTGTTTTTGATTGGTGAAATTAAGAATTTTATTTTAACCATAAGAACATCGTTGGAAGTGAATTATTGTGACCGCTTGTAATCACACCTTTGTGTATTTACTGAAATTACGCTGCAATTATTAGTATGACAGGCTATATTCAGTGTTATATGTTGCATCTACATTATCGGCTACTCATTGATATTACCTCATGGCAATGAAATGTTCATTTTGTACAATAATTTTAATAATTAATTAATTATTAGGTTTTATGAGGCGATACTGTGACATGTTTGGTAGTTGGTTACCCCCTGATACAACTGGCTGTGTATCTAAACGTATATTGTCTATGGTTCATAAGGTGAATACTTGTTACTTATCAACATTGATGACAAAAGAATATTCAATCATCATTTTATTATTCACCGAACACATGTTTGACTTGTGCTCTCTCGATTTCTAGCAGCACGTCTTGGTTTACTTTACATACGGGAGCCACATACTCGACCTTAGTAACACGTCAATCTCTCGCTTTTTCATTGTTAGATGAATAAACACGTGACGAATGTCCAACATACCATATTAATGATTGTACTTTGTCGTGTATTTCACAGTTACCTGACATAACAGACGTCCAATCCGTTGATGATTTGATGACGTCACTGGGCAGTGTTACGAACAAAGGCAGTGTATCTGTGTCTGGTGACCTCCTAGCTGCAAGTGAACTCATTATGCAAATCATGTGGAAACATCCATTATTGTTACCGGGCCGAGAGGACGAGAAATCAGCTTTGTTAAAGGTATAACTATTCTGATATTTTAAGTGGTTGTGGTAAATATAGTGTAGTTTAATGCTGCCAGTTGTCTTTTTAACAATTCAAGTTACTTAATTACGTCGTTTTGCTCAAAATTGTTATGGTAACACTCTATAGTTTAATTTCAATAGAAGCTTGTATGATCTGAAGTATAATGAATTTATACTATTAATTTGGAAAGTGTTTATGTTTAATTTCTGTAGTTATAAGATTAACTCAAATACTGACAATACAACCCACTAATCAACTCCCTCCCTTCATTGCATTTACTTTACCAGCTTAATAAGATTAAATTGGTCATGAAAGGATGACTTCTTATCTTTCATGTTTTTATGAAATAAGTACTAAACTAATAATATAATATTATTGTATTTGTACACAACGCCCACAAGGATATACAATTGTGTATGATACTAAGTTATAGTATTACACAGTCATGGTCGTGTCAAGGTGCTACATATTATTGGGTCGTTGTGCCTAGCTGTGAATATAACCATGTGAACTGATGTTTTACAGAACGTGTTCAGAGTGGCTGGTTCGTTTCTTGATGATACTCAATTCAGTATGTGGGAAAACGTGTACCAGGTGAGATGAGTATCTGTTAAACATGAGTTCTCTCACTCGTGGCATGTAACTTCTGTCGTTATCAGCAAATAGATACAAATATTCAAATTTATGCTAATTCGTACAGACAGCTTATCATTTAGCAGACCTCACGATGGCCGATCAGCCATATTGTTGAGAAATGACAGCAAGTATCTCAATTTCTATTTAAAACAATGGATACAAGTTATATGTCATTTTTTTATTATGGGTTCATTCGAAATGATTCACCATAAACCGTCACAAAAAGTGGCCGAATTTGCATTTTATCTTAATTTTTATTAGTTTCTATGGTGAAATTTCATGGGATCAACAATTTCTGTTAATCATATCAGTAACATCATATAAGGTATTAAAGGTGACGTATTTAGTAATGTACAATTTGAATTCGATGCAAACTTTCTTAACTTGATTTCTGTATTATATTTATAGAATAAAGGTCCATCACGTGGTGCTGACGATATTGTACTCGGTTTAAAACGATTTATTGATGATATATACGTGTACACTAATTGGTCATTAGTGAAGGAACTATCCATTGAAACTAACAACATAGGTAGGTCGACCATATATAAATATTATGTTTAATGTCGTAAATAGCATGTCTTATTTGAACTTATCGTAAATATGTTGTTCAGACTGATGTTCTACATGCTATGCCATAACATCTATGTATTGATCTGTTACTGTATTGAAAATGTACTGAGACGTATTTTGTTTGTTTAACATTGCGTTATCGTTCCCGCTGTTCATCGGACGTAATTACACGAGAGAATGAAACATTTTTTGGTGGATCAAACAAGTCTCGTTGCTTCCGCTCCCAACGAGATTTCGGCTTCCATTTGCATCTAAAGTTTATTGACAGTGTTTAATTGTTTTGTATTCTTGATCTGTCCCTTCATACTTTATGAATATAAATATTTTATTTGGTATGATGATTATGCTACTTTAGTGACGTTATATTATATTCACAATTCTGCTTTTGAAATTTGGATAATGATTATTT
Source organism: Saccoglossus kowalevskii (assembly GCF_978046115.1). Lineage (NCBI taxonomy): Eukaryota > Metazoa > Hemichordata > Enteropneusta > Harrimaniidae > Saccoglossus > Saccoglossus kowalevskii. Next base: position 41,576,613 of record NC_140645.1, on the reverse strand, counting down.
CTTCTTTTTATTCTAATGAATATAATTAACACTATTTTTTAAATATATTTTCTAGTATTTGAGGCATATCAGATAAATTCTACTAGCGACAAAGTGTTTGACTATCCCAGTGAACTATTACCTTCTCGTAGAAGACGAAGTGTGGGCAGCATGGGAGGAAATGAAAGTTTTATATACGTTCCTCCAGACGCAATGATATCAAGTGACATAGGTAAAACATTATTATTGTGAGAGTAGTGTTATATGGCCATGCTTAACAATTGTCTAAATATTGATCTTTGCAATCGTTGAGAACTGTTTTTTTTCTTATATCCTCTTTCGAGTATAGCAATCGTAGTAAAGCCAATTTACAATAGTGTCACTCGCACCAAAAACTGATGGGTAACTGTGAACCAAATATGTTATGAATTTTAGCAAGAAAACTAGACTGTTTTTATTTGTATAAACTTCATCACTGTTATTAGACTGCAACTTGTATAACGTTATATCGTTTTCTCAGGGTAAACTGTTTATCCTTTCCAGTGGTAACATGCGTTAATATCAGTCGTTTTTTTTTCTGGTGCTTGATGAATATTTTCTAATCTTAATTATACTACTTGAGATGTGCGTTTATTTCTTATGAATTCATCCAAATATTATCTATTAAACCTATTTTTAATCAAATAAATTTCAGACAAGATGCCCGTTTTGGTTACAATGGTTTACCGTTCACTCGCCGATATACTTCCACCGACATTCATAGAGAAAGAGTGAGTATGTTGATCTTGTTTATATTTCGTATTTAGTGGCAATGACTGCAACACATCGTGAATTTGAAATATTGTGATATTAATTGGCAATTCTTGCAATGATGTTTGTACCCAGACCACAAACTTGTAAACGAAAATTAGTTTAGATTGTTTAATACATCACGGAAAAACGTTTACTATCTCACAAAATGGAAAGGCACGTCCATTTTGTTTTTAGTTTATGAGATAAATGTATTTTACTTAAATAATACAATCACGGTCATTCAGAATACAACATGGTTGAATTAGACCAGCATAATGCCACACCATCGCATACATTGTAGTATATTACAATTGATACAACCTAATATTCACATTTTTCCACAGGAGAGTTGTGAAGAAGCGGACGAACACCTACCGTGCAAAAGCACGTGTGAACAAGGTCAACTCTGATGTGTTGTCTGCCACTTTGTATCCAGAAAATATCAGACGAACAACAAGGTTCATCACTCCTATTACTATGAAATTCTATCACAGGGAGGTAAGAACAGAGTGAAAACATCTTCACATTTTTCCCTTTGTGTGTTCCGGGGGGTACGATTGTGATAGATAGGCTCACCGTGTTTGTGGCCATTAATAATTTGCGTACTAGAGCACATCCATTCCCTTTTGCTATAGCAGGACTCACGGCGTTTGTGTGAGCAACTGGCAACCACAAACAAACATCAAACACTCTTACAACGCCGTAGATTTGTTCCCAGACTTTGCTGTGTGGTATCCATTTTTGCATCTTAATTCCTGGAATTGGGGTATAATGTATCAGCTTGTCGAGAGCAGTTTAATTCCTATATATATTACATGTACCTGACTTGATCATATGTATTGACATGAAAAAGTGTTGTTTACATGAACACAAGATGTTTTCTATAGACTTGTGTTTGGTTCAACGCCAATGTAGTGAAAATAAAACTGTGGCTTCTTAATTCAGTCAGTCAGCGAAGGAAATGTAGGAAACGTGTTCAGTTAGTAATATCAGACCAAACATTGGCACTGTCGCTTATGGAAATTTTAGTTAGTTCACATAATAGGTGATAGATCTTGAAAACATTTGCATAGTAGACCTAAAAGTTTAAATTATTAACAATTAATATTAATGTCGTTTTACGTCATTTTTCTCATTAACCAGGCTGGTACTAAACCAGTGTGTGGATATATGGTATATGGACATACCAGTGGGTAAGTTACACATCAGGATATGTGTAGTTAGAATTGTGAAAAGGTATCGCGTCAATAACCATCATTATACTCATTAGTTCTGATTTTAATGTTCTTCTACGCTTTATTTGTATTTTCATATCTATTTACATTGTTCATGTAAATGAAACTAGTCATCCGACTTTTATCAGAACGTCTAAATGCTTTTACTGTCAAATGTTTTACATGATATTCCGCCAAATGTATAACTACAACTGTAATGTTGATCGTGTAAATACCTTTCAAAATACCCACATCATGAATATACATGTAACGTTTTACCATAAGCCTATGACGAATAGTGTATATTATTATTTTATAATATGATTGGTTTCCAGAATATGGAGTAAAGATGGATGCTGGGAACTATTCACTGATTACGATGAAAACTTCACAGTTTGTCAGTGTGATCACCTCGCGGAGTTTAGCGTTGTCATGGAGATATATACAGATGAGGTAATAAACCATGATATCTAGTATATTATATTATACCAGTATATTGATGGTGTTAATCCATTGATTTGATTGGTCCAAACACAAAATTTGCATATGCATTCCATGGTATATTGGCTGATAATGCACGGCTAAACCAAGTGGCCCTGGAACATGAATTGACTACAGGTTTAATACGGAAATACATAAAACCGGTATTATTTGATTTTTAGGGAAATATAGTGGTTGAATTTTAGAAGAATATTGAAAAAAATACTGAATTAAAGACATCTGAAAAGTTATATAACTATAATATTGCTTTTTGTTAATGGTGGGATCCAAGTTGTGAGCGTCGGTCGTTGGGTGATTGTCGTTCGTCACACAAACCTAAACCACCGTCCCTCAACACCGTGAGGTGCCTACACGAACGCCAGAACGCTATGTTCTCAGTGTTGTTACTTTGAGATGGATTGCGAACTTCCAACAAAGAAAACATGATCTTTAAGTACAAGATATAATTGAGGGATTTAATGACATAAAAATGCAAAAAACTATGAGTCACAGGCAAAAATGTATGCCACCAATAACAACCGGTGTCCGGTAGCGGCAGCTGACAAAATTGCAGTGCACCTTGTAATTGCCATCTGTTTCAAAAAACACGGGACAACGCAGGATTCGACGACGATATATGGTATTGTAATTCTTCACTATGGGTAAATAAATTACAGGAGATGATGAAGGTAATTTTGAAAGCTACAGATTTGTGCCGACGGAGTGTACACCAACCACTGCATTAGAGCGACGGCGTGCAAAGTCTTTCGGCCGGAGTTGAGACAAGGCATATCATGTACGTGTCACAAAAACGATGCGAAAATCCGATCTTACACCATCAAACTTACCCCAGAACAACGACAAAACTTGTCAGTCATACTGTCACAAAACTTTGGTTATACCAAAGGTATCCAGGTCAGATGTTGGAACTGAGGTCGCTGTGCTGGTCGCCGAACATGATACACCGCGTCCCGCCGCGTACCGCTGAACGTCAAATATCCAGTTACAAGTAGTATGATGAGTCACAAAACCGGTTTATTTCACAACTGTACTTTCAATGGGCAAATTACAGTCCAAATTGTACAAAAACCGGAATGAAAACGTGGAAAATCCGTTGTTTAAATGATCCAAACTGTACACGACCCTGTATTTCAAATCGCGTTGTGCGTCAGTAAAAGGTCAGAAAGGTCATCCTTTGTTATGCTAATTTGTGTGTTTACGCTGCTCTATTCAACGTGGATATGTTTTTTTTTTCATGTGGAATAAAAATTAGTTTGTATTCAATTTGAACTGTGTTGTGCATGTAATTTTTGTATGCATTCAGCGTACAACTACATACTATTCTTATAAATATTCATGTTCAAGGGCCATAATCATGATCTTTTAGTAGATGAAAGTAAACTCTTTTTTTACAAGTTTTATCGAATTGTCAATATACTGGTATAATATAATAGCAATAACCCCCGCCGAAGTTGGGTATACCACTTGATATTGCACAATTCACTCCATATATGCACTCGCCTGCGGCTCGTGCATATATGTCGTGAATTGTGCAATATCTCGTGCTATACCCGCCTTCGGCGGGGGTTATTGCTTAAATATATAATTGATATGGTATAATACATTTCAACTGTCTACTGAGCATTGGAGAGAAAAAAACACTGAGTTTAACTTTTTATTTATGTTGAGTGAAAGGGCGCTCATCGTCAGTTTACCATACCTCTAACTGCATCCGACCAATCACTTATGCGATTCAAATCTCGTAGAATCCAGTAACCAATCATAACTCGTGTTTCATGCCGTTTTATATAGAAAAACGCATTCTAATTGGTTGATAGACACGATTTACACATATAGCATATTAATGCTACACTGTTATCTTTTACAGCTGTACTCACAAAATACTCAGCTATGGTTTATTAAAATTGCTCTTGGAATCAGCATATTTCTCCACTGCGTAACAAGCGCACTTCTACTTTTATCTGGGTAACTATCTTTTATTAAAACTATGCTATATAATTCGTCGTTCGACTAAACTTTTCCATGTATGTGATCATGTATCAATAATATGATAATATACTTGTATTTTGCATATGATAACATAATATCACTTCCGTAGTATTCATTCATGTAATAGAATGTAACCCTCTAATAATACGTAATCACATTATTAGTATGTTACAATGGATTACTGTGTAATGTGATAGTATAATATCATGTAATAGTATGTAAATATTGTATCAATATGTTATCAATGTATTAACATGTAATATATACATTAGCATGTAATTAATGTATTATTATGTAATCGTGTAATCAGACTAATGATTCCACAGTTATATGTCATATCAATTTTACGTATGTAGGTTACGCAGTGATTATTACTTCGTCTTGAAGAATATGTCATCGTCACTCTTACTCTGGATATCTTTCGTCTTTTTTGCTTTTTTAGTTGAAGAAAAAAGTGTAAGTCTTGTTAACAAAATGTTTACTACATCTCCAAACAAAATGATGGTATTAAGATAGTGCTGATGACCATGAACCATTAGTAAAAGTGAATAATGAAAGATACATGATTATAGAAGGTTCATAATGTAATGTCGATGATCAACTAACTATTTGTATATTGTTACAGTAATCTTGTATTACGTCTTTGTTGTTAAGTAAGTGTAATATTACAAATGTTACATATGTATTTTGTGTTGACAGGTATCGTGTAAATTTATCGCTACGGGAATTCATGCATTGTTTTTGTGCTGTTGTTCTTGGATACTGATAGATGCCATACATCTGTTCCTCAGAATGAAGTCATTTATATATAAGGGTTTACGAACTAGGTATGTAGAGATATGCTTTACATATTACTAAATAATATTCTCAAAAGGTGCCATGCTGAGTGAGCAGCAGAAATACCACATTTATTTTATGAAGGAAAACTTGTGAATGAACAAATTTATGGTTGTCAAAATTGATGTTGCACTGTTTTCTTCCAGGGTTGTTTATTTTGCAGCAGGATGGCTTGCTCCTGTTACGTTCATTACTGCGTGTGCTGTTTGGAGTGACATCGAATACAAAAATGCAAAACAGTATGTAGCAATATCACTTCTACAATTTAAGTGTTGGTGCATAGTCTCTGTGTCCAAAAGCCAAATACAGCAACACAAATGTTGCGAAGTTCATGTACAGTTTCCGGATAAGTTATCAGGGTTATATGATGAGGATAATAAGTCAGGCACTTGAGCGGAAATGGTTATTTGATATGAAAAAAATCGATATTAATTGCTTTTCTTAATAGAATGCTTTGATTCCTGACGGCAGCCATTTCGTGTTTTTTTTGAAAATGTGATGTCCTGGACAAATTCATTTAAATTTGATACATACATTATAATATTAGGATACATGTCTATGGAAATTTGTTTTACAATCGTCAGCTCTTGGTGATGTTTTAGTGAGCAATGTGAGCTTTTGATAGTAATCTTGTTCTGATACTAAATTACTAGCTAAGATGTGTGAGTTTCACAACGCAGCGTGAGTGTATATTACATTTTTTGCGATTTGTTCTATGTTCAAATAAAAATGTGTTATTGCTAATGCTGTCTAGATGGAATTAGGTCGATGTGACCTTTACAATAGACAAATACAACTATTTTAACATTGGTTTAAATTGCTAAAGCGTGAAACTACAAATATCGAATTAAACAAAAACAGAACAAAATAAATCATACTGGGCGCTTCAATATAAAAAAATGGATTATGATTTTTTTGAAGTTTGGCTGAGAGCGCGAGAAACGAAACAACATTTCTAAATTTGTTTATAGTGACGTGTTGTACAAATTTGATGTATCCGACATAATATAGCATTGTTAGTGTAAATAATCAACCTGTGAACAATATTTGATTGAAATTGCATTGCAATGGGTCACTCCAAACTGTCCTCCCACAATCTAGGGATAGAGAAATGCCACCCAGACAAATGCAAGAAAATGGGATGCTTTGTGTGTGAGAGCGGTCAGTTAGAAAACGAGTATGTAGCACGTTTGCTTAGTATGTGTGAATTATATAGAACTTACATTAAAATACTTACCACAGTACCGGTATGCTACGAGGTCTAGGTATCATTCCGCCACTGTATTTTTGTATTTGTATATGGATTGTTAATTTTAATGTTATTTTTGCTAAATATGTATTATAATTCAAGCAATAGAACATCAGCTGAGTAAGACTGATTAGGTATTATAGTCTTGCTTTATGAAGTTGCATAAAGGAAATATACATGATTTATTGCAGATGCTGGGTCGTAACTGGTACACTCTCACTAGCCGTGATTTTACCAGCATTAGTGTTGTTTACGGTGAGTAAGCTAACGGCATGCATCGCATGTTTCAGCATTTTGGTTTTAGATTCGACAACAATTACAGTACAAGTAACATTCGTATTGAATGTGACCTATTGGATGCATAGTGAAGATTTGATTTTACATTCCGATACATGACTAATTATTATTAATTAATTATGATTAATTTGTTTGACATGTACAAATATTTTGAATAAATAGCGTCCATGAGCTCCGTTGTGGTCGTTGTCTATAAACTACATAATGGTTTCTTAATCATCTCCGATTGTGGTGTACAACATGTAATATAGTTATTGCATTTGTTATTTGAAAATAAATATAAGAAGTATAAGTTGTATTATTCACCAGGTTATTGGTATTTCCGACCAGCAGGGCGTATCGAGGTTTTGTCCGCTGTGTATATATCCATCGATTTTACCAAGTTAGAGTCGGACACAACACATTTTGTTAGATTATTACCGCACGTTTCGTTTTGACAATGGTACTCGCATTTTGACGTAATGTCTATTATAATATCACTCCTGTATGTAACAACTATTTGTTTTTGTCTCAATATCTCAATAATGTACTATGGTAAAATAACGGATTAGCACAGTCAACGCCACCACACATACATTAGATTGTATAACCGCTACACCAAACCATTTATCATTTAGCTAATGATTTATATTATTTACATTTTCAGGCAACGGTAGTTTTTCTTGTAATGGCGTATCGGTTGTTGTCTAAACACAAAACTAAGAGTCAACTTATTGAGTACAAGAAAACTTGGTATGTGAATGTTATAATACGAGTGATATGTCAGTATACAGTGGAATGTAAATTGCAATTAACGTCGTAAATAACTTTCTGTTAATCTATAGTGTTCCATGAAAGTAATTGTTAATCATCGCATGAGTCTAATTGGAGTTTTCACTTACTAGTAATTGCCATGGTTTATTTCAGTGATAGTTCGTATTCAGCCAGTGACCCCTTTTATACAATTTGATTGGTGTTGAAATTTAACACTTTATTTATCTGTTTCATAGGGTCGACATTCGTTCACTTATTATCGTGTTTCTGTTATTCACGTTGAGTTGGATTGTTGGTATAGGATCTACTTCAAGAATGGACCTTGAAATTATCAGTTATTTTTTTGCTTTTATTATTTTTTCTGAGGTAAGTAAGATTACAGTTTTTAAATCCAGTAGTTCCAAGAAATCATGTTTTTAATAAAACATCATATTTACAAATGTTATGTTTTTATCTTGTTCTGTAAGTGATTTCACACATTTCTAAAGTATGAATACAACTACAATAGACAAACACACGTAGCAACACGTAGCAACACGTAGCAACAATCAACGTAGCTGTTCATCAAAAAAGATTTGTTCATGAAAATTGTTGGAAGGCAGGAGATATCTTTTTTCCTCGGGAGGGGGGAATTTTGCAGTTCTCTAAGAATAGCTGATATTGTGTACAATTTCATGGGGGTGGGACAATTTTGAGAGGTGGAGCATTGTAAAACTTGAGGTCGGATTTTTGAGTGACTATTTTATTCATTTAGTTCGACGAAATTGTGCAGTGAATACATAACAAACAATCAAACAAACCCCGACAACAGTTGAAAATCTACTAACTACAAGGCAGGGCAAGGCAGGGTATAAACAGCTTTTATTTTCTCCTCTCTAGTCTGTATTTGTCAGGTCAACTTTCTAAGCCTATAATAAGTGTTTTGTCTTCAAAAGATCAATTAAATCACTCATTGTTTGCACCTGTAAGACATGTATCATTTGAAAGCAAATGCATTGCCCGTAAAAAGGCATTTTGTTTGACACGTAATCACGCGCAATGTACGAGATACACAAAATCGCACACATCAGCCAACTTAAGAATCATTTTCTTTTATATTTTCTAGGCTTCTATCGTCTTTTTAAGCTACTGTGTATTTAATGAGGAGGTGAGAAAAAAATCATATGCGTACAGTTTGTTAAAGGGCGGTGGTCGTCGCGCAGCGCGTGTTCGAATTTCATGTAAATAAGCAATATATTTTACACGCGTTGTATACGTCGCTATGAGTCCCATATCAAACGCGGCACGGCGCGACGACCACCGACTTATAAACTATTCATCTGTGATTTTATTTTTATGTAATTTTCTGAGTAGCTACTTATTTACAGTTTAGAATTAGTTTAAAAATATGTTGAAGCAGTTGTGAACAGCATACATTTTCATCGGAAGTGGCGATACCTTTAAATTAAATGTTCTTTCCTCACACGTGAAGAATTACAAATCACCTACTCACACTAAAATTGGCTTTAAATTTCAGCTCATAATTGCACTTCGTGTTCGCTTGTGTGCTGGGCTAGAGTGGCAGGATGCTTGGGAGGACTTGAAGAAAATGGAGCAACAAAGAATGGATTTACTGAAGCAAGCCAAAGAAGAAGTGGAAAGAAAGAAAATACAGAAATATGAAGCAAAACATAGAAGATCTACATCGAAGGATGGCATGCATGGCTTATATGTAGTGGTAGGTTTTGATATATCAACACTCATATATTTGTACATTAAAATAATTATATTTATAGATTGTACAAATATCAAGCGATGCAATGATTGTTGTTGATACAAGTTCAGTGATTAATGAGTCTTTCAAATTCCGCAAGTTTGGTCTCCTGGTACTAGTAGTAATTACTATAATAATTAATTATGGAATCATATGCTGACATATATTCACAGGCAAAGCGGAGTAAACATACAAGAGACCACATGGAAATCCCAAGATATAGCTCGGAAGACTTGGAGAATGAAGATCTTACCGAAAGTAGAGTATGAAAGCATTAACAAATGTTAATGTTACTAATTGTGTGGACACATTGTCAAATAAGACATATACACCTGTAATGGCTCAAATATAGCATTTAATGAAATGTGTTGTGAATCATCAGACAGGGTAAATGATTAATGATATGATAATTGATTATTAAACTACTGTATTCCTTGATAACACAAATTCAATATTCCATATCCATCCTGTGTACATATTTTATAGTAATTCTTTACCAACATTTGCGCATCTTTCAATACGTGATTTATTATCATTTTCCAATACAAACAATTTTACGAACTCACTTTAACAATAAATGTAACCATATATTATGAACAAATATTTGCGCATGAAACATTTTTAAAGATCGGACATTTCGTTATAACGACCTGGCATGTCAAAATTATTTCAAAAAAATCTAGAATCATAATTCCGGATTACATGTTTTCACTGAAATTACTTGAATCAAATATAGTAAGTATTAATTTAAGTAATAACAAAATTATAATAATATTATGTGATTTTATGGAAAAACCAGCTCTGTTCTTCTACCTAATCCGATTTTTATTAAGAGAAGTATTTTATGAAACATCACATATGTCAAATTGAAGTAATGTTCAGTAACGTACAGTAATGTAGACATTGTTTGCTAAAGGCTTCGGTGAGTATCACAAATATATAAAAGTATTACATATCCACAAATGTCACTTTGAGGTAACCACAATGTGATAGAACTTCAAAGATTGCCGAAGACAACAACATTATTATTATTATACATCTATCCCCGTGACGCCATAAGTTACAGCGTGTTGCAATTTTGTGGTATATTACGGGGTATTTTCAACCTACGAAGACAGCGGAGCGGAGCGGAGCGGAGCGGTGGTCGATGCGACGGCGTACTTTCTGAGTGCATACTTTGAGGTATCCTCGTAATAACCCTATTATTATACATCTTTGCTATTCAAGGATACATCAGTCTGGTCAAACCCTGGTGGCAGCTATGTTTGTTTTTATTATTTTATTTGTTTTAATATTATTATTACTTGAATTGGTAAATAATTATAACTTACCCATATTATTAATAATTGAAAGCATGTATGATCAAGACATTTATTTGTATGTTCAATATTTTACTTATTCTTTTATTTATACATATTCAGTAGTTTAATGTTCTTCTCACATTTGGTTAAACACAGTAACTGCTATACTAAATTTAACATAAATATACAACATTTTGCTGCCTTTGAATGTATTTGCAAAGTCTGAAATGGATACTAGTAATTCGGGTTTTGTGCGTGTACGTTAGGCTGGAGTAATTTCTCACACATGCTTTGACCAGTTTGGTTATAAGTTGGCATAGTGACAAGTCATACTAGTAAACAAGTGCACTTGATTGTGGGATTATTTTTAAATGATGTCCATCCTAATCCCCAAAAATGTATTTTCAACGTGTCATCAACCATTTTGTCAGCAATGCTATGATGCCCATCATTTTTTTGTTTTGACTCAAAATGCCTGAAAAGTTGTCATTTTTTGTTTCAGTTTTGTATGTCCCTAGTCATTTCTGTGATATGTTTTAGCCGATTTTGTTTAAAGTTGACACAAGTCCTTGTATCTCTAGTTTAAATATGCTTATCAAGTAATTTTAGAATTCAATCACTTTTGACCTATTGGTGGATAATCTAATTCTCAAAAATCATATTTTGAACCTGTCATCAACCATGACAATCCAATGTCATAAATCTGAAATGCTTTGTTTGATCACATTCAAACTTTACACATACATCATATTATACCTAAGCATACACGTTTCATGATCCAATTTAAGACGGCCATTTAAGTTCTAAATATGCATCAATATCAAGCACTTCTGAACGAGAACTTGCATGGACATATTTCATTCACATTTGGTACATACATTGAACATAAGACTATAATACACATCATTTTTTCTTCAGGTCTGATTCAAAATGGCTGACTGATGGCCATTTTGTTTTAACAAATGCTATTCCAGAGCCATATCACATGTCATTCAACACAAATATCCTGGCTTAAGTTTGTATCATATCTGTCATATCAGTGTCGGCCAAAATCGATAGTAAAACATTAATGTCTTGTATCGGCCTTAGTTTATTTAGTACTTGATGCATGTTGATGATGCATTATTTAATAAAAAAAAACACTAGTAGGTCATTTTTAATCCAAACAGAAAAATTAAATAAAGTGCGTCATGGTCCGATCCCATTATGTAGTAATTGCATAGTGGCGATATAAACTGTATATCGACCTAAATATAATGCCAAGACACATTCTTAATTTAAGACTTGGATAAATTGTATATATCCAAATCACTTTTCAGGGATTGTCCAGCTGCTTGAGTAAGCTGTGACTAAAAAGAGGCAGTCATTCAACTGCACTGCACGACATAGTCCTATGCGACGTACAAAATTTGAACTTGACTTGCACATCTACAACCAACATTTAGTGTGATACCACAATATCTTCTTGAGATGTTATCCAAGTCAGTCATTGTCAACAGAAGAAATATCCAAAAAAAACGTACACTATGTGGAGATTATCATCTCCTTGAAATTGTATCTATGGTAACATCATTTTCCTATTTTACACAAAACAATCAAATTATCATTGCATCCGTCATCATATTCAATTCCATGTGGATTTATACAAAATTCAGTGATTTACGCCTGGTTGTAATCAGTTTTTTAGTATAATATCATTATAGTTCTGTACAAATATACACACGCAAAACAACACTCATTACAAAATTACGGTACTTATTACAATAACTACTATAAAATATTCATATCTTTATTGAAGTATAAAAATACATAGCTGATAGGTCAAACATTCCAGAGAAGATCAATCCTCGATGTAATAATCAAATATTTTACAAATGACTTACTGGGATATTTACATACAATGGAATTAAATCAGATTTTAAAAATTACGTTCAGATAATGGATGGAGATTAAAACAATGGATGGTCATGCTGATGTTATGAGCTTGATGTAACAGTTTCACTGACAAATCCAAACTTCTAATGTAACAGCTATGTTGATTGGTTCAAGAAATGGTCCACATTTCTGATAAAACTGCTTCAATGATTGGTTCATAAAAATTTCAGCGAATTATTTTCTATAAAGCATTTGAAAGTAAAATTTGGCACGGATATGAAATTAAAATGTTTCAAAAAAAATGGTACTTACACAGAAATGCAAATATAAAAATCGATCTACAAAGATACCTTCAAACAAGAAAGACATCACACTATACTTTAAAACAGACGAATATTTTGGTACAAAATTAAAAATGACAGATGTGATCAGGACGGAAGAACAGAAATGGAATGTAGAAGGTTTAAAAAGATTCTTCTTAACACTTGTACACAAATCTTTTACATAATCCAAATATATACAGTATATTAACCAGTGTTGAACTTCACTTCTATGAAATATATAATAAATTTCTAATTTTGTTTCCTGGATTATTCCATTTTCTCCTGATAAAAGATGATATTTGCAACAGGTGCAGCAGAATTACACGAAGTGTTGAATCTTGAATGCTGAGGGCAGGAAACGGTCATAATATATATAAAATATTTGCATCTAATTTCTGATATTAACCATTATGCAGCCAGCCCTATGTACTTTTACATTGACTAGACCAGATAACGGTTAAAACTATAAAAAAAAAATATAAACAGTAATACAAATTCAATTTAATCCTACAAAAAAATGTCATGTCTTGGTTATATTCCTTATTTTTGTATCAGTGTCATGGTATACTTTAGCGTGAGGAGTGGAAAGCTATCAACAAAGGACATCAACATGACATAATTGAAATGCGATATTGCAGCAATGACTGTGTGGCAAACTGTACAGTACTCCTACATTGGAAGAACATTGTAAAATTGGTTGATATGTATACACATTCTCGTTGAGTGGAACTCCACACATGTTTGTGTCCCTTAAAGAAAAAGGATTTGTTCCTATCTTTTGAGTATTTGTTATGACTAACTATTAAAACCATAATTACAGTCAATTTTAGATTTATCCATGGAATTTATACATTTTACTTGACATAATCACTATGTTTCTATAAAAACTAATAAAATTTTATCTAAAGTACAAATATATTGCTTAATTATGTAAATGATACTGTTTCTTGCTTAACCTCTAGTCTGTCATTGATATGGTGCTGACAGTGTCGTTGAACCTTTATGCAAATTAGCAACAGTTGCTATGAAAAAAAAATAAAACTTTACAGTATTCAGTTGGTTAGACAGCGTTCAACAATAAAGACCAGAGAATGGCTGGAAACCATTTTAACAAAATGAGGCTGGTGGCCATTTTGAAACCACAAAGAGGCTAGTTGTCATTTTGAAATCAGAATCCATTTTCAAGCCAAATATAAAGTGACTATTGATACTAGACATCTACCATTGAACGACCATTCTTATAAAAAAAATTAACTACTACAGCAATATAAAGATACCATTGCTAAGATATTACATACATAACAGTTTTTGCATAAAGTGATTCAATTGATATTGGAATTTCCTTATTTCTTGTTTTTCAGTTGGTCTTGTTTCTTTTCCAGATCGTTTTCTGCCTGTTTCAGACGATCAAGAGTTTTGTCTTTTTTCATAGTCAAAGCAACAACATCTTCCTGGGCTTCTAACAGACGTTTTGTAGTTTCTTTTACTAGTGAAGCCTGGAAATGCAAACAAGTCAGAAAACATAAATGAAGAATACAACTATACTTGTATCTCAATTGCGCCCCCTAGCATGTTTAGTGAACTAAACTCTCTAGAATGTTTGGTAAACTGAACTCCCTAGCATATTTAGTCAATTGTACTCCCTAGCATGTTTAGTGAACTAAACTCTCTAGAATGTTTGGTAAACTGAACTCCCTAGCATATTTAGTCAATTGTACTCCCTAGCATGTTTAGTGAACGAAACTCTCTAGAATGTTTGGTAAACTGAACTCCCTAGCATGTTTAGTGAACTAAACTATCTAGAATGTTTGGCAAACTGAACTCCCTAGCATATTTAGTCAATTGTACTCCCTAGCATGTTTAGTGAACTAAACTCTCTAGAATGTTTGGTAAACTGAACTCCCTAGCATATTTAGTCAATTGTACTCCCTAGCATGTTTAGTGAACTAAACTCTCTAGAATGTTTGGCAAACTGAACTCCCTAGCATATTTAGTCAATTGCACTCCCTAGCCTGTTTAGTGAACTAAACTCTCTAGAATGTTTGGCAAACTGAACTCCCTAGCATGTTTAGTGAACTCAACTCTCAAGAATGTTTGGTAAACTGAACTCCCTAGCATATTTAGTCAATTGTACTCCCTAGCATGTTTAGTGAACGAAACTCTCTAGAATGTTTGGTAAACTGAACTCCCTAGCATGTTTAGTGGAACTAAACTCTCTAGAATGTTTGGTAAACTGAACTCCCTAGCATATTTAGTCAATTGTACTCCCTAGCATGTTTAGTGAACTAAACACTCTAGAATGTTTGGCAAACTGAATTCCATAGCATATTTAATCAATTGCACTCCCTAGCATGTTTGGTGAACTAAACTCTCTAGAATGTTTGGTAAACTGAACTCCCTAGCATATTTAGTCAATTGTACTCCCTAGCATGTTTAGTGAACTAAACTCTCTAGAATGTTTGGCAAACTGAACTCCCTAGCATGTTTAGTGAACTCAACTCTCAAGAATGTTTGGTAAACTGAACTCCCTAGCATATTTAGTCAATTGTACTCCCTAGCATGTTTAGTGAACTAAACACTCTAGAATGTTTGGCAAACTGAACTCCCTAGCATATTTAGTCAATTGTACTCCCTAGCATGTTTAGTGAACTAAACTCTCTAGAATGTTTGGCAAACTGAACTCCCTAGCATATTTAGTCAATTGCACTCCCTAGCCTGTTTAGTGAACTAAACTCTCTAGAATGTTTGGCAAACTGAACTCCCTAGCATGTTTAGTGAACTCAACTCTCAAGAATGTTTGGTAAACTGAACTCCCTAGCATATTTAGTCAATTGTACTCCCTAGCATGTTTAGTGAACGAAACTCTCTAGAATGTTTGGTAAACTGAACTCCCTAGCATGTTTAGTGGAACTAAACTCTCTAGAATGTTTGGTAAACTGAACTCCCTAGCATATTTAGTCAATTGTACTCCCTAGCATGTTTAGTGAACTAAACACTCTAGAATGTTTGGCAAACTGAATTCCCTAGCATATTTAATAAATTGCACTCCCTAGCATGTTTGGTGAACTAAACTCTCTAGAATGTTTGGTAAACTGAACTCCCTAGCATATTTAGTCAATTGTACTCCCTAGCATGTTTAGTGAACTAAACTCTCTAGAATGTTTGGCAAACTGAACTCCCTAGCATGTTTAGTCAATTGTACTCCCTAGCATGTTTAGTGAACTAAACACTCTAGAATGTTTGGCAAACTGAATTCCCTAGCATATTTAGTCAATTGCACTCCCTAGCCTGTTTAGTGAACTAAACTCTCTAGAATGTTTGGCAAACTGAACTCCCTAGCATATTTAGTCAATTGTACTCCCTAGCATGTTTAGTGAACTAAACTCTCTAGAATGTTTGGCAAACTGAACTCCCTAGCATATTTAGTCAATTGCACTCCCTAGCCTGTTTAGTGAACTAAACTCTCTAGAATGTTTGGCAAACTGAACTCCCTAGCATGTTTAGTGAACTCAACTCTCAAGAATGTTTGGTAAACTGAACTCCCTAGCATATTTAGTCAATTGTACTCCCTAGCATGTTTAGTGAACGAACCTCTCTAGAATGTTTGGTAAACTGAACTCCCTAGCATGTTTAGTGGAACTAAACTCTCTAGAATGTTTGGTAAACTGAACTCCCTAGCATATTTAGTCAATTGTACTCCCTAGCATGTTTAGTGAACTAAACACTCTAGAATGTTTGGCAAACTGAATTCCCTAGCATATTTAATCAATTGCACTCCCTAGCATGTTTGGTGAACTAAACTCTCTAGAATGTTTGGTAAACTGAACTCCCTAGCATATTTAGTCAATTGTACTCCCTAGCATGTTTAGTGAACTAAACTCTCTAGAATGTTTGGCAAACTGAACTCCCTAGCATGTTTAGTGAACTCAACTCTCAAGAATGTTTGGTAAACTGAACTCCCTAGCATATTTAGTCAATTGTACTCCCTAGCATGTTTAGTGAACTAAACACTCTAGAATGTTTGGCAAACTGAACTCCCTAGCATATTTAGTCAATTGTACTCCCTAGCATGTTTAGTGAACTAAACTCTCTAGAATGTTTGGCAAACTGAACTCCCTAGCATATTTAGTCAATTGCACTCCCTAGCCTGTTTAGTGAACTAAACTCTCTAGAATGTTTGGCAAACTGAACTCCCTAGCATGTTTAGTGAACTCAACTCTCAAGAATGTTTGGTAAACTGAACTCCCTAGCATATTTAGTCAATTGTACTCCCTAGCATGTTTAGTGAACGAAACTCTCTAGAATGTTTGGTAAACTGAACTCCCTAGCATGTTTAGTGGAACTAAACTCTCTAGAATGTTTGGTAAACTGAACTCCCTAGCATATTTAGTCAATTGTACTCCCTAGCATGTTTAGTGAACTAAACACTCTAGAATGTTTGGCAAACTGAATTCCCTAGCATATTTAATCAATTGCACTCCCTAGCATGTTTGGTGAACTAAACTCTCTAGAATGTTTGGTAAACTGAACTCCCTAGCATATTTAGTCAATTGTACTCCCTAGCATGTTTAGTGAACTAAACTCTCTAGAATGTTTGGCAAACTGAACTCCCTAGCATGTTTAGTGAACTCAACTCTCAAGAATGTTTGGTAAACTGAACTCCCTAGCATATTTAGTCAATTGTACTCCCTAGCATGTTTAGTGAACTAAACACTCTAGAATGTTTGGCAAACTGAATTCCCTAGCATATTTAGTCAATTGCACTCCCTAGCCTGTTTAGTGAACTAAACTCTCTAGAATGTTTGGCAAACTGAACTCCCTAGCATATTTAGTCAATTGTACTCCCTAGCATGTTTAGTGAACTAAACTCTCTAGAATGTTTGGCAAACTGAACTCCCTAGCATATTTAGTCAATTGCACTCCCTAGCCTGTTTAGTGAACTAAACTCTCTAGAATGTTTGGCAAACTGAACTCCCTAGCATGTTTAGTGAACTCAACTCTCAAGAATGTTTGGTAAACTGAACTCCCTAGCATATTTAGTCAATTGTACTCCCTAGCATGTTTAGTGAACGAACCTCTCTAGAATGTTTGGTAAACTGAACTCCCTAGCATGTTTAGTGGAACTAAACTCTCTAGAATGTTTGGTAAACTGAACTCCCTAGCATATTTAGTCAATTGTACTCCCTAGCATGTTTAGTGAACTAAACACTCTAGAATGTTTGGCAAACTGAATTCCCTAGCATATTTAATCAATTGCACTCCCAAGCATGTTTGGTGAACTAAACTCTCTAGAATGTTTGGTAAACTGAACTCCCTAGCATATTTAGTCAATTGTACTCCCTAGCATGTTTAGTGAACTAAACTCTCTAGAATGTTTGGCAAACTGAACTCCCTAGCATGTTTAGTGAACTCAACTCTCAAGAATGTTTGGTAAACTGAACTCCCTAGCATATTTAGTCAATTGTACTCCCTAGCATGTTTAGTGAACTAAACACTCTAGAATGTTTGGCAAACTGAACTCCCTAGCATATTTAGTCAATTGTACTCCCTAGCATGTTTAGTGAACTAAACTCTCTAGAATGTTTGGCAAACTGAACTCCCTAGCATATTTAGTCAATTGCACTCCCTAGCCTGTTTAGTGAACTAAACTCTCTAGAATGTTTGGCAAACTGAACTCCCTAGCATGTTTAGTGAACTCAACTCTCAAGAATGTTTGGTAAACTGAACTCCCTAGCATATTTAGTCAATTGTACTCCCTAGCATGTTTAGTGAACGAAACTCTCTAGAATGTTTGGTAAACTGAACTCCCTAGCATGTTTAGTGGAACTAAACTCTCTAGAATGTTTGGTAAACTGAACTCCCTAGCATATTTAGTCAATTGTACTCCCTAGCATGTTTAGTGAACTAAACACTCTAGAATGTTTGGCAAACTGAATTCCCTAGCATATTTAATCAATTGCATTCCCTAGCATGTTTGGTGAACTAAACTCTCTAGAATGTTTGGTAAACTGAACTCCCTAGCATATTTAGTCAATTGTACTCCCTAGCATGTTTAGTGAACTAAACTCTCTAGAATGTTTGGCAAACTGAACTCCCTGGCATGTTTAGTGAACTCAACTCTCAAGAATGTTTGGTAAACTGAACTCCCTAGCATATTTAGTCAATTGTACTCCCTAGCATGTTTAGTGAACTAAACACTCTAGAATGTTTGGCAAACTGAATTCCCTAGCATATTTAGTCAATTGCACTCCCTAGCCTGTTTAGTGAACTAAACTCTCTAGAATGTTTGGCAAACTGAACTCCCTAGCATGTTTAGTGAACTCAACTCTCAAGAATGTTTGGTAAACTGAACTCCCTAGCATATTTAGTCAATTGTACTCCCTAGCATGTTTAGTGAACGAAACTCTCTAGAATGTTTGGTAAACTGAACTCCCTAGCATGTTTAGTGAACTAAACTCTCTAGAATGTTTGGTAAACTGAACTCCGTAGCATATTTAGTCAATTGTACTCCCTAGCATGTTTAGTGAACTAAACACTCTAGAATGTTTGGTAAACTGAACTCCCTAGCATATTTAGTCAATTGCACTCCCTAGCATGTTTGGTGAACTAAACTCTCTAGAATGTTTGGTAAACTGAACTCTCTAGCATATTTAGAGAACTGAACTCCCTAGAATGCTTTATAGGCAATTACCCTCCCTAGCATGTTTAGCAATCTGGACATGCTACCAAGTTCATGACCTGAACTCTCTAGCATGTTTCATAGAGAGACTCCCTAGCCAAGTCATCCTCTTCAAGTGATGTCAAGTCAATTGTTTAGTAAGCAACTAACCTGCTTAGTTCTGGCATCCGGTGATAATGTCCCTGAATTCATTGATTCTGACTGACTGTGTAGTTGTTGTTGTAGATTGTTCACTTTATCCTTTGTCTCTATTAGTTTACTACTATGATTAGAGAAATCCGCTGTCAGCTGATCCACTGTATCCTGTAACTCTTCAGTCTCAGTCTATGTAATAGAATACAAGTGTAAACTAGACAGTTTATTCATCTCTCATCAGAAAATGGTTAGTAAAATGGGTTGTCTAAAAAACCCTGAACCGGAACCGGAAAGTGAAATTAAAAATATTTGGGCGTACAGGTTGTTTAATATAAGTGATATTGCATTAATGGACATAGTTTATCTATTATTAATATTATTTATTTTATTATAATTGCAATTTGTAGTTGTGTGTACACTTATTCTAATAATGTGGATGAAATAATAGGCAGAAAGCGCATGTTTACAATGTTTCCACTTGAGGTTGCACTTCACATCTTTTTAATTTTTATGTTACGGTTCCGGGTTTTTTGGACAACCAGTAAAATGGTTATATGAATAACCCCCTCACAGGTAAAAAAAATACGAATTTGCCCAACTAAATGCAGTTAACAATTTAACAATTATATCACCTCCAGATTTGGCAAAATTCAGTGAAATGTTTAAAGCAATTCAGTAAAGATGTGCAATCACATCTGACCATAGAATAATACAGAAACTGGATTCAATTATATTTTAACATTACAGTAATAAATGCAATTAAGTGTTCTGCTATTGTAGATGTGCTTCTAATAGAACAAATGCAGTACTGTGAAATACTTTATTTTCTCTTGGAATTAAGTTTCGCTATTTTCGCTGAAGGAATGATTCAGTGAAAATATAATCCAGCGAATATACTCTTTTTCCTATATTTTACATTCAACTCGTTAGAAATCACTGAAATTAAATTCCACACAAAACACCCAAATAAGTCTTTTCAGCAAAAATTAATTCCAGCTAAAATAAAGTATTTCACAGTATATTGTTTACACAAAATTTGAATGCAACTGGGGCATTTTATTGATTTTTGTAAAATAAATATTCAAATGATCTCACCTCTGTACTTCCAGTTGATTTTCCTGTTTTAGACTCCTTAGCTAGAGCATCCTGTGTAGCTTTCTGCCACAGTGCTGTACCACTCAACTCAGCAGGTAATTTAGCTAATAATGGACTCTTTGTGGAATGTTTTGGTAATACTCTTGTTGCTGGAGCAGTACCTGTTAACTCCTTCAAACGTTCATCCACTTTGTCAGACATTCCGTGCTGACGTGCTAATCCTATCTTGTCCTCACTGCGGCCAAGGAAGCCTCTTAGTTGGCTATTTACAGTGAACTTGCTGTATTTTGTTAATCTGAAAGAAAAACGATTATTGAACATTCACCTCATGGAAACAGCTACAACAAGGGTTTCTAGTTTTATTTTGCCCAATAATAAACGTGTTTATCGTTCTCTTGATGGTAAACTACTGCGCCTGTCAGTGCAGATTCCATGAAATGATATGGGCATATGGGCAACCAAATATGAAAACCAATTGCTCATTGATACACCCCTGAAAACAAAATACAAAAATCACACTATTACATTGTCCTATCATAGCACAAAGTACCAGTTTATAAAATTTTTTGAGCAACTGATTAAAAAGCTAGATGCAGACATGACTTTTACTGATGTTGCAGTCAGGTCTACTTTAAGGAAGGGGGCAAAAGTTGACTTTCGCATTAAAAGTATTCAACACAGAAACTATTAAAAGCATAGAGGACAAAACTATTCTCTTATGCTAAGGCAATTTAATGAAATTTTGCCCTCAAAAATGGCTGCCATCTCACCACAGAACTTCAGGTGTGAAAAATTTATAAAAACATTATTAGATAATCACCTTTCATCCATATTATCTTTATCAAAATGCACGCCCTCATTGTTGGTATCCCGTAGCAACTTGACATCCATCAATTCATCCACCATATTACGTTGATCAGCATCAAGATGAGAATCTCCGAACAGCATTTCCAGCATCATACGCGAGTCCTGTTCTTCTTTTGATTGTTCTGCCTTGCTAGCACTCTTCAAACTTAACAAGGAAGACGAGCGACGATAACGAGCAAAGAATAAATCATGGCATAACACAGAGAGAGATTTGTGGAACTCTCGACTGAATTCTGGTTGTGTATCATCTCTCATATCACCTAGAAACCCAAAAAAAAAACTCTTTAAAAATGATTCTGTACAATCTAATTCATGTGATGTGGAAAACAAAATCAAGAGATAGAAATACAGAAATTGCAGAATTTTGTGTAAAAATTAGACAAATCTAATATTCTTGACCGCAGACAGCCATGACACTTTTTAATCTAACCATCGAATGGGCTTTCACATGCCGGGGATAGCACGGTGAAAATCATTGGTGAAACACAAATGTATAATTTAATTTACTCTGTTGTGCATTTTAAATTGGACACAAATTAATGTTTGTTGTTTAAGAATGTTGTGGTCTGAATTTCACCAACAATATCATCACTATATGTTCAGTTATTTGTTACAGGACACCTTAATATACCTTGATCAATAATATATAAATCAGATCAACTGAGATTAATACTAATGGAACAGAGCATATTGCGATGAGCAGAAAGACCACATACAGACAGAATAATTGAGAACATACAAAACTGTGGTTACTCTTTTGACATTCTTTGTTGCCAGGTTATTCAATTTATAAAGTTTGTGATTTTCAAATAAAATAAAACAAGACTTACCGGTATGAATATGAGCTAGACTGTGAGCTAGAACCAGTAAGAATTCACCAACGAAATCCAACCTGGCAAGTCTCATATATAGTATACGATTACTGTGATCATAGTGGTAGGAGTTTCTATAAGCATTGGCTGATAACTCCTTGTTTGCTGGGATCTTTTCTGCTAGTAGAAGAGTGACTGGCTTATGCTGACAGTGTACAGCAAGTAGCTCAATTACAAAACAACCAAATTTATACACAACCAGATTACGACCACTTAATTTATTGAGATCTACAGGTACCAGTTTACCATCATTTCCCCATTGTGCATCACGGTTGTCCAAGAAATGATCACCTAAAAATATGAAAAAAATATCAGATTTGCTCAGGCCTCACTCACCAAAGAATACATGTATAATCTTCTTATACCACCAGTCTCATCTCATTTCCAAAAAAATATTAAATGAACTCATCTGCATTAATAAACATAAATCAAACTTTTTATCAAGTCAAGCTAGAACTTAGTCAGAAATTAAATTGGCTAAATCTAAAACTAGCAAATTTTATTAGTAAACTGCAATCTACAGCAAAACTTCCTAGGCAATATCTAAAAATCCAACAATAATTCAGTAAATCTCACCATCAGAAACAGCTTTTGGTGGCTTCACACCCTTACTCATCAACTCTTTGATTTCTTCCAATTTCTTGTATAATGGTGACGCCATCAACAATGCTGTGATCTCAGCATCACTGAGGGGTGCCGCCATCGTGTAACTTGATGGCATTTCTCCTGATTGCTCAGTCAAAGCTGAGGTATCTACAGCTGGTTCTCTGTATGGTGCACTTTGCGGCATCTCACTGACCTGATGACCAAAATGATCAAGGTCTACCATCTCCCGTAAAGTCAGGATCTACACAAACAAAAAGAATTAGAATTATTTTTGTAACTCAGTTAATAATCATACTGTAAAATACTTTATTTTGCTTAGAATTGATTTTCGCTATTTTTGCTGAAGGAATGATTCATGAAAATAAAATCCAGTGAATATACCTTTTTTCTATATTTTACATTCAACTCGTCAAAAATCAGTGAAAATTAATTCCATACAAAACACCCAAAAAGTGTTTTCACGAAAATTAATTCCAGCTAAAATAAATTATTTTACAGTAGTATAAATTAATATCACCTCCAACCGAGTTTGATCAATAACCAATTAGAACTAACTGTAAACACAAAAACAATCCATTTTTTTTAGAAATTCTCTGATTAGTGAACAAATCCTGTAACAGAAGAACTCAAGAAATAAAACTATAGAACAATCTGAGTGTACGTTAACATATTAAAATTATACATGCAGAATAATGCATCTAAATATCTCTAATATTAGTATTGGACAATCTAGTAGACACTTTATGTTTATGTTTAGGGCAGTCAGCTCAGGACTACATTGTATGTACGTCAATCGGGAACTAAATGAAGTCCTGTTTGGGATTATGACCATCAAGAACTAAATAATGTCTAGTTTTAAACTATGTCCACTGAGGACTAATGATGTTCCATTTTGGATTACAACCGCGTGAGACTAAGTATGTATAGCAAGTATGACAATTGTAACAACCTCTGTGTGTACATATAGTAGGTTAATTTTCTAGAAATGGAAATAAGGTTTGTACCTCATTTGTTTTTATTCTGCTTTCTTCCATGTGTCTTTTCTCTTTGTGTTCTTTCATGTTTTCAGACATCTCTTCTTTAGACTTGGATTGCTGAGATTTTATTTTCTCTTCTCGCTTCTTGCGTAAACGCTCCTAAATTGAAAAATAAATAACAATATAATTAAAATAATCATGAAATATCTTGCAATATTTTTCTGGATTTAATAATTACCTACTGGTTTTATTTATAACTGTATTTGACATGAAATAAAGACACCAAATGTACAGTTATGTTCTCCAACACCCCAGATTCCTATAAACTTAAATGTTGCTATAGATTCATTTCTTAGTAACTTATAGTGAACAAATGTGTTTTAACATCACTTGTATTTTCAAATATATGTTCAATAATGCTGATATAGCAATGAGGTGTTTGTTCTATTAGTAATACATGTGTCTGTCGTCAGAATTTTGATAATCCGGCATATATAAAATGCAATTTTTTTTGTATGTACACTTCTATTATAGATGCTTTTCAAATAGAGCAAATACTGTACATTATAATCAATTTGTTACCTGCAGACCACTCTGCATACGCAGTCTATCGGCGTCCATTTTGTTTGTCAACTTAGCAATATCTTTCTGATGTTCCTCCATTATTCTGTCTTGTTCCTCTTGAGTGGCACCTTGTCCTTTCAAATTCTCTAATTGCTCCTGAATAATACAAGTTATATTTAAATTAATAAGCATCAACATTTAAAATATTTTCAAGAATAATTGATCAAATGATATTATCTGTGGTTGTACTCCAACCTGATTGGAGTAAAAACAGTATGTTCAGTAACATGCCGAGTAGCAAAAAAGTGCTTCAAACTGAAGCTGGTATAATTACCTTCATCTTCTGTTGTTTTTCTTGCAGTAATTCTTCTTTACGTTTGTTGAGTGCAGCAACAGACCTCTCTGTTCTTTCCTTCTCTTTCCTGGACTCAGCATCCAACTGTTTCTCATAAGCAGAGATGCTCTCATCAAATTTACGTTTTTCTCTTCTTTCAAACTCTGTGAATCATTAAAGTATGTGTAATTTACAATTTAATTTTCATTACATCTCCATCATTGAATTATATTGTTCAAACAGTAATTCATAACAGAAAGGCAGGGAAGCAAAAGATTTTTATCAAAATATTTTGGTACCAGGTAAAAATTTTGAAGATGTCTCTCCTGTCATTACCTATGTGCGAATGCAAGTGAAAACAGTACATGCTTTCTACTACTATATCTTTGGACTTACATCACATCGCTATGCAATATTTCTATTATAATGGTAATTTGATGTGTTATCCGAACATCAACTAGACCTGGTCCTACACAATCACCTGAAAGGTTGCATCTTCTTGTTGGTAAAGTTGTTATACACACAAAACAGGATTGTTACCTGGTGTTAAAACCAGGTAGAGGAAATGGTTCATTGTCTCAATGGAAAAATGTGAACACTGACGAATGTTCCAGTACAAAACAAGAATACAAATCGCTAAAAATATGCCCTAAATTTTAACTGAAAAGTATTTTTTGTGATTCACATATTTTTAATTTCAGTGAGGCATTCAATTCAATTCAATTCAATTCAATTCAATTGGTTTACAGCCTTTCAAACTTTTCACAAAAAGGTGCCCTCTATAGGCCATACCTTCTGATTCTCTCTTTAGTCTATCTTCATTTTCTTTTCTCTCCCTTTCCAATCTACGTTTGACGTCTTCAAGTTGTTGTGCTGCTTTCATGGCTTCTTCAGCACTTACGTTACTCTTGTCAGAAAGGAACTTCCTCAAAGCTTCTGCATATTCCTATAAAAAAAAATACACTAAATAATTCACACCTAACTATTATAAACAAGCAGCCTGTCGGCTGAAATAGCTCCGCTGTTAGCAATACACATTTCAATTAAAGAACAGAAGATATCATTAGAAAATGAACAATATGTATAGTATCAAAACAATCAGACTTGCGGTTTTCAACAAGAAGCCGAAAATATCACTTTTTACCAAAAATGACAAAAACAATCATCAAAATTAGATAATTCAAGGTAACATCATGAAATGAATGAATCTGAGAGCTTTATCTAAGGTACATGAATCTATATTTATACACATGTAATATCAAAGCAATCAGACTATCACTTTTTACCAAAAATGACAAAAATATTCACCAAAATTAGAGAACTAAAGATATCATTACAAAATGAACAAATCTGAGAGAGGTTCACATGTAGTACCTATATATGTAATATCAAAGCAATTGGACTTGCGTTTTTTAACAAGAAGTTGAAAATATCACCTTTTACCAAAAAAGACATAATTTTAATGAATGACATAATCAAAATCTCTGTGAATTGAAATCATATGAACTATTCATATGCTATTCTTGAAAACAGTTCTATTTTGAAAACAGTTCTATTTTGAAACCAGTTCTATTTTGAAAACAGTTCTATTTTGAAAACAGTTCTATTTTGAAAACAGTTCTATTTTGAAACCAGTTCTATTTTGAAAACAGTTCTATTTTGAAAACAGTTCTATTTTGAAAACAGTTCTATTTTGAAAACAGTTCTATTTTAAAAACAGTTCTATTTTGAAAACCATGCCTGTGCTTACATGGGCTCACTCACAAAGACCAAACACATTTGATTCTCATATTCCCAAGGGCTTTTCATTGTTTTCATTGAGCACAGAACAAATAAGAATTTGGATTAATCTGAACAGAATTTCATTTTTATTGTACCTGATAGTGTTTTTCTTTCAAATCCAATTTTGCTCTTGCATATCTTAGTTCCCAGTCTTGTAAAGCTTCTTGTTCTTGATGTCTTCTTTCCTCCGCCAATCTCTTCTCCAACTCTGCCAGCTCTATTTGCTGTTTATTCAACAGCTCTGCTTTCTTCTGCTGCATCTGTTCTGGTGTTAAGTTTTGCTGCAGTAGTTTATTCATCTCTTCATCATGGCGGTGTAGCATCTTGTCACGTTCTGCGTCGTATTTATCATGTAGTTTGGCTAGTTTTGCTTCCACTGCAACCTGTCGCTCTGCAGCAAACTGTGCATCAAGATCAGACATCTCTTGGGCATGTCTTTTATCAAGAACCTAAAGAACATTTAAACAAAAGTTACATTATCATTGCCTATTGAGGGCAGTATTCAGAAGCACAGGAAATAGAGAAACCAACAGTTAATTGAAACAGATTCTTGTATTTCAGTTGTGCATAGCATGTTCACAAGGTGAAAACACGCTGATAGGTAACTTTCTAGATGAAAATAATCAGAAATTCTTAACATGAAGGAATCATGAAAGGTTTTGTTTAAATGATATGTACTAGTTTGTATGTTTGTGCATTGACATTGATCACTGGCCAGTTATCGTCTGAAAACACGGATACACATGGTAATGATCTACCAATGAGTAACATGGCATTGCAATAATGGGCAGTATACGTTATTATAATTGCACATATTGAATACTGATATGGTCTTATAAACGTTTTTCCCCATATTTGTTTTAAATTAACTTGTTCAGCTTTATCCCACTGACAATTTACTAAAAACTTATTGACATATCTTTTAATTTTCCCCTACATTTCAACATTAAAGTTGTTCTGTCAGTCAAATTTTGTCTCAAGTCTTTGGCGTGTGAAGTAGGATTCTCTGTTTGATGATTGAAATATTTTACAAAATTTGATGTGAAGCATTAGATTATTTGGATATGCACACCACACTTGAATTTGTCTTGCCCTTTTGAATTTTTAAGATGACTATTTTACTCCTATTACCACTGTTTCTTGGCAAACCTCCAACATCATGTACTTCTTAGGTTAGTCGAGTTCAAAAACCACACAATATGTCAGGTTTCGATTAGTATCACTCTAAATAACATAACTTTCAGATTTAACTGTTGGCATAGTTACTCCAAATTGAAAGGGCTTCCAACTTTTGCTGACAATACAACTTAAAGTGAACAGGTCATCACCTGCATCTGGGAATTGAGTCCTAAGCGATGATAACAACGCACATTAAAGCAAAGGCTCCACCCCATCCCCACGTAAATAGGTAATGAGTTTGCACTCTATGCTTTCCATATAAATGTGAATGTTTATTTCAATTCTGAATCTCTATCTACAGTGTCAGAAGTTCAGAAATGTCTACACTAGGAATACATAAATACACTGGAATGGCCCAAGCCATGGATGTCTAAATGAGAATAAACTTACAGCTTTGACAACAGTCTCGGTATTTTCAGTTCCCTGTTCTTGTATTCCCTCAGTTATTGCTTTATGTTCAGCGTCTTTCACCAGTTTACTTCTGACGTCGGCCAATTCTTTCTTCTGAGCCAGCAGCTCCTGTGCCATTTCGACTTCCTGTTTGCGTTTCTGATCTGCTAACATTCGTTTCTTGCGTTCTAGTAATTTATCACGCAGAGCTAGCTGCTGACGAGCACGCTCACTGTCAAGTCTGTCTTCTAATTCTTCCAGCTCCCTGGCATGTGCCTCCAAGAGCTGAAACAACAAAATCAAAGTTCAATATATTTTTTTTTACAAGTTTGAAAAGACATACATGTAAGCTGTATTTTTCTTGAATTGAATGTTTTATAATTCATGTTACACTAAGCCAAAAATACCGCTGTGATCACAAATGAGTAAACACACAGTGATATGTCATGAAATGTGGCATAGATGAAGTTTTCTAATATCTCGAAAGTAAAATTTATGTTGACCACAAATTTTCTAGCTGCCAAGGTGATGTTTGCATATGCATATTACTAAAATTGTAATGTTTTACCTCATGTGAACATGCATTTTTTTTGTACTAAACAAAGGCCATTCTGAGTCAGGATTAAATGGATAAAAAAAAATATGTTCAGATTGAAAAAAAGTAAAAGTACACTCAGTCTGAATTCAGCGGCGCCACCAAGTGGGGGAGATAGGGTTTCCCCTACCAGGGTGTGGAGTTTTTGATAATTCTAAGTTAAAATGGAGCATGGCTTCCTTGAGGCCAAAATTACTATCAGACAGGTCACAGTTGAAGACTGTGGCCACATGTGATCCCTGGTCAATCAGAATTTTATGGTTGCCAGAGGATCTGCTCCCCAGGGTAAGGGGGCACATGGCCATGGCATGAGGGCTCTGCGCTCCCGTTCCCTTGTTTATGATGTAATATGATGTTCAGATTAAAAACAAAATTAAAGTACACTCACTCTTGCCATTTCTTCCTCTGATAAATCTTTTCTAGCGGCTAGTTCAGCAGCTTGTTTGTTTTTCTTTTCTCGAATTAGTTTTTCTCTCTCTGCATTAGACTTCTTTGCATCACTTGCTTCCTGTTGTTGAGCGTTGTCATCCAATTTACCGTTCAGATTGGTACGTTCTTCACCATGTCGTTTCCTCATTTCTTCCTGTACACGTTCATGCTCACGGATAACCGCTTGTTCTTCCATGGACAACCCGGCGATGTTCACATCAGATTTCAATCCCGAGGTCAGATCTGGAGCATCAAGCTTAGAACCTTGCAATTCTTCATCAGCACTCAGCCTCTTGAGGGCGTCCTCTTCAGCTTTACGTGCAGCCTCTTTCTGTTTACGCTTTCTGCGAGCTGCCAGTTTGGCTTTAAGTTCAGCTTCTTGTTTTTCGCGCTGTGCAGACAATTCAAAATCAAGGTTTTCAGCGTCTCGTCTGTACTGGTCAAGCATCTGTTGTAGTATGACAGGATCCACTCCATATTTTGAGAGCTGAAAAAAAACATTACAGGCTACTATAGAGAATCTTGTAAAAACAAATCAAATTCTTGGTAAACTGGAAATCAGTACATGGGTTTCTTTGCAGCAAAGTCTGGCAAACAAATCTACTAATCTTTTTTAAATGAACGACTGTAATCTGCACAATTTATGATTTTTGGAAGGAGGACATTTATCGGTACGTTTCTGTGACACTCAAGGAACCAAACCAAACAAATACTGCTGCCAATAGAATTTGATTTCTCAATTATTGACTACATGTAAGTTTACAAAAACCATTTAATTCAATTAATACTCACCTTTTGCATTACACCTCTGTGTGCTTCCTGCATCTCTCGTGTCTTCTCTTCATCGATATTTCTTCGGATGTCTTTCTCATGCATAGCCTCTTCTGATTCTAATTCAGCTTCCAGAGCCTCCATTTCTTGTTTCTGTCGTTCAGTTACCGCCTTCATATCATCCTTGGGTCCAAGCTATCAGAATGATGCAATTGATAACGATATTGTAATGTTTTATAACATCACCCTCTTAAACCCTCCATGGCAAGCAAGCAATGTGTTAACAATGATAATCTGCAGGTTTTTTTCTAGAAAAAAACTGCAAGAGCACTGTAATAGGTGATTTTCAGTACAATTGCGAGATCTCGCGAGATGCATGAAAGACGCGCGTCGAACGTCTGCCGCAAAAATCGAACGATTTGATTTTGAACTCGAATTTCCTTATTTCGTAGCTCACACCGACCGGCCGATCTTCGACAGAGGAATATTGCTTCCAAATACCCTTACTTAATCGAAATTGTCTATCATCAAATGCGGACAGCACATTATTAAGCATGAAAATGTCCCCAAAATACTTTCGCGTTTGTCGAATCCCACGCGATGTTTGACGCCACTACGACGCTATGACATTTGTTTGTCCTGTTTTTACGTTCGATTTCACGCATAACGCGTGATTCTCGCAGTGTACGGAAAATGGTCTATTCAGTGGCGCCACCAACCGTTACACATCATAGATTCAGATGTAAGCACTCAACATGTTTGAAAATGTACAACTTATACAGTACAATGATCACATAGCCCCCCCCCCCCAAAAAATGCAAGCATATTTTGTTGTACATGTACCCTTGCAATAACCTTCATTTTTTATCCATATTCTCAATCGAATTACTCAGTTTAGAAAGCCCAGAACTGAGCAAACTTATGACAAATATAGAAACATTTTGGCTATGAACTTCATTTAAAAAAAAAAACTTTCGCCATCTTGGAAATAACACAAAGTATTACTACATCTGGAATTTGCATTTCTTAATAAGGTAGATAGGCAGATACGCCTTGCAAAATCACAAATTTATGCCATACTGTAATGTATATAGAGATACAGATGTATAATATTAAATTTATTAAACTCCACAAAGTATGCACTCTGCAAAAACATTCACTGTACTGGCTTTTTTGTATACTCATAATAACATCAAATTGTTTGTTTACCTTTTCTAACTCTGCATCTTGTTTACTTTTCAAATCTCTGATTTGTTTCCTTTTCTTTTTTGCCATTCTATCTTTCAATGCATTAACCTGTACAGCTTGTCTCTTGTCCATTTTATCCAGAGCCACCCTCTCTGATTGTCTCTGTGCTGCTATCATTTCTTCTTTCTCATCTATTGTAATAACACCAGTGTTCTCCAATGATTCCTAGAAAAAAAAATATTGTCAACAATTTTGACATTCTGATTTTGTTACTTAGATTCGGACATGAGTAATTCGCTTAGCATTAACACTGAGTCCCACATTTACCTAAAAATAACAATATGGTTTTAATAACTATTTCAGTTAATGACTTACTATTGCATTAGCTAGGTTCTCAGAGAGTTTCTGTTGTTGTTCCTGTGTGCTTTCAGTTGTTTGTTTCGTCAGTGCTTTGGCCAGGGCGGTAGATTCCTCTGCATGCAGTGTGTCTATCACTGATTGGTGTAACTTTAGCTGATTATCACAGTCTCCTTTCTTCTCCTCTGGAGGTGGTATACCAGCTTCTTCAGCCTAATATTGAGAGATATATGATTATCAGGAATTGGGTTTATATATATATATTTTTTTTTTACAGAGATCAATATCTCTCAATGACACTATCCCAGCATTCATTTTATTAACACAACTTTCCCTGGAAGGGTTGAAAAGGGTTACAAATTAGATATAAGGGTGGGTGTGTAGGCAGCAGTTTCCTGCGAGAACATGTTTATCACCAATATGTATTACTATAGGGCAAATTACGGGAATATTTTTAATTTTCATTGTTTTGAATTAGAAATTATTTTTGCATGTTTTACTTTTTCCCCATCGAGTCCACTGTATGAATCATGTAATCCTTGTAAAAGTAATATCACGTTTATTTTAAAAATTTGGTTTAGCTCTGACACCATTTCTTAACCTAGTATAGCATAAAGCAATCTATTCACAAAAACTTTCATGTATATGTATTTCATTGAGCTTCCGTGGTACATATACCCAGGATATGGATTGAGCATTTTTGGGTGTTCAACTCAAGGCAGGAACCAAACTGTCACATACCAATCATGGGTACAGTGCAACAAGCACTATGTTACCAGTGATCCAGTGATTAATCACAGAAAGTTTCCAAATTCGAAACCAAGGCACTTCAAGCCAGTGCACATATGTTTACTATGATGACCTCACCTCTTTGACATGCTTCTCTCGAAGTGTTTTCTCTTTCTGTTTTCGGCGTTGTGCGAGTCTATCTCGCAGATCTTGTGTTTGTCTCTGCTTTTGTCCATCTAATCTGGCCAGCAGTGCAGCTAGTTCCTTTTCGTGATCGGACATTATTCGATCAACCTCAGATTGTGAAAGATCACCATCCAACTGAGATGCTAATTTGGATGACATCTTCTGCAGAACTTCTTGTCGTTTATTCTCCTGAAACATTTCCAACAAATATTAACCAACTTAGCTAGATAGATTGCAAATGTACATATCAGTAGTAGTAAATTGTTCTGGGTATGTTAATAAAAGGTTGCTTCGCATTTTTCATATAGAAAATTATTTACAAGTGGTAACCCACACTGATAGGAAAGGTGAGTCTAAAATTGAGGGATTATTGAATGTCATCATTTTCATTTTTGACCAATTTTGCAATTTTTTGTTGTTGATATTTTTCTACAAATTTCATTGTGAATTTTGGACTAAAATGGACAAAATGTAAATTTATTTTAATAATTTAAAAGTACAATTTTTTCAACCATAGTAAGTTTTATTGCAAAGCCACTTTCTCAGTATTTTATTTTCTAATGAAGCAAACTCTATGGAAGAAATCTATATACCCTAAGAGTTTGAAATGGGTCACTCCGGTTAAATTGTTGGAAAAATAGTGAAAAATGATAAAAGTTGCATTTAGCATATAAACCGTTACAGACCTTTGTCATTTTTCATTTTAAAGATGGAGTAAACAAACTTATGTTCATACAATAGTGAACGAAAGACAAACGCATACACGACACATACAACAAGGATTACTTCATAACCACAGTATCTCACAAAAGGCTACCAGTAAATGAAAATGAAAAACATTCTCTCCCCTATGAATTGTGACCTACCCACCCCATCATGAAATAATGGTTCACTCCAAATATTACTGAAAAAACATTTACTGTAAAGTTTGATTACTCACATGCTCTTCAGATAATTTATCCATTTCCTTATCTTCATCATCATGTAGTTCTTTTTCTAATTGCATCCTTTCAGCACCTTGTCTTTTAACCAGATCAGCACTTGACCCTCTTCCAGATACTGTCTTACCATAGATATTGTAGGTACCAAGATTACCTCCAAGACCGGCTTGTCTCAGGATATCTATTGAAAGTGGGATGCTACCTGAGTTGATCCGCTCTAGAAGTAACTGTAATGCTTGCATGAGTTCTTGATCACGTGAACTGCCACCTGCAATACAAGTAAATATCAATTTTTTGTTATAAAACTTATAATAATTGGAATCAAATGCATCTCAAGTTAGTCTGACAAATTTTAATTCATTGACTCAAGAATACAACATTCTCTCATGATTTTACAAATAACGTGATGACAAAAGTTGGTAAGTAAATTATTTAACTACTGCTTTGACAGTCAAAATTCTTATTTTACAAAAGACACATATAATTTAATTATTTTCGTAATTACATCTTAATAGACATCACTTATAAGACATGCAATACTGAAAAACAAAGGTTTTAATTTTTATTTGTACCATGTGAAAATTCAGGAGAATGAAGTCACTGCTATCATTCATGAGGTTTTTCATGTCATTGGTGATATATTGCAAATACATTATGCAATCCAGTCTTCATAATAGCTCTCGCTTGGAAAGCTGAGCAAAGTGTGCAGTAGTGATTAATACTGCAGAGTAAGCAGTTAGCTCTGAGAAATGAACCCACAACTTCCTTGATGTGAGATGAATGATAACTATTGTATTATTGCTCAGGTCAGGGTTTTTAGAAATTGAAAATAAATTTCCTAAAATCAACTAACATAAAAAAAACCTTAGTTGAAATACTATGAAACAATGACAAACTATCGTACCTAAATTATACTGGCGGGTCACGTCACCTCCACGGATAGTAGTATTAACCACAGTAGCTCCAGCGCCTGTCATACCCGATTCAGCAGCACCATCACGCAATGCTTGACGCCGTCGGTTCTTCTCAATCTCTTCAAGTTTCGACAAGTCTAAGTTATTTAACATGTTCTTCAACTCGTCATTCTGTCGACTGATTCTATCATAGAAGTTTTTCAGTTCTTCCCTATGTTTGGCTAACTGTGCATTCAGGTACAGTGTCTGGTCTTCCAACTTATCATAGAATGTCCGTGCATTGAAATCTTCCAATTCTCCATTCTCTGTAGATTTATAAGCAAGTCCACCTTCTATCCCATCTGGTATACCACGTGGTCCAAAAACAATTTCCTCTCTATTTTAATAAATACATAAACAAGTCACATATAAACAGTCCCTGTCAGTAATCATAGTTTTTCTGTTAAAGGGCTCGATATTCTGTGTTTGTCATTTATTTTAAATCTATGTAATTTTTCGTTCACTGTGAGATACGCCATTTTGTATGATATTGAATATAAAAACAGAATAGACGAAAGTTATAGCAACATAAAAATTTGATCAACGCAGACAGATATTTTCATGTTTAATACACATTAGATGATGGGCAATTTTGATAAGGTTATTTCAACGACATGTTCCCTCGGAAAGATTGGAGTTTTGATAAATACAAAAGTTCAAGTTAAAAATCAAAGCATCCAATTGTTTATGGCTGACGTTTGATCAAAGCCTCAAAATCATAATGCAAAATTAATCAAAATCATCTCATAGAAGTACAAAAAATCATCTATTCTGAGCCAAAATGAAATTTGTGGCACGAAACATTATGCTACATACATATTCCAACTGCACTTAGAGAGCTGGAAAATCATTTTCTTGGGGCCCCCAAATGATCACTTATTTCATATTTGAAAGCTTTGGCTGTGACTCCATGTTAATTATCTCACACAAAGCTAAAATTGATCACAGTATCTAGAAATGACTGTTGGTATCTCGTTGAGAGCAAAAAAGCCAACTGAAGAGAATTCTTCTTCTGTTGTTGTGTCCACTGCCCCAGATACCATGGTTACATATGTAGGACTCAATGACGAAAGAGAATATACATGTAACACTATTTAAGAAATAACAAGAAATCATATGGCATTCTCGTTCTCAGTGAGATTTCGGCAGACCATTTATGTCTATTGGATAACCTACATACATAGTACATAACACGCCATTCATACATACCTATCATAGTCACAGTACTGTAAATAGGGTGGGATCTGTGGAGGTGCACCAACATTACGATACTTGGGTTTCCACATTTTCATTGGATAAATACCAGCATTACGAGGTCGCCACACAATAACAGCAACTATCACCATGACAATACATGCAGCGAGGAATGCAAGCATACCTAGATAAATAAATTGCATCATATATTTATTGTACATTTCAATAAAGCCAATTATGCAATAAACAAACTTAATAACCAGTGTTTTTGAAAATATTATTCACCTACTCAAAAAATATGATTGAGATACATATCCACTGCATCTGGTGAATACCATAATATTTCATTACATTTAGCTTTTTTCCCCCTTGAAATTAGAACTAGTTTCAAACTGCAGATCAATGAGACTAGTTCAAACTAATTCATATCCTGTAAGAACTAGTTCAAACCAGTTATATTTTCTTTAAAAGAACTAGAACAAAGCAGTCTTAATCTCCTGTAAAAACCAAATCAAACCAGTCTCCTAATCTTGCAAGAACCAGATCAAACCAGTCTCACTACCTGTGAAAACCAAATCAAACCAGTCTCCTAATCTTGCAAGAACCAGATCAAACCAGTCTCACTACCTGTGAAAACCAAATCAAACCAGTCTCCTAATCTTGCAAGAACCAGATCAAACCAGTCTCACTACCTGTGAAAACCAAATCAAACCAGTCTCCTAATCTTGCAAGAACCAGATCAAACCAGTCTCACTACCTGTGAAAACCAAATCAAACCAGTCTCCTAATCTTGCAAGAACCAGATCAAACCAGTCTCACTACCTGTGAAAACCAAATCAAACCAGTCTCCTAATCTTGCAAGAACCAGATCAAACCAGTCTCACTACCTGTAAAAACCAAATCAAACCAGTCTAGGAAATCATCTTTATCAAACTGATTCTTACCTATAACAAGCCCCCAGTCTGGTTCCTCATTTAAAACATTATTTCGAGTGACACCATAGTAAACTAAGTTTGAAGGTGATGATGGCTGAATACGATTCTGGCTGTCATCACAGATAGCACCATCTGGTTTGACCGATATAATCATCTCTCTGTCTGGCTCCTGTGCATCAGCAAAAACAAACTCTCCTGCTTCAGTGAACACATGTGCGAATGTCCAGATTGTTAGGTTTGTCTCCTCGACGAGGAATTTCAACTCTGTGAACGCCCCGTAGTCAAATGTTGGGTTGGAGTTATACAAATGGTCCTTTACATACACGGGATAATTGCTGAGACTTCGGTCAGTTTCGTCAATGTAAATACGGAACACAATCATATCTTCTATCTCCAGACATATAACCGGATTAGGAATATACGGTACATTGGTAACTGGCGACGCTGACTGTAGAAGTTTTCGTCTCGCACTTGCTGGTACATAGCTGGGAGAAGCAGTAATTGGTGCTGAAATAAAAGAATATATAAAATAATTATTTTATTAATCTATAACAATGACAAGAAACATTGACTGCACTGTCCCTGTGTTGTTTTTACTGGCAGTAGATCTCAACGTTCAGCACAAATCACATATACACCAAAGACTCCATGCATAAACTGCATAGACTGATAACTAAATATAAAATGGTGATTATGATTACATATACAAGCAGAGAAACTAGCATAGATACCAAATGATCATTAATTAGCTATTTTTGTTTGAATCTCAAAAAGACTATGACATGCATCTGTAACCAAGTGTGCATGATTCTGATACAAAGTCTTGCTTCATCTGTTACAGACTGTGATAACAAGTATTTTTGACGAAATATTTCTGAATGAAATTGTATCAGAATTTAGCATTTATTGCTGCCAGTCAGCCACATATGATTTAATGGTAAAGAAAATCAACATATATTAAGTTATCCCACATTACTTTTAGTTTTTATTCTGAATGTGATTGTTCACGCCAAACAATATTTCACTTGAAATGATACTTTGTATGCCATTTTAAGATATATTTTATCAACTTACTTTGCAAGATGTCCATCTGTTCCTTGTCTGTGATGATATGACCTTGTATTTCAGTTGTAGTAAAGCTAACAATGATAGTTAATTTGGTGCCAGATGTGTGTTGACTTGGGCCAACAGTGTTAGGGACAGTCTGCAATACAAATAACATAATATTTTACGTCTGTCACCGTATAGCCACAAGTTACAGTTATTGCACTGGGTATTTTCATCCTACCATATTAGGAAATGCAAATTCCAAATATGGAACAATTATGCATATAAGTGCCCTCTAATGATAAAAACAAACATGGCAGCCCCCAAGGTCTGACCGGACTGCACACTAAGAAGTTCGCTAAATCTGTTCTAAGTTTTTTGGATTTTGGTATTCCCATGTATCCTTGGGTGTAAAAGATGTATAATAATAAGGTTATTACAAGGATAACATCTTTACCATTACCAGTATGACTTGGCTGTCTGCACTGCATCATGAGAAAATGTTGATATAGAAGACATTGGCATTGAATAAATGTAATCAACTTTGTATTAAAATGTAATTCCAGCTATATAGCTATTAAAGAATATGATTATGGTATGCAAGTATGTGATATGTTATTAAATAACATGCAAATTGAAAAAGTCATGTGATATGCTCATTTCTGTTTATGCAAGTATCTATTGGTTAGAGCTATATTCAATTGAAGTGCACAGAACAAAATCATTTTCAAATGCTCGCAAATCATGTGTTTTCGCTTCTCATATGTTATCTTCACACTGCACATCACCGCATACAATGGTAAATAGAAAACGATAAATAGTGTCTTACAAGGAACTTGTTCTCGTATAGAAATATTACAAAATAAAAATTATTCTATTGTTTGTTTGTTTTTACTGGCGAAACGTTATTAGCGAGCATAAATTTCATGAAAATTTACATCATGATTTAATTCATTAAGTTTCAAACATTGGCAACAACTATATCCGTTCATCACGCTCCAAATGACAGTGATGTTACGAATTGCCTCTGAAGCCCATTGTTGCACTAGTAAATGTACTTGCATCAAGTTGCAGGCCGAACTTACATTTACAAAATGTAGGTACAGCGGTGCCTTTTTTACAGCATAAAACCCGCCATACTATGCATACCTTGATAACACCAAATTAGCAAACCTCAAAGTTTTGACAGCCATGTCACCAAATATTAAAAACACAGCACAGGTTGTACAACCTAATCATAAACATCATAATCCACCATTATCAACGTGATAACACAACATAGAATATCAAAAAGTAGTAAATACCTCAGTAGTGCTATCGCCTGTCAAAGGATCTGTAGTAATTATCTGTAGCTGTGCTGCGGCATTCAGTGTGCCACCAATAGTAGGTGATGTGGCTTCACAGACTGTGTCACATAGTTCTTGTGGTGTAACATAGGAAGTACACTGACACCTAAAAAAATACAAACATTGACAAAAGCATATTGATGTAAAAATATAAAAAATGCCTTCCAAGATTATTTTTGACAGCTTACAATATGTGTGCAATATTTTATGGTCTGAATTTGTTTGGATTGCAGGAAATCTGAACTGAACGATTTCAGTGCATATGAACGTTGGTAGTTGTTACGTTATGGCTTATTAGATGTACAAATTTCATTTGCTGACATTTTTAAACAGTGTTTCAATGTGCATAGATTCACAAGGATTTGTCCTGAATTATCATGGATCAATTTAACACTGACCAAAACATCTCCCTCAATTTGTGCATATGCATACTATCAAATAATTGTCCTAAGACCCCAGTGAAGTTTTTTATGTATGTTGTTTTAGTTCAACTTTGAATTACCGTAAATACTGACATAACCTTTTCCCTACCAGACTTTACCGCCCGAATATTTCTGAACTTTCTCCTCATATTCTGGAAATGAACTCCAATTTTGGAGCCAACAGACAATATGAAAGTTAATTTTGCTCAAAAATGTGGCTATTTTTGTCATGATCTTCGAAGGAAAGTGCAGATTATAAATAGGATTATTTTGTGAATTTGTGATGAAAAGAGAAAACTGGTTGTGAAAAGGTTAAGCCAATTTAGCACTGAGAAATGTTATAAACAAAAAGATCCCTTCCCAGATTGTTAAATTTCATAAGGAAAACTTTGCCTCAAATAAAATATAAAACATAAAATAATATGGCATGGTATACTGACCTGGCAAGATTAATATTAAGTGTTCCCCCGTCAACACCACATGCAGGTGTACAGTCATAGCTATTGGGATCCACACACTGTCTGGAACTAGCAAGTCGCAGCTGAGTAATATCACAACGCATATCTACTTGTGGCTGACAATCACTTGCGTCGTTTCCGGAAGTTTCTTTATCGTCAATCTGATTGTAATATATATAACCACTCCAACATACACAAGCTCCATTAGATGTCTGGAATGCTCGGTTCGCACCCTCACAGATACATAGGGGACTGCCAGGAGGAGCATATGCAGAGCTTCCACACGGTCGACAGGCTTGCTGCCCAAGCATGTCATTATATGTATCTTCAGGGCAGTCATAACACTGATCATATCGTTGGGCTTTCTCTATGTTTCCATACATTCCCATGGGACATGGAGTAGGGGAACCAGAACCAGCCGGGCAATAGTATCCAATAGGGCAGGGGTTGTTTCTAGGATCTCCGGTTCCTTCTGGGCAGTAGTAACCAGCTGGGCAAATGCGACACTCATACCGTTCAGTATGATTACCGTAAGTACCTGCTGGACATATCTGACATGAACCATCAATATCTGGTCTGATATTAGCATGGTTGACAGCCATGTATCCAAGAGGACACTCAACTGGAACCTCGCTACCTTCCGGACAATATTTAGGAAAGAAGCAGCGAGTATAGAAACTGGATCCTAACGGACAATAATAACCACCTGGGCAAATCGGTGGATCACCAGTTACCCCTTCACAATAATGTCCAGGTCGACACACAACTTCTATTGAGGCTCCTTCTGGGCATTCATAGGTAGGTCTGCATGGAATACCATGAACATTGATGGTATCATTGGGACAGTAATATCCAGGGGTGCAAAGTGGACAATCTTCATTGCTGACTCTTCCAGTTGTTGTACTCATCCTACCACCAGTGCAGGGTTCTGGATATACCATAGCTCGCTCACAGTAGTGACCAACTGGGCATGGATTTTGTCGATAATTCACAATGCCAGTGTCATTACACCAAAACCCAGGGCGACAAGGAGTGCAATCTCCCTCACTGGTGGCACCGGGGGTATCACGGAAAGTATACAGCGGGCATTTAATTGGTGCTGTTCCATTCTCACAATAATAACCAACTGGACAATCATATGAAATTGGATCTCCCTCAAAACAGTGCTGGCCAGCAGGACATGCCTTACAATTGGATAACTGACTAGCTCCAACTTCCTCCCTCAGTGTTTCATTCGGACATGGTATCGGATCTTCTATTCCTTCGGGGCAATAATGACCAGATGGGCAAGGACCAGCACAAACTGTATCTGGAGGGCATGGATCTTGATCCGGGTTTGCAGGAGGAGAATAATCATCTGGTGTATAGTCTTGACTACCTGCCAAACAGAAATAACCAGCGGAGCATGGACCAACAATGTAACCTCCTCGACAGTAAACACCTGCTTTACACGGCTGGCACTCGTAAGCAGATTTCAGCTTTGTGGTGTTGTCATACGTGAATGTCCCATTTGGACATGGTATTGGGTACATGGTGGCAGCTGGACAGTAATGATACGCTGGACAAGGCTGGGGATCTGGCTCCAAAGCACTTTGACAATATAATCCTGCTTGACATGCTATACACTCATCAAACCCTTCACCTGGTTGGTAAGTCCCGGTAGGACAGGGATATGGCTCAGTAGTACCATTCAAACAGTAGTGACCAACAGGGCATTTAAGATGACCTGGTTCTGGGTGTGAAGTTGTGTCATTAGCTGGACAATAAAATCTTGCATAACACAGACCAGTTTCACTGGTTTGACCATAACCAGAGCAGTAATGACCTCCAGGACAAGGAGAACAATCATCAATACCTGTAGCACCTAGAAAACATAAAAAACATATTTAATAAATCATAAATTGAACTCATTTTTTTTCCTTTATGCAAATGAATAACAGAATGAAAGTGAATCAACAGTTATATTCAATGAATTTGACAAGTGTTTCTATTTATTGACTTCAATACAAAATATCAGTACTTACATTTTATTCATTTTAAAATACAACTCTTTCAATACAATTTTATTTGAAATTTAAATGCCGATTGAAATGTTTTGACCAAACTTTGCAACTAAAGTTTATTTTGAAAGTCAACACAGCGGATTAACATCCATAATTTCTGTTAAATATTACATGATTCTGGCGGACAATGTACTGGTTTCAAATTATTTATGTTATTGTGCTCTAATGTAGATCCCGTTTCTCCTACACGTATATGTTTACCATATGTACCAGATGGACATATCTGACATATCTTTATATGGGTAGTCCTCGTAAAAACACACAATGATCAGACATGTAATTCCATTGTTGGAGTTTACATTAAAAAAATAGTTAATCATATTACATGCTGTAGTAAAATAATTATCGATGGGGGTGGTGGATTGACGAACATCTCACCGACTGAGGGCAGTATTGCATTAGCTAACTAAATACGTAACAGATGTATCATTCCGTGTTAAAATATTTCAGGTGTGATCCCGATAGAAGTAAACACGGAAACAATATTGAAATACAAAACTGAGTACGAAGAAAGCCTATGTCGATACAGCACTCAAATTTATCCGTAATTCCATTGTTGGAGTAAATAGTTAATCCCATTACATTCTGTAGTAAGAAAATTACTTACCATCGGAAGGTCTTATTGTACCAGGCGGGCATTTCTTAGGCGCTGGGGTTCCTTCATCACAGTAAGATCCAGGTGGACAGATTCCATTGTTGGGATAATCAACTGTGGCAACTGGAATAGGACTCTTAGCGGCACCTTCACAGTAATATCCAGCAGTGCAAAGACCAGTGGGGTAACTATTACCAGCACCAGAACAGTATGTACCAGGTGAACAGTCTGTACACTCGTCTTCTGTACTCAACATGGTGACATTGTTAAAGGTACCTGCAGGGCAAGGTATAGGACTAGGTTCCCCTTCCACACAGTAGTGTCCTGAAAGGTTATAAATAGAAATCATTATTATTATAGATCTGACACTGAAAACAATAGAATTTACCTACCCATAAAATACAATACAGACAGGTTTGAAAGTGTTATCGACGCATTTGAATGTTTTTCCTATTTGGAAATCACATTCATATTTGTGTATCACATTCAAAGACTTTCCTTCCAGAAGTGCTATAGTGTGTGATCTAAAAAAGAAACTTGCAACTGAACACAAAACCTTTGCACAGAACAAAACATTTGTTGTTGCCAGTTTGGGCTGTTATCATTAATTTATTAAAAATTACAACTACAGGCAGAAAAAAAATGTATAATAATGAAGTTACCATGACAGTCAGCAAAGTATGCAGTCAGGCAGTACAGGATTGCATGGATATCTACAAAGCATACCTCAATATGATCATTGTACTGCCTTTGCACATACTCTCTGGTATTCTCGTAATATGCTACATTATCACATGACTATGCTGCATATTATTAACAGCCACGCTGTTTAGCGTGAAATACCATTGCCAATGTGGTATGGTAAAATCTTTATATTCACATCATTATCTTAAATAGAGAAAAACAAATGCTATGGTACCATGTACATAAAAATTCAGACCAAATAATATAGTCAGTTGTAATGCAATTACATTTGTAAATATACTGACTAAAATTTTATTTTGACCATATACTTACCTGACATGCATGGTTCTGGAGAAGTCATATTCATATATGGACACATAAAACCATCCGGACATATAGTACAGTTTCCTTGGCCTTCATTGCCGTTATAATAACCAACTGGACATCCCAGATGAGTTGTTGCCCCAATCGGACAATAATATCCAGCGGGACATATGTAGCCCATTGCTGGATCGGTTGGCGTTGGTGTTGAACTCCCACCAGTGCATACGTAGCCAGCATAGCATAATGGTGCATTATCCACCCGTACAAAACCTTGTAGATTACAGTAGTGACCAGGTCTACATTCTTCGCAGTCTTCAGCCTGGGTTACTTTAGTATTTATTGAAAATGTACCAATCGGGCATGGTTCTGGATATGCAGTTCCGTTCATGCAGTAGTACCCACGTGGGCAAATATCGTTACCAGTAAATGTAGAATTGTCGGTGTAATCGACAAGGTGACCTGCTGGTGTTGGTGATGCAGCTCCACCAGTGCAGTAATAACCAGCAAAGCATTCATCAGTTGGTGTAGTTAATGCCGGGGTTTCACAATAGAAGCCGGCTGTACAATCAGTACAGTTGTCAACATTCCATAGATACGTACCATCTCCATAGGAACCAGCTGGACATGGTTTGGCTTCACCTATAGCTGTTCCTGGGGGGCAGTAGTATCCTTGTGGACAAG
Organism: Saccoglossus kowalevskii; assembly: GCF_978046115.1. Taxonomy (NCBI): domain Eukaryota; kingdom Metazoa; phylum Hemichordata; class Enteropneusta; family Harrimaniidae; genus Saccoglossus; species Saccoglossus kowalevskii. The sequence continues at coordinate 41,532,372 of NC_140645.1, read as the reverse complement.
GAACAGCTGCAGTACCTGTCAACATACAATAGTAAAAAATAGTAATTACTATTAACTCAGATACCTTGCACAAAAACTCATCAACAGCAGGTCTATTTGTTTGTCATTTTACACCATACACATGTGTCATATCACCCTGATCTAATTTGCACCAATAAACAATATTTGAATGTGTCAGATTATAAACAAATAAATATTTCTATATTTCCTACGAGAAAGATTTCTTTCTTTCTTTCTTCGTTTGACAAAATGCTTACTTTGACAGTCAAACTAAATCAAAGAAAGCTTAGAAAGAACTCCCGTGTGCTGAGAGTTTTGGAGACACATTAAAAATTAATTCAAAATTACTTATACTTGAGATATTGATGGAATAGCTGAAAACTAATTATGTAAATAAGGTAACTAATATGAACAGATTTAAGTGTAAAACTAATAATGTCTGCACAATGTACCAAGTTTCATTGAAATGTGATAAGAACCAAAAAAATATTAATTATTATGCTAATTAGAGAATTAATATGAACAGATTTTAACCCAAAATTAATCAGACTGTCTATTGTCCTAGAGCATTTATGTACCAAGTTTTATTCAAATGTGATGATCAATACTTGAGATATCAGTATTAATTATGTTAATTAGATGATTAAGAAGCATAAATATTTACCAAAAACTAATATGGTGCATAGTCTTACGTTCATTGAAATGTGATGGGTACTCTTTAAAAGTTTCATTGAAATACAATGAGTGGTTTTTAGACATCATAGAACAGCAAAAAATTAACTAATTATGCAAATTAGGTAATTAAAAGGCACAATTATTTATCCCAAAATTAATCAGGTCTCTGCATAGTCCTAGAATATCTATGTCGCAAGTCTCATTGAAATGTGATGATTAGTACTTGAGATATCAGGTGAAAAGCTGAAAATTAACTAATTATGCTAATAAGGTGATTAATATGCACAAATATTTACCCAAAAACTAATAAGATCTCTGCACAGTCCTCAAGTAACTATGTACCAAGTTTCATTGAAACGTGGTCATTACTACTCGAAATATCAAAAGCTGAAAATTAATTAATTATGCAAATTAGGTAATTAATATGTACTGATATTACCCTAAAAACTATCAGGTATGTGCAGTGTCATATGACACCTATGTACCAAGTTTTATTGAAATGTTATGATTAGTACTTGAGATATCAGTGGAAAAGCCGAAAATTTATTAATCATTATGTAAATTAGGTAATTAATAATATTAACAGATTTTTACCCAAAACTAATCAAATCTGCGCATTAGTTCAGAGCATCCATGTGCCAAGTTTCATTGAAATCCAATGAGTGGTTCTTCAAAAATCAGTGGAACAGTCATAGAACAGCTTAAAATCAGTTAATTATCATGCAAATTAGGTAATTAATATTCATAGATAGTTACCCAAATCTAATCAAATCTGCGCACTAGTTCAGAGCATTCATGTGCCAAATTTCATCAAAATCCAATGAGTGGTTCTTCAGATATCAGTGGAACAGTCTTGGAACAGCTAAAAATCAGCTAATTATCATGCAAATTAGGTAATTAATATTCATAGATTTTTACCAAAACCTAATCAACTCTGCGCATTATCCCAGAGCATCTATGTACCAGGTTTCACCAAAATTTGATTAGTGGTTCTTGAGATAACGGTGGAACAAAAAAAGTGACATACATACATACATACATACATACATTTCTCTTTTTTATTACTCAAGTATTAAAAGTAACAATTATTTACAGTTTAAAAACTCACACGTAGGTGAGGGGAAAGGAACAATTAAACTAATATTAAATCGAATAATAATTAACGAGTGAAGTGATGTCGATTACAATTGTGTAAGTTACTGATAAACGAATGTATATATAAGGTAAATGCGAATGAATAAAGCGAGATTGAAATGTGCGAAAAATGATGATATGTTGAAATTAAACGGGTACATAAACGAGTTGAATTTTGCGATTGTTTCTTTGCCAATGTCTATTTTGCGTTGATCTTCTGTAGATTTGTTACGTGATAAGTAGTCTAGCCATTGTCGATGACATCCGAAATTCTTAGTGCGTCCCCATCTAGTGTAGCCACTGCACCATTGACACACCACTGTAGTTCAAATACGCCCAATGTCTTCATAAGTAGATGGTAGTTGTAATCGCACGTTATTCTATATTTCAGGCGAGAAAAGAAGCACTGTACCACACTGACTTGAGCTGAATCTTTCAGTTTGTTGTATCTGGTTATATGTATAGCTGTTTTGAGTGATGAAAGTAAATAGCACAACAAGCGATGTGACTGAGTGGTGGTTTTCCCCCTCGGTGGACCAAGAACATAGTAGGCAAGAGGTACATTTTGCCAATCAAGTAATTTATAGATAATTGTGTTGAAAATATCAAAAAGTGGTGTAAGCCGTGGACACTCGACAAAAATGTGAGCTATATCCTCCTTTTGTTTACAGAATGGGCAATTATCAGTATTTTGGAGACCAGATTTCAGTAGGAAGCTGCCAGTGGGGTAGGCGCCATGTAAGAGCCGCCACTGGAGGTCGCCTTCCTTTTTGGTAATAGGTGAAATATAGCAGTCGTTGTAATTTGGCCGATGTTCGTCTGTCAGAGAGAGTACATCTGACCATATGTTGTAACGGTAAGTAGTGTGTTTCAATAGGTAATTTGTAGAAATGATAAATTTGTAGATGGAACCTTTCTGTAACTTATAAAGTGGGCAGTTGAGTAGTATATTATTGTCATCATCACGATAAAGAAGCTCAAGATGATAAGATGACTCAGTGACTTGTGTGCTAACATTACTGTAGTTGTTGATAATTGTTTTCATTCCTACTGGTATCGCCCGGTGTGTGATGTCTAGTGCCATTTTAAGCAGCCTTTTAGAATAACATGGTACTTTGCCATATAAGCTTTCTGTGTCTAGCCATTTGTTGTTCGACAAGAGATCACCAATTTTAGTTATACCACCTTCACAAAAATGAGTAAGAACAAGTGGCACTTGTTGTATTGGATGTAGTATTAAGTTGTTGTGAAAGAGAGGTTCCTGGCAGACAGCATTGTATGATGTTGGCTGATTTCAGTAGGAAGCTGCCAGTGGGGTAGGCGCCATGTAAGAGCCGCCACTGGAGGTCGCCTTCCTTTTTGGTAATAGGTGAAATATAGCAGTCGTTGTAATTTGGCCGATGTTCGTCTGTCAGAGAGAGTACATCTGACCATATGTTGTAACGGTAAGTAGTGTGTTTCAATAGGTAATTTGTAGAAATGATAAATTTGTAGATGGAACCTTTCTGTAACTTATAAAGTGGGCAGTTGAGTAGTATATTATTGTCATCATCACGATAAAGAAGCTCAAGATGATAAGATGACTCAGTGACTTGTGTGCTAACATTACTGTAGTTGTTGATAATTGTTTTCATTCCTACTGGTATCGCCCGGTGTGTGATGTCTAGTGCCATTTTAAGCAGCCTATACATACAGACATACAGACAGGGTAACTGCAAAGACTCCCTTTTGTGCTTCGCACACGGGAGTCAAAAATCGTTGTTTGACAATTTTGAAGAATCAAGGTTTTATTTCATACTAGTTTCACCTGTCTTGTCTAATAAAACTTTGTTGGATGAAAACATTACCAATACGAACAGACAAATATGAAGCTGTCATTCATTACACACGTACTAGTATTACCCATTCAAATACTTTGCATATGCAAATTAACTTTTTCACCTACAGACTTTCTTGCTCAAATTTTTCTTCAGTTTTTACTCAAAATAATTTGGCTATTACAATCTTCTGAAGGAAAGTGCAGACTATAAACAGGACTATTTTGTGAATTTGTGATGAAAAGAGGGAACTGGTGGTGAAAAGGTTAAACCATATTTTTCCAGTAATTGCAATTAAGTTTGAAAGTGAAAATAAATTCCGGAATGCAGTATACAGTCATAACAAGAGGGTGAATGTATTTATCATTTGCAGTTGGCAAGAAAAAATATTATTTTGGTTATTCTAATGGATTATTAGGGTCATAAAAAAATTATAAAATGAGAAGTGACTTACCATTGGTTGGATCACAGAAAAATCCAGCTGGACATTCTCCACATTCACTTTGTCCACTCTGGGGTTGGAATGTACCATTTGGACATAGTAAGGGTTCCCAGGAACCAATCGGGCAGTAGTGTCCAGGAGGACAGAGTAAATCATATGGACTTGCAATAGCTTGACCACCAGGACAGTAGTACCCGGCATCACAGTCACCATCCGGTACAATATTTCCAATTCCTAAGATGAAACACAAAACGTACTGGGTAATTGTATTATTCAATTCATATTGACAATTTAATTTTATGACAAATCATAGTATTTTATGTGACTGTACGCTTTCTGAATTTCATTCCTCATCAACAAAACTGATTGTAAATGTTAGTATTTTAACATACATATTTCTAATACTGTTAACCCTTGAGTGGCATCATTTTTTCCGTTAAAATTGAATTTTTCTATAATTTCTGTGTTTTCCTATTGGCAAGTGTTCATCAGAATTTTTGAAAACAATTTCACAGCCTTATTTTCTGAATTGTTACAAAAGTTTACTTTGGTGTTCACCAGAGGTTTAAAATATACTGTAAATCGTTTTATTTTCGCTGCTATGCATTTTCACAATATATGATTATATGGCATTTGTAGAGACAAAAATATGCAAAAGACACCAAAAATGATCAATGAATTTTTTTGTTGCAAAACTCAAGTGGTTTACAGTAAGCATGATAAATTACTGTATAACTCAGTGCAGTGGTGAAGTATTAAATTGGAAGTCAGTGGACTCCTTTGTACCATTTTTGACCATTTTTGTATTATCAGGCTCCCTCCTATTTTGCATACTCGCCCACCATTGTGTTTTTAATACTCCAAACATACTCTGGCAAAATACACTGACATGGCCTTTAATTGGCATATATGATTTGGATTTTTGTCAGAAAGACTATGAACTATGGTATGGCTTGTACACAAAATAAATTGATCAGTTCTCTGTAATGAAAGAGTTTATAAAAACGTGCATATAAATATAATTGTCAAAATTTACATAAATGGAATCACATACCTTCACAATATTTGCCTGCTGTACAGTTTACACAATCTATGACATCGATGTTTAGATATGATCCAGTATAGGTACCAGAAGGACATGGGAATGGAATATCGGTACCAACAGGGCAGTAGTGACCAGGAGGGCAGTCATGCTGATCCGGAGTATCGCTTGTGTGGTTACAGTAATAACCGGCATAACAATATCCAGTTGGGAATGCTAATCCTGCTGTCTGGCAGTACATGCCGGGAATGCATGGTTCTGGTTCGTCTGATCCAGTGGGGCAATAGTAGCCAGATGGGCACAGTCCTCCAACGCTGAGAGAGAAGTCTGGACACACACAGTCATATAACGGATGACAGGTATCGTTTGGATACACATAACTAGTAGGAGTTGGAAGTGGTGCAGCAAAACCAATGTCAAATGGCCGATACATATCAGAACCACCTTTACAGTAATAACCTTCATCACAGAGCCCTGATGGGTATGATAGACCACTACTTTCACAGAATAAACCAGGTGGGCAGAGCTCACAACTTGCATCACTTACTTGGCCAGTAAAATTGTTGTATGTGCCACCTGGGCATGGATACTGATCAGCAAACATCGTTCCAACGAGGCAATAATGTCCGACCGGGCAATCTACGGGGACTATCGTAGTGTTGACACAATATTTACCAGCAGGACAAACATAACATGCATCCAATCCCTCAATTGGTGAGTAAGTACCAGGCTCGCATGCCTGAGGTTGAGCAGAACCTTGAGGACACTCATATCCGGCAGGACAGAGACCTCCTTCTCCTGTGTAATCATTATTATCTGGAGCGGAAATATTAACACCATGTGTGCAATAATATCCTGGATCACAGTCACCGGCAACATGATCTAACCCTGGAATGTCACAATAACTACCACCAGAACATTCAGTACAGTCGTCAGAAGATGCCAAGCCTTCAATTGGTCCATATGTACCTGCTGGACATGGTTGTAAATCATAAGCTGTACCAGCTGGACAGTAATACCCTGGCTCACAGGGAATGGGATAGTCTCCTCGAATACAGTAATATCCAGCTGGGCATTCCAGGCACACAGCAGCACCGGTCACATTCATGTAGGTGCCATTGGAGCATGGAATGGGTCTCTCACTTCCTAGTGGACAATGATGTCCAATAGGGCAGATATCTCCAGTTACACCATCTGAAAGTGAAATAAAAATCCTTTATCTTAGATATAATTATTACATGCAGCTATAGATTCCTCAAATGATAGTGTGATTTGTTTTGATACCCCATTGTCCAAATAAGTTTAATAATTAAAAACAAAATAATTATTATAATGAATGAATGAATACAACTATATGATTATTTGTATATAAACATATAATATAAATATATTTGTATATAATCAAGTGGAATCATTGTATCTCATAGAAGTATCATGCATGTGTTGATCCATACTATGTAAAGTAATACTTACCAGTAGGATTTGCTATATAGGCAGCACTGCTACAGAAATATCCCTCATCACACTGATCAGTGACATTGGGTTGTCCTGATGTCAAGCAGTAGTATCCACCATCACATGGAAGACAATCTGATATATCATCCATACCCTCCTGAGGTTGGCGATAACCAGCACCACAATCCACAGGAGTGGGTGTACCTTGTGGACAATAGTGGCCAACTGGACATAGATAACCATACGATTCACTGGTTGGGTTTGGTGTTGTGGCTCCGAGCTCACAGTAATGTCCAGCTGTGCATTCGTCAAATGGTGTCACCAATCCAGGATTTGGACAGTAGTATCCTGGATCACAGAGTGGACATTCAATATCAGCACTCAGGCCTGTAGTGTTGCCATAACGTCCTGCTGGACAATCAATTCCAGCCACTGATCCCTCTTCACAATATCGTCCCATTGGACAAATATTGCCAGTGACCCCATCAGTTGGAGTTGGAGTTTCAGCACGTCCAGCACAGTAATAACCAGCATAGCACACAGCTGTTGGGGCAGTTAAACCAGCTTCCTCACAATAATAACCAGCTGTGCAATCAGTACACTCATTTTGACTGGCCAGATTGCTCTGATTGGAGAATGTTCCAATTTCACATTTATTTTGTTCTGCATATTCAGTGCCAATAGGGCAATAGTGTCCTGGTATACAGTCCATTGGAACAATAACTCCAGTTATGTTTCCATATTCGTAAGGATCACAGTAAAATCCACTTAAACATGATTCACATGAAGGTTGGCCTTCTGTTGGTTGATATTCTCCTCTTGGACATATTAAAGGTTGTGGACTTCCTACTGGGCAGAAGAAACCCTTTGGACAAACATACTCTGTTGGTGTCTTAGTGTTTTGTCCCCCAGGGCAATAGTAACCAGCATCACAAGGACCAGTTGGTTCAGATAGACGCTCTCCTTCGCAATACATCCCAGGAGTACAGGACAAACAGTCTGCTAATTCAGTGTTGTGTGTTGTATTTGAGAAAGTACCATTCGGACAAGCTGTAGGTACTGCGGTTCCAACTTCACAATAGTGGCCAACAGGGCAGTTATACTGAGGTGGATCTGGTCTGATATCAATTCCAGGGCAGTAAAATCCTGCTGAACACTCTGCTTTGGGTTCTGCTAGCTCATAATCATCACAGTACCAGCCACCTTCACACTCCACGGGGAAGGAGGTTCCTACAGGACAGTAATATCCAGGCGGACAGCGATTACCAGTATAATCAATATTAGGGCAGGTACACATTGAAATATCAGTCGCATTTCCTAAAGGTAATGGCCTAGAGCTCCAAGATCCACCAGTACAGAACCAACCAGCACTGCAATTACCCGTAGGCACCTCCAGTCCATCTCCCTCACAGTAGAGTCCTGGTGGACACAGCAAACATGAGGTGCTGTTTTGTTGGCCTTCAAGCCTGTTGTATGTTCCCTCTGGACATGGATACTCTATGTTGTATTCAGTTCCTATAGGGCAGTAGTGACCAACTGGGCATGGGTAGATGATAGGATCACTTGTATTTCCTGGACAATAGTGCCCAGCTAGGCAAGGTGTACACGAACTCTCTCCTTCAATGATGGTGTAGGTACCAGCTGGACAGGGTATAGGTGTTGGTGTATTGGAAGGGCAGTATGTACCTGGTGGGCAGACTCCACCCACACCTGTGTGGCCATCAGTGGCAGTTGGAGTAGCTGTGTTGACACCAAGTTCACAATAATGGCCAGCATTACAGGGGCCATTAGGCGCAGGAGATCCAGGAATACTGCACTGTTGTCCACCAGTGCATTCTGTGCAGTCTGATTCCTGTATTAAACTAGTAGTAGCCCCATATGTGCCAACCGGACACATTTGAGTGTCCCAACCAGTACCCTCAGGGCAATAGTCTCCCTGTGGGCATCTTTCTGCATGGCCTTGTGTACAATAGTATCCTGCTGGGCAAATGTCACACACAGAAGCACCAGTATGATTCATAAAAGTTCCATTTGGACATGCTGATGGCCAAGCAGAACCCTCCTCACAATAATGACCTTCCCAGCATATATTTCCTGTGATTCCATCTTGAGGTGTACTTGTATTTGCACCAATAATACAATAGAATCCAGCTTGACAAAGACCGGTCACGTTGGTTTGCCCAGATGACTCACAATAGTAACCACCAGTACAATACAAACAGTCATCAACTGCATCCATTCCTGCTGAGGGTAGGAATGTCCCAGAAGGACATGTCACTGGGTAGTCAGTGCCATTTGGACAGTAGTAACCAGCCCAGCAGACATCGCCATAGACTTGACTGATAGGATTTGGTTCTTCTGAGGCAAGGGTACAATAGAAACCAGCCCAGCATAGTCCAGACTCTTTTGTAAGACCAGTCTGTCCACAGTAATAACCTCCGGTACAGTCACTGCATTCAGCAGCACTTTGCAGACTTAACTGATCACTGTATGTACCCATTGGACATCCCACACCAGTGATGCTCCCTATTTCACAGTACTTTCCTGCTGGACAAATATTACCAGTCACAGCATCGGTTGGAGTGGAGTTATAGGCACCACTTGTACAATAATAACCAGCTGTACAATCACCACTTGGTTCAATATTTCCTTCTCCTTGACAGAACATCCCTGGGGTACATGGCGTACATTGACCAGCATTATAAAGGCCAGTCATGTTACTGTAGGTACCTGCTGGGCATAAATATTCTCTCTCGTATGTAGTACCTTCTGGGCAGTATGAGCCTTCAGGACAGATGATCGGAACAGCCACACCTCTGTAACTTCGGTATCTTCCACTGAAGTTGCCAGCAAGTGTCATATTCTCTGCATCTAAGTCTTCATAGTCGCCAAACGCTTTACAATAGAAACCTTGCGGGCATATATCACAGTTTGATCTGCTCCAGTGTGGTTGGTAATATCCACTGGGGCATCCAGTCTGGTTCCAGCTACCTTCAAAACAGAAGTGCCCAGGACTACATGCCAGATCCACAGGTTGAATTGATGCCTGACCCCCTGGACAGAAATACCCGGCAGCACAGAGACCACTTGGGGCAGCAAGACCATATTGTTCACAATAAGAACCAGGAGTACATTCCTCACAGTCTGTAATATTAACATTGTATTCCTTTCCAGAGAATGTTCCAGGTGGACATGGCTCCTCAATTTCAGTTCCTTCAGGACAGTAATAACCAGCTGAGCATGGTTCTGGGTCTCGTACAATTGAACTACCATTACAGAAGTAACCAGCAAGACACAGACCACTTGGTGCGGCTAATGCATGTACCTCGCAGTATTGACCAGCTGGACATAGTAGAGGACGATCTGATCCTTCTGGGCAGTATGTACCAGGGTGACATATTCCGCCAGTGTCATTCAGCGAATAAATCGGACATTCTGAAGCTGAGTAACTTGCTGAGGTATTGATAAAGATATTTGGTTGGTTTGTGTATGCTCCTTGTGCACAGTACCATCCAGGTGCACACTTATCAGTCGGGACATCCAAGCCATCTCCTTCACAATATTCACCCGGGGTGCAAGGAAGACAGTCATAGATGTTGTCACCTAAAGTTCGGTTGTTGAATGTACCTGCAGGGCATGGGTGTTGGGTTGCATACTCTGTACCTTCTAAGCAATAGTATCCCTTCCAGCACGGTGTATCCAAATATGTTGTAAAGTTAGCCAAGCAATAGTAGCCCGTTGGACATGGTTGACAAATTGGTTGCATGGTGAGGTCATTGTAAGTTCCAGCTGGGCAACCAATGGGGTATGCTGTACCAACAGGACAGTAAGTACCCTCCCAACATGGCCCACCAAAACCTGTATTGTTGTTATTTGGAGCAGGTGTATCAACACCAAGTTCACAGTAAAAACCTTCAGTACATTGACCTGTCACTGCTGTAGCACCTGTCTCACTGCAATAAAATCCTGGATCACACTCAGTACATTCTGCAGCATCTTTCAACATCCCCAGTGGTCCATACGTGCCAGTAGGACATGATTCCCAATTGAATCCAGTGCCTTCCGGACAAAAGTTTCCTGCACGACACGGATCAGCCCTATCTTTATTTATGCAGAAGTATCTAGCCGGGCAGATATCACAGGCACTGGCTTGTGTGTGATTCATATAGTATCCATCGTTGCATGGAATAGGTGCACTACTTCCTAATTCACAATACGAACCAGCAGGACACTCATCGCCAGTAACACCATCTAATGGAGAGCTTGTATTAGCACGACTCGTACAGTAAAACCCTGGATCACAGTCTTCTGTGACATTAGTCTGGCCTTGTGTGTCACAGTATTTACCACCTGTACAATCTATACAGTCTGATAATTCATCATGACCAGTGTCATGTAAAAAGGTGCCAATTGGACATAGTATTGGATCATATGTGCCCTCTGGGCAATATCTACCAGCTGGGCAAGTATCCCCATAGACCTCACTGATAGGGTTTGGGTCAATAGCACCAAGTGTACAATAGTATCCTGGTAAGCATGGTCCTGTTGGTGCAGTAAGACCTTCCGTTTGACAATAGTATCCTGGTGTACACGCTTGACATTCTGTAACATTCTCGAGTCCATACTCATTACTGAATGTGCCAACTGGACATTTGATCCCTTGATCGGATCCTTTTGGACAGTAGTAACCTGGCTGACATTCATACCCAGTCAAACCATCTGTAGGTCTAGAGTTATTAGCTGCTGAGACGCACACAAATCCAGCATCACAGACATCGGCATATGCAGTCAAGCCTTGCCCATCACAGTACGTACCACCTGGACAAGGCTGACATTGAGCGTGTATTTCCAACTTGGTAATGTTGCTGTAATACCCCTCAAGGCATGGATACTGATGGCTTCCTTCTGTACTTTCAGGACAATAATAACCAGCTACGCAATCCACTGGGATGACAACACCATGACTAGCGACACCATAGATCAAGGCAGCTTCTGTAGCATCACAATAATATCCAGCAGGACATGCTTTACATGTAGGCTTGCCTTCTTCATCCTGATACTGTCCAGATATGCATGGTTCAGGTGTTGGACTGCCAGTCGGACAAAAATGGCCGATGGTGCAATTGAACTCATCTGGTGTTGGTGTGCTTTGTCTAGCGGGACAATAGTAACCTTCAGTGCAATCACCAGTGGGTTCAGTATTATTATTTCCTTCACAGTACATTCCAGGTGTACAATCCATGCAGTCACTTATCTCCACATTACCTTCTGTATTGGAGTAAGTACCAGCAGGACATGGAGTTGGAGTGTGTGATCCCTGTACGCAGTAGAAACCAGCTGGACATAGCCCATGGGTTGGATCAGGTAGATGTTCTCCTCCATCACAGAAGTATCCTGCATCACATAAACCATTTGGCTGAGATCTTCCCCATTCCAGACAGTACATGCCTTCATCACACTCCACAGGGTAAGGTGAACCAGATGGACAGTAAGTTCCTGGCCAACATTTACCACCAGTGTAGTTGACTAATGGACAAGTACATTCAGAAATATCAGTAGCATTGCTGAATGGCAGTGGAGTACTAGTATATGACCCACCAGTACAGTACCATCCTTCACTGCAGTTACCTGAGGTATATTCTAAACCATCACTTTCACAGTACTCTCCAGCAGGACATTCCAAACAGTCTTCTAAGGCATCACTTCCAGTCACTGGATTATACGTTCCCATTGGACATGGATACTCTATATCATACCCTGTTCCAGCTGGGCAGTAATGACCTGTTGGGCATATAGTGTCTAAGTATGTTGTTGCATTCTCAAGACAGTAGTAACCAGCTTGACAAAGCTCACAGACAGGTCTCCCTGTCAGCTCATTGTAAGTTCCTGGAGCACAGCCAATTGGATCAGGTGATCCAACAGGGCAATAGTGGCCCACTGGGCAGATGGCCCCATCACCTGTGTGTCCACCATTGGGTTCAGGCATGTTGACTCCATATCTGCAGTAGTACCCCGCTGAGCATAATCCAGTCACATTGGCACTGCCCGGTTCTTGACAATAGTATCCACCATCACATTGCAAACATTGATCTTGTTCATAAATACCAAAGATTGGATTATAGGTTCCAGATGCACAGAGTTCTAAATCTGCACCAGTTTTCGCAGGGCAGAATAACCCAGGTGGACAGGGATCAGCTCTATCACGATTAACACAGTAAGAACCAGGTGGGCAGTCATAACACTCTGATGCCATGGAATGGTTCATATAAGTTCCATTTGAACAATACGTATGACTTGGGGATCCTTCTTCACAATAAGAGCCAGGTGGACATATATCACCAGTAACACCATCTCTAGGTGTTGGGGAACTAGCTGATCCAATACAGTAGAAACCTTCATAGCAGAAACCAGATACATCTGACAGACCAGTACCATTACAGAAATATCCTGGTGTACATGGAAGACAATCTGATGGGCTACTTTTCATTGGATCAGGTTGGTACGTTCCAGCAGGACAATCGATTGGTTCTGGACTTCCTTCTGGACAGTAGCTTCCAGCTGGACAAATGTCACCATAGGATTCATTGACAGGATTTGGATCTACTGCTCGTATGCGACAGTAATAGCCAGCTAAACATGTTCCATTGGGTTCAGTGAGGCCAGACCGCATACAATGCATTCCTGGATAGCAATCTGTACAGTCAGCTTCACTTGGAAGTTTATCACGATCTCCAAAGGTACCTTTAGGACATGGTGTATACCAGGAGGCACCAGCTTCACAGAAGGTACCTTGTGGACAGGGACCACCAGTAGCATCAGCAGGTTCAGGTGTTGGGGTGGTCGCATACAATACACAGTAGTAACCAGCTGCGCATATACCTGTTGGTGTTGTAATGTTTTCAGCCTCACAATAATGCCCCTCAGGGCAAGGTCGACATTCTGCTTCACTTTCCAGATTTGTAGTGTTGCTGTACGTACTGACAGGGCATGGAAACTGACGAGCTGTAAGTGTCCCATTGGGACAATTGAACCCAGCTGGACAATCTTTTGGTGTTACAACTCCATGTGATGGCGCCCCAATACCACTTTGTTCTTCCTCAATTGCTTCATTCTGATCGCAGTACATTCCAGCTGAGCATTCAATGCAGCTGCCTTGTCCTGGGAGTGGTTGGTAATACCCGGACATGCATGGTGTTTGGTCTGGACTACCTACTGGACAGGCATGACCAGCCAGGCATTCATTACCAGGTGGTTGAGCAGCTGTGGATCCCTCTGGACAGAACCATCCCTCATCACAATCTCCATTAGGTAGATCTCTACCCCATCCTGTGCAGTACATACCAGCAGTACAAGGTATACAGTCATTGTGGAGATGGTTAGCATAACGATCAGAGAAAGTACCAGGCTCACATGGTTCTGGGTAGGAGCTTCCTTCAGGACAATAGTGACCCATTGGACACATATCGCCAGTTGTTTGATTCACTGGATCTGGGAATATCGTACTTCCATTGCAGTAATAGCCTGTCGTACAGAGTCCACTTTCAGCATTTAGTTCATCATCCAGACAATAATAGCCAGGCGTGCAAGGAATAGGTTGAGATGATCCAGCTGGGCAGAACGAACCAGCATAGCACATACCTCCAGTAGACTGAGCAGGACAATGACATTCACTGCTATCATTTCCAAGAGTGGTTGGTTTATCTTTCCATGCCGCTAAAGAGCAATACCATCCAGGTGCACAGAGGCCAGCAGGTTCTTCCATCCCTCGGAATGGACAATATGTTCCTGGTGTGCAGAGCTCACAGTCATCAACACTCTCACCTCTTGTGCGGTTGTTGTATGTACCATTGTTACAAGGATATTGAATATCAAATTCGGTGTTAAGTGGACAGAAATGACCCACTGGACATTCTGTGATTGTGATGCTTCCTTCCTGGCAATAGTAACCTGCTGGACAATCTAAACAAGCACTCTGTTCTTCAATGGGATTGTAAGTACCAGCAACACACTGAGTAGGAACACTGCTACCAATCTCACAATAGGAACCAGCTGGGCATGGTCCACCATTCACTGATGTTTGGCTCGGTCTGGAACTATTTGATCCAAGGGTGCAATAAAAGCCTGCTTCACAGAAACCACTTGGGTACTCCAACCCTGGCACCTCACAGTAGTAACCTTCAAGACATGATTGGCATTTAGATTCTGATGTAATTCCAGTTTGGTTATTGAAAGAAGATGGAGGACATGGTTCAGGCTCAGCAGTTCCAAGACTACAATAGAATCCTGGAGGACAGATATTAGCATCACCCAGAGATAACAAACTCGGCATTGGTGAATCTGAGCCACTTCTACAGTAGTAACCAGCATCACATTGACCAGACTCCACTGTTGTATTCAATTCATTACAATAATAACCACCAGTGCAAGTGGTACATTGGGTCTCATTCAACAGGCCAGTCTGTGAACTGAATGTTCCAAAAGGACAGGATTCCCATACGTGTCCAGTACCTTCAGGGCAGTAGAATCCAGCTGGACAGTCTTGAGGATTAGAACCACTAGTGCAGTAATGACCTGACGGGCATCGCAGACAAACTTCATTCAATGTTGTATCAGTGTATGTACCAGGCTCACATGGCAATGGTTGACTTGAGCCTGCTGGACAGTAGTGACCAATTGGACAGACATTTCCAGTGGTTCCGTCTGTTGGTGTTGAGGTTGACGCACTACCGCTGCAAAAGTACCCTGCACTACAGTTCCCTGCCGTTGTTGACATACCATATTCAGGGCAATAGTCTCCAGGTGTACATCCTAGGCATTCATCTTCAGATGTTAGACCCAAGGTTGGATTATACGTTCCAGGCGGACACAAAGTTGATGTATTTGAACCAGATGGACAGTAGGCACCTTCTGGACAGATGTCGCCAGTTGTTCCATCAAGAGGCGTTGACATGTAAGCTCCACTGATGCAATAGTAACCTGCTGTACATTCACCAGATGGGGCTGAGAGGCCTTCCTGACCACAGTAATATCCACCAGAGCAAGGAGTACATTCATTGACAGAAGTTAGCTGAACCCTGTCACTAAACGTCCCATTAGGACATGGAAACTGTACAGCATACTCAGTACCATACACACAGTAATGTCCAGTTGGACAAGGCTGTGGATTCTGTATGCCATGAGAACAGAAAGTATCATTCTGCAGTGTAGCGTCACAGTAGAAACCAGATGGACACGTCTTACATGTGGACTGCTCCCACTCATCCTGGTACTCTCCAGGAATACATGGACTCGGCTGCACACTACCAATTTCACAATAGTGTCCAGGGGGACACTTGTAATCTTCTGGACGACTAACATTCTGACCACCAGGACAATAGAAACCAGCATCACAGAGATCTGTAGGTTCTGACAAACCATTATCCCCACAGTAGGAACCAGGCAGACATAGATTACAGTCTTCAAATGCTGTGTTTCCAGTAGCATTAGTGTAGTATCCAGATGGACATGATACTGGATTGTAAGTGCCTTGTGGACAGTAATGTCCTGTTGTGCAAATATCACCAGTTACACCATCAGTTGGATCTGGTACAGAGGCACCAAGTGTACAGTAATAACCCATGTCGCATTCACCAGAAACAATGGCCAGACCAGCTGAATCACAGTAATGACCTATGAAAAAAAAACCATTTAACATTAGAATATTAAAATATATCAAAGAGAGGCAAAAACAATTAAAAAAATAAAATAAAATAATGGAAACTGCATGCAGTTGATGGCACAAATCCACTTTATTTATGTTTCATGAAAACAAAATGTCATCAACACTCCATTTTTAGACTAAAAACATATCTTTTTTTTGGACCAATATAAGCATTAGTATTATATAAGCCTACTAACCTGGTGAACATGGTGTTGGCTGACTTGATCCACCTGGGCAAAATTCACCTGGATCACACTGCCCACCAGTGGCATTGTTAGGACAGTAACAACTTGATGTCATGTTATTATAGCCATAATCTGTTGGCATATCAGACCAGGCTCCACGAATACAGTACCATCCTGGTGAACAGGATCCACTTGATGTAGACAGTCCAGGTGTTGCACAGTATTCACCTAGAAGAAAAATGTAATTTAGCTCATTATCGTATGCACATATTAACCAAAATAATAATTTGTTTACGAAGAACCCACCACAGAACCTTCTATTGTCATATATTCAATAAAATTAAAGCAGGGAAGTCGTCACCTGCGCATGCGTCAGATGGCCATAGCGTGTCATTGTTTACAAACAAGTGTCTACCCATGAGCCTTTGCATTTTTAGCATGTGTTGTTCGATTGGGACTCAATTCCTGCACCTGTGCAGGTGATGACCCTCCTACTTCAATATTTTTAATAGAAACAAGTCTACACCAAGAAATACAATGTATATATACAATTTCAGAAATAAGCCTAATACGAGAATTCTGCTACAAAAATAATCCAAGATGGCATTAATGTTACTTATAGATTTAATTATGACAAAGATTGATAAATGGGAAGTGACACATATGGAGCATAGAGCAGTTTGTGCTGACTTCTTTGGTACACTGAATATGAAACTGATTGTGTTTGATAAAGTTGAAATAAATTACACAAGCAAACTCTAAATTCATAATCAAAAGTAAAGTTGACAAATCCAACAACACAAAACAAATGACTGACAAACCATCAACAAGGAGATGTTATTTCTAATCTATTCCAACTATAATAATTATTTGAGATGATATAATTTTTTTTTTACCTGGTGGGCATGGTACACAGTCATCTAATGATTGCTTTCCTGTCACACCATTGTAAGTACCAGCTGGACATGGATACTCAGTAGCAAACTCTGTTCCTGCTGGACAGTAATGACCACTAGGACATGGTGTATTAGAGTATGTGGTAGCGTTCTCTGGACACCAGTACCTACAATGTCAATGAGTGGAGAGGTGTAGGCTTGTTTATGTACATAATACAATAATTTGATATGTATGACATGACTCTATTTTATGATTCTATATCAAAATATTTTTTTTTTGACAGCTACAGAATGTGAATTTCTCTGAAAAATAACTAAAAATTTGTCTCATGTGATGCTAAAGTACCAATCTAGGAATAATAGTCTTGAAATGGCAATTGATGCAAAGTAATGATGGGAAACACTATTCATTTCTTGAAAGTATTTAGACAAAATGGCCATAAATTGTACAGTCAAGAATCTAATCATTTGACACCATAATTTTTCCCGCCAAAATTTTATATAATACGAGGTTATTAAGTATGCACGAAGACAGTACAGGGGGAATATCGACCAGTGCCCAGTGGAGGTCGATGCGATGATGTTCTGTCTTAGTGCATACTTTGAAGTATCCTTATAATAACCTTTAAGTTATTATTATACATCTTTTCCTTCCAAGGATACATCATGGGAATGCCGAAATCTTTGTGTGGAGTCCGTTCAGAGGATATGTGCGTAATCATTGCATATTTGGAATTCGCATTTCCTAATATGGTAGGATGCAAATACCCTGTAAAATACCGCAAAATTACGGCACGCTGCAACTTATGGTGTTACGATGACAGATGTATAATAATTGTTTTTATAATTTCTTTTTTAAATTTTAGACCAGACAGACAAAATTGGCTACATGTTTTGATTAAAACTTTTGAAAATATGAAAAAAAATTCCCTAAATTTTGTGAATTTGTTTTTATTTTCATTTTTAGCTTTTTTTCTGTTTCTTAGAAGGGAAAATTCATCCAAAATAAAATAGAATACAATTAAGGTTTGGTTTAAGTTAGTAACAAAGTTTGGCATGGTCAGAATTAATTACTATACATAATTACTGACCACAAAAGATTTAATCATAGAACAGTTGGACAACAGACCACATCTGCCTTTCTATAACTTCTTCACTGCTCAATAAATAATTCCCACACTCTATGTTTTTTTCAATTCATACATTACCTGCTTATCAAAAAAGCTCAAATTTTAAATATATCAGAATTTTCGGAAAACGCAGAACTGAAAGTCATAATATTACTGCATTCTTACCCAGGTTCACATTCAATACATTCAGCCTGCCCTTCTAGTGGATTATATGTACCAGGGAAACAACCAAGTGGGAAAGATGTTCCATTTGGACAGAAATGACCTGTACAATTAAACACATATACAAGAGTAAATATTAGGAATTTGAACTAAGGGAACACAATTCAACATTCAAAAGTGCATTGAATTAATGATGATTTGATGGTTTTTGTTTTTTTTAAAGTCATAATTACGATCAAGTCTGGAAATATAATTCCAGAATGAGAGAAGATAACAACCTAGAAGATAAGAGTATAGCAGAAACTAGCGTAGTGTGTATGCGGTATGATTATTCTTTAAGGAGAGGCTGGAGATCCATATGACAACAGATGGCACTTTTAAAACAGATCTGTGATATTCCAGGACGTTAAACTTCGTACACACACAAGGTTGCAACATTCATGGTTGTTAGCATTATTTTATGCTAAATTTTCACTTACTCCTTCACCAAGTTAGGAACCAATCATTGGACAGAAAATATGTTTTGATCAATTCATGACAATTAATATATATTTTGTATACTGGCAAGAATCCAGAGACAAAATATTACAAGACTGTTAAAATGGCACTAACCTTCTGGACAGGGTCCACCGGTGGAATCTACTGTAGGATTGTTAGGGTCCATAGCCCCTCTTAAACAATAGAATCCTGCATAACAGTCTCCAGAGGGCGCAGTTAACCCTTCATCACTGCAGTATGTTCCATAAAGGCAATCTGTACATTCAGCCTACAAAAAAAAAGGGAAGAATAAATGCAAATGCAAATTTAAAAAAACAATAGGATTCTTAATATTGAAAATTAACTGTTGAAATTGTAATTGTATAGAATTATTTATTAAGATACATGTGATTTAAGCCAGGGTTGACTTTTCCTTTATAAAACCTGCTATCACTGTGAGGGAACTGTTTAAGGATGTAGTAGAGGTTTTTTTCTTTGAAAATATAAAATTTACTTTTTTCCATATTCTCTCATACAAATATATGAAGCATGCATTTAACTAGAAAAAACAATTGTAGAGATGGTTTAGGAGGGTAATACACTTTGAATAAATCTGAGATACAGTGTGTTTTATATTTTTTGTGATTTTTCACGCTTAAGTAAACATCAGTATTTGGGGGTTAGTCCAGAGAGTTGATCTCGACTCCCAGCTGCTCCACGATGGTGATTTTTGGCATAGGTATTCTCTGGTAGCTGCTAATGAAATCTGGCAAAGATAGTTTGTCTACCACTTTGACTTTAGAAAATACGACACAACTCTCACCTATGTGAACTATGAAACAGGGAACCATATTTCAAAACAATGTTGACGATGTTTTTAAAAAAAGCATTATGAGGTAAATATCTAAGTCACGCAATGGTAGACGAACTGGGATATTAAATTCAAACCTTCTACCGGTATATTATCTCTGAATTCTGCAAACATCATTTCTGTGGCCTTATTTCGGTTTCTTCGAAAATAACACCTCTCTATTTGCACAGTGATCACGTGATTACATGGTTCCATTTTTGTTGTTGGAATATTTATTTCATATTATTTGAAAAATAAGCTTTCTAAAAATATACAACTTGATGGGATTCAAAGAATGTGTTACTTTAGAAACGTGCTATGCAATTGCAATAGCAATAACCTCTACTACATCCTTAAGTACTGAAAAGGTTGTGATAACTTACCTGTGCAGTTAATTTGGTGATATCACTGAATGTTCCACGTGGACATTTGTTTGGTGTTGAAGTCCCTACAGGACAGTAGTGGCCCTCTGGACAAATTCCGGCAGTTCCTATAAAACATAATAATTCAATACAATGAGATGAAATTGTGTTCTATTTCTGAATCAGCAATTTTCTTTTTCTCTGCCAAATGCCATTATATATGTACATGTAGCTATCCCAGAATTAAGCAGGACCAGTCAACGTGTGCACCAGTAGATCTTAACCAAGTTCCCTCAAATCACATAATAATTTCATGACTGATTCTTAGCTAGGGCCTCATTGCGGATATGAATCAAACTATTTCAGTTACATGCAAACAAAATATATTTTTTCCAGGTTTTGCGAAAAATAAGAGAAAAATACTAAATCTACATTTCTTACCTCTGAAGTTGAATTCTGGAGTAGGAGTATCAGATCCCTCAGCGCAGAAGTATCCTGCGTCACAGTACGCTGTTGGCGCGGTAGCATTAGGAGATGAACAATACATACCAGCTGAGCATGTCTGACATTCTGTTTCATTAGCTAGGCCATCATTGTTACTAAATGTACCAGGTGGACAGGACTGCCACACCCATCCTGTACCTTCTGGACAATAGTAACCTGAGAAGAAGAAAAAAGAAGAAATATTTATAAACTTCATTTTAGTTACTTGAACTTAGAAAGCTCAATATACTGTAAAACATGTTGAAAATGCGACATACTATTTTAACGAATTATGGTAAAATGACGTAATAGCGAAATGTTGATTTAGCGAATCTCTCTTGTCTTTGTTGATTTTCTGTTTTCAAAATAGTTGTCTGTCACCTTCCAAAACAAATGCACAGTTGTCACCTCCGTAAAAACAAACAAAATCTGTCAAGTGTAATTAGGAAGCGCACCAGATTATTACGTTTTCTACGTTGTTTACAAAGTGTGTGTGAGGAGAAAAAGACGTTGTTTGGCCGCCATTTTGAATTTATAATGAAGTCATTAGCAACATCTTAAATTAGCGAATTAGTTTTCTCTCTAAATTCGCTAAATAGACATGCTCGCGAAAAAGACATGTTTTACAGTACTATATAGTTGAGTGCCATCATTTTGCCTAGTATTTAAATGGATTTTTTTTAATATTTTTGTTTTGGACCAAATGGACATAATTCCTATAGTCTTTATCAAAATTTTAGAATAATGAAAAATATGAATATGAAAAAACTGTGTGGGTTTTAAAATTTGAGAAAGGGGACAAAAGTTGATTTTAGCACTTAGTGTTAAGGTTGTTATAGTGCAATATTATGAGGTTAGTATGAGGATACCTCAAAGTATGCATAAAGACAGTACACAGAGGTCGATGCAACGGTGTACTGTTTGAGTGCATACTTAGAGGTATCCTCGTAATAACCTTTTTATTATACATCTTTTCCTTCCAAGGATACACCATGGGAATGTCGAAATCCAAAAAGTTTAGAACAGAATCTGCGAACTTCTTTGTGTTAAGTCTGGTCAAACTATGGTGGCAGCCATGTTTGTTTTTACTATTAGAAGACGCTTATACGCATAATCAGTCCATATTCGGAATTCACATTTCCTAATATGGTAGGTTGGAAACACCTGCAAAATTACAGCACGTTGTAACTTATGGCGTTACAGTGATAGATGTAATAATAGTCTATTATATTCTATAAGCTAAACACAAGATAATCATTTTTTTGTAAAAAGTACTAACCTGGTGGGCAACGTTCTGGATCTAATCCAGTAACACAATAATGTGCCGCAGGACAGATCTCACATTCTTCAGCATGTGTGTTTATCATAAAAGTACCCGGATCACATGGAATGGGTACAGCAGTGCCTTCTGGACAATAATGACCAGTTGTACATGGTGCACCAGTTACACCTGCATCATCTGGTACTGGTGTCACTGCATTAGATGTACAGTAATATCTGAAATAAAATATCTCAAGTTAACACAAGCTACAAGTGATTCTTTGAATCAGAAATAAAGCAGAGTGAACAGTCACACACATCAAGATATTTGAAAGGCAATTGATGACTCTGTACTACCGATTATTGGGTGATATCAGGGCAAAATGGGGATGTACGTATTAATGGGCAAGATGCAGTCAATTGTAATATTTAAATAAACATCCCTGTCCAAATCAAAAGAATGCACACATAATGTATAACTGCGACTGAACAGGGACTAAAGAAAGAAGAGTTAAGTTTGAGAAAGTGGTGGAATTCCTTTTTTTTTTCATGATTTTTATTAAAAAAATGTGAAATTTCATGACTATTCAAAGCCTGGAAATATGATTTTTAGAATTCTAGTACATTCCAGGAATTCAAGGCTGCATGCAAACCCAGATATATCAGCACTATATCATTGTTTGACAAAACTTTAGCAGCAGTGTAAAATGATTAAATTATATACCTTGGTGCACATGGTCCTGATGGTTCCACTAAACCAGTTCCATTACAATAAAATCCACCGGTACATGGTTGGCATTCACTCTGTGCAGTCAAACCTGTACTATCAGACCATGTTCCAACAGCACAGTCATCTGGAGCTAGGGTTCCTACGTACAAAGTAACATTATAGGCATTATTTATAAACCGTTGTCCATATATGGGCATCTTGTGATGTCATACACATAGCTAATTATTTCTTCATCTTTCACATGCTGAGTTCATGTTCTGGGTTCTGAGCTCACTGACTGCTGTAGACAAAGAAGTGGCTTTGATGTATTGAGTATGCATCACTCTCAATTTAATTTCACTTTCAGACATTACTTTCCAAGACGAGTGGCGACTCCACTCACCTATCACACAAACTAAGACCAAGATCACTCTCAGTTTGTAATATTTTGAAGGGATTTAAATCGAACAGACCCCCCTAATCACTCAAGGAAGCTATTTTCAACTGCTAGTACTGCTGCTGCAACAACAGCAGAAATCACTCATTATTGATAAAGAAGACATGTCAATTAGTACATACCTTGTAAACAAAACTGTCCTTGTGGGCATATTTCACCAGTCACACCATCAGTTGGAACTGGAGAAGAAGCTCCTCCTTTGCACCAATAACCAGCAGAGCAATCACCTATAAAATTAATATTTATTAATTAACATTAATTTTACAACTCAGAGTCGTTTCCCTTGGATTCATCATTGAAACATCAGGGCAATTGGATCATAAGTATATACATCAACAATACTCTGTTTCCACCTTTCATTCAACATATTGTACAATGGTTATGCTACAAAGTCTGTGGTAGAAAATGTTGTACATTTTTGTATTATTTATTTCTACATCATTTGCATTATTGCAGTTAAAGTTACTCAATTATGCATTGCATTCCACCTTTTGTATCATCAACAGGTATCATCTTCTGACCAATATACATCATCAAATATTTGAATCGTGGTTGTGTAATGAGCAATTAACCTAGATTTGTAAATGTTAGACATTCAATGAGTTAGGAGGCTTTTTTTTTTTTTTGAAGGTCATTTACATTGTAGGTATGTTTGTCTAAGGGATAAGCCCCTTCAGTACTCTCAAAATGAAATACAGAAAAGTAAGAGCATGACATCTATTTTTATTATAGCATGTTTTTCAGCTAAAACAGCATCATATGAACAAATTTTGTTTTTAGCTTGTTCTGCAACTTTAAAACCGTTTTTAGATAAGAACATTTACTGATTTATGTGATGGAAGGACACTTACCTGTTACAGCGTTAAGTCCAATTCCTTGACAATATTTGCCTGGTGGACATGAATCACACTGATCAGCTCTTTCTAAATTCGGAGTGGTACTGTATGTACCATTTAAACACCCATACTGAGTGTCATATTCAGTTCCATTGGGACAGTAATAACCAGCAATACAAGAGTATGGAGTGTAGTCAACAACAGGGGAGTCAGCTCTGTCACAGAAATAACCTACAGAAAACAATTAAATTGGTTCAAACTTTATCATACCCAATAGGTGATTTTCCATTAAACTGTGAGATCTAATAAGTTATATGAAAGATGCGCACCAAGCATCAGCCACAAAAATCAAACGATTTGATTATGAACTAGAATTTTTTTACTTCGTAAAAGACCGACCTTTAACAGAGAAATATTGGGTCTGAATACTTTTACTTCATCAAAATAGCCTATCATTAAATGTGTACAGCACATTATTAAGCATGGAAATATCCCCCAAAATATTTTCGCGTTTGTTGAATCCATCGCGATATTTGATGCCACTACAATGCTATGACCTTTGTTTGTCCTGTTTTTATGTTCGATTTCTCGCAGTGAATGGAAAACGGTCTATTGGTTGAAAATACCAGCCTACTTTCACAAATATTATAAGTGAGTATAACTATTTGAAAAAAAACAAGCAGCCTATCGGCTGAGATAGCTCCGCTGTTAGCAATGCACATTTCAATTAAAGAACTGAAGACATCATTAGAAAATGAACAATATGAATAGTATCAAAGCAATCGGACTTACAGTTTTTAACAAGAAGTCGAAAATATCACTTTTTACCAAAAATGACAAAAATATTCACCAAAATTAGAGAATTGAAGATATCAACATGAAATGAACAAATCTAAGAGAGGTCTACCCAAGGTGCATATACACCAAGTATCAAAGCATTCAGGCTTGTAGTTTTCAAGAAGAAGTCGAAAAAGTAAAACATTGACACGGATGACGGACGACGACGGACAATCACTCATATGATAAGCTCCGCTCGACAAAGTCGACAGCGGAGCTAAAAAAAAATGGGAGAGGTTATATCAATGGTTTTTCTGTCTTGGGAACAAGAAGAACTAAGAATCTAAGAGAGAGCGCTTCTGTTGTTACCAAAAAACATGTAAAGTAAACTACATCAAGAAACTATGATTAAGATCAATGAATCTCTATTAAAGTTAAATTTTGAAATATAAATAATTTATCTATCTAATTGGATTTGGCAAGTCAATCAAAGTGAAATTTGAGTAAAATATATCATTTCATGAGACACTTATTTACTAAACAATAGTGAGTTCATGAAAACAATATATTTAACACAATCATCCACACAAATTTGATTTCATAATTTATATGCGTGTGCATAATTAAATAATAATAAACATGATATATAATATATCTGTTATTCTTACCTGCATTACAGACTTTGCAGGAGCCCTGTCCCTCTTCGTCTTGATAATAACCAGAGTCACAAGGTGTCTCTTCAAAACTACCAAAGTCACAATAAAATCCCTTACCACAAGGGAATGGATTACTCACATTATTACCACCTGGACAGAAATATCCTGAAACAGTAACATAGTGAAATTATAGTAACCTTGCCCACTAGGATTAATATATCCTTTACAATGAAAATAATGAAGCCACCGAAAAGTTGTTACACAATAGAACAGACCTTAGGAAAAAAAAGAGACCTGTTAAAGATATGTTTGTATTAAACATCACCTACTCTTTTTTCCCATTCTATTTAGCTATCCATGGAGGGTTTTAGCCGCTAATGTGTTAATTATTATTTTTGCTTCTTGTTTGAAATGTAGTACTTTTTTTTACAAAAAGCTTAAAATATTAAGCACCAGCCATGGAAATTATGTAAATGCAGATTGTCGCTATGTGACATAACCATATAAAGTTGCACACACCTTGAGATTGTTCCATAAATTTTTCAGATCGTAAAATGTACTTACCTTCATCACACTCTGCTGTAGGTTCAAATAATCCAGGTGTTTCACAGTAATACCCAGGTGTACAGGAGGTACACTGGTCTTCACTGGCCAATCCTAGCGCATTAGAGAACGTCCCAATAGGACACATTGGTGGATTAGAATCAGTACCTGATGGGCAGTATCGGCCAACTGGACATATGTCACCTGTGACTCCATCAGTGGGATCAGGTCGGTTAGCAGAACGGTTGCAGTAGAAGCCGGCATCACACGGACCTGAGACATCAGCAAGACCTAGAGGAGAAGTGAGAAACATTATATATTGAGCTGAACAAAGAATTTATAATACAAGGGTATGCTAGTGATAAGATATGCGATGTAGATCTCACACGAATTGACGAAATCATGATTATTGCAAAATGACATGAGAAACCTGCATTTCTTGAAATTTGAAGTGAGTCTGTGAAAAAAATTATTAAATTTCATTTCAGACCATATTTTGATAGGATTCTTGCTTATCTATGTGTAATACATGTTTGGATACAGCGGCAATAATCTTGCTCATTTCTGTAGTCAAACTTTCCGGAGCTTCAACTTAGTACTGTGACATGATTGGTTGATTGATGTACATGGAATAGATTGCTTTCAAACACTTAGTTCTCCTCATGTGAGATATTCATTGCATATCACCGTACATAATTATGAAAGTTGCAAACCTCAATCTTCTAAATTTTTAAATGAACAAGTACATGTATACTATTTTAGAAATTAACAAAACATAATAACTTTATTACACAACTACACCTAGGAGCTGTATGGTAAGGATACAGATCAGAAAAAACAAACACAAATAAACAAAAACAACAAAAGTTTCAAAATTACAAACATAACAAACTAAAGGGTATATATAAAATATGTATTACAATTAGGTTTTATAAATTGTGTTTTTTAAGTATTTTGCAAGTGCAGTACTACTATTTATAATGCAGGTGAATATTAAATTTCGGTTAGCTGTACTACACATTTTTAATTTACAGTCTTCTAAAAGGATATTTCTTTCTTGAGTGAAATAGCAACAGTCAAGGATGAAATGTTTTTCATCTTCTACAGTACCTGTGTTGCATTTTTTACACAATCTGTTGTTTGCCTCAATTCTTGGGAATTTTCTCCTGTCTAATTCTATTTCAAAATTATGGTAACTAAGTCGAAACTTGGTAACCATTCTTCTCAAATTGAAATCCTGAATTTCTGTTAAATATCCTTCAAATTCATATTCCATTTTAATCAAATTATACGTACTTAATTTGTTTCCTGAATTTCCTTTTTTTAGGACATGACTAAATAAAAGTTTATACAAGTGTGTATGACATTACTTACCAGGAACTTGACAGAAATTTCCCTCAGTACATGGTGTTGGTTCGAATGATCCCTCTGGACAGAAGAAACCTGGTTGACATTCACCTCCAGTAGAAGTCGTTGGACATAAGCAATCACCACCAGTATAGTTGTCATAATCATATGGACGTGGGGTCCATGCTGAACCGATACAGAACCAACCTATAAGTAATAGAAGAAAGTGATCATGCAACAATCACTGCAACGTCAGTTGCCTCCTGTCAAGGTATATGTCGGAGTAATTTCTGAATCATTTATCTGTGAAGCATTGTAATTGAAACATGCAATATTTGTTAATCGCTTTATTCATTTCGTTTTATACAAGTTCAATAATACTGTATTCTGACATATACATTGTTGCAAAATACGGATTCTGAAGTGAGACGACGACATGAATGCGAACGTGGTAGAAACCACCGCAGGATGTTCTTTTGTTTCAATTTTTATATTCATCCAATTAGAAGTTTTCCCACTAATTTTCTTACACGGTCAAGAGTTTATCGATGTATATCAAGGGCATACTGCCAATTCTGTATCATTCTTACAATTTGTGTTATATCGTTGATATCCAGTTGTAAGTCTCCGGATTGCCAGCGGGTTTTCCGTTAGTGAATAAATTCTGAGTTTTACATTTAAGTCGTTCTTCTGTGGTGATTGGTGCTGATTGTGTAGCAGATAATTTTGCATACTATATTTCGTTTCATTTCCATATCCGCAACGTATCGTCCCCCACAGTATATTGGGTTGATTGAGAACTTTCTATCTACATTACAGAGGTCACTATACCATACTCGACTGTCTTAGCACCCATGCTCGGCTAAACACCCTCCTCATTTTGGGACATTTCTATTTTCAGGGTCACGTTCGGCTAAGTGCCAAACCCCTCTTAAATGCTCCTAATTAATATTGTAATAAAATGCGAATATATTTTGTGACTATTTCTGTTTCTTCATTATAAAATTTCTCCTGAATCTGTCACATGGTGAACTAAAATTGTCATTTGCAGTTTTTCAAAGGAGGTGCTCGAGGTAGGCGCCCATCCCCCGAAAACACATGATTTTTGAAGCCGAGTACCCTGGGTTCTAAGCCAGACAAGTATGGCATGTTGGATTGGCCCTCATGTATATCAACACACATCATTTATTGCCTTCTCATGTGTGTATATATTTACCTGCAACATCATAAAGTTCAATATATCTTGTATTGACCTACATGCAACAAAGGTCAGTATATGATGTATTGGTCACCTCCTCAAGTCTGTGCATATTTACCTGTCTGCATGCTTACAGAGGTCAGTAAGTTATATTGCCACTGATACTTACATATGTCAGTATATGATTTGCTGATTTCTTGTGTTTATGAATGTATGTACCTGAATCAGAGGGCAGTATATGATGAGTTGCATTCTTAAGTGTGTGTGTGTGTACCTGCATGTCTGCATTAAGAGGTGAATACATCTTGTATTGCTCCCTGCTAGCAATGCAGCAGGCAGTATATTTCTTCCCTGGGTATATACATATGACCGTATTGACTTATAACATATTTGTGAATTACCATACCTGCTTCACAGAGGTCTGTATATGTTGTATTGCCTTCCCATGCACAGTAGTATCCAGGATCACAAGGTGTACAATCCACTACAGACTGTCCTCCCATATTATCTCTGTAAGAACCCTTAGGACAAGGATATTGTGTTGCATACTCAGTACCTAAGTAAAAAACACACACAATTTACATTCTTTCAAAAATAAGTACTATAGATAAATTGACAAGTTTGAAATCTTGTTGAAAAACCCATTTTACAAGTAGAAATTAGTTAAATATACAACAAATAAACAATTGTTTGAGTTATTGGAATTGAAAGATCTGTTAAGAGTGGTGACATTAATAGCATTTTAAAAAGAGTAAATAGTTTTGAAAAAAGCTATTTGCATTGTATAGCCACCCTTTTTTTCAACTGAATAATCATGGGGGTGAAATTTTAAAGTCGTCACGGATATTTTACAAAATAAAAACAATTAATCAACTAAATCATATTGGTAATATTCTCGCCAAAATCATGTTCATTCCAGACAACAATATTCCTCACAATGTATACAAAATATCTGTACTCATATTTTAAAATTTAAAGACAAAGCGCTACTGCAGAGTGAAGGGAATTAGCCATTTGTGTTTTGAGTTTTGCTGACTTTCCTCACGGTGTGAAAGCCCTCCATTGACTTCCACAGTGAAATTGAAAAGTGTGATGTCAGTCCGTGGTCAAGAATAATTAATGTCTTAAAACTGCAGGAAAATGATCATTGCTATTTAATTTCGCAATTTTCTAAGATTTGTGAAAATGCACATATTAGAACCTTGCAAGCTGATATGACTTGTGTTTACTTAGGTTCACTTGTCTCATGGGAAATTTTCTTTATATATTTTGATGATTTTTTAGCACAAAAATGGCCACCATTCGGCCATTTTTAATAGGATCGTCAAACCTATATATCTGTATATCTATGACATGATGTATAATGAATTTTAAAATTTGAACATAATCAGTCAAAGCAAGTCAGAGATATGGCACTAGAACCACATTCATTAAAACAAAATGGCTGCCAGTTGGCCATTTTCAATCTTATCTGAAAAACAAAATGATGTGCATCACGGTCCTATAATGTCTAATGTATATACCAATTTTGAACAAAATCCATCTGTAAACAGCCGAAAAATGTTTGATTTTGATGATTTTTAGCACAAAAATTGGCCGCCATTCGGCCATCTTAAATCAGATCGTGAAACAAATTGATGTGCATATGTATAATATCATGTATGATGTATGTGTGAAGTTTGATTGTGATTGGTCTAGGCATTTCTAAGATACAGGTCCGGACGCATGCACGGACGCACACACGCATGGACACACTGAGGTCAAAACATAATTCCCTGTTTTCGGACTGCATCCGAACAGGGACTAATAAAATTTTAGATTGGACCCTCAAGTATGCCTCACCAATAACATATGATTACTATATGCACTATAGAACACAATAACATGTACTCACCATTGGGACAATAGTGTCCAGCTGGACAGACATAGGGTAGATATGTAGTCACATTCGCAGGACAGTAATACCCTGCCTCACATGAGAAACACACAGCCTGTTGTTCTATATCATTATATGTTCCTGCTGGACATTCAATCGGCACCGACGTACCAGGTGGACAATAATGACCAATTGGACATGGACCGCCAGTATCATCCCCTATAAACAAAATGAGTTATCATTAGAAGGGAGAAAATCTAACCTGCTATGCAAGGCATGTGACTGTACAGCAAAATCTGAAAGGACTTCTATATGGTAATTTTTATACAGGACAAATTCTTCAGGAAGGATTCATATGGGACAATTTTTATCGAATTCCTATAGAACAAATTGATATAGGATTCCTATATGACAATTTTTATAGGACTTCTGTAAGACAAATTTCTATAGGATTCCAATAGGTCATTTTTTGCTAGTGTCACAGTGAGAATTACATGTTTTTTGCATTATTGAATACAGTGATATTCTCATACATTTCAGTTTACACAGTAAAATCTTTCTTAGAAGCCATTGAAGTAAATTTGATTGAAACGTTTATGCATATCATCCTTCATGGATATCTGAAGTTGTTTATTCTTATCTTACAAACCTTATATTTATGTTAATAGGATCACATAACCCTTTGATTACTCACCTGTTGGGTTGGGATATGTAGCACCCAGCAGACAGTAGAATTCTGCATCACATAACCCTTTGATTACTCACCTGTTGGGTTGGGATATGTAGCACCCAATAGACAGTAGAATCCTGCATCACATAACCCTTTGATTACTCACCTGTTGGGTTGGGATATGTAGCACCCAGCAGACAGTAGAATTCTGCATCACATAACCCTTTGATTACTCATCTGTTGGGTTGGGATACATAGCACCCAGTAGACAGTAGAATCCTGCATCACATAACCCTTTGACTACTCACCTGTTGGGTTGGGATATGTAGCACCCAGAAGACAGTAGAATCCTGCATCACATAACCCTTTGATTACTCACCTGTTGGGTTGGGATATGTAGCACCCAGTAGACAGTAGAATCCTGCATCACATAACCCTTTGATTACTCACCTGTTGGGTTGGGATATGTAGCACCCAGAAGACAGTAGAATCCTGCATCACATAACCCTTTGATTACTCACCTGTTGGGTTGGGATATGTAGCACCCAGTAGACAGTAGAATCCTGCATCACATAACCCTTTGATTACTCACCTGTTGGGTTGGGATACGTAGCACCCAGTAGACAGTAGAATCCTGCATCACATAACCCTTTGATTACTCACCTGTTGGGTTGGGATATGTAGCACCCAGCAGACAGTAGAATCCTGCATCACATAACCCTTTGATTACTCACCTGTTGGGTTGGGATACGTAGCACCCAGTAGACAGTAGAATCCTGCATCACATAACCCTTTGATTACTCACCTGTTGGGTTGGGATATGTAGCACCCAGTAGACAGTAGAATCCTGTATCAAATAACCCTTTGATTACTCACCTGTTGGGTTGGGATATGTAGCACCCAGTAGACAGTAGAATCCTGCATTACATAACCCTTTAATCACTCACCTGTTGGGTTGGGATATGTAGCACCCAGTAGACAGTAGAATCCTGCATCACATAACCCTTTGATTACTCACCTGTTGGGTTGGGATATGTAGCACCCAGTAGACAGTAGAATCCTGCATCACATAACCCTTTGATTACTCACCTGTTGGGTTGGGATACGTAGCACCCAGAAGACAGTAGAATCCTGCATCACATAACCCTTTGATTACTCACTTGTTGGGTTGGGATATGTAGCACCCAGTAGACAGTAAAATCCTGCATCACATAAACCCTTTGATTACTCACCTGTTGGGTTGGGATACGTAGCACCCAGCAGACAGTAGAATCCTGCATCACATAACCCTTTGACTACTCACCTGTTGGGTTGGGATATGTAGCACCCAGAAGACAGTAGAATCCTGCATCACATAACCCTTTGACTACTCACCTGTTGGGTTGGGATATGTAGCACCCAGTAGACAGTAGAATCCTGCATCACATAACCCTTTGATTACTCACCTGTTGGGTTGGGATACGTAGCACCCAGAAGACAGTAGAATCCTGCATCACATACAAAAAATGTAACCTTTTGATTACTCACTTGTTGGGTTGGGATACGTAGCACCCAGTGGACAGTAGAATCCTGCATCACATAACCCTATGATTACTCACCTGTTGGGTTGGGATATGTAGCACCCAGTAGACAGTAGAATCCTGCATCACATAACCCAGTAGGTGCTGTTAAGTTAGAACTAGCACAGTAGGTGCCTAAATCACACTGCATACATTCATCTTCTGACTGTAGATGTGTATTAATGGAGTAAGTGCCATTTGGACAACCCTGTGGTGTATGTGTGCCTTGTGGACAGAAGAATCCTGGCGGGCAAGGTCCACCAATACCTGCTGTAGTCTCTGGTGTTGGATTGCTCACATTGTTACCTGTAAAATGAACATAGTGAAAACATGGTAACCTTGCCATCATCAATCACAATTACAGCCAACAGGTCAGTTAATTGACAGTTTTCAAACAAAAATATTTCAGAATTTTCAAGCTTTATGCTGAAAATATTCAACTTTGTTATTTTACAATTGGTATACAACACATACTGCATTCGCTCTATTAGGAGTGCTTGTGTTTACGTACAGAAGTGTGCCTATCTAAGGTCAAACTTAAAGTCATATTTTAATAATCCAGTATACAATAAATACTACATGTATGTCTTGTTTAAAGGGGAACCTTCCAAACCCAGGGATTGCACCAAAGAATCATGAGACACTATTGTTTATGTTGTTCACAATATTAATCTATCTTTTGTTATAGATTGTAATTTTAATCCAGAAACTAAATTTGTTGTGAAATTAGGCTTAACTGGAAGTGACCCTTTAAGTGTGCTTCTAAAAGAGACATATACAATAGCATTTTATATAAATAAACAAACTACACGGGGGGGGGGGGGAGCATTTTAAATGGTCCACTAACCATTGCCAACCTTAATAAATATAGAAGACATTAATTAAGTGCCACATAAAATATGTGTAAAATGCATTGAATGAAAATAAACACGATAGTAAATAGTACAGTTTAATTACTACAGTGGTGCTTCAATCACATAACATTTTTAAAGTTGTTTTATTATAAAGTCCTGTAAACTTTTAAGTGGAGTCACAACGGAATTCCAAAAATCAAGCTGAGCTAAGGATTCTGTTTATAATTTGTGTTTTGAGTCAAGTTTGCTAAAATGGCATGTTTTACAGTAATCTCAGTGTCACTGGTACAGTGATAGATGACTCGAGTTTACACATTCATCTAATGAAATATTACTAGTTATATAATACTGACAACCCTTACCGAGTACACAGTAGTAGCCTGCATCACAAGGACCAGCTGATGCATTGATAGACTGGAAATCTGATGCACCCAATGCGGTACAGTATTTACCAGGAGCACACGGCAAACACTGATCTTCAGAAGCTAATCCTAAATCGGGATTATAATAACCTCTAGGGCATGGTATAAATTCATTACCGCCTGTATTCTGTGGGCAGTAGTTTCCTCTTGGACACTGTAGTAGTGTCTCACCATCAGCACAGTAAAATCCTACACAAATATCAATGTGAAATATTGTAGTGTTACAGTAATGTATTTATAAAGCTTGCTGAACACTGCCTTCTCTACAATGTGATAATCGCAATTCTAGCAACATGATACGGTTGCCTTAACTCGAATTATCCCATGATGCAACATAACTGGGAATGCTGATCACCCAAATATGATAAAATTGAACGTGCTCAGAATCCAGGATGTGACGAAAATCTATCATGTTGTGTACTAGTTGTAGCCTATCGTATATGAATCAACAGCAGCGTACTAGAGAGTGGTGTGTGGTAGGCCTAAGAGACGTACAAGTGCACAATGTGTATGCCTTCAATTTTATTTTATTTAAAGTCACAAATCACTGAAACAGTATTATTTTCAGCATGGGTGTCACCAGACCAAATTAAGAAGTGGATTTTCTATGATCACATAGGCAGCTCTATATTGATCATCTGACTTTTATATTTACCTGCATACAGTTTTTACTAAATATATCACCAATAAATTACATCAAAACCTGCTTTTATTCCATTACCATGCAGAATGTTCAATAAAATGCAAAAATAAAGTATGCACTCATATACACTAAACAGTCACAATGAATTCCAATACAAGTCTGCATGTGTGTATTCCTCACAACTACACTTTGCTGTATTCTCACAATAAACCTTATAAAAATAATCAATTATTACCTGCAGGGCAATCAAAACATTCTTCCTGTCCAGTGATATTAGTATAATATCCTCCTTCACATCGTTTAGGTGCTGGTGAACCTTGAGGACAATAGTGTCCCATAGGGCATATAGCGCCTGTTCCTGCATCTAACAAGGCATCTGGATACTTTGTATATGCAGCCCTTGTACAATAATAACCTGGAAAAACAAAAATGATGTTTTCAATGAATAGGACAGCAAGAGGAAGTAATCTTCTTTGCCGTCTATATGTTTTTTTGGCTGTAGGATACCCTCACAACAAAAAACCTTGACAGCACTACATATTTGCATATTTAGACAGCGCCCTCAGCAGGCAATTGTTAAATTTTGGTGAAAAATGTCAACCGATTAGATGTCACTACAAATCATGAAGCCTCTTTCTGTAGCTAAATGTGACAAAGTGTTAATTGTAATCACACCATTGCTTTCAATTATGCCAGTTTTTTTTAAGAACTGAAACACATAGGAAAGGAACACAGCTAAGATACATTTATTGAGAGTGTATCAAATTGTGTATGAAATGAAGTGCATTATCAATGGTAAGAAATAAAAAATGAAAAGGTTATTTTAAAAATACAATTTTAAATTTAAAAATACCAACGCTGATCAGCCTCCTCTTGTGGACTTGCATGTCCAGTGAGGGGAGGCTCATAGATCAATGCCAACATTACCATGCCAATTTGGACGATGGTAAGTAATGTACAGTTATTCAAGTTATTTATGATTATAGTGTCAGTGAATCCAGTTTACCAGCCAGGCATTCCCCTGTTTGCTTACAGATGTGATGCTGGGGTTAGGTTGTTCATTGCTAACATACCTGCTGCACATAGACCAGTTGGTCCAACCAATGCCATGCCTTCACAGACCTCACCAGGTGGGCAATCAAGACAGTCGTCAACACTCATAGCCTGTGTAACATTGTTATATGTACCATTTCCACATGGGTATTCATATGGTCCTACGGTACCTGCTGGACAGTAGTAACCTACAGGACAGACATCACCCATACCTGACTCTGGTGTCTGCAAAAAATAAACAAATAAAACTTTTTTTAAGAAAAATGGATTAAACCATTTTAATTTAGCAGGAGACAAGTTTTCGCGAATTTTGTGAGTCAGTCCAGCAACACAGATTGTCAGCAACTTTCATGAAATTGTGTTTTCATGAATGCCATAAAATTTACAGTCATGCATGTGGAAATTTCATGTACCGGTAAGCAAACAATGTATTTTACATATGTTGGATCAATAAGCAATACCTGTTTAAATGATCAGAAAAAAAAATTTGTTCAACTATGTACTACACCTTTCCTTTCATTTCACTACAATCTGATAATGGAAGTACTTACTGGAGTTGATGTATTTGAACCAGCCAGACAGTAATACCCTGCTTGACAGTCTCCACTTACTTCCTGCAAACCAACTGATGAACAGTACTTTCCAGGTGTACACTCATCACACTGACTTAATTCCTGCCGACCTTCGTCAAATACAAACGTACCCTACAAAAAAATAATTAAAATTCTGTACTACTGTATTTGTTCTATGAGTAGTCAAATGCACAACATTTTTGAAACTTAAGTCAGAAAGTCATAGTGATTGATGCAAAGTTTTATCTGCACGAGAAATGATCAATTAACAAATTGTAGGAACTGAGAAAAACAGTTAATTACCCTAGGACACGGTGTTGGTGTTTCACTTCTTGGAGGGCAATAATGTCCACGATCACAGATAATTTTTTTTATCGTGCCTGCTAACTCACAATAGTATCCTTGGAGACAGTCAAGGCAATATGAAGCCTTTGTAGCCTATGTAAAAAAAATAATAAGATTGTTAATTATTTAGAGGCTTGGAATATAATAATACTAACTTTATTACGCAATTTAACCATCTGTGGGTTTAGTAAGGTAAAAAATGATTACAAAAGACAAATAAAATAAGACACACTAAAACACTAAAATTAAAATACACTGAAATTCAACAAAAGAAAGAAATACAAATCTCTGAAAAATTAATTATACAGCAGTAGGTTCTCCCAGACCACAGTTACATATTTTACTTTTAGAAAATTGAATTTTTTAAATAATATGATAAAGCCATATTATTTCCCATTATTTTCACGAAGCTTACCATTCTGAACAACTCATTAATTTTTATTTTAAAATAATTCAAGACATGTTTTTTCTCTACTTCATGGAAATTGCAATCTAAGATGAAATGCATTTCATCTTCAATTTGCTTTAAATTGCAGTTTTTGCAAGTTCTTTCATTTTCTGGGGTTTTTGGTTTAACTCTATCTTCCCAATTCAATTCCAAGGTTGTGGTCACTGAGCCTGAACTTTTCTAACACTCTACGTTGGCTGAAGTTTTTCATTTCATTTAGATAGTTTTCCAATTCAAAATTTTCTTTAAATATACTATATAAATGTAAAAATTTTTGAAAACACAAATCTACAATATACAGGACTTGGCTTTATCTTTAAAACCTGCTTGTCCAAAATGTAAATTGCCTATATATTTGCTATGGCAATATTACTTCTTCTGGGCTATAGGAATACCTTTTAGTGTTAATCCTTGAAATATTGCAATCAGAACTTAACACACTACCATTCATAACTGTAACTTCCAATGACAGATGGGATAGACAAATGATTGTGTTTGATTGCCACATGTAAAACAAAGCATTATAAAACACAATGATGGCTCTCAACCGAATTTTTATTTTTGTAACAATTGATGGCATGAACTATGAAGTGTTCAAATGGAATTGAAAGCAATAAATTAGCATTTCCCAAAAAGATATGGTGCAGAGACACTGTAAAAATTTATTAAGCATTACTCTTGACAAAGAACTACTAAACCAGGAAATGTTATTGATGTATTGTTGTCACTTTGTTCGAACATTCCCAGTGTAAACAAATTTATGTGATCATCTACTAAAATATGAATGCACCATATGTGTTTCACCATGATTACCTCTCAAATTTAAAGTGTACACACATAGACTTCAACAGCTATCTTTAAAACTGTGATGTACGTTCATTGTCCAAAATAAAATGTGATGCAGGAGAACTTACTGTTTGATATGTTCCTCTGGGACATGGTTCTGGTGTATAGGCACCAGATAATGTATAATGACCAGCTGGGGACTCGTACTGGGTTGGAGTTGTTGACGCACCAGTACAGTAGAATCCCGGTGAGCAAGGACCAGTTGGTTCCGGATTAGTATCACCAGCACAGAAATATCTAAGAAAAAAAAGTCAATGATATTGTATGAAATTCTTCCATTGTATGTGATTGGTAGAACAGATAAAATTCTTGTTCCTGTTAACCACAAACATAGTTCTAGACTATGATGATCTGAAACCTGGTCTAAATAAATTATTTTGATGTTTGATTTCAACGTATATTTGATTTACTTATGAACAACTGCGATACAGGTAACCAATAATCATTTTGCTGAACAAGATTTGAATTTATGACATCAAACCAAACATTAAAACTGTCGCCTAGGGTTATTGTATTATTGGTCTTATGACTAGTATTATTTGAGAAAGATTGATATGTTTTATGGTACGTTATTGCAGGTTTTCATCACAGTTCAATAAAATTGAGATGCTTGAAAAGTGGTAATATGTGTTTAAAGCGTGCACAGGAATTTCCCAAGCGACGATAACAACACACACTAAAAACGCAAAAGCTCATGGGTAGACGCTTGTTTGTAAACAATGACACGCTATGGTCATCTGACGCATGCGGAGGTGACGACTCCCTTGCTTTAATATGTGCCTTGAGGCATATGCACATTTTCAGCTGCCAGTGGTTATGTATTTTTTTGTTGTGAACTGACATTAAAATACCTAATCCAACAATAGAATGCAAAATGAGCTACCGGTAACTCTTCCGACAAACACAGACATAACTGGGTTCCCACCAAATTCAAATCACTCCAATCACTCGCATGGTTGAAAATAGAATTGAATTTTTAGGCCTGGCATATGCAGTCAGTCTTACAATTTATGATTGATTGATAATGGGATAAATCCAAATGTTTCACAGATTACTGTAAAATGACTAATTTTCACTTGGTTTAAATTTCTCTGATTTACCATTTCAGGCATATTCAGTGGGTTTTAAATTCACGGTTTCATAATTTAGATAATGTGTTCTATGCTAAGTTTTGTATATTCACTGGGTTTTAATTTAGCACATTTTTCAGTCAGCGAAATAAGCAAAATTGAAACCCAGTGAATAATTAATACTTTTACAGTAAATCATGACTTAATTAAAGTTAATTTACAGCACTTACCCTGGATCACAGGCTATGCAGTCTTCTGGTCTTTTAGATCCAGTTGAATTACTATAATAGCCAACTGGACATGGAGCAGGTACAGCTGAACCAGCTGGGCAGTAACCACCGGCTGGACACAGACCTCCTGTGATACCATCAGGTGGTGCCTGCAAATAATAACACAGTGGTTACGTCTATATGTAAGAAAATTGTCAAATTATACTACGGTATATTAAATGAACCTACAGAATTATAGATAGAAATATACAAACTAAGCAATGTTTAAAGCAACACACACAGTCACTGTGAAATACTTTATTTTAGCTGGAATAAATTTTCTCTGAAAAGACTTTTTGGGTGTTTTGTATAGATTTTATTTTCACTGATTTTTGACGATTTGAGTGTAAAATATACGAAAAACAGTATATGCGCTGGATTTTATCTATTTTTTATCTTCAGCGAAAATAGAAAATTAATTCCGAGCGAAAATAAACCGAACTGAAAAATGAATTCAATCAAATGTACTTTTAACCCATATTGTAACTAAACACAATTGAATTTCAATTGCGAAAATTGAAATATGCGAACACACGTAAACGTTTTGTGAATATGCAAATTGACTACCAAAAACAATCTGGGACACGAATTAGTATACTCTAATCGTATAAATCCTTGTTTTTAAGCATTGCTTAGTATGTACTGACTGTGTAATTTTAAATCAAGTTCATATTTTATTAACACAACTTTGAGAGCAATCAATGCTATGACCACGTTCAACCACACTGATCACTCTCACTAACAACATTTTTTCTGTAAATCTTTTTTAATCAATCTAAAAATAAAATGTCATTAGTACATCACAAATAAATGAATCTTGTGCAAATACAGTGAAATTAATTATTAATTATCATTAATTTTAAAATTGTCTTTATATAAATATTGAATTTTTACATTTTTATTAGTCGGCAACTCATACCTTAGACATACTGGTCCTGGGAATAATAAGATGATAGTGTCAACTCATTATTTGAGTTGATCAAAATAAAACTCAAATAAGGTTGACTTGTTTTATAACTGAATGTTAATTATTATTTTTGTCAAAGACAAGTCTGCAAAAATATTGCCGAAAGGGTGGTCACATAAAACAGGTAGTGTTTATACACAGGTTGCTCATACATTATTGCCTTGGAACTGCCTAAAAGTGGTCACTATAGGCAGGTAGTCTTTATACACAGGTTGCTCATGTTATACCTTGGGACTACCTAAAAGTGGTCACTATAGGCAGGTAGTCTTTATACACAGGTTGCTCATGTTATACCTTGGGACTGCCTAAAAGTGGTCACTATAGGCAGGTAGTCTTTATACACAGGTTGCTCATGTTATACCTTGGGACTGCCTAAAAGTGGTCACCATAGGCAGGTAGTCTTTATACACAGGTTGCTCATGTTATACCTTGGGACTACCTAAAAGTGGTCACTATAGGCAGGTAGTCTTTATACACAGGTTGCTCATGTTATACCTTGGGACTGCCTAAAAGTGGTCACTATAGGCAGGTAGTCTGTATACACAGGTTGCTCATGTTATACCTTGGAACTACCTAAAAGTGGTCACTATAGGCAGGTAGTCTTTATACACAGGTTGCTCATGTTATACCTTGGGACTACCTAAAAGTGGTCACTATAGGCAGGTAGTCTTTATACACAGGTTGCTCATGTTATACCTTGGGACTACCTAAAAGTGGTCACTATAGGCAGGTAGTCTTTATACACAGGTTGCTCATGTTATACCTTGGGACTACCTAAAAGTGGTCACTATAGGCAGGTAGTGTTTATACACAGGTTGCTCATGTTATACCTTGGGACTACCTAAAAGTGGTCACTATAGGCAGGTAGTCTTTATACACAGGTTGCTCATATTATACCTTGGGACTACCTAAAAGTAGTCACTATAAACAGGTGGTCTTTATATCAAGGGGGTCACACAGGTTAACTGTAGCAGCTAAAGATATCAGCAATAGATACATAAATAACACTTACTGAAGTATACGCCTTCTCTCTGCAATAGAATCCAGCGTCACACACATCGGTGGGTTCAGTTCTTCCAATTCCATCACAATAATAGCCACCAGGACATGGAGTACATTCATCACTTCGACTTAAGCCACTAGAGTTGCCATATGTACCCAAAGGACAGGCTACAGGATAAGTACTACCAGTCACACAGAAGAAACCCTGAATATAATAAACAGCAAACACACGAAATCAATAACACTACAATAATCACCAGGCACAAATAAAAAAAGGTTTTCAAAAATAAAATGCCAAGATACAATGCTTATAAACACTAAAAATAGATGCGCTTTGAGTTACCTGGTAATTACGTTACTGAGCGTGAAAAGAGGGACAGGTAGGGGGAGGGGGGATTTAAATGACCATTTCCCTCCCTTTTTTTCACAAATTGAATACGCAGTCGCAATATGACATCATATATTTACATTTTTGCCAACCAGCAAATGTGTTACAAATGTCGCTCAATGATTAACACAGGCTCGTGATTGTCCTGCTGTCATAACATTGCCCACAAGTTGTTTTATAAACAGGAACACATACATGTATATCTAATAACAACAGCAGTGAACAACACCATTATTTTATGTTCGGGTGCAAATGACTGGCCCTTGCCAGCCAGTCACTATGCCAGTCACTGTGCCCACAGTCTCACAGAATGTAAAAAACTACTTACATGACTCTGCAGTGATATGTTACAAAATTATGTACCAATATCAAAATGTTATAAATAATATTTTGTCTAATTTTCATTATGTGAGTATGAATGAAAAACCTTTGACCTTCCCATAGTGCATCCTATAATATATCTAATGACAACAGCAGTGAACACCATTATTTTATCTTCAAGTGCAAATGACCAGCTAGTCACTGTGAACATGCAGCCACATAGAATGTAAATAAGTGTGATGGTCTTTAAATATACTACTGTAAAATCTGTATTAGAAGCAGCATCCCTAATAGAAGCCGTACCCATTCTTTTTGAACAATTGAGACCTACAAATTCACCATTTCTAATATGTGTAGATACGCTAATAGAAGCCACATCCCCTCTGTTGCATTGTACCATTTTATTAGAAGCTGTGGCTTTTAATACAGATTTTACAGTATTTGCATGTCCCTGCAGAGGCATGTTACAAAATTATGTACCAATATCAAAATATTATGAATAATATTTTGGCCAATTTTCATTAAGTGTACGAATGAAAAACACTTTTTCTATATATTTCAATTACATATTTTTAACTTTGACCTTTCTACAGTGCACCCTATAACTGAACTTCCCCATGTCATTTTTTTTTCTTGTGCATTTTTAATTTTTTTATGTATTTCATTGTTATTGCTTTTAACTGATGAAAATTTATTTCAAGGATGCAATAAAATTATTATTATTATTATTATTATTTTTTATTATTATTATTATTACAAATCTGAACTTTGACCTACCCTAGTGCATATCAGCGGATCAGCCAGACCTGAACTGTCACAATAATACCCAGCAACACATGGTGTACAGTCAGCATACTCTGTACCAGGACTTTCATTTAAATAGAAACCAACAGGACATGGGTTGGTATGAGGGTCAGCAGTTCCCAACATGCAGTAATAACCTGGTGGACAATCACCAGCCTAGAAAATAAAATAAAATAAATTAAGATTAAATAGAATTGTATTTATACATAGTCCCTGTGAGTTATCAAGTTATAGAAGTTTGAACATGAATGGTCAGAGCATGTCAATGATATGGCTTGAGAATTGCATTCATTAAATGGCCATCAGTCGGCTATTTTGAATATAATCTGAAAAAACAAAAGAACCTGAATCAAAGTTCCATAATGACCAATATATGTAACTATTAAGTTTGATCTATCTATACATAACCAAGATCAGATTCCGAAATGGCAAATATTGTAAGTTTTTTTTTTGACGAATTTCAAGCACAAACAGTTTGCATTTCGACCATCTTGAATCAGATTGCGAAACAAATCTATTTGTATTCATGTAATTGTATCACAGATACACTACGTGTGAAGTGTGGAGATGCACACATGCATGCATGCATGTACACGAGGAGGTCATAACATAAGCTGTAAATTTCTAACTGCGCTAGAACAGAATTGTACAGTACAATGAACTGGAAGAGCAAACCAAATGAGGTAAATATATTTTTAAAATTAAACAATCATCACTATTACAAATCTGTTGTTTTTTAATGCTATCAGGTAATACACCAATATGATATTAATGTTTTATTGTGATCAAGTCAAAAAAATAACATCATTTGTTTTACTAAATTCCTGAAATTTTGTGCAACTAGTAAATATGCTCCAAATATCAAAATTGTGAAATTACAATTAAAGCTTTTACAGTATAAATTTTTAGTGATGAATTCATTTAAAATAAAGATAGAGTAACACTTCAGTAACTTACCGGCGCAGTGAGACCAGTATCATTACAGTAATAGCCAGCAGGACACAGGACACAATCTGATTCTTGCATGGTACCATTCTGATCTGTGTAAGTACCTTCTGGGCAGGGACGGGGATATGCATCCTGTCAAGAAAAGTTATGGTAATTAGCAATGCCTACAGGTCAGTATCATGTGATATCTTTGTCAGAGAACTTCATCAAATCTGCCATTTAATTCTGTATAGTTCATGAATAGTTATGTTATAATCATAAATTTCAAAAACGATTTTCCGAACATGTTTAACAGAGAAGAGAATTGCGTAATCATTCATTGTACAGTACATGCCAAGGCTGCTACATGTACGTGACTGATGCTTATACATGCTGACTTTATTCACTTTTTTTCACCATTATGCTAGAGGATACATAAAATAAATATTACCGGTAAAATAAAGATGAAATTTACATTAAATCATCAAGAAATCCACATTATATTAAAGTATATAACTATTTAAGATGAGCAGAAATGGTTCGGCAGGAGAAAATAGTTTAGGTGAAGCTAGTCTAGTTATGCTCTCAAATGATGCAGGAATGCTTGTCACACATTGTTTGTTGTATCTTTGACAACCCTGCTTGATGCCTTGTATAGTAGATTGGATAGGATGAATTTTAAATTAAAACACACTATAACAGAATGTGACATGTTGGTAAATAAATCAGTATAGGCTTCATTTTTTTTAATTTCTGTATTTTATTCATTTATGAATTTCTTTGGG
Source organism: Saccoglossus kowalevskii (assembly GCF_978046115.1). NCBI lineage: Eukaryota > Metazoa > Hemichordata > Enteropneusta > Harrimaniidae > Saccoglossus > Saccoglossus kowalevskii. The sequence goes on along the minus strand of NC_140645.1, from coordinate 41,487,958 downwards.
GGTGTTTACTTGTTTTTTATATATTGTATCTCGGTAACCTTAAACAATAAATGAAAACGGCAAGTATAAACCACAAAATAGTCAAAATAAAAAAAAAAATTATAGAAATATAAAAAAAAAAAAAAAAATTGGAGCTTTACCTACATTAGATTTTAATTGGATCGGTAAATAACAAAACACAAAGACAAATTAAATGATAACTTGATCCATCTTCTGGTTAACAGTGTGCAACACAGTCCCTCCAGACCTTTTTGGACTGTGTGTGCATGCAAATGACATGATCTGATTCTTACCACATCACCACGTAAACAGTAGTGTCCCTGTGGACAAGGATCGGTATTCAAATCCGGGGCAGTAGAGCGGCCTTCTTTGCACCACATACCAGCTGGACACCACAAATCAGCACACATTTTTTCCATACTTGTATCATGTAAATTGCAGTAAAATCCTGGTTGACACAGTGAACACTCTTCAGCTCCCCAATCCTAAATAAAAAAAAGAAGAATACTAAATTAACAGAATTAGCTCAAACAGGCATTTTTTAGATTAATTTTCACCCATACCATAAATCACTAATAATTTTACTATAAATTGAACTTTGTTGAGATTATAATAACAAGATACATTGTATCCATGTTTGAAGATAATCAAATAAGAACTATTTTTAAGTAACCACAGAAAAAATTGCATGATGGGCAATGACAAAAACTTTCTTAGAATATACATTTCTATTTATCTATGATACAGACAAAATAAATGAAAATGTGTGACTGGTATTCTTCACAATATTTTTTAACACCAGGAATTTAAGTTTAATTACACTATGATAGTCTCAAACGGAAAGAAATGAAAAGAAATCTGAAGACGTATTTTTATCAGAAAGTGATGTTTTGATTAACAAATACTATACTACCGGGGTACTAAGCTAACAACACTGTTGCCGATTCAGAGTTGTTCCTTCCATTCAATTAGTTGGTTCCTTTCATTCATGGTGCAGGCATGAATCTTGTAAAATAATTGTTGCTGGCTTATCAATCAGAAAAAGACGCATGATCATGAGAATACCATAAAGTATGCATTAAGGCAGTACAGGATCACATCAACCTCTACTATGCATTGACAATATGATCACCATGTCTTTGTATTTACATTGCACCTACAGTATTTTGAACATAGTTGTTTGACAGTTCCCAATACTCAATAGCTCTAACATGCATGGTGAATCACGTCAAATGCAAAGAATGTTCCTTTTTTGAATCCCCCCACTTACTGAGTAGTATCCTTTGGTACACTGAGCTGGCTCACCATTACCAGTACCATTACAATAATAACCATGTGTACAGTTTCCACAGTCAGCAAGCTCTGCACCTCGTTGTTCATCACGGAACGTACCACTGCAAAACAACACATCAATAACTTAGGTCACAAATTAATTACTGTGAAATAATTTATTTTCACTGGAATTAATTTTTCGCTGAAAAGACTTTTTGGCTATTTTGTATAGAATTTATTTTCACTGATTTTTGATGAGTTGAATGTAAAATATAGGAAAAAAGGTACATTCGATTTTATTTTCATGAATCACTCCTTCAGCGAAAATAGTAAATATTAATTCCAAGCGAAAATTAAGTATTTTACAGTAATTCATGAAAACATTGATTTGGACAATTAAATATGTAAACACAAACTAGAATAACAGACATATCTAATGTAGGGGGGATGTTCAGGAAGTAGAATTTTTAGAAATTCACAACAAATAACTGAGAACCCCACAGCAAAGTAAAGTTGTTGGCAGTTGAAAAATCATCTGTACATGTTGTCCACAAATGAATACATCAATTCTAAAAAAAAAAAATAGTATTGCACACACTTATATAATTAGCAGAGGGGTATCCTATGGTTAAAATAAGTTATATATATATTAATAACGAAGTTTACAATAAATGTTGGTGTACATGCACAAATGCGCTATATAGATAAAGTTACTGGAATATAACAAGATGGTCATAAAAATAATTTGATAAAAGTTGCTAATGCTATTCATAACCCCAAAAATAAATCTATCAATGAAAAATCTTAATTATATATTTTTCAAAAAAAGTTTAGCAACTGTCATCGAAGTTGATATTAAAGAGTGTTGAATTAGAGGTGCATGCATAATACATCTATACCCCCAGAAATGCCAGGATGTATGACCTAAAACTTACGGTGGACAAGAAGTTGGATATGATGAACCTTGTGGACAATAATAACCTTCAGGACAAGGTGTACAAACTTCCCATCGTACATTGCCTGTTCTATCAGAGTAGGACCCAGCATGGCAAGGATATTCAGTAGCCCACCGAGTACCTGAAATCAAAATAAAAGGAATGATTAGTGAAAGATCCCAGATTCTCACTAAATATTTTTAACACAACCAAATCTATTATTATTATTGATAATAATATGAGGTTATTATGAAGATACCTCAAAGTATGCATGAAGACAGTACAGCAGCAGTATCGTCCGACGCGCAGCGTACTGTCTGAGTGCATATTTTGAGGTATCTTCGTGATAACCTTATTATTATACATCTTTTCCTTCAAAGGATACATCACGGGAATGCCGAAATCCAAAATGTGTAGAACGTAATCAGCGAACTTCTTTGTGTGGAGTCCGGTCAAACCCTGGTGGCAGCCATATTGTTTTTTTTATTATTAGGGGACGCTTACACATGTAATCATTTCATATTTGGAATTCGCATTTCCTAATATGGTAGGATGAAAATACCCTGTAAAATACCGCAAAATTACGGCACGCTGTAACTTATGGCATTACAGTGACATACAGTAAAGATAATGTAACATTTCTTTTTTGGTTAATTAATAAGTTTATAAAGGTGATTACAAATAGTTGAGCAATCATAAAACTATCTGTGAATATTAAAGGCGAGACAAATTACAGTATGTAGGAATATGGCATATACAGTTTATAATGTAGTCCTTATGCTGTAACACTGTACTTAATGGTTTCTTTGATCAGTGAAGTGTTTTGATTACTCATTAATTGTTTTGTAAGTTTCATCACTTCGTTAACAGAGGACACTGTGCAGTGGTGAAATAAGTGAAAACAAGCCTTTGTCTATGACAAGTCCCCTCCAGTTTTTTGTGACAGGCAACATTACTGTCAAATAATTATTTACACTCATGTGACAGACATGATACAAAGTGGAACCAGTATATTTCTTTTATTTTGCCCATGACATTCATAATGCATTACTAGCACGAAAATGGTGATCAGCCATCTTGAATCAGATTCTGAAAAAGATGCATGTGTAAATGTGTTAAACAGTGTCCAGATTACTTTCGGAAATTCTGTCGCGTTTCGGAGAGTTTTAAATAGTTATTTGTTCATTTTGGTTAGTGAGGAAATTATAATAATTTTTCATTTCACTTTAACACATTACAGGATGTATATGTAAAGTTTGAAAAAAAATTTTTATCATAAAAGTGTTGCTTTTAATACACTGACTATGACAATGGAATTTTGTTCATGTACCACAGACACTTATTTTAACTCCTTATGTCTGATTCAGTAGTGATCACATGACTTCAAACTTCAGGGGATTACACATATAATATTATACAACACGAAATACACCTTGATTTACTCAGTCATAATACCATTACGAGTAGAAATTATGTCAGTCATTCTGTGTTTCAGTTGATGAAATATAATTTGAATCACAGGTTCAATGTTTTTCTTGTTACAAATGTCTTTTCATTTGCAGGATATGTTAAACAGGAAAGAAATGTTCCAAATGTTCGCTTGTTCATATTCTCCCAATATACTGTATTTGCTCTATTAGAGAGAGCATGTACTCAAATTACAGATTGAGGTAAATCTATTGTCAAAATAAGACATGTTTCAATTAGTTAGCATACAGTAAATGTGTGTTTAATGTGATAACATTTAACGGTGTTTATGACACATATCTCACACTTTCCCCGTGTGATCTGAGATCTTGGCAGTCAACGCGCCATCTTGATTCAGTCTTAAGACAATGTGGCAGTAACTCCTTTGTTAAACTTCAACTTTTCGATTCTCATAATTATCTTACGATACTGTTATGGAGAACACAGTTTCCACCAGATGCAGTGGCAGAAAGCGGCGAGTTAATGCTAATGCTCCGATCAACGATGTCGTCGATGATCCCATGCCACGCTAGTATACTACTACTAGTGCTGGTGATGCAATTATTGTTTTAAATGCACTTCTTCACCTATGAGCTGATTCCTTCACACTATGTGGCATCAATATAACTGGTGTCGTATCCATATTTATAGGTATTCTCTGCTTCCTTCTAGGCAAACCCATGTACAGTCTCTATTTTTAGAATCCATAGACCAAACACCTCTGTGAATCAAACAATTTTCACAAACAAGTAACACTGTACAATAAAAGACATACACATGATATCACCACTCACCAGGAGGACAATAGTGCCCTGTTGGGCACTCTGCAGTCGGTTCCACAGAACCCTCCAAACAGAAATATCCCTTAGTACAGACATAACATTCTGCTGGCTCTTTCAGATTTGTAAGATTGGTGTAAGATCCGGCCGGGCATGGAAATTGTTCAGGATATTCGGTCCCCGCTGGACAATAATGACCAGGGGCACAAGCTTCAGGAGGTCTTTGCTGACCACCAGTGGCTGTAATAAAAATATGAAATATAAATTCACATTCAGTTTCACTTTATTCTTACACTAATGTTAATTACCGTATGACAAGGTTAGGAAGCCATTCTTGAAAGTGGTTATTAACAAGACATGAATGCCCCAGTCCCTGTTATTTAATTATAAAATACTCATGTTAAAATAATACATGGAACATCTGCAAACAATTGAATTAATATGTACTCTATGTGGGTACAACTCATCATAAAGTGATTTCCCTTAATCTGATAACTGAAAACTTTCATTGACCGGGGTCCAAAATCTCAGAGTACACAAGTGCAACCAAACTATGTCTCATACATGCTCAAGAAACTGCATTCATAAATCTGAGTAAACCTTGATGTATCTTTAATAACAACTTGACTTCTTTGTTAATTCAGGTCTTTGTATATTGCCAGGACATGGGTTTGTTTCAGTATCACCACTATAATTCCCATCAAAATGTAGCCCTCACACTCCTCTACAGTTTCCACTGAGATTGGTAATGGTACGACCCATCTGTCACTGATTCAGATCAAGGTCATGACATCACTAAAAACCCTAGTATACAATCTAAGCTAATTATTTATTCTGAGCATGCTCAGTTGCTTTGTCAATGCAGTAGGGAGAGGTAATTTTGGATGAAAATCTTAAAAAAGACCCACTTAGGATATTCAGATCAGGAAAAAAAAATAACGTGCATACTCGGCAGAAACTTGTTCATCAACCTGCCAAGTTTCATTGATATCTGCTGCAGAATTTCTGAGAAAATGTTTGGGAAGTCACAGACGGGAAATTGAAATAAGAATTAATAGTTGGACAAACACTGAGAAAAGCACAATGGATGTGAATCTGTTATTAACTTTTAATGATTGTATTATGTTAGGATAATGGTTACAAAACCTTGTCATGTAAACCCAAACCTATAATAAGGTCTTGGTGACACAATACACAGTAACAACAATATCATCAGCATTTTTCAATAAATTGTCAGGAGTGAAATCTAATGTGAATGTCAAGAAGTGTCACAGATCAATAGCGAGGCCAAAGACACTTGCTGAGATTCATTACTGACTTTGGGGTAAATTTGATTAAGGTGCATATGTTTAGTTAGATGTGATCAACTCAGCTTGGTTTACATCAAAATAGTGGATTGTGATGCCATTTGACAGAAAAGCAATTCAGTTATTAAATTTGGTCCGATTTGATCAATTGATATGGTTTTTATGAATAGTTAAAAATTGCAATAAAACAGAAAGTCAGGAGAAACAGCAGTGCATGATTGGAGTAGTCACCTGATACACTAATTTCTTTGATTTTGGCTCGTAGCTTTTGCATAGCATAGACCATGTACTTACCAAGCAGACAGGCTACTTGTTCTGGACATGTCTCACACTGGTACTGAGTTGTTAAGTTATGAAAGTTAGTGTACGTCCCAGCTGGACAACCATGTGTAATATCATTGGGACTGTCACTACCTTCTGGACAATAGTATCTGAAAAAAAACAAATAATAAAGAAATAATATATAATAGTGCACAAACAAATAATTTTATTTTTAAAGGGACAGAGATGCAACAGACTAAAAATACCAGTGATATAATAAAAAAATCTTGTTCATCATGTGATACATATGCAAACAATGTGCATAGACAACAAAATTTCACCCTCAATGTTTATACTTTACTGTGGCTTTTTTTGTGATGAATTATAAATCGTAAGAAAGTTTACAACATGAACAAAGCTCTTTTTTCAATAGTTCTAAATACATCACTATTTGTTTACTATTTTTTTTGTCTCACATGATTGTTTTTGTTTATGGGTGGCCCACCGAAAAATAAAATTCTCTCCAGTCACTGTCTGTTTCGGGCTGATTTCTTGCTATTCATGCATTTTCACAAGCACAAATACCTCTCAATAGACTATATGTATTGAGTTTTAACAGCATTACGAAGGCTGAATGCCACTTTAATGCTCAATGATGTTATTTGAGAGCCATGCTTTTTTTACTGCATCACTGCCGTCAAACTGCGTCAGTCATCACATTGGGATAAGTTTTCATATTGCGTTATAGTTATCACACTACATCACGTTCTGTACAGGGTCCATGTGACATGCATACATGTAATGTCTGTGTAGCACATTGTTTATTTTTACATGGAATTTTAATGTGCACTGCTTAGTATGATGGTCATAATGACCATTGAGTAGCACCTAGAAAACACAGGGCAATATAATTTCACTTTTCATAATGAATAAAGTATAGCGCAATCTACAACTATTCTGTAGCGACACATCAACAGTAAAGGAAACAATATAATACATGTAAAGTTGTTGAATATATTATTTTCAGAAGCTCATGTCAATTCTTGTAAAAAAGGAAATGGACTCACCCCGGATCACATGAATAATCTGGTCCTATAAGCGCTGGTTGAGTACACGCCCATCCAGCTATACATGGTTTACAATCGTCAATATCATCTTGTCCAACACGTGCATTGTACGTACCAGCAAGACAAGCAATTGGAGTGTCAGTACCAGTTGGGCAGTAATATCCAGCAGGACATCCTTTGCAATCAGTTTCAGCTGACAACAAAATGAAATGATTAATTTATTAAAAGCCGCGACTCTGTTTCAAGGACACGGTAAAGCGGCGCCTTGGCCTGGCTGGTATCAGTCATCAGCAGTTGGAGACTCTGGCAAGTGACCAGGCTAGATGGCGCATAGTAGTAAGGGAGGGCGCTAAAGCGGTTCAGAGGATGGGAGGTCAAGGAGACTGAAAAAAGACACCGACGGCATGCGACCATCGGCCCTTTGAAGTGAACTCTGGACTTTACTTTAGTATTTGTTAAGATGCAACGTTTAAGCTTATGCTTAACTCTTTAAATCATGCCCAAATATCAATATATTCGCGGCTCTATATTCATGTTATTTAGTACATAATAAAAAAAGGTATTATCAAGTACTTGTATATGTTTTTACAGAGCCGATAATTGGGAGTTTACTGCTGCTAATTATTTGAATAAATAAGTACAAAAAATAAAATAAAATTCATAAAGTTGACATTTTGTGAAAGTTACAGTCACTCCTGGTAAGCTGGCCTCAAATTTTGTGATTTATTAAAACTCCCTGCATCCAAATTACTATAAAATTTGTATTAAAAGCCACACCCATTCTTTTTGAACAATTGAGACCCACCATTTTAATGGAAGCCGTGGCTTTTAATACAGATTTTACAGTACATGATCTTTTCAGTACCTGATGTTCCTGTCTCCTCTGTGAATGTACCAGCTGGACAATCCACTGGACCTGCAGTGGCACCTGGGCAGTATTTCCCCTTTGGACAAATGCGTTCACTTGCACTTCCTAAAATTAAATACATATAGAATACAATGATTGATACAATGAGTCATGATTGCATGCACTCATCAAGATGCAAAAAAAACAAACAAGTTTCTTGCAAAATAATACTGCACAGTTATTTCATTGGCATTTGTACAAAGTAACTTCATGGTAAGTGCGCCCTCTGTGGCAAGATGACAGCAGTAATTCAAAGGATTTATCATAAGATCATTAATCCGAGTACAATACAGTTTTATTTTATTTATTTAGGATTACTGTTAGATTAAATCCAGAGATAGCTTTATTGTTGATAACGATACTGGTTTGAAGTAAATTACATGCGTATAAAATAACAAACGAGACCAATAAAAACTAAACGCAAATGTTTATAAATTATGCAAAAAAAGAATATCCAAACTAGTTTTAAATTGATGATATGGTTAAAGCACTATAGTTGTCTTGGCGTGTCATGTTCGATAGCGACGTCTGCAACTTGTGCATAATACATTGTTTGTTTATATGACATTCAAACATGTGCTGCGTGACAACTGCATAGCGCTTTTCACTTCTCAAAACCTCATCAAAACATTTTTAAGGCCCAAGAAACATCAGGAAAATAACTTTTAAGATATTTAATATTCAAAAGAAACTTTGATATTACATTAGTATGACTGGTATGGGAAACCGACCTGAAGGGCAGTATGTACCACCCTGACAATCCACACAATCTTCTTCTCTGACTTTACCCAATTCAGCATTATATGTACCACCTGGACACGGAAATTCAGTAGCTACGGTTGTACCCTCTGAACAATAATGACCACGTGGACAGAGATACTCGTTACCTGGTTCACCTACTGTGGCCTCCGGGCAATAAAAACCTGTCACAGATGAAATATACCCAGATTTATATGTGATGTCACAATTGTGATGGGTCAGGAAGATTCATTTGGTAAATAAAATATTCCAAATACATTTGTATTGTATATGTCCTATTAAAAGCACTTCTAAAAGCACATATTAACAATTATTCTGTACCATTGAATATAACTGTCATATACATAATACTTGTATGTGCTACTAATAACAAAATACAGTATATACCTTATTGTCAACATAATTCAAATTTGCTGTATCAAAGTTGATCAAAATTTGAATTAAGTGATACCCAACAACAACTTTGTGCCACTTAACTTAAAGGTAATTTTTGTGCCACCTAACCTGATATTAATTAGTGATTTGAATCACTTAACCTGATGTCACCTAAGCTGAAGGTGATGAGTGGTTTGGACCTGATGGTATTTAGTGGTTTGGGGTCACCCATAGAAGGTACTAACGGAAGGAGCCACGACGCCTCTCAAGTGGCCACTTAAGCTTCTTAACAGGCTTATTTTCTATTGTTTCAACCCAAGCTAATCCTGATGAGGACATTGTCTAGCTTATCTTTGATGTCTATGATAGTTTGCGATTGTTTACACAAGTAACGAGTTAGCGGAATTTGATACAACCGAGCAGATTTTTAAATGTGACGATAAAATATATGCGCATTATGAAACTACGGTCATCACACATGCGCACTCGGTTGGTTTAGGTGTGATAGGTTAAAATACGTATTTCACAACCGGAAATTCAACAGATGAACGTTTGACTTCACATATTTCACATGTTTTAGTTGTTAGCAACTGTAACAAGAACAATATTTCGAGTGTCTACAACAAAAATTCCTAAGGACTCCTAAAAAATATTATCACAGAGAAAGTGTCTAGGCGTGCCCTTCTTTTGATACTATCTTTTCTGCTGGTGTTCGCCGATGCCCGGTAGTCGAAAATTTCAACAGTTTCGGGCGTCAAACCCACGCAATGACAATGGTTCCATTGAATAATGCAGTCGTTATTATCACAGGCAATCATTGATTAAGTCTCATCACCGTTACAAATACAAAAATATTCACGATAGTTCATCAGTTCTTCTCCAATCGATGTTATATCTGCTAATTTTTTATTAAAGTTCGCCAAGATCTCCGGAAACAACAGCATTCAAACTAGACGCCATTTTCAGCATTTTACATGCGAGGTTCGTCTATCGCTTCCGAACATGCTCCGAATATTACCAAATGCTTGAGAGCTAACAGAAACAATGTTTGTGAACAAACATTGACAAACGATCATGGGGCAAAGCTAAAACAATAGCGTTGTGGCTCCTTCCATGGGCAATTAGTGATTTTGAACCACCTAAGCTAGTGCTAATTAGTGGTTTTGAGCTACCTAACCTGATAGTGATTAGTGGTTTTGAGCCACCTGACCTGATGGTGATTAGATGTTTTGAGCCACATAGTGATTAGTGGTTTCTAGCAACCTTAGCTGGTGGTAATTAAAAAATATGTTGTAAATACAAAAAATAATGAATAAAAAAGAAGAAGCGAAGCCCAATATTCTGATTTTACTTAGAATGACTGTGATGGTAATTATTAGTTTTGAGCTACGTAGACTGGTGGTTATTAGTGATTTTGAGCCACCTAACCTGACAATCAGTCATAGTTGTGTATCATCTAACCTGGTGGTAATATTTAAACTGACCTTGTGGACATGTGCCACAACCCTGGTTAGCTGATGTTGCACCAGTTCTGTTACCATAGGTACCAGCTGGACATGGGAATTCATTCAGACCATCCTCACAATAATAACCTAGAATTAAGAAAAAAAAATATTATAAATCTTCAAATGATAATCATAATAATAATGGACACTGCTATAACACAGAGGAATTTCCTGAAATGTTGTTCATTCTTAATGCTTTTAAAGATTCCAGTGAAAAAAATTACCCAAACTAATATTATGAACCTCTGTTATATTTTCAATTAAAATGGCTTCCAAATTAGAGTTTAACACTGTGGGAAAATCACTAAGTAATTGTCTCCATGGAAACAGGTTTGAACACCTTTTTATTTGCTTTTTGCCATTTATTTGATGAATCAGAATCACTGTGCTCAAAAAATATCTATAAAAGTTTTTAAATTTGTTGATTTTTTTCTTTTTTACAAATTTGTTGTATCCATCTTTGAAGAATTTCCAACAGTACAGGCCAATACAGTATCCAAAACATTCACTTCTTTACCTTAGAAAAAAATCTTCAAATGAAATCTTCAAATGATAATCATAATAATAATGGACACTGCTATAACACAGAGGAATTTCCTGAAATGTTGTTCATTCTTAATGCTTTTAAAGATTCCAGTGAAAAAAAATTACCCAAACTAATATTATAAACCTCTGTTATATTTTCAATTAAAATGGCTTCCAAATTAGAGTTTAACACTGTACGTATTTACGTATTTACGCAGTACGTATTTACTATAATTAGACATAGTCTTTACCTTGCCGTTTATTCGGTGTTATTTGCTTACTTTACTTCCTATGTCGACAGCAACTATGAGTTTAAAAATTACTTCTCAGTACTTATTCACTGTTAAAATGCTGTACCGTTACTTTCACCATCCTACTACAGCCAGATCTGAAGGCCTTTGCCGCATTCTGGCCATGCTGTGTGGCGCGTATCGCGTGGACGGGTTTCACGTTCTCTGCACGTAATAAGCTCGGTTATTAAGCATCCTTTTTTGGGGATGCCCGGTGGCCGAGGGGAAGACGTGTAGTGGCGTGAAGCTAGGCGATTAGGTGCCGTACGCGAGCGCCGGTTCGAGTCACGCACGCAGTACGTATTTACTATAATTAGACATAGTCTTTACCTTGCCGTTTATTCGGTGTTATTTGCTTACTTTACTTCCTATGTCGACAGCAACTATGAGTTTAAAAATTATTTCTCAGTACTTATTCACTGTTAAAATGCTGTACCGTTACTTTCACCATCCTACTACAGCCAGATCTGAAGGCCTTTGCCGCATTCTGGCCATGCTGTGTGGCGCGTATCGCGTGGACGGGTTTCACGTTCTCTGCACGTAATAAGCTCGGTTATTAAGCATCCTTTTTTGGGGATGCCCGGTGGCCGAGGGGAAGACGTGTAGTGGCGTGAAGCTAGGCGATTAGGTGCCGTACGCGAGCGCCGGTTCGAGTCACGCACGCAGTACGTATTTACTATAATTAGACATAGTCTTTACCTTGCCGTTTATTCGGTGTTATTTGCTTACTTTACTTCCTATGTCGACAGCAACTATGAGTTTAAAAATTATTTCTTTACCTTGCCTACAAAGTCCATCAGTTGGTACTCTACTCTCACTGCCCTCTGGACAGGCGTATCCAGGATCACATTCTGAACACACAACAGATGATTGGTTGCTATAGAAACCAATATCACATATCTGAGGTTCTACATCATTCTGTGGACAGTAGAATCCAGCTGGGCACGGTGTACAAGCAGTCTGTGAACCAAGACTATAATAACCTACAGCACAATCTAGTGGAGCATCTGTGGTAGTTGGGCATTCCTTACCAGCAGGACATTGTGTACATTCCTACAAAGTAGTACAATAGATGTTATTACAAATCAAAGGTGTATAATATGACGGTGACACAAGACACTCACAAGACACTCACAAGTAACAAATAAGAAACTCACAACACACAAGACATATTGCTGGTCTAGCATTTTCACCAATAGATTTTTTCGTCCAAATTTTTCTGCATTTTTTCCTATATTCTTCAAAATTTCTGAAAAAGAACCTTAAATTTGGAGCCAACATACCAAATTTGAGTCAATTTTCAATTTTCACTCAAAACATTTGGCTATTTTTGTCCGGATCTTCTGAAGAAAACAGCAGACTATGAACAGAACTATTTTGCAAATTTGTGATGAAAAGAAGTACTGGTGGTGAAAAGACTGAAAGTAAAAATTATGAATACTTTTGGTAAAATTGGTATTATACAAATATCAAAACAATGATAAAAATATTTGTAGCTAAAAAAAACCTAAAAAGAAAAACCAGCTGCCTTACTACCTTACTATATGTCACAAGGTGTGACCATTTAATATTCTCTTGAGTCATCAGAGTTGAAAAATAACTACAAACTTTTTCATAAAGTGCACATGTGAACTTGATACCACATGTTTGAAAGGCAGAGCAGACTGTACTCTGATTTATATGATACTGAGTAAACAGTCAGCTCAGGGAATCAAACCCACAACTCCCTTGATGCAAGACAAACACGCTAACCATTCTACCATCACCACATACAACTTACCTTGGAACCAGACTCTGCATAACTCCCTGCCCAACACACAAATTGATAGTTATCTGATGTTGACGGACATGATGATCCAGCAGGACATGGTGTACATGCATCTTGTCCTCCCGTACTATAGAAACCATCAGCACATGGTGTTTCTGTATCTGATGTTGAATCAGGGCACTCATATCCCGGAGGACACATAGTACAACTCTGTGAAAATAACAACACATAGCTTCAGTATTCTGAAGGCACTAACAATCTGGTCAGGTTAAGCATCTTAGTAATCTGAGCAGTGGCTTTCAAAAACCATCAGCCAAACCACCCCCCACCCAATAATATTGCTTCTCTTTCTGATGATGACATGGTTCAATTTTTTTTTGTATTAAGAGAATTTTAAATTAATATAATAACCACAACATATATGTTCAACTTTTAATATTTCTTAAATAATACTTTTTTTTACATGTATCAAGGGTTTATTTTAATCAACAAAACATTCTCTGAAACAGAAAGCAAACATTTTCCTCATTCTCCCATATGTGGCGCACTTCACCAAGACATAAAATTGCCCAAAAAATGTGTGAGGTGCAGGGGTAAAACTGATGCATATGATGACATAAAATAAAACTTATTAGAGAGATGGCTTAAACAAAATTGCAGTTATTGTCTGGAAATAAAGAAATCTTAGAGAGAACCACTTCATTTGTTAGCATCACAGAATAATCTCATTAATGGTTTCTAGAAATCAAAATTAAATGTTGATGGACTGACTAAAAATGATAAACAATATTTCTCTCTGTCTAGGTCAACAGTAGAGTTTATTGGAGCAGTATAAATTATTGAAAATACAAAGATGTACTCACAGTCTGTTCTCCAACTGAATAGTAACCTGCAACACAGTCAATCTGGTCAGATGTGTCTGTTCGAGGGCAGGCTTTACCTGCAGGACATGCAGTACAGTCAGTAGCACCTCCAGTGGAGTATGTACCCTACAAACAAACAAATAAACATCAATTCTTTAATACTTTGGAAGTATTACACATAAACTACTGGTGTGATTGGCTGAAAATAATGAGCAGTGCAAACAAGAAACAAAACACAACAAGCGACTTGACAGTCAAAATAGCTCTGTTGTCCTTCAAGACGGTAGCAATGCAATGCACATCTGTAAGACAAAACTCTCTTTGTTGAGAAAATGTCAACACAACTTTATCAAACAAAATGTTCACAAAAATGATGTACTACTCAAATACTAAAGCAATCTGGCTAGTAACATTCAAAAAGAACATGAAAATATTTGCTTAAAGCAATTGAGCTAGTAGTTTTCAAGAAGAAGTCAAAAATAGCATTTTTTATCAAAAATGTCAAAATATTCGACAAAAATTGAAAATTGAGAATGTCATCACAAAATGAACAAATCCTTAACTTTTTACTGCTATTATAAAAAAAAAAAAAATCAGTGATCAAGAAAAGAGTTATCATTGAATTTGAGCCAAATATTATTGATGTCCAGGCATTCTAATTTATACAGGGTTCAGATAAAATTGTCCTCTGGGATCATTTATAATGTTTTATTAGGGTTTCATTTGAAATAATTGATGTCTGAATTTAAGTGAACTGTATTATCAATTATTTCCTATGTGTTTGAATTTCCATAATTATTTTGAATTGCTATTTGAATTTAAGTAGCTAACACTTGATGATCTATCATATATCACACTTTTTGTTTTGTTTTTAGTTTTATTCCCTTCTACATGTGTAGAAACCAAAAAAGATTTTCAAATTTTCTTTAAGATTGTAGCAAAGCAATATTCTATTCTATTCTATTCTATTCTATTCTATTCTATTCTATTCTATTCTATTCTATTCTATTCTATTCTATTCTATAGCAACTATACATTGTAAGACATTGTAACAGAGCAATATTCTATTCTATTCTATTCTATTCTATTCTATTCTATTCTATTCTATTCTATTCTATTCTATTCTATTCTATTCTATTCTATTCTATTCTATTCTATTCTATTCTATTCTATTCTATTCTATTCTATTCTATTCTATTCTATTCTATTCTATTCTATTCTATAAAGACAGGATTATTTCTCTGTGTTTCTTACCGCAATACAAGGTGCATTGCCACTGCCATCTGTTTCTGTACATTTCCAGCCAGCCGGGCAGGATTGACAGCTTGCATACCCACTGTAAGAGTATGTGCCAGCTGTACAGTCTGTAATGGTGGAGTCATCATTTGTGTTTGGGCATTCTTTCCCAGCAGTGCATGCAGTACAATATGATGCTCCAGCCAACGCATAGGAACCTATAAAAGATAATATTATCAGAATACAAGTCTAGAATACTTGTAGTAATAAGGTGTTAAGTAAGGAAGTAAGCACCTGTGAGACTGAGACATCAATACTGCAAATTACCTTGCAAAACTGATATGTTTCAACAAGCTGGTTAGGGACAACGTCAAAAGATCGATGTCGGATAACAAAACTTATTTGCTTTAGTTTGGGGGTGGGAGGTTTTGACCTCAAAAAGTTTGCATCTTACAAAAACAATTTTATTTTTTAATGAATTCAAAAAAATCTTGGAGTATTTGTAGTTTGTTTTTTTTCTATCCAATCATAGACAAAAATAACAGAAAATAAAAAAACAAACATCCAAGACGAGAAAATGATTTGGTCCTAGTTTAAATATGTGTGTCAAATGAGGTCAATTTCAGGGCATGGACCTAGAGCATGCACAGAACCCAGAAAAGTAGTCATTATTACAGTCAACCAAGTGCTATGCCATACTACTGTCCGATTATCAATTTGTATTTAATGGTGAATATTTATCAATTAAGTTTCAATGGGGGTAGGGGTGGGGGTGGTGTTTTTGAAAAAAACTAAAGGAATTAAGTTTTTTATCCGACATCGATCTTTTAACGTCGTCCCTTAGGTTGTTACATTATATCAACTAGATGCCTTCAAAATTTGAAAGGCAAAACAAAGTTGTGTGACCACATTATCAAAAGGAATTCATCTTACCAACTTATTTGTGAACTACTCCGATTCATCCAAAATTGTTCTGGAGATGATTAGAAGTAGAGGAGGTGAAATTTCCAAACGAAAGCAAGGTGACTCTCATGCAATTAAGTGAGAAATTAGTCAAATCAGTTTAAAACAGTAAAACTACAACACTTCAGTTTCAGTTCTGTATCATCATCTAAGGCCAATTTGTCAAGGAGTTTGACAGAATACTAGAAAAACAGATTATGAAGATCTGACATATGATTCAGTTACTTGCCAGGCAGATAATATCGGTAAATTAATTTGAGACACCACATGGTGGTAATCACCCCATGTGACAATTTCTTAAAATAAATCCCTGCCATAAAATTACAGAGCAAGAGTTAAAAGGTTGGGTAATGGCAAAATTTTTGTCTAACTTTAGCCTCTAAGCCAATGTACTTTATTGATTTGGTAAAATCTGTTTAAATTGTATTCATATAGATATGCTGCTCCAGATATTAATAATATAATCTCACTTAACCTAATCCTGTCAAACTTAATCTAATCAACTGTATATCTTACCAGGTTGACATGCAAATTTCTCACTGACATCTCTAGTGGATGGACATGCATAGCCAGCTTCACATGGCGTACAGGATGTTGCTAATCCAGTATTTGCAGTATAAGATCCTGGATCACAGGCAACTGGTGCGGCATCTGTTGTTGGACATTCATATCCAGCAGGACAGTCGGTACACGCCACATAATTAGTTAAGCTGTAGGTACCTGCTGAACAGTCCTGAGGTGCTACCCTGTTAAAATAATATAATTTATATCAAGTTAGGACTTACGATATTAAGATGATGTGGTAATGTTAATGTATCCCATAATCCCATAATGACGTGCAAGGTTTAAGTTGAAAAATGTGTTGTTCTTTCCTGAAATATTGAAAGGACCTCCAGGGTGATATAGATTTAAACTATACACAGATGAATGAAAACTCATGTAATCTATGTTTTCTCATTTACATGCTTATAATTCCTCATCTGATAACAATTTATATGAGCAGCAATGACATTCATGCTGCCTATGAGAAGAGTTTTATTTTATTTTATTTTATTTTATTTTATTTTATCTTATTCTATCTTATTTTATTTTATCTTATTCTATTTTATTTTCTATTCTATTCTATTCTATTCTATTCTATTCTATTCTATTCTATTCTATTCTATTCTATTCTATTCTATTCTATTCTATAGATACAAACTGACAATTTTCAGGTAATAAACAGCAATACTCACGATGTATCAGAACAGTATTTTCCTGGTGGACAATCTGTACATGTTATCTGTCCTGCTAACCCATCTGTATGTTGTCCTACAGCACATGTTATTGGTTCCTGGTCAATGTCTGGACACATAGAGCCAGCTGGGCATTCAGTGCATCCATGCTGACCACGTAAACTGTAATAACCACTTGCACAATCCGCCAATGCGACAGCCGCATCAGTGCAGTCACTGCCAGCAGGACATGGGTAACACTGTGAATCACCCTACAAGTTAACATTAATTAGATGTTATCAACAATTGGACAGGCTATATCACAATTAAAGTAGCAAGTTTAAATCAAATCAAATCGCAAAACACCAAGTATGGATGCAATCAGCAAGAAATGGCATTGTATGGACGCATACACACATGTATGCAAAGACAGATGTAACCCAAGTCCTTATTTTGAAATGAATCAAAGTCTTTACAAATGTCCAGCTTCTTTTAATTTCACATGTTTAGCACAGTAATAGCATAAATTAAAAACAATTGGGAAAGTAATGACAAGTGAAATGCCAAAGAAAAATTCATTTGACATTTTGCATATTGCCATGAATTCAAATTTAATGGTAGTGAGAATGCTTGCTGTGCATGTATACAATGCATTATGGGAAAGACCTTGTAAATACAGAATAACTAATTATCACACAGAAAAAAACACTAAATTAAACAATATTAAAATTCAAAAAAATAACATGATTTGTTTATCTCATGTCACTGAGCAAAAACTCAAGTGCAAAAGTGTGAATTGTTAAAGATTTTGAATGACATTTTGGACTCTCAAAAAATTTCCTGATAACTGATGATAAACTTTTAATAATGTAAGCATAAAGAAAATGACATCATTTTCAATTCAGTTTGAACCTTCACAAGTTAAATACTTACTAGGCCACTGTAGTAGCCAGCATCACAATTCTGAGGTGTATCACCAGGGTCAATGCATGACTGGCCGGCTGGACAATCAACACACGCTGTTTGTCCAGAGGTTGAATACTGACCAACACTACATGCTTGGGGTGGCTGTGCAGCGTTAGCACAGGAAAAACCAGCTGGACATTCTGTGCAGGAAATTACCTGGAACATAAACAAAGATGTGACAGTGAATGCCTAAAATATACCAACATTATTTCTACAATATTCATCCATGGCACTGCTTTTTTGAAAGAAAATTGTATCTAAACAAACAATCACCAGTATATACATATATTTATATGTATATATACCTCACCACCAAGACTATAATATTTGTAATGTTGACATCTACCTTACCACCAAGACTAAAATATTTGTAATGTTGACACCCACCTCACCACCAAGACTATAATATTTGTAATGTTGACACCTACCTCACCACCAAGACTACAATATTTGTTATGTTGACACCTACCTCACCACCAAGACTATAATATTTGTAATGTTGACATCTACCTCACCACCAGGACTATAATATTTGTAATGTTGACATCTACCTCACCACCAAGACTATAATATTTGTAATGTTGACACCTACCTCACCACCAAGACTACAATATTTGTAATGTTGACACCTACCTCACCACCAAGACTATAATATTTGTAATGTTGACACCTACCTCACCACCAAGACTATAATATTTGTAATGTTGACACACCTACCTCACCACCAAGACTACAATATTTGTAATGTTGACACCTACCTCACCACCAAGACTATAATATTTGTAATGTTGACACCTACCTCACCACCAAGACTATAATATTTGTAATGTTAACACCATCCTTACCACCAAGACTATAATATTTGTAATGTTGACACCTACCTCACCACCAAGACTATAATATTTGTAATGTTGACACCTACCTCACCACCAAGACTATAATATTTGTAATGTTGACACCTACCTCACCACCAAGACTACAATATTTGTAATGTTAACACCATCCTTACCACCAAGACTATAATATTTGTAATGTTGACACCTACCTCACCACCAAGACTATAATATTTGTAATGTTGACACCTACCTCACCACCAAGACTACAATATTTGTAATGTTGACACCTACCTCACCACCAAGACTATAATATTTGTAATGTTGACACCTACCTCACCACCAAGACTATAATATTTGTAATGTTGACACCTACCTCACCACCAAGACTACAATATTTGTAATGTTGACACCTACTTCACCACCAAGACTATAATATTTGTAATGTTGACACCTACCTCACCACCAAGACTATAATATTTGTAATGTTGACACCTACCTCACCACCAAGACTATAATATTTGTAATGTTGACACCTAACTCACCACCAAGACTATAATGTTTGTAATGTTGAAACCTACCTCACCACCAAGACTATAATATTTGTAATGTTGACACCTACCTCACCACCAAGACTATAATATTTGTAATGTTGACACCTACCTCACCACCAAGACTAGAATATTTGTAATGTTGACACCTACCTCACCACCAAGACTAGAATATTTGTAATGTTGACACCTACCTCACCACCAAGACTATAATATTTGTAATGTTGACACCTACCTCACCACCAAGACTATAATATTTGTAATGTTGACACCTACCTCACCACCAAGACTATAATATTTGTAATGTTAACACCATCCTTACCACCAAGACTATAATATTTGTAATGTTGACACCTACCTCACCACCAAGACTATAATATTTGTAATGTTGACACCTACCTCACCACCAAGACTATAATATTTGTAATGTTGACACCTACCTCACCACCAAGACTACAATATTTGTAATGTTAACACCATCCTTACCACCAAGACTATAATATTTGTAATGTTGACACCTACCTCACCACCAAGACTATAATATTTGTAATGTTGACACCTACCTCACCACCAAGACTACAATATTTGTAATGTTGACACCTACCTCACCACCAAGACTATAATATTTGTAATGTTGACACCTACCTCACCACCAAGACTATAATATTTGTAATGTTGACACCTACCTCACCACCAAGACTACAATATTTGTAATGTTGACACCTACTTCACCACCAAGACTATAATATTTGTAATGTTGACACCTACCTCACCACCAAGACTATAATATTTGTAATGTTGACACCTACCTCACCACCAAGACTATAATATTTGTAATGTTGACACCTAACTCACCACCAAGACTATAATGTTTGTAATGTTGAAACCTACCTCACCACCAAGACTATAATATTTGTAATGTTGACACCTACCTCACCACCAAGACTATAATATTTGTAATGTTGACACCTACCTCACCACCAAGACTAGAATATTTGTAATGTTGACACCTACCTCACCACCAAGACTAGAATATTTGTAATGTTGACACCTACCTCACCACCAAGACTATAATATTTGTAATGTTGACACCTACCTCACCACCAAGACTATAATATTTGTAATGTTGACACCTACCTCACCACCAAGACTATAATATTTGTAATGTTGACACCTACCTCACCACCAAGACTATAATATTTGTAATGTTGACACCTACCTCACCACCAAGACTATATAATATTTGTAATGTTGACACCTACCTCACCACCAAAACTATATTTGTAATGTTGACACCTACCTCACCACCAAGACTATAATATTTGTAATGTTGACACCTATCTCACCACCAAGACTATAATATTTGTAATGTTGACACCTACCTCACCACCAAGACTACAATATTTGTAATGTTGACACCTACCTCACCACCAAGACTATAATATTTGTAATGTTGACACCTACCTCACCACCAAGACCATAATATTTGTAATGTTGACACCCACCTCACCACCAAGACTATAATATTTGTAATATTGACACCTACCTCACCACCAAGACTATAATATTTGTAATGTTGACACCTACCTCACCACCAAGACTATAAAACCCACTATCGCATGCTTCAGGATTAGTGGGATCAGAACAGTGAGTCCCAGCTGGACATATACTACAGTAAGAGGCACCAGCTGCACTGTATGTACCTTAAAAACACAAAAAAAAAACATAAATAATTTTAAAAGCAATAATGGCTGACAGACACTTTTCCTCAAAAGTTTGATTATTTCCAAATCGAGAGAATTCAGAATGAAAGACATATGTATCATATGTCTAGACCAGGAGACAATCACTGGGTACAATATGTATCATATGTCTAGACCAGGAGACAATCACTGGGTACAATATGTATCATATGTCTAGACCAGGAGACAATCACTGGGTACAATATGTATCATATGTCTAGACCAGGAGAAAATCACTGGGTACAATATGTATCATATGTCTAGACCAGGAGACAATCACTGTGTACAATATGTATCATATGTCTAGACCAGGAGACAATCACTGGGTACAATATTTTTGACAAGCAATGAATTTGTTCACACCGATAACATTTGTTGGAAGATTTGCAAAAAATAAAACACTGTAAACTGGAGAACATATTTAGAAATATTCTCCACTTCAAGAAGAAGTGGCTGGCTGGTTATTTTTGTAGAGTATACACCAAAATAATAAAACATATTGCCACTTATTCTAAACACTATACCATTTGTATGAAAGTTGCACCTTTTTGTCAAGAAATGTATTTGTGATTTCAGAATAATGTAGTACGTGGGTTGAAATATATCAATGAAAATTTTAATAGAGAAAAAAAATAAAAGTAAAAAAATAAAAGAAAAAAAGAACATCAAATAAATATATCTATAGTGAAGAGTAAATAAAATAATTGGATTGCTGAGAAATTTGGCAAGTACCGGTATGGTTTATCTTGGGAGTATATATTATATAGTGAGGGTGTTATAAGGGTACGCAAAGTATGCACGAAGACAATACGCAGCACATTGACCTCCACTGCGGGTCAATACCCCAGCTGTACTGTTTTCGTGCATACTTTTAGGATTCTTGTAATAACCTCATATTATAAGGGTACCACAAAGTATACACGAAGACAATACGCAGCACATTGACCTCCACTGCGGGTCAATACCCCAGCTGTACTGTTTTCGTGCATACTTTTAGGATTCTTGTAATAACCTCATATTATAAGGGTACCACAAAGTATACACGAAGACAATACGCAGCACATTGACCTCCACTGCGGGTTAATACCCCAGCTGTACTGTCTTTGTGCATACTTTTAGGATTCTTGTAATAACCTCATATTATGAGAGTACTACAAAGTATGCACAAAGACAGTACAGCAGGAGTGCAGCGAAATTCGATGTTACACTGTAACTTATTGCATTACAGTGACAGATTTATCATAACATATTATATTATATGTGTTTGCTCTTTTAGATGTACAACAGACGTACACACATTGCATTGCCAAACATTGTATTTCTTACATACCAGATCATACAAATATGTCCACAGACACACCTTTGTTATTTACATAAACTACTAATATAGCAAACACGGTATTCAAATATCAAACATTACTGTAATGACACATCTCTAATAGAAGCCACACTCATTCCTATTTCACATATTACCATATTATTCTATTCTAACTTTATTCTAGCTAAAATTGTCACTGAAATAACATATTGGGTGTTTTGTAAGGAGTTTATTTTCCCTGATTTTAGAGGAGTTTAAGGTAAAATATAGGAAGGAAAGTATTTTGGATTGGATTTTATTTTCATTAAATCCCTTCAGTGAAAATAAATTCTTTACAGCATGTGCAAATGTTCGCATCACCTCTGATGCCTTGTGCCATTTTTAGAAGACGTAATACAGACTGTATAACAGATTTTACAGTGTAGTATCTGCGTCTGTTACCATGGACTAACCTTGTGGACAAGCGGAACATATCCCAACCCCCTCAGCTGCTGCATAACCGGCATCACAATCAGTAGGAGCTGTCGGTGCTGAACCGTCAAAACAATATTGACCAGCTGGACATTGTTGACAAGTTGCTGCACCACTATCACTCCATTGACCATCAGGACACACCTACAAAATCAAAGTAGTGGGTCAAAGCAAATAAGGCAGAATTTGATACATTAAAAACAACAAACTGCTCTCTGATTGGCTGATTATTCAGGTTGGGTGGCCAATCAGACACAATCGTGTAACTATGTAGCTTCGCATTGCCTTCAAATTTGATTTCAACAGAAGGCAATCTGAGTAAAATACGATCTATTGTTTTTACTTTTACAGTCTTGTTCAATTTGCATGATTTTGAACTTTTACTCATTCAAAGCCACAGGCCATGTGTATGCAATCCAATACCAGTATATTCTCTTCTATTCATTGGGTTTTTGTTTTTATATTCAGTTTATAGTTTTTTGTTGGTGTTTCATTTTACTTTATTATATATTTCCGTTACTAACTTCAATTTAGTCTGTTTCTGGTTGTCTTTAAACTGTTAGCCATTGTAATTTGATTAATTTTTATCTGTAATTTTTGTTGTTGTTGTAACCTTTAACCTCCTTCAGTAGGTTGTTATGAGTTAATAAATTGTTTGTTTGTACACATACTGCGACAATTCTGGAAGTAAAAGATTTTTTGATTGGTTGAATTATTTACTTTGAAGCAAGATTGGAGTTAGCATAATGACACAAAACGTTTGTACAACATTTTTGTTTTAATCAGATTCTGGTACAGTTGGTTTGCGTTGTAGTGAATAGATTTATTTAATTTTTCAACAGACAAAAAACATGATTTTGGAATACTGTAAAATACTTTATTTAGGCTAGAATTTATTTTCGATGAAAAGACTTTTTGGGTGTTTTGTATGGAATTTATTTTCACTGATTGTTGACGAGTTGAATGTAAAATATAGAAAAAAAGGTATATTTACTGGATTTTATTTTCACTGAATCATTCCTTCAGCGAAAATAGTGTAAATTAATTGCAAGTGGAAATACAGTATTTTACTGTAGGATACTTTAGTTTTTTAATATTACTTCAATTCAACTGAATAAAATACCCCCAAACCAATAGCCTTGGCAAAAAGTGCTACCACCAAAACTACTAAATAAGCAGTCAGCTCAGAAGATCAAAACTACTGTATAACACCAATTGAAGAAAGGTGAACATGTGTGAACATGCTTTTTGCATATTTGGCATTTAATCAATGCCTAGACATTGGTGGGCTTGTTTTGATGAGAATTCATGGCGTCTAATTCAAACGATCTATGGCGGCTTTAAAGCGGGGGAGTAGTCACCTGCGCATGCGCCAGATGACCATAGCATGTTATTGTTTACAAACAAGCATCTACCCATGAGCCTTTGTGTTTTTAGCATGTGTTGTTATCGTCGCTTGGGGCTCAATTCCCGCGTGTGCGCAAGTAACAATCCTCACGCTTAATTTATGAAATTATACTCACTGTACAAGCAGCTTCATAAGCTAAGCTGTAATATCCTGCTCCACATTCAACTGGTGTTTCATCAACATTATAACATGAAGAACCAGCCGGGCACTGAAGACAAGTTGACTGGCCTGCACTATCTTGATATAATCCTGAATCACACTCAGTAGGATTAGACAATGGAGAGGGACATTTGAAGCCAGCCGGGCAAATAACGCATGCTGTGCCATTGGAATATTCACCAACCTGAAAACATAAAATAACATCATACAGATATTCAAATTAATAACAAAGATACTTATACAGATGAGTAGAACATGTAAACAGGACAAAATTTGAAATGTTGAAAAAAAACAAGCTGCTCTTTGATTGGTCTGTCTGTTAAGTGTGAGGATTGGATAGCCAATCATGTACAATCTCTTGAAAACAGAGGAGGTAAAAAGATGATTTTAACATGGGGCTCTATGGAGAAGTGTCAAATTTGTCTATCCCATAATCCTTTGCAAATCCAATATGGAGGTAAAACATTTCTTTCTGATGAGTTTGCATTGACTCCACACATACAAACTTGACCCTACAAGCATATTGAAACTTTTGTTAAATCAGCCCACTCACAACATATTATCAACTCTTTCTCTGCTCCATGTTGCAAAAAATCCCTTTTACACGCTCACACAAATGAATGCTACAAGTTCTACACTTGTTCAGGGAAAAGACATACTACATGTACATGTAAGTAATAAAGAAGGAACCTGAGTAGTATGGGTGTGTCACCTGCATACTTAAAACATCTTAAATGGGTACACCTTGGGTACACTAAATTTTATGAAAAACGAATGTCATTACAAAAGCAGGTAATGTTCTTTTATGGAATGGAACGTCTACAAAATATATGATGCTTTAAATAGAAGTATCAATATTTGTTCATGGTTATGTGTTTTCTGTGTTCAGTACTCTGCTGGATATATTTTGTAAAGTAAACGAGCTTCCACCACACACTGATATTTGCTGATCACATGATTGGACAATTAGTCAAAACATGATTAATGAAGAACTAATCTAAAAATCAGAACAATACGAAAGTGTATATTCATTGACTAGCATATGCAGTTGGTATGTTGAGTAGTTGTCACAGGAATACCATGGCCGTACAACAATGATATCTACTGACGCATACATGTATCAGAGGTTGATACTGCCTGTATTAGTTAAATATAATAAGAGATAACAATAAAACAATCCTAATGAAAACCATTTTGTTTTGTGCAAATATTGAATGACAATATTCTATTTGCATCACGCAGTATAACACTTCTGTATCCACTGTAAAGTAGTGTGTTCAAATGTGATTTTAATAATCGGAAACTAGTTCAATGTTGGTGACACCACATATAAGAATAAATTTGAATGTTAGAATGAGTGCTGATATGTTATTTTAAAGAATGTTAAATTTTATTTCAGCGTAGATATATAATAATACCCTGTATGAGTGCATACAATTAAGTCAATCTACTGATATATATCCTACCATGAAAGATACCTATGTTCTAATATTGCGAAGCTATATAACTATACCATTGTGTGAAGGTAAATAACTTGCCACATGAGATATACTTACATTACATAATGTAGGAGTTCCTGTTGGATCACCACATGACTGCCCAGCTGGACAGGTATAACACTTGTCAGAACCAGCTGGTGAAAACTGTGAAAAAATCAACACATCATATAATAACACACTACATTAACCTACCACCCCCACCCAGAATTGATATGGTCCGACTAGTACTGTAGAGTAATTTATTTTAACATGGAATTATATTTTGTCAATGAAATATAAAAAATAATGTAAACAAACTTAATTTTGAATGATACAAACTTTGGTGAGTCAAGAAGATGAAACAAAAGTGAAACATATCTATGTTAGAAGTTGGTTTCTAATGACGAAAGATTTTCAATTTTTTGCCAGAAACTAACGTGAACCAGTCAGGATAAAATACAACACATTAAAATGTTGCTTTCAGTGAACAAAAACAAATTCCAGACAAATTAGTGTACTCTTATATAATATACAAAGTCTTCAGTTCAGTGTCATCCACTTGACGCAAACAATTAAATCAAAGTATGATAAATATTAGTATCAAAGACTGGTACTTGTGAAAACTGTGACATGTGCCAACTTGAGTCAATATGTATATATAATGTGTGCCAATGTTGATAAATTCGGCCCATAACATATGGAGTAATATTTGCATTGACAGCAATGTGATGCGTACATTTGAATCACACGTATACATTTCATGATAAATTGTAGATTGCCAGGTGAACACTATCAGTGATATGTTAGAACTACATAACAAATACAAAATCAAATATTACTACTCTATACAAAGTTGAAAATAACACAAACCTATGGGTTAAACTAAATTGTACAAATCCATCACAGCTGTCTTAATCACTAACAGGATTCTTATATTGTAAATTAAAATGAAATAGAAGGACACACCTGTCTGTTTTTAGTGCATGTGCCATGACCAAAGTTGGCAAGAACTACAAGTCACATCCAAACAAAAAAACAATGCAGTTTAATATTCAATGCAATGTTCTTATTAAGACTACTTTTGTGAAATTTTCTCAGTGAATTTAATTTCATGCATTATGTAATCAAACACACCTGATTCAAGGTGGATTTGCAGATGAAGAAAACATTTCTCAGTGCCACACTTGCTTAGAGGGAACACTATCTACTAAGATTGCAAACTATAAGTACTGAATAATATACCAAATTTAGTGTCACATGTGCTTGCTGATTGGGTAAAATAGCATGACAGCAAGTAAACCAGTTGATACAGTGAAACCTACCTACATTTAGACCCAATCTCAAGCTACATGTACACCACACCCCACAGACATTGGTGATAGGTCTCAGATTTAAAAGCAAGAATAATTGTTAAGACATAATACATATTTTGCATGGTCATAACAACGAAAACAGACTGTATATACTCATGATTACCAAAAATGAAAAAATGTCAATAAAAGCTCAAGCAGGTAAAACACATTTTTTCTGGGAAAGATTTCAAATAAGATAGGTGATCAAGACAGCTGTGATTTTGTAGTAAACTATAATAGCTAATACACAACTCTGGGTTAAATCAATAATGACAATAGGTTTTGTAAAAAATACAAAGTTAGTAATAAAAAAAATACTATAACAAATATTAGATTCTTGAGTAAAGCTACTCTGTTATGCAGTCTGTTGAAGAATTGACCATTAATATAAAAGAAACCAAACTTTGATGGATACAATTGCCTTTTCAATAATTTATATCTGATTATTCAGTTTAGTGTGAAAAACAACAAAGCCATGGTTGCCACATTCATATATGTTTGATATGGGTCCCATACAACTCATAGTACCATATGGGTCAAAAGTGTGCTTGTTTACAATGTACATGGCAT
This sequence comes from Saccoglossus kowalevskii, assembly GCF_978046115.1. NCBI lineage: Eukaryota > Metazoa > Hemichordata > Enteropneusta > Harrimaniidae > Saccoglossus > Saccoglossus kowalevskii. The sequence continues at coordinate 41,459,617 of NC_140645.1, read as the reverse complement.
TTGCATGCTCGTAACCATAGCAACCGCCATGATTTTATTTTAAATAGAAACAATTATAGAAAGTTGGCAAGAACATACTACTGCAAACAATTTTAATTTCAGAAAAGACAAATTTTTACAATGAACAATTATGAAAAGGTGAAAATCACAAAATTGTGTAGCATTGAGAATTTTTAGGGGGTTATTGACTTGCACAACATTTTTCGTGAATCAAATATTGCCAATATTTCTAGCAACATAATTTGAACCATTTGCAGTATATACTGACTGGTAAAAAAGTTTTTTTTTAACAGAGCAGTGTGGTGAAAATATTCCTAAAGTGGAGACAACATAGTGGATGTTTTCTATAATATGTAATGGTCATTTCTTTATGTTTACAGTATTCAGTCATCTATATCTAAAACTATGAAAACCAACTACTGTATGTCATTATAAAATACCTCATTCGTCTGTAGATGATGTAGTCATAGCAACAATGGTATCCATGGAAATGATGTGTGAATTGAACATGATAAGGATGGCATTGCATGAGTGGAGAAAATAAATAGCAAACAAATAATGTGCAGTTAACATAATTATCAATAGCGCAAACATTTAACAGGCAAAGCCAGGCACTCCACCCAGTTCAGGCAATTAGCTTAGTCAGCAAGACTTTGAGATCAAATTTATTTTAATTTTGTTTACTTTCGCTTTGAAATTAAACTGTGAACTGTTAATATGGAATTATGAAACGAAATTATGAACGAAATGCTCCTTAATTAATAGCATTTAATCCATTTTTGATGTATGCAGTTCTATTTTGTTTGTTTCCCTTACTGTATCCTCTGATGATATGGTTGTACAATAAAAATAGTTCAGAATTTCTATTTACATTCTAGCTGCCAAACATGTCTTGCTGACTGTTTTACCATTTAATGCAATGCAATATGGGAAATGCTAAAAGGTATGTCAGGAATAGGGTAAGTGATACATTTTATATCGTATATGGATGCTGATGAGACGTAGATTATGTGCAGGGACTTTTACAATACAATGAACACTATGATGACAACATGATATAAACAACACAGTAGACATGCAACAAAATACTGGCAGTTACTTCTCGAAGAAAACGCTGATAAAATACACACACATGAATAAAGAGAAAGGTCAATAACAATGATAAGTAAAGTCAATTTGAGCTTTCATGAAAATAAATGCACTGAAATCTAAAGATTCTACATATTTCAGAAGTTGAAAAGTTCCAATTTCAGTGGGACTCCTAAATTAAGTTAATGTTTTAAGCATATTCACTGTGTTTTAGTTTCAACAATTTGTCTTTTGTTTTACTTATCAGCGAGAATAGCAAAATTGATAAAAACCACTCATAATGCATTTACAGTAGATACATTGTAGGTATGTTAGTCTAAGAAATAAGAAGTCAGGACAGGATATCTACTTTTAAAACTTTATAATCAGAACGAGAGAATTTTTTTCCTGTTTTTAGGTTGCTCTGGGAGTGATGTGCAAATTGTAATGTCACTTTGAATCTCCCCTGACTTCTTGACATATTTTGCGAAATAAATTAATTTCCTAATATCCCGTACAAGCTGGAATCAATGGAAAACTTGTCTTCACAAACCAAAATTAATAGACACAAGTATATAATTTTCAAAAATGCATTTTTCTACATGGTATATTTATTTCTCCAGGTACCTGCACAATCATGAGACTTACCGTTCCCACACCACACTCAATAGGCGCCTGATCTTTAACCGGACACTTAGAACCAGATGGACACTGAATGCAGGAATCTGAGCCAGAATTAAGATTGTAATAACCGGACAAACACTGAAAAATATACAATAAACAAAATTAAGATTATCAGTATAACATTTTCAGTATTCTTTTTATTGGAAATCTGAATATAATGATGTAGAATCAATGTCTCCTTTATTGCAGAGGAAGCTACAGCATAGCAGATTAAATTATTATGGAGAAAAACAAACCAGGGAATCCAACATGATTTCACATACCATCTATCTAATATTTTGGACATATTCATATTTTATTGTAATTGAATTTAATTTAGCACATTTTACTTATCGGAGAAAATAGCAAAATTAAAACCCGGAGAATAATGTACATGTATGTAAGTACATTATCTGTGCTATTTTGAGTTTTTGGGATATTTGTACCAGAAATTCATTTAAGGATCAGATAACAGTACTGATACATACACTATTGAGAAATTTTACTTTTATGACGAAATAAAAATTAAATATTAGCAACAACCTTTTTTGGGTAGATTCTACAAAGCCATGTAACTAAATAATATCATAAAGTTATCCCAAGAATACTGTAAAGTATGCATGAAAATGGTTCATTGTTATACATTTTTTTCCCTTTTTGTAGTAACAATTTAATAAGATAAATGCCAATGCACTGTGCATTTGTTTGTGTTTAGCAAAGTGATTCTATTTCCGTCACTCAGTATACCACTTCTGTATGTACTGTAAACAAAGGAAAGTCTATGAATTTGACAGTAATAACCTAAAACAAAGTTCAACATATTCCTCCACATATGAAAACAAAACTTGAACAAGTAAGATACGTTTTGGAATCAGTGCTAATACAGCTTTTTACAGAATGAAAATTGTGTTTGTTTGTGGTGTAATTCTATTGATGATGAGAAGCATTTTATCCTTAAATGTCCTTCCTTTAAAAGTGAAAGAAAAAGACTTTTTGAAGATTGCGATCTCAAGTCTAATTTATCAGATGATATTTTTATTGAGGTAAAAATGCAAAAGCCCTTTCACTATACCTTAAAGATACTATTTATAAATCCCCAATTAAAAGTTACGAGATTATTGAAGTTATTAATTTTATATTTCTTTAGTCTTGTATTTTTTTTATTACATTTGTTTATGTATGTCTTGTTATTCTCTTTACCTCACTAAATCCTCTGATGATTTTGTTGTGTAATAAAGTTATTATTATTATTATATAATAGTGGCAGATATTTGACTTACAGCTATACATTCTGTGGAACCCATCTGATCTGTATAGTATCCAGCTGCACACGACTCTGGAGCAGTAGTGGCATCCGGACACTTAGAACCTGAAAAGTAGAGAATTATTTTCATCAAACATCTAAAATGCGTATACATGTATTACAGGGCTTAAAACATGTAAATAAAGGCATACATGTAAAAGTGCATCTCAATCTACAAAATACCAGTCCCATCCATGATGTGGCTTAGCAGAAGAATGTGAAATTATAAAAAAGGTTTTACAGTTTATTTACAAAGCCTTTCAAGAAGGAATAGATAGTTGACCAGTAAGAATAGTTGATAGTTTTGAATTTTATTATTATTAGTCTTAGTTTTATTATTATTAAACTTATTAGTATTAGTAAAAAAAATTAACACATTACATTTTACTTTTATACTTAACATTATAATATTTTCTCTTTCTTTATTATTTCATTATTATTATAATTATACTATGTTATACTTTTATTGCTACTGTACTGATAGAAATACTGTTTTTCTGAAGATGCAATAAATATTAACATATATATTTAATGTCTTAAAACTAAGCCAAACCTGAAGCCTGTCTGGATGACAAGCTGAGACAACCATGAAAATACAGATATATAATACATCATTACATATCAGTTTTAAACTGTTTGTTTGAAATGCAAGATTCTACTACTGATGACTTTAACGTTGTATCCACTAAAATATACTCTGGTTACTTTGCTCTTATCAAGGACAAATAAAATGTCATGTGAACAAGCACCCTTTGAGTGTGTATGTTTTTTTGTTTAAAATTTGGGTAAATTTGTTCACATTTTAAAGCGGGGGAGTTGTCACATGTGCATGCATTAGATGGCCATATCGTGTCATTGTTTACAAACAAGTGTCTACCCATGAGCCTCTGTGTTTTTAGCGTGTGTTGTTATCATCGCTTAGGACTCGATTCCCACGTGTGCGCAGGTGACAACCCTCTCGCTTTAATTTTGAATCAAACAGACAAAGTGTGACATTGCTTCTATAGTTTTTGATCAAATTTTTTTTTAAATTTCACAACATTTCATATGTAAAACACCTAGCAGACTATAAATAGAACTATTTTGTGGATGGTCTCTGATGTTGACTTCGGCACTCAGACGGTTGATGAGGTTGTCCCACTGGACAATATGTTGAAAATGAGAGCAGACATGCGATGATCATAGTAGTATGTTACATTCTCTTACCTGTTGGACATTTTGTACATACAGTGTTTCCAGTAGTCTCAGTATACCAACCAGATGGACAATTAATGGGTCCTGAAGACGGTGGATCAGGACAGTAATTACCAGCTTCACATGGTGTACAATCTGTCTGGCCTGCTGGGGCATATTCACCACTGTTACAACTAGTAGGCTCAGCTGTTGTGGTGGGACACCTTAAAAAGAATAAACAATATTATTATACATCTAGTGTTTTCACCTACCATATTAGAAAATGCGAATTCCAAATATGGAACGATTACGCGAGAAAGCGTCCTCAAATAATAAAAACAAACATGGCTGCCACCAGGGTTTGACCGGACTCCACACAAAGAAGTTAGCTGATTCTGTTCTAAACTTTTATGATTTCGGCATTCCCATGATGTCGGTCTATACAGCCACTATACTGTCTTCATGCATACTTTAAGGTATCCTCATAATATAATGAGTGAATTGCATCAAAAATACACCCAAAACATTTATTTGTATTTATTCATAGGACACGTATTATTTTCAGATATATTGGCTTGATAAAAAACAAGAAAACAATTTACTTCAGCACTAAAGGTAATAAAATTTACACCCATGAACCAAGAATAGACTAGTTATAATTTCCCAGGATGTGTGGGTGTGTTCCATGCTTGACACTATACTAAAACTCGCTCATGACAAAAAGGGATTTCATTTTACAACAGGTCGTCGATGAACCTGCTAGCATCAGTGTTTTGTGAGTTGAATATACATGCTTGTATGTTGTCCTCCAGAAATACAATACAATGGCTCATACATATATAGGGATAAAAATAAAATTTTAGTGAATGAATGTAAAACACGTTTTCTCTATTTCATGAAAAACTTTCAAGGTATTGTTAGATTTCTACAACTACAGAATTAATATCAATAGAAAACAGATTATGTATACATTGTTCAGAGAACAAAATAGAAAATGAGGTACATTTTTTCATGGAATGCTCAAAATATTACAATAACAGACAAAAACTATTGAGAGATGTAATAATTCCAAACACAGCCCACAACATTAATCAGAAATTTATATACCTGATGAGTTGCAATGATGTTGAAATTATAAGACAAGTGGGTGAATATGTATATGCCATATTAGACATTAGAACAGAACATCCAATTAAAAGATACAACTGTAATTCTTACTTTTATCATTTTTTTTTTTTTCATTTTCTTTTGTGCATTTTTAAATTTTTTTGTTTTGTTTATGTATTTCATTGTTATATCTTTTAACTGATGAAAATTTATTTCAAGAATGCAATAAAACAATTTGTTAAAAAAATATGTGTTGTATAGTGGTAAGGTAAAATAACTGCCTAAAACTGTGTATTTCTGCTGATCAGCTTAATTCATTCAACCCTTTTCACACACATGAGAGTAACCAGGAAGCTCGGGAACCTCAGATAAGTTTAGTGGTAAGGTAAAATAACTGCCTAAAACTGTGTATTTCTGCTGACCAGCTTAATTCATTCAACCCTTTTCACACACATGATAGTAACCAGGAAGCTCAGGAACCTCAGATAAGTTTATTAAAAGAGTCAAAAGTTTCAAAAACAAGCCTGTTAATGTCCATTTAGGCCATAGTGCATTGCACCCTCTACAGTTAGGTTTATTTTTACTGTTGTTTATTAGTACTTGTTAATTTATAGTAGGGATACTTACTTATGTCCTACAGGGCATATAGTACAAGATGTAGAACCAAGGACGGAATAATATCCAGAAGAACAATCAACAGGTGTGGAGGATACATTTGAACAGCTCTTACCAGCTGGGCAATCTGAACAACTTGTTTGTGCAGTGAGATCTTGGTAGGTACCGTCACTACAGCTGTAAGATAAAACAAACCAAGGTGAAATATTATAAAACAGACATCAGACGAACGTTTATAGCAATAATTAAACAATAAAACATGTTTTTTTAGCTAGCATGTTATTTTAGCTAATTCAGCTACTCTGTAGTTTCGCTAATTCAAGATGCAGCTAATTTAACATAAAGTATATTCTCATAGGGAGATAGTCGACACTTTAGCTAAATTAGGATTCTGTTAATTCATGCCAAGAGTCAAATTCGCTAAAATTGCATGCAGCTATCATTTTCAACGTGTTCTACAGTAGTTCTATTTTGTTATGCTACATTTGTATATGTTATGTGGAAAACTTCTCAAGAGACGTGAATGTTATGGCATTCATAACACAACACCTCACCATGTTTCAACTTTTAAGTAGTCAGTTAACAAGGCCTTTCATGGTAACATTTCTGTGGGGTTGACGTACTAGAATGAATGGGTTCAATTATCAGTGTTCACTGATGATATCATTGACTGGCCCTCTAGAGGTGAAATGATGCCAGGCAAAGCGAATGTTTGTCGTCTGCTTCACAGCCATACACAGCACAGCACAGCACATACAAGTTGTTTTTATTGACAGAGTTCATTCATAGATCTCAAATTTCCTGTACAGAGTGTCAAAAGCCACACCTCTGCTCCCCTTTAAATACCAAAGAAAAGAATCAGGTGGGCATACATAATTCTGATGCACATTACTTAGAAGTTTATATGAGATGAATAGACACACATGGTGCTTAACTTTGTTATATTTACTGCATATCCCTATTCATGAGTGATTTCCAACTCACTATGATGAATTATAAAACAAAATGCATTTTCAATCTGTTGTTTATTATTTTTGTTTAATGCAAACTATTTTTCTTATGATGCAAAGTATGTAAATGTTTCAAAGTCACACAATTCCTTAGTCGCCAAAGTTCATATTTGAGGTTATGATTGAGGATTGCTCAGGATGCCACATAGTTAACATGACTAATAATTTACAAGGTTAATTAACCAAAAAAATGAACCACATTGCCAGTCAAACAGAAAGATATAATGGTGATATCAAATATAAGAATTCTTTCTTATATTGGGTAAACTAAGTTACCAACATTGACATGTTCAAAGTTATTAATGTCACATTCAAACACTGTTTACATTGGAGGGAGGGGAGGGGGGCAAGAGGGGATAGCTGGTACAGGTTACAGGAAATAAAAACGGTATTTTATGTTTTTACAGGGAAAAATAGATTTTTACATTTTACAGATAAAGCAAATTCCTAATTACATTTTACATTTTTATAATATATTTGATTAATTGTATTCAAGGATCAAAATTGAAAATTGTGTACTAGTTACAACATTTAATGTGGAAAATGCTTTATACGCTTACAAAAAATATGATCTTATTAAAATTACGAACAAATAAAATAGCTGATTACATTTTACACCTTGCCCATTATTATTATACAAAATTATGTTTTTTTTATTTATTTAAATTACATTATTACGAAAAAAAAAAACTGATTACACCTTACGAAAATACCTCTTGCCGACCCTCATTGGATGCAAAGCAATATAGTGCGTGGCCGCAGTAGAATCTTGTTACATAATGCAAAGGTTCGCACATCACAAAAGATTTGTCATTATCATTTGACGACTCTAAACTCTCATTAAAGCAGTATTACCAGCAGGGGAGTATAACAATATGGTTGATACCGCAAAGTATGCACTCAGGCAGTACAGGGTCACATCAATCTCTGCTTCATGTTGGATGATACAAACACCATACTGCCTTTGTGCATACTTTAAGATATTCTCGTGATAACCTCATAATATACTTACATTATTTGATTGGACAATCCATCAGTTGGACACTGATACCCTGCATCACAATTACTACATGAAGTACTGCTCTCAGGGGCATATGTACCAGCCATACACTGTACAGGGTCAACAGCTTTATTAGAGCACTCATGTCCTGCTGGACATATCGTACAAGTTGTAGTATTACCAAGTGAGTAGTAACCATCACTGCAAGCCTCTAGACCTTTAAACATGAATTATTTTAGGAAAAGATGTAACATTAGAATTAGGCTAAGAAAAAAAATATCTCTGTTTCTCGTTTCCACGTGCATCATTTTGAACTATGCGCCTCGGACATTTTTTTTCCTGCTAAAGCATTCCAAAATGCGCTTGTACTTGCACTTGTCTCAAATTCCCCCCATTTTAGCGCCTCATTTTAAAATTTCCATGAAACAAGAAACAGAGATTATTTTTTTCTTGCCTTACAGGTTTTCGGGACTTATAAACTCACAGTGTGCACAGTCACCTTCTTGCGCATGCAAACTAATAGGCCAAACGTGAACTTTTTCTGGATTTCCTGATGTTTGAAGAAACGTATTTTTCTGTCATTCAACGGCGTGAAAGACAGATATTTGAAAGATGATTCTAGTGAACATTGTTTGACTGGCTACGAATGAGAATTTATGATGTCTTTCGCGATTTAATTTCAATTCAAAATGGATGTCAAAAAACAGGGTGATCCTACTTTTCTCTGTTGTTGTATGATAACACAAATGCATCTCAGCCAATGAAATGGCCAACTTTTTTCAACTGATCTATGTTATGTTAACATTATGAAAATTAGGCATTTTAGTTTGTGGAGATTTTATTCTCCTGTTGCCCTTGTTTTCTCTGTAGTCATAACAAGAGAATGCAACTCTATCATGGTTATAGTATAGCAAATTGTGTCCCCAATCTATTTGTTTGATATGTTATTGGTCCAGCATGTACTGTAAAATTTTATGATTGACAAATTTTGCAAATCATTGAAAATCACTAAATTTTGTAGCAGTTGAAATTTCATACAACATGGATTTTTTTTTCAGTGCCTTTGGGAAATTTAACTTCATGAATAACATAATAGACAAATTTTCACAAATTTCGAAAATCAGTAAAAATCACTAAATTTTGTAGCAGTCAAAATTTCCCTGGTGTCAAACAACATGGATTTTTTTCAGTGCCTTTGGGAAATTTTTACTTCATGAATAACATAAAATCCTGAAATAGCAATAAATTTCTAGCAGTGAAAAATAAATGGTCCACAGTATTCCATATCAGTATAATTTTAATTTTACAAACCCACCTGTGGTTGAACATTTACTACCAGCTGGACAATCTGTACAAGAATCAGCAGTACTGCCATCTGCATACCAGCCAGCTGGGCAAGACGAACAATACTTTAAACCACCAGGACTGTATAAACGAGAACAAAGGACAACATCATAAACGGAACATTTTAGAAAAAATATTGAGAACTGTGACACAATATTACAGGCCAATGTGCTACATTAATGAGCTAAAGCACTTTAAAAATATTTTTTTACTTGAATGAAAGTTCTTCAGCGCCACTGTTGTCACTTCTGACTTTCTGTTTACTGTAAATCCATTAATTATTCGCTTGTTTTTAATTTTGCCGATACTTAGCAAGTAATTTCAAGTGAACGTTGTGGCTTGACGACTGAGCTGTATTTTATCAGGCGTCGCCGAGCAGGTTCAATTTGTAGACTTTTGGATAACTCAACGTCTCGTAGTATGTAACTCGTCTAACACCGTTTATTGTCAACTGAATAAAGTTTAGAACTGCATTCTCGCTGCATCCACTGACAAATGCAACTCATTGTTTCCTTGCCAACTTCATGAACCCAAAACCCATTGAAATTGTTCAAAGCATCAAAATAGTGAAAAGAAATAGTTTTACAGTAAGTGTAATTGCTAAGATTGACTATAGATACAGTATAACCACAATTTAAATAAATCCATTGCAGTGCAAAGCTTTGGCCTCCCCGAGTCTGCATCATATTAGCCTGAGGTATAAGTTTGGTTTTCAACCCCAGGTAGCACTTCAACTTAGGATAAAACCATCACTGGTCAGAGGCAGCAAGCACTACGCTATGGATAACAAGCATACAAAGTACTGTGAAATACTTTATTTTAGCTGGAATTAATTTTCGCTGAAAAGACTTTTTGGGTATTTTGTATAGAATTTATTTTCACTGATTTTTGGTGATTTTAATGTAAAATATAGGGGAAAAAAGGTATATATTCGCTGGATTTTATTTTCACTGAATCATTCTTTCAGCGAAAATTAATTCCAAGCGAAAATAAAGTATTCTACAGTAATTAAAATATTCATGTACCTAAACAACACCTAAATATATACACAAACTGTACTTTAAAAATCAAAAGGCATGAAATACTGCTGGCCACACCACTCACTGGATTTACATTAAATTTATCATCAAATTTTGTAAAATACTTACTTTTAATTTTCACTGATAAAACATTTTGGGTGTTTTGTATAGCATCTATTTTCACTGATTTTTGATAAGTTGAATGTAATATATAGGAAAAGGGTATATTGGCTAGATTTTATTTTCACTGAATCATTTCTTTAAGTGAAAATAGCAAAAATAAATTCCAAGCAAAAATTGATTATTATTAAATATGTCATACCTGTATGTTCCTGCCGGACAAGCTTGAGGTGCTTGAGCTTTATCCACACAACTATAACCAGCGGTACATGGAGAACACTGCTCAGAAGCTGTAAAATAACAATTTATTTATTTTAGAACTCAAATCAAGACATAAAAATTTACATTTTACATTGAAATGTGTTTTACTTACTACTCATTTAAAAAAAAAGTGTGTTTTTTTTTAATGTTTTTGTGCCAGGCGACAGTTCTGGACATTGAATGTCACTGTTGTCTCCCCTAACTTTTTTTTGTAAGTGCAAGTGCAAGTGCTAGTGCTGACACATTGCATTTTGCCACATTAGTCATATTCATGTTTGGGACTACATGACAGGGCTGTGTGGCCATCTCTCTATCAACTGGCAATTTTTATCCTGGCATCAACCAGGCTCGGTTGAACACAAGCACCTGCTGATCTTTACCAAGGTTCCCCCGAAGTCACATTTGTTAGTGAATGAATCTCGCCCAGTGGAATTGGCCTTCCTATTGAGTCTGTGACATTGAGTCTGTGACCCTTTTGATGTTCAGCCTAAAGTAGGATTTGAACTTGGGTCTATTGATCATCAGTCTGATGCGACAACCACTATGCTACCAGTGAACAGTTTGAAAAGTGTTTTGTTATAAGCTGATTCCACCACAAAACATAGTGAGAATCTGAATGACTATGATTTGATTTCAGTTTGTGGTTTTCCAGCAATACATTTTTTGTAATTACAAAAATTCTTTTTTCGTAAATTATTCAATATTTTATTTTTTTTTGTTTTCTAAAAATCCAACTATTTTTATTTAAAGAAATTATTTAAATTAGGCAAAAAATAGGAATTCATGGTCATTAGGTTATGAAACACTTTTCAGTTTGACACACCCTATACATATTTGTTGGGTTAGTGTAGATGTCATAACAAGATTTGTTGTTAATTCAGTTTTGAAGCAAATGATACTGTGCATATACACAAAAATTGTATGTAATTTACATATGTGCAATGTAAAACTAATAAATGAAACTATTTTAAATTCTGACAATTTAAAGTTTTGATTAAAATCCTTTATGAATCCAAGTAATCTTTGAGTAAGACTATTTTTATTGAAAGATACAAAAATTGTCAACGATGGTGAGAGGGCAAGGGTTCATCTCAATGCATATGTGCAGTGACTGGTTGGCACAAAGCAGTCATATGCATATAAAAATAAATTTATGCTACTGTTCATTGCTGTAAATTGTTATCAAATACACATGTATGTGCCCCAGTTAAAATAACACTATGCATACTCATAAGCCAGTCATGTACAATCTTTTATCAGGCATATATACCCATGCTTGTTGGCAAAGGTAACAACACATGACATCCTAATGTGCTGGTCTATACTTACCAGGTGTATCGGCATATTCCCCATCAAGACATGCTGTACAAGACGTGCTACCAGCAGCACTATAAGTACCACGGATACAGAACACTGGAGATTGTGATGGAACAGGACATTTATATCCCGCTGGACATTCCAGACATTCAGGAGATTCAGTCACATTAGCGTAAGTACCAAGTTCACATTCAAGTGGTTCAACTCTGCCAGTTCCAGGGCAGCTACGACCTGAAAGATGGAATTATGAGCAGAGACATGTATAATAAAATTGTTGTGTATCAAGATCAAAGTATGTACCAAATTTGAACAAAGTCAGCCTAGACTTGCATAATAACATAAATGCTTGATTTTGGTGCATTTTCAGCTTTAAAATGGCTGCCATTGGGCCATCTCTAATTGGATAATGAAATGCATGTTTACAGGAATTTAATTCATCAACATAAATGACAAACTTTAAATATGAAATAATTTGTTTTCAACTTGGAATGAATGAAGATCATAATAGGCACATAATTGTTTTGCAATAACGATTTAGTGACCATTTTTTGTATCAGTTTTTATTCCAAGAAAGATAATGTTTTGGGGTGATCAGAGTTCATATAACGTATTTACCTTCTTCACATGATGTACAGGATGAACTTCCATTTCTTGAATAAAACCCTTCTTGGCATAGCACAATGGTACTAGAATCACTACAATCATATCCACCAGGGCATAGATCACATGATGTTTGACCTGCATTGCTATAGTAACCAGCATTACATAATGTCTCAGTGGTTGATGTACAGTAGCGACCAGCAGCACATTCTGTGCAGGCGCTGGCACCACTACTAGCCGAGTACCAACCTGGAAATCAAGAAATGTTAGTTAAGTGCAAACATCCAGAACAGGTACGTCATAGGAAACGTCGATGTACTTCAGTGAGGAAAAAGGAAAGGAAAAAGGCAGCTACTCGTGTGATGTATGATACATGTCATGTTTTAAATCAATCATAGATATGGTATATAAAAATAACATGAAAATGAGAAAAACTTAAAATGAACTAAATGTTTGTTTAGTGCAAGACTAAAAAGAATTTTAAATTCATAATTCAATTAACAACATTGAAATGTAATGCATGGTGCAGTAGCTGCTTACAAATATTTTAAATTTGTACCCAAATTTAAATTTGTCAAAGTGTCGTTTGTGCTGTGTAAACAAGAAAACATTAGAGATGACAGATCCCTATGCACCTTTATTAATAGCACAAGCTGTATCAACTGCATGAGATACACATCAAATACAATCATAAGTACATTATATGTATATAAAGTCTATATTTAATTATAAAGTCTGAACATTTATTATCAATGGGTCTTCTAGTATGTCAGAGTATTACGTATGTACACATTAATTACAAATTATAGTAAATTATAGTAACAAAAAATAATCCCCCGACAGAAGATGATCTAGGTTTTACAACTAGACTATGGTTTTTACAGAATTGGAAATATTCTATTGTGATACACAGTTGTGTGAATAAAGTCAGATCCAAGAATACACATACACAGGACAAGGAAGTGAATCAACAGGTGGGCTTGAACAAAGTACCTTGTTTCACACAATTTTTCCTGGAGTAAAAGTTTGCAATATCCTGAAAACTTTAGCTGTTACAAACGTAGTATAGCTTTACAAGTCAGTACAGTTTCAGGATTATTCCATTAGGAGAGAAAAGTATCATCTAGAAGAACCTTTAAAGGTCTATGACACTTCTATTACTAGTATTCCATGACGATATGACTCTACAAGTATGTTACAAATTTAGGACTATTCTATTATTCCATAGGTGAACACATCTACAAGTACCATACAAAATTAGGACTATTCTATTATTCCATAGGGCAACACATCCATGAGTACCATACAGATTTAGGACTATTCTATTATTCTATAGGAGAATACAGCAATGCTAGCATGTTTATAAGTACCTTTATCACACAATGACTGAATTTCTGTTCCATTATTTTGACAATAATATCCAGCTTCACATTGTGTACATTCTGTACTACCAACTAATGAGTAATACCCTTCAGTACAGATAACTGGTAAACTACCAGCATCAGAACATTGATAACCAGCTGGACATTGTGTACAAGATGTACTTCCTGATAAACTGTAATAACCACTTGCACAAGCTGACTGTGTTGTTGATGTGCAGTAAAAACCAGCAGTACATTCAGTGCATGAACTTTGACCTGCTGTGTTTGTATACCAGCCTAAAATGTGTCAAGCAAAAAAGCAAATTATATCAGCATGGACATTGAGAGGTATGCAACTTAGATGAGATCAGACCTGGTGAGATTTCAGAAGATGATACTAGATCAGTATCTTTGATTGTAACTATGGCGATAGCCGAAAATAACCAAATCACTTTTATGAACTTTTACAAATTATTTGCATGATATGATTTTAATGAAATTGTCTAACATAGATCACAAATGTTGCATACCACCACTTTCAGTGCATAATGTGAATATAACAGTGATTTAACCATCATCTGACATAGGATACCATGAGATTTGGCACAGGATGACAAATAAGAACGAGTTAGTGTGTTGGTATATGGATTGCTTCCACGCAAAAACTCATGGTACACTTAGGCAGTGTTACAAAGCTATTCTACCATTATGACATTATTAATTTTGTCTAATATTTATCAGTGCAGAAAATTAAGCTACAAAGAAAAACAAAATCAAACTGCCACAAAGCATTCTGGGTATGTCCACAGAAAAATTTAAACACATATAACAAGACATAGTTATTCATACAACTATTAATAACAGAAATTAGAAAAATAAATTAGAAGAATGAAACAATTAATAATTTAGATTTTAATAATATAGATTTCTTAAAAGTTATCCAGTTTAGTTCTTTTTGGCTACCTATCCTAGTATACAGGTATAACAATGTACTATTAACATAGGAAACAAAATTGACATTGAGAGGTATGCAACTTAGATGAGATCAGAACTGATGAGACTTCAGAAGATGATACTAGATCAGTATCTTTGATTGTAACTATGGCGATAGCCGAAAATAACCAAATCACTTTTATGAAACAACATACGTTTGTATAATCATACAAATTATTTGCATGATATGATTTTAATGAAATTGTCTAACATAGATCACAAATGTTGCATACCACCACTTTCAGTGCATAATGTGAATATAACAGTGATTTAACCATCATCTGACATAGGATACCATGAGATTTGGCACAGGATGATAAATATGAATGAGTTAGTATGCTGGTATATGGATTGCTTCCACGCAAAAACTCATGGTACACTTAGGCAGTGTTACAAAGCTATTCTACCATTATGACATTATTAATTTTGTCTAATATTTATCAGTGCAGAAAATTAAGCTAAAAAGAAAAACAAAATCAAACTGCCACAAAGCATTCTGGGTATGTCCACAGAAAAATTT
The DNA here is from genome assembly GCF_978046115.1 of Saccoglossus kowalevskii. Classification (NCBI taxonomy): domain Eukaryota; kingdom Metazoa; phylum Hemichordata; class Enteropneusta; family Harrimaniidae; genus Saccoglossus; species Saccoglossus kowalevskii. The sequence continues at coordinate 41,444,143 of NC_140645.1, read as the reverse complement.
AAACACATATAACAAGACATAGTTATTCATACAACTATTAATAACAGAAATTAGAAAAATAAATTAGAAGAATGAAACAATTAATAATTTAGATTTTAATAATATAGATTTCTTAAAAGTTATCCAGTTTTGGCTACCTATCCTAGTATACAGGTATAACAATGTACTATTAACATAGGAAACAAAATTGACATTGAGAGGTATGCAACTTAGATGAGATCAGAACTGATGCGACTTCAGAAGATGATACTAGATCAGTATCTTTGATTGTAACTATGGCGATAGCCGAAAATAACCAAATCACTTTTATGAAACAACATACGTTTGTATAATCATACAAATTATTTGCATGATATGATTTTAATGAAATTGTCTAACATAGATCACAAATGTTGCATACCACCACTTTCAGTGCATAATGTGAATATAACAGTGATTTAACCATCATCTGACATAGGATACCATGAGATTTGGCACAGGATGATAAATATGAATGAGTTAGTGTGCTGGTATATGGATTGCTTTAGTGCAAAATCTCATGATATACTCGAGTCAGTGACTCATAGCTATTTTACTTTACTGTTATTAATTTTGTGCAATATTTATCAGTGAAGAAATTAAGCTACAAATCAGGAAAACAAAATCAAACTGCAACAAAGCATTCTGGATGACCCATGGACAAAATTACTAATGATTAAAATGTATTACTACACATAGTGATTCATATAACAATTGGTAACAGAAAACTAAATTAAGCAGAATAAAACATTCAATAGTTAAGATTTCTTAAAAACCATCCAGGTTAGGACTACCTAATCTAGGATACGGGCTGTAACAATGTACTATTAACATAGCCAACAAAATATTACAAGATTAGGACTATTCTATTATTACATAAGGGGACACATCTACAAGTACCTTACAGATTTAGGACTATTCTATTATTCCATAGGAGAATACAGCCATGTTATCATGTTTATAAGTACCTTCAGCACATTGTGACTGAGTTTCTGTTCCATTATTTTGACAATAATATCCAGCTTCACATTGTGTACATTCTGTACTACCAACTAATGAGTAATACCCTTCAGTACAGATAACTGGTAAACTACCAGCATCAGAACATTGATAACCAGCTGGACATTGTGTACAAGATGTACTTCCTGATAAACTGTAATAACCACTTTCACAAGCTGACTGTGTTGTTGATGTGCAGTAAAAACCAGCAGTACATTCAGTGCATGAACTTTGACCTGCTGTGTTTGTATACCAGCCTAAAATGTGTCAAGCAAAAAAGCAAATTATATCAGCATGGACATTGAGAGGTATGCAACTTAGATGAGATCAGAACTGATGAGACTTCAGAAGATGATACTAGATCAGTATCTTTGATTGTAACTATGGCGATAGCCGAAAATAACCAAATCACTTTTATGAAACAACATACGTTTGTATAATCATACAAATTATTTGCATGATATGATTTTAATGAAATTGTCTAACATAGATCACAAATGTTGCATACCACCACTTTCAGTGCATAATGTGAATATAACAGTGATTTAACCATCATCTGACATAGGATACCATGAGATTTGGCACAGGATGACAAATAAAAATGAGTTAGTGTGTTGGTATATGGATTGCTTCCACGCAAAAACTCATGGTACACTTAGGCAGTGTTACAAAGCTATTCTACCATTATGACATTATTAATTTTGTCTAATATTTATCAGTGCAGAAAATTAAGCTAAAAAGAAAAACAAAATCAAACTGCCACAAAGCATTCTGGGTATGTCCACAGAAAAATTAAAACACATATAACAAGACATAGTTATTCATACAACTATTAATAACAGAAATTAGAAAAATAAATTAGAAGAATGAAACAATTAATAATTTAGATTTTAATAATATAGATTTCTTAAAAGTTATCCAGTTTAGTTCTTTTTGGCTACCTATCCTAGTATACAGGTATAACAATGTACTATTAACATAGGAAACAAAATTGACATTGAGAGGTATGCAACTTAGATGAGATCAGAACTGATGCGACTTCAGAAGATGATACTAGATCAGTATCTTTGATTGTAACTATGGCGATAGCCGAAAATAACCAAATCACTTTTATGAAACAACATACATTTGTACAATCATACAAATTATTTGCATGATATGATTTTAATGAAATTGTCTAACATAGGTCACAAATGTTGCATACCACCACTTTCAGTGCATAATGTGAATATAACAGTGATTTAACCATCATCTGACATAGGATACCATGAGATTTGGCACAGGATGATAAATATGAATGAGTTAGTGTGCTGGTATATGGATTGCTTTAGTGCAAAATCTCATGATATACTCGAGTCAGTGACTCATAGCTATTTTACTTTACTGTTATTAATTTTGTGCAATATTTATCAGTGAAGAAATTAAGCTACAAATCAGGAAAACAAAATCAAACTGCAACAAAGCATTCTGGATGACCCATGGACAAAATTACTAATGATTAAAATGTATTACTACACATAGTGATTCATATAACAATTGGTAACAGAAAACTAAATTAAGCAGAATAAAACATTCAATAGTTAAGATTTCTTAAAAACCATCCAGGTTAGGACTACCTAATCTAGGATACAGGCTGTAACAATGTACTATTAACATAGCCAACAAAATATTACAAGATTAGGACTATTCTATTATTACATAAGGGGACACGTCTACAAGTACCTTACAGATTTAGGACTATTCTATTATTCCATAGGAGAATACAGCCATGTTATCATGTTTATAAGTACCTTCAGCACATTGTGACTGAGTTTCTGTTCCATTATTTTGACAATAATATCCAGCTTCACATTGTGTACATTCTGTACTACCAACTAATGAGTAATACCCTTCAGTACAGATAACTGGTAAACTACCAGCATCAGAACATTGATAACCAGCTGGACATTGTGTACAAGATGTACTTCCTGATAAACTGTAATAACCACTTTCACAAGCTGACTGTGTTGTTGATGTGCAGTAAAAACCAGCAGTACATTCAGTGCATGAACTTTGACCTGCTGTGTTTGTATACCAGCCTAAAATGTGTCAAGCAAAAAAGCAAATTATATCAGCATGGACATTGAGAGGTATGCAACTTAGATGAGATCAGAACTGATGAGACTTCAGAAGATGATACTAGATCAGTATCTTTGATTGTAACTATGGCGATAGCCGAAAATAACCAAATCACTTTTATGAACTTTTACAAATTATTTGCATGATATGATTTTAATGAAATTGTCTAACATAGATCACAAATGTTGCATACCACCACTTTCAGTGCATAATGTGAATATAACAGTGATTTAACCATCATCTGACATAGGATACCATGAGATTTGGCACAGGATGACAAATAAGAACGAGTTAGTGTGTTGGTATATGGATTGCTTCCACGCAAAAACTCATGGTACACTTAGGCAGTGTTACAAAGCTATTCTACCATTATGACATTATTAATTTTGTCTAATATTTATCAGTGCAGAAAATTAAGCTACAAAGAAAAACAAAATCAAACTGCCACAAAGCATTCTGGGTATGTCCACAGAAAAATTTAAACACATATAACAAGACATAGTTATTCATACAACTATTAATAACAGAAATTAGAAAAATAAATTAGAAGAATGAAACAATTAATAATTTAGATTTTAATAATATAGATTTCTTAAAAGTTATCCAGTTTAGTTCTTTTTGGCTACCTATCCTAGTATACAGGTATAACAATGTACTATTAACATAGGAAACAAAATTGACATTGAGAGGTATGCAACTTAGATGAGATCAGAACTGATGAGACTTCAGAAGATGATACTAGATCAGTATCTTTGATTGTAACTATGGCGATAGCCGAAAATAACCAAATCACTTTTATGAAACAACATACGTTTGTATAATCATACAAATTATTTGCATGATATGATTTTAATGAAATTGTCTAACATAGATCACAAATGTTGCATACCACCACTTTCAGTGCATAATGTGAATATAACAGTGATTTAACCATCATCTGACATAGGATACCATGAGATTTGGCACAGGATGATAAATATGAATGAGTTAGTATGCTGGTATATGGATTGCTTCCACGCAAAAACTCATGGTACACTTAGGCAGTGTTACAAAGCTATTCTACCATTATGACATTATTAATTTTGTCTAATATTTATCAGTGCAGAAAATTAAGCTAAAAAGAAAAACAAAATCAAACTGCCACAAAGCATTCTGGGTATGTCCACAGAAAAATTTAAACACATATAACAAGACATAGTTATTCATACAACTATTAATAACAGAAATTAGAAAAATAAATTAGAAGAATGAAACAATTAATAATTTAGATTTTAATAATATAGATTTCTTAAAAGTTATCCAGTTTTGGCTACCTATCCTAGTATACAGGTATAACAATGTACTATTAACATAGGAAACAAAATTGACATTGAGAGGTATGCAACTTAGATGAGATCAGAACTGATGCGACTTCAGAAGATGATACTAGATCAGTATCTTTGATTGTAACTATGGCGATAGCCGAAAATAACCAAATCACTTTTATGAAACAACATACGTTTGTATAATCATACAAATTATTTGCATGATATGATTTTAATGAAATTGTCTAACATAGATCACAAATGTTGCATACCACCACTTTCAGTGCATAATGTGAATATAACAGTGATTTAACCATCATCTGACATAGGATACCATGAGATTTGGCACAGGATGATAAATATGAATGAGTTAGTGTGCTGGTATATGGATTGCTTTAGTGCAAAATCTCATGATATACTCGAGTCAGTGACTCATAGCTATTTTACTTTACTGTTATTAATTTTGTGCAATATTTATCAGTGAAGAAATTAAGCTACAAATCAGGAAAACAAAATCAAACTGCAACAAAGCATTCTGGATGACCCATGGACAAAATTACTAATGATTAAAATGTATTACTACACATAGTGATTCATATAACAATTGGTAACAGAAAACTAAATTAAGCAGAATAAAACATTCAATAGTTAAGATTTCTTAAAAACCATCCAGGTTAGGACTACCTAATCTAGGATACGGGCTGTAACAATGTACTATTAACATAGCCAACAAAATATTACAAGATTAGGACTATTCTATTATTACATAAGGGGACACATCTACAAGTACCTTACAGATTTAGGACTATTCTATTATTCCATAGGAGAATACAGCCATGTTATCATGTTTATAAGTACCTTCAGCACATTGTGACTGAGTTTCTGTTCCATTATTTTGACAATAATATCCAGCTTCACATTGTGTACATTCTGTACTACCAACTAATGAGTAATACCCTTCAGTACAGATAACTGGTAAACTACCAGCATCAGAACATTGATAACCAGCTGGACATTGTGTACAAGATGTACTTCCTGATAAACTGTAATAACCACTTTCACAAGCTGACTGTGTTGTTGATGTGCAGTAAAAACCAGCAGTACATTCAGTGCATGAACTTTGACCTGCTGTGTTTGTATACCAGCCTAAAATGTGTCAAGCAAAAAAGCAAATTATATCAGCATGGACATTGAGAGGTATGCAACTTAGATGAGATCAGAACTGATGAGACTTCAGAAGATGATACTAGATCAGTATCTTTGATTGTAACTATGGCGATAGCCGAAAATAACCAAATCACTTTTATGAAACAACATACGTTTGTATAATCATACAAATTATTTGCATGATATGATTTTAATGAAATTGTCTAACATAGATCACAAATGTTGCATACCACCACTTTCAGTGCATAATGTGAATATAACAGTGATTTAACCATCATCTGACATAGGATACCATGAGATTTGGCACAGGATGACAAATAAAAATGAGTTAGTGTGTTGGTATATGGATTGCTTCCACGCAAAAACTCATGGTACACTTAGGCAGTGTTACAAAGCTATTCTACCATTATGACATTATTAATTTTGTCTAATATTTATCAGTGCAGAAAATTAAGCTAAAAAGAAAAACAAAATCAAACTGCCACAAAGCATTCTGGGTATGTCCACAGAAAAATTAAAACACATATAACAAGACATAGTTATTCATACAACTATTAATAACAGAAATTAGAAAAATAAATTAGAAGAATGAAACAATTAATAATTTAGATTTTAATAATATAGATTTCTTAAAAGTTATCCAGTTTAGTTCTTTTTGGCTACCTATCCTAGTATACAGGTATAACAATGTACTATTAACATAGGAAACAAAATTGACATTGAGAGGTATGCAACTTAGATGAGATCAGAACTGATGCGACTTCAGAAGATGATACTAGATCAGTATCTTTGATTGTAACTATGGCGATAGCCGAAAATAACCAAATCACTTTTATGAAACAACATACATTTGTACAATCATACAAATTATTTGCATGATATGATTTTAATGAAATTGTCTAACATAGGTCACAAATGTTGCATACCACCACTTTCAGTGCATAATGTGAATATAACAGTGATTTAACCATCATCTGACATAGGATACCATGAGATTTGGCACAGGATGATAAATATGAATGAGTTAGTGTGCTGGTATATGGATTGCTTTAGTGCAAAATCTCATGATATACTCGAGTCAGTGACTCATAGCTATTTTACTTTACTGTTATTAATTTTGTGCAATATTTATCAGTGAAGAAATTAAGCTACAAATCAGGAAAACAAAATCAAACTGCAACAAAGCATTCTGGATGACCCATGGACAAAATTACTAATGATTAAAATGTATTACTACACATAGTGATTTATATAACAATTGGTAACAGAAAACTAAATTAAGCAGAATAAAACATTCAATAGTTAAGATTTCTTAAAAACCATCCAGGTTAGGACTACCTAATCTAGGATACAGGCTGTAACAATGTACTATTAACATAGCCAACAAAATATTACAAGATTAGGACTATTCTATTATTACATAAGGGGACACGTCTACAAGTACCTTACAGATTTAGGACTATTCTATTATTCCATAGGAGAATACAGCCATGTTATCATGTTTATAAGTACCTTCAGCACATTGTGACTGAGTTTCTGTTCCATTATTTTGACAATAATATCCAGCTTCACATTGTGTACATTCTGTACTACCAACTAATGAGTAATACCCTTCAGTACAGATAACTGGTAAACTACCAGCATCAGAACATTGATAACCAGCTGGACATTGTGTACAAGATGTACTTCCTGATAAACTGTAATAACCACTTTCACAAGCTGACTGTGTTGTTGATGTGCAGTAAAAACCAGCAGTACATTCAGTGCATGAACTTTGACCTGCTGTGTTTGTATACCAGCCTAAAATGTGTCAAGCAAAAAAGCAAATTATATCAGCATGGACATTGAGAGGTATGCAACTTAGATGAGATCAGAACTGATGAGACTTCAGAAGATGATACTAGATCAGTATCTTTGATTGTAACTATGGCGATAGCCGAAAATAACCAAATCACTTTTATGAAACAACATACGTTTGTATAATCATACAAATTATTTGCATGATATGATTTTAATGAAATTGTCTAACATAGATCACAAATGTTGCATACCACCACTTTCAGTGCATAATGTGAATATAACAGTGATTTAACCATCATCTGACATAGGATACCATGAGATTTGGCACAGGATGATAAATATGAATGAGTTAGTGTGCTGGTATATGGATTGCTTTAGTGCAAAATCTCATGATATACTCGAGTCAGTGACTCATAGCTATTTTACTTTACTGTTATTAATTTTGTGCAATATTTATCAGTGAAGAAATTAAGCTACAAATCAGGAAAACAAAATCAAACTGCAACAAAGCATTCTGGATGACCCATGGACAAAATTACTAATGATTAAAATGTATTACTACACATAGTGATTTATATAACAATTGGTAACAGAAAACTAAATTAAGCAGAATAAAACATTCAATAGTTAAGATTTCTTAAAAACCATCCAGGTTAGGACTACCTAATCTAGGATACGGGCTGTAACAATGTACTATTAACATAGCCAACAAAATATTACAAGAATAGGACTATTCTATTATTACATAAGGGGACACATCTACAAGTACCTTACAGATTTAGGACTATTCTATTATTCCATAGGAGAATACAGCCATGTTATCATGTTTATAAGTACCTTCAGCACATTGTGACTGAGTTTCTGTTCCATTATTTTGACAATAATATCCAGCTTCACATTGTGTACATTCTGTACTACCAACTAATGAGTAATACCCTTCAGTACAGATAACTGGTAAACTACCAGCATCAGAACATTGATAACCAGCTGGACATTGTGTACAAGATGTACTTCCTGATAAACTGTAATAACCACTTTCACAAGCTGACTGTGTTGTTGATGTGCAGTAAAAACCAGCAGTACATTCAGTGCATGAACTTTGACCTGCTGTGTTTGTATACCAGCCTAAAATGTGTCAAGCAAAAAAGCAAATTATATCAGCATGGACATTGAGAGGTATGCAACTTAGATGAGATCAGACCTGGTGAGATTTCAGAAGATGATACTAGATCAGTATCTTTGATTGTAACTATGGCGATAGCCGAAAATAACCAAATCACTTTTATGAAACAACATACGTTTGTATAATCATACAAATTATTTGCATGATATGATTTTAATGAAATTGTCTAACATAGATCACAAATGTTGCATACCACCACTTTCAGTGCATAATGTGAATATAACAGTGATTTAACCATCATCTGACATAGGATACCATGAGATTTGGCACAGGATGACAAATAAAAATGAGTTAGTGTGTTGGTATATGGATTGCTTCCACGCAAAAACTCATGGTACACTTAGGCAGTGTTACAAAGCTATTCTACCATTATGACATTATTAATTTTGTCTAATATTTATCAGTGCAGAAAATTAAGCTAAAAAGAAAAACAAAATCAAACTGCCACAAAGCATTCTGGGTATGTCCACAGAAAAATTTAAACACATATAACAAGACATAGTTATTCATACAACTATTAATAACAGAAATTAGAAAAATAAATTAGAAGAATGAAACAATTAATAATTTAGATTTTAATAATATAGATTTCTTAAAAGTTATCCAGTTTAGTTCTTTTTGGCTACCTATCCTAGTATACAGGTATAACAATGTGCTATTAACATAGGAAACAAAATTGACATTGAGAGGTATGCAACTTAGATGAGATCAGAACTGATGCGACTTCAGAAGATGATACTAGATCAGTATCTTTGATTGTAACTATGGCGATAGCCGAAAATAACCAAATCACTTTTATGAAACAACATACATTTGTATAATCATACAAATTATTTGCATGATATGATTTTAATGAAATTGTCTAACATAGATCACAAATGTTGCATACCACCACTTTCAGTGCATAATGTGAATATAACAGTGATTTAACCATCATCTGACATAGGATACCATGAGATTTGGCACAGGATGATAAATATGAATGAGTTAGTGTGCTGGTATATGGATTGCTTTAGTGCAAAATCTCATGATATACTCGAGTCAGTGACTCATAGCTATTTTACTTTACTGTTATTAATTTTGTGCAATATTTATCAGTGAAGAAATTAAGCTACAAATCAGGAAAACAAAATCAAACTGCAACAAAGCATTCTGGATGACCCATGGACAAAATTACTAATGATTAAAATGTATTACTACACATAGTGATTCATATAACAATTGGTAACAGAAAACTAAATTAAGCAGAATAAAACATTCAATAGTTAAGATTTCTTAAAAACCATCCAGGTTAGGACTACCTAATCTAGGATACAGGCTGTAACAATGTACTATTAACATAGCCAACAAAATATTACAAGATTAGGACTATTCTATTATTACATAAGGGGACACGTCTACAAGTACCTTACAGATTTAGGACTATTCTATTATTCCATAGGAGAATACAGCCATGTTATCATGTTTATAAGTACCTTCAGCACATTGTGACTGAGTTTCTGTTCCATTATTTTGACAATAATATCCAGCTTCACATTGTGTACATTCTGTACTACCAACTAATGAGTAATACCCTTCAGTACAGATAACTGGTAAACTACCAGCATCAGAACATTGATAACCAGCTGGACATTGTGTACAAGATGTACTTCCTGATAAACTGTAATAACCACTTGCACAAGCTGACTGTGTTGTTGATGTGCAGTAAAAACCAGCAGTACATTCAGTGCATGAACTTTGACCTGCTGTGTTTGTATACCAGCCTAAAATATGTCAAGCATAAAAGCAAATGATATTAGCATGGACAATGAGAAGTATGCTACTTTAATGTGATCATCCCTGGTGAGATCGAGATGCTGAGTTGTTCGAGTTACGGACATCAAGTTTTTTTGGTCATTTTTGTAACTCAATGTTTTCGTCACTCAATGTTTTCGTAACTTGATGTTCGTAACTTGAACAATTCAGCTTCTCAATGAGATCATATCCAAAATATTCTTGTCAATAATCACGTTGAAAACAGCATAAATATCTTCTTGCACAGTACTGTTGTCCCAGAACTGTTGTGCCAGGTTTCTGCATGCTGTGCTGCAGTGCTTGCCGCTACACACATTCAAATCACCACATGATTTTTACAACTCCCAAATTTGAGAGTAACAAACCAATTACTAACTGTAAGTGTCAGCGTACATGAAGATTTGTCACTGTGATATGACAATTATTCACCTCTGTTGCATCTCTGTGAATAATTGTCACATTAGGGGGTCAAACCTTCATATACCCCTTAGTTGCAGTTAATAATAGTTGATTATATTTTTTAAGATTTGATTTCTATGTGGCTATGAAATTCATAATAATCATTATATTGTCTATTCTACTACTACATTTTTGTACATTGGGTTGAAGTACTCAGATATAATTTAAATTACAGGACTATTCCATTATTACATAGGGGTGTAAGTAGGTTAAACTTTACAAATAACTTTACATGTTTATGACTATTCCATTTGTTACATGGGGGTATAAATCTACAAATAGGTTTACAGCTTGAGGAATATTCTATTATTCCATAGGGAGTATAGATCTACAATTACCTTATAAATCTGGACTATTCTATTATTCTACGGAGAGGGGTATCATCTACATGTAATAAGTACCTATAAAGGTTTATGACTATTCTATTATTCCATAGGGGGAACACATCTACAAGTACCTTACAAATTTAGGACTGTTCTATTATTCTATAGGGGAGTACAACCATATTATCATGTTTATAAGTACCTTCAGCACATTGTGACTGAGTTTCTGTTCCATTATTTTGACAATAATATCCAGCTTCACATTGTGTACATTCTGTACTACCAACTAATGAGTAATACCCTTCAGTACAGATAACTGGTAAACTACCAGCATCAGAACATTGATAACCAGCTGGACATTGTGTACAAGATGTACTTCCTGATAAACTGTAATAACCACTTGCACAAGCTGTCTGTGTTGTTGATGTGCAGTAAAAACCAGCAGTACATTCAGTGCATGAACTTTGACCTGCTGTGTTTGTATACCAGCCTAAAATATGTCAAGCATAAAAGCAAATGATATTAGCATGGACAATGAGAAGTATGCTACTTTAATGTGATCATCCCTGGTGAGATCGAGATGCTGAGTTGTTCGAGTTACGGACATCAAGTTTTTTTTGTCATTTTTGTAACTCAATGTTTTCGTAACTTGATGTTCGTACTTTGAACAATTCAGCTTCTCAATGAGATCATATCCAAAATATTCTTGTCAATAATCATGTTGAAAACAGCATAAATATCTTCTTGCACAGTACTGTTGTCCCAGAACTGTTGTGCCAGGTTTCTGCATGCTGTGCTGCAGTGCTTGCCGCTACACACATTCAAATCACCACATGATTTTTACAACTCCTAAATTTGAGAGTAACAAACCAATTACTAACTGTAAGTGTCAGCGTACATGAAGATTTGTCACTGTGATATGACAATTATTCACCTCTGTTGCACCTCCGTGAATAATTGTCACATTAGGGAGACAAATAATCATATACCCCTTAGTTACAGTTAGTAATAGTTGATTATATTTTTGAAGATTTGATTTCTATATGGCTATGAAATTCATAATAATCATTATATTGTCTATTCTACTACTACATTTTTGTACATTGGGTTGAAGTACTCAGATATAATTTAAATTACAGGACTATTCCATTATTACATAGGGGTGTAAGTAGGTTAAACTTTACAAATAACTTTACATGTTTATGACTATTCCATTTGTTACATAGGGGTATACATCTACAAATAGGTTTACAGCTTGAGGAATATTCTATTATTCCATAGGGAGTATAGATCTACAATTACCTTATAAATCTGGACTATTCTATTATTCTATGGAGAAGGGGTATCATCTACATGTAATAAGTACCTATAAAAGTTTATGACTATTCTATTATTACATAAGGGAACACATCTACAAGTACCTTACAAATTCAGGACTATTCTATTATTCTATAGGGGAATACAGCCATACTATCATGTTCATAAGTACCTTCAGCACATTGTGACTGAGTTTCTGTTCCATTATTTTGACAATAATATCCAGCTTCACATTGTGTACATTCTGTACTACCAACTAATGAGTAATACCCTTCAGTACAGATAACTGGTAAACTACCAGCATCAGAACATTGATAACCAGCTGGACATTGTGTACAAGATGTACTTCCTGATAAACTGTAATAACCACTTGCACAAGCTGACTGTGTTGTTGATGTGCAGTAAAAACCAGCAGTACATTCAGTGCATGAACTTTGACCTGCTGTGTTTGTATACCAGCCTAAAATGTGTCAAGTAAAAAAGCAAATTATATCAGCATGGACAATGAGAGGTATATTGAGTCACAGTCCTTCTATCCCCGGTCTGGAAACGACTAGCATTCTTTTGTCTCAAACTGCAGTGCGGGTAAACAAACCGTTCACACGCGGGCCGAGGGAGTCAGGAAGTCAGACAGATTACAATACCTTCAAAAGTTACCATCATGCAAAGCGATACCTCATTGTATGACTTCACTTTGACTTCAAATTCGGGCAACCACAACGTAAACAAACATGTAAACAAAATTATCACTATGAAATTTGGGTTTTTTGAACCCTGATACGCATCACAACCAGCCTACCAACTCATAATCATCCAGTTCCTGCAATTCAAAGATTAATATCGGGAATTATGTTCATTTTCTCATTTTAATAGGGAAAAAACTTCGCGTGCCAACATGCCTGACATCGCTAAACAAATCTTGTCAAAATGGCGTCGTTCATGTTAACGTAGTCGATCGAAAAACCTGTCATATTTCTGATTCTTGGGGGGTTCATAACAGTTCAAGTCAACTATAAAACAACTAATGACTTTATTCCATACAAAAGTATATAACAATGCTTCAATGTTTGTATATAAATGATTTTTTTTTAGCACAGAATTGAGTACATTGTCATTTCAAAACGTCGCCATTTGCATTTACGATCTAAAAAGCATCCATAAAAGTCGCTCAATTTAACATTAATAAAATGCGGTGTGACAAATAACAAATCAGCCCACCAATTTTTAATGATATGTTTCGATCATAAAATGTCAAAATCGAAGAAAAATATTGGTTTCCCGCCGAGAAGTATGGTAAATAAAATTGAGTTAATTTCAATCACCCCAAAATCAAAAACGACAAATATCTGGGTAAAGGTATGAAAATTTGATGCGAAAATGTGTCGCTGCTGGTAAAATAGATGAATTAAAGAACTACTCGCTGGCTAAAATATGACCTTATACAGATATCCTGATTAAAAATTATGTGAAAAAGTACGAATTCTGGAATAAACAACTAAGTTGTAAAAAAATACATAACACTGACGATGTCAAATCACGTACTGATCAGGTGACAATGCTTTGCCCACACCCGCAAAGCGCCTTTGCCAGGGAAGGAGACCAATTCACACCTAATACAATGACCGTTTCTAGACCGGGGATAGAGGGACTGTGATTGAGTATAACATTGATATACACAATGGCACTAACCTGTAGGGCACTCTTCAGGAGAACTCATACCATCAGTTGGACAATGATAACCTATAATGAAGGCAGCAACATTATCAATGTTACACATTGTACACACATAACATACGTGACTTCTATTACTGTGAAATACTTTATTTTAGCTGGAATTAATTTTCGCTGAAAAGACTTTTTAGGTGTTTTGTATGAAATTTATTTTCACTGATTTTTGACAAGTTGAATGTAAAATATAGGAAAAAAGGTATATTCACTTGATTTTATTTTAACTAAATCATTCCTTCAGGGAAAATAGTGAAAATTAATTCCAAGCGATAATAAAGTATCCTACATTAACCCACTGAGTTCCAAAGGGAAAATAGTGAAAATTAATTCCAAGCGATAATAAAGTATCCTACATTAACCCACTGAGTTCCAAAGGGAAAATAGTGAAAATTAATTCCAAGTGATAATAAAGTATCCTACATTAACCCACTGAGTTCCAAATTAAACTTTTGTCATCATTCACTAAGTTAAACCCAAATAATTTTTCTCAATTTTTTTCAAAAATTAAGATCTAGATTTGTAAGCAATGTAAAAACATGTCAACTTGATCCAAAATTAACAAATAAATTTTAGAAAAATACATAAAAATGTCTAAAATATGGCTAAAAAATTCTTGCAGGTAAAATGTGGATGTTCAAAGAGTTAACATATTTTCTCTGATGAGTACACATTTTAATATTGTAAATTATGGTTTTAGTTTTCCAAGCTTAAAAAATATCAGAATTAACTTAGGACAGTAATATAATTATAGCATGCTATGCTGTGTTCAATATTCATGGAGTTTTTTGACACTGATGGTATCATGGGTTGTATGCAATCACTTAGAGTTCATGGAACAAGGGCTATGTGGTGAGCAGTAATATTGTAAATGAAATCACACAATTGTGATATCAAAATATTTGTACAGCAGGTCATTTTATAGATATATTTTATTTTAACCAATGCAATTTTTTTTTACAAACTTTTTTACAGAAAATCTGGAGGGAGGCAATACTAAGACAGAAATAGCTATCAATCTATACCAGTAAATGCAATGTTTATCACTCATGCTATTCTACCAATCACTAGTACCCCCTCCTTATTACTCACCTGCAGGACATGTTTGACATAAAGATGTTACATTATAAGCATAGTTTCCAGCCGTACATATATCACAAGTTGTCTGATCGGCAGATGGAACATGACCATCCGGACAAAACTAAATAAAAAGAACAATTGGTAATTTGCATACAAAAAAGCCAGGAGAGACAACAAATTAAAAAACTAAATTGTACCACATATTTATTGCGAAAACGTACCTGAGGCGGCTGTGATGTTGATGGGCAATAATAACCACTAGGACAAGCATTACATGCCACGTCACCATCTAATGAATATTGAGTCCCAGTACATGATGTTGTTATTCCAGTACTGCTATCACAACTGAACCCAGCAGGACATGGTAGACATGTAGACCCAGCAGAACTGAATTGACCTGAAGGACATGTCTGAAGAAAGAAAAAAAACAGTTCTTGTTATCACCATAATTGATTGGAATAGTCTGTGATCAACAGGAAATTTAAAATGAAAAACATTTTTTCCTCAGAATGCAACCTACTCAAGAAGAAACAAGAAAAAATTATTACAAAAATTAATTTCAGTTTACAGTCTGCTAAAAAGTAAAAATAACTAAACAATCATTGGACCTAGCTCAATTCATCCACACTTGTTTCAGAATGACAAAATCATAAAATGCCAACATGAGGAAATCAAATCATTCTTTTTCTGTTTTTCATATTTTTGTTTATTTTGTTCATCTTATCAGTGTTTTTTTCTCTCTGTTGTTGCTACTTCATTGTTCTCATTATCAAGATCGAAAATTGGGATACGGTTTCAGTAAAGATTATTATTACAACATAATTCATATAGAATTGTAATCAAAGGTTGAAGATAAATTTAAAGAACAACTATATATTATTGGACAATATCACAAGCGTATCACCAGACTGTCGACAGTCCTCGGACCTAATGTAATTGCGCTTCTTAGATTCGGCGTTCGATTGGAAATGCAAACCATTTCACGCGAGGGATTTTAGTCTCGAGACACTGTCCCCATCTGCAGGTTTCTAGTTGATATGAATAATTCATAGTTGATGCAGATGTCACGAAATAAATTATATTAACATAATGCATGCAAAGTTGTTCACGTGAAGATTTGTTTGTGACATGATATCAAAAACTGCTGTGGAAAGTGTTGTGATCACGTATAGTACAGTCAAAACAAACTTTGCGTAAGTTGTGGGCGATGCTAGTAGCAGGTGACCCCTGACCTTTTTCACGATTGGCCATGATAAAATGACATCTGCACGACTATTTATTTACATAATGGCACTCCATACTTCCTATCCCGGCGTTCGCAAATTAATTCACACCTATTACGATTATACACAATATTTATTAATAATAACAGATTAATATTAGGTACGACCGACTGTCTATAGTCTAGCATATCACCAAAAAAACCCAGTACAGTGTTATGTCACATATTGCCTGACTTTTTTCATTGTACATGAACCTGAATATTGCCCAGAGCTTCTGGGATTATATATAGTCTGATAACTACGGATTGCAGTAACAATAGATCATTTTGGCAAGCTCACATGCATATTATTCATTCCAAAAAATCGGTTGGATTTTAAAAAAATTGTTTCACAGCTTTTTTTATTTATATAGACAAGATTTTAGAACAAGCAGCCTCTGGGCTGAGATAGCTCTGCTGTTAGCAATGCACATTTCAATTAAAGAACACAAAGTATCATTAAAAAATGAACAATATGTATAGTATCAAAACGATCAGATTTGCGGTTTTCAACAAGATGTGGAAAAAATCACTTTTTACCAAAAATGACAAAAATATTCATCAAAATTAGAGAATTAAAGATATCATCATGAAATGAACAAATTTGAGAGTGGTCCATATGTAGTATCTATATATGTAATATCAAAGCAATTGGACTTGAGGTTTTTAACAAGAAGTCGAAAATATCACTTTTTACCAAAAATTACAAAAATATTCATCAAAATTAGAGAATTGAAGATATCATCATGAAATGAACAAATCTGAGAAAGGTCTACCCAAGGTACATATACACCAAATATCAAAGCATTCAGGCTTGTAGTTTTCAAGAAGAAGTCGAAAAAGTAAAACATTGACACGGACGACGACGGACAATCACTCATATGATAAGCTCCGCTCGACAAAGTCGACAGCGGAGTTAAAAAATAAAACAAATAACAATTTCAGAAGAAAAAAAAAATATTCACCCACACATGTTAATTTTAGAAAATAAATTGATCAAAAACATTGTTTTTGTCTTAAAGCTGGACAGCATATATAAAATTAATCAGCTTATCGGTACATTGTATATGGTTTTGGAGAAAATGATACATTGCATAACATTTGATTATATATTTCATATCGTGGTGCCTACCTGACAATCACCACTTGATGTAGATCCAGAGTTGCTATACTCTCCGGCAGCACATGGTGTTTTAGCATTGCTTCCTCCAAGACAACTGAAAAGATAAAATGAAATTTGAAAATGCCATATACACTGTTGTAGTAGTTTACTTATTAGTCTGCTAGTAGCATACTCACTCAAGTCATGAATCATTATTTTGCAGTGTCCATCCCGAAATATGAACATCCAGATGATCTCTGAATATTTTAGGCACATGCATAGCCATAGAAATGTCATGTTCAAACTTTCAATATATACCGTACTATTAATATGAGGTTATTACGAGAATACCTCAAAGTATGCACAAAGACAGTACAGCTCGAGTATCAACCAATGTGTAGCGGAGGTCGATGCGCGGCGTACTGTTTGAGTGCATACTTTGAGGTATTCTCGTAATAACCTTATACATCTTTTCCTTCCAAGGATAAAGGATACATCATGGGAATGCAGAAATCCTAAATGTTTAGAACAGAATCAGCGAACTTCTTTATGTGAAGTCCAGTTAAACCCTGGTGGCAGTCATGTTTGTTTTTATTATTAGAGGACGCTTTCGAACGTAATCATTCCATATATGGAATTCGCACTACCACAAAATTATGGCATGCTGTAACTTATGGCGTTACAGATGTATAATAATACCGGTACTCAATTATTAGCTAGGTTTTACTTTTGCTTATTTCACTGATAGCTAAATGCACTGAACAAAAATCTAGTGAATATGCAAAGTTACAACAGAATATATTGTTTCCCTCACAAATAATAAATTTATGATTTATTATGCACAAAAGTTTCAGTAAAATGTATTTGAGATGGTCCCTTAAAAAAGTAATTGGAATACAGCAGTAAAGTACATACTATGTAGAGTACATACTTACAACTTGTTAACAGTAAGTGTCAACAAAGCATGCAAACACAAAATATCAGGTTTCTATCTAAGTCAACAACATTTAGTAAAAGGGTTGACCCCTTGACCTCAATTCACTTGTAATTTCAATAAGTATTCAAATAAAAGAAACTTAGTAATTAGCAGACTAAAAAAGTTTGTTAAAATTTAATAATGTGAGTACCTCCTGGAAAACATTTCATGAAAGTCACTGTCACTCCCAACATGCTAGACGAGCCAAGTTGAAATTATGACTGCTACCAAATTTTGGAATATTTTTCGGCTCGCAAATTTTGCCAAAAACAGTTTAAAATATTGGCTCCCGGTTTTCGACCTCTAAAGTATATGAGGGTTATGATAAGTCTAACCAACAGAATGGTATTTGCTTTAAACTTTTCAATAATGATTTGATTATCTTTTACCTTCCATCTACACAATCTATATTTCAAACCATTAGTATTTATTTAATTTCCTTTTGTTACTGGTGAAATAAAATTTCAATTTCAATTTAAAAAAAAAAAAAACATGCACAATCATGGTTAAGGATCTATGTGACTCAGTTTATGGCTCACTTGACTGATTTTGGAAGCCAAAATTTATGTTTTAGCATATTTCTCTGACATCACTTAAGACACCTGTAGATTGTGGATATGCGCAAACTTTTAATGAGACAAGTGAAGTCTATGTTGTTACCAAACATATACATGTAATACAAGTACTGCAAACAAACCAGACCAGGATACTACGTACAGTACAGCCAAGGAGTGACTTAACTTCCACGCTTGCTGTCTGCTGGCTTTTCTTTTTCATAAAACCTATTTCAAATGAGTATCATTGACACCAATAATTTAAACTTACTCTTTGTTCTATTTACATATGTTACTCAGGGGTTACTAGAAAAAATAAACAAGAGGGAGCACACACGATCGACCTGGAAACGCCATGATATCGGAAGGTTTCTGCGCCGTTTTAATGGTGTATCTATCGCCATTGAAATATTTTTGGAGTAATTTTAGTGTATTTGTCAGCTGGGAAGTTTTCATGAAGAAAAATATATTTGGGGGAGTTTTCATGAAAAAAAACATATTTAAGAAAGATTTCATGTTGTTTCATTTCATATTTATGACTTGAAAGTTCAATCGTCAATTCAGTAAGAGAGCGCCAGCCGAGAGTATCAGGGCGCTGCGCCCCTGTTCCCCGGCTAAGAAAAAACTCTGTTACTAATATGACAATTTTTTAGGCAGAGTAAGATTTGAAATCAAGCTAAAAGCTAGCTAAATGTTAAGTTATTCTTAGAGTGTACTGTATCTGCCCACAGCACTCCTTAAATCTTAACCGCATGAAAAAGACAATTAAAAAGACTATTAAACATGTCTCTTTAGTCCCTATTGTAACTGAGCAACAACCATTGTCAGGATTTCAAAATCACTCTCATACCAAAAAACAATGGACAAAATCGATTGGTTACATATACTGATCAAACAAATAAATGTTATTGCCATGCGTGAAAAGTTGCTGTGTGAATGGCTTTAGTTTGGTCAGTCTTTTTCTGACTCCTAACACCATGAACGGAATGTACTCTCAAAATTCAACAGACAAACTTGTCATCAACAGGAAAAACACAAAACAAGGTAGTCATGCTGAGAAACATTTATCAAACATCACAGAAAACAAGACAATAAATGTTCTAGATGTGAAAGCACATGTAACACAATTACAAATCACAATTCTGCACTCCAACGGGTTTCATGTACTATGCGCCAATGCACGAGTACAAAGAATGCGGCCGACGTCAGCAGCGTTCGTTACCATCAAAACAGACACAGCCCAACAACAAATACCTCAGGTATTTAAGCTAGTTCTTTGTGTGCGTTCACAAAGGATAACAAAAAATATTATCCTGAATTTTCAGAAACTAATTCAGATATATTGGTATTATGTATGTTTAGTGTGGCAATTGTAGGAGTAAGTAATCTAACCTACGGCACTACTATAAATAAATTTGTCAGTTTAATGAAAACCTCCGTCTATAAGCAATAGAAAGAAAGTTTTGCAAGCAAAGCGACTTTAGTGAAAACAATTGTGTTTTTGTTTTTTTATTTTATTTTAATTTTAAAAATTTCTTAAAACCTCACAATTTGATTAAAAGTGTAATTTTGTTAATTTGTTAAGCATGATAAAAGACGGAGACACTTGTGTGAAGTGTCAATATTTACAAACTGTTCACTATGTGTTTCCTTTCACTTTAAACCAGCTCTCACCATTCTGCTGGCCCACAAAAACTAGAAAGAAAATATTTTTACAATTATTTACACCTTAGCGTCGTTGACATCAGAAGCAGTAACAATAAATCATGGGACTGAAAAAAGAATCATGTACTGAAAACATATGATCACACGGACACTATAAGCCTTGAGTAAAAATTGTTTTTGTTGGCATTTCAGTTATTTATTTCAGTGGCGTATCTCCCATTAAAATAAGGCTACCTACAGGAAATGATATAAAACGATATGGTTATCATGAGAAATCATAGTGAAATACTGTAAAATACTTTACCCCCGGTATTTTCGCTTGGAATTAATTTTCACTATTTTCACTGAAGGAATGACTCAGTGAAAATAAAATCCAGTGAATATACCTTTTTTCCTATATTTTACATTCAACTCGTCAAAAATCAGTAAAAAATAAATTTCATACAAAACACCCAAAAAGTCTTTTCAGCGAAACTAATTCCAGCTAAAATAAAGTATTTTACAGTATATTTCAAGAGACTATAATATAATAATAAGCATTCAGGTAACAAAAAAAACATCTAAAATCACGATGAAAAAAAACAAGGGCACATGTTCACCAATATGGCTAATTATTATTGCTGTAACCTTAAAAATTTTCACTTTAGGATGCCTTTACATCTGACATCTGAATAAGTACAACGCCTACACGCTTCATGGTATATTATAAAGTCCATTATTAAACTGCCAAAAGGCCATGACCTGTTACCCCGGTAAATTCTAAAGTCAGAGAATACCTAGCAATCAGTATTGATTTCACAGTAACACAAATGCCTAATCCAGTATATGGCATCTATGAACATTGTTACTTTGATAATAAGAACACATTGAGATGTCAGTAAGGTGCTATAGACATGTAACAATGGGGTGTTTACTGTTCTATGCAATAGCATATAAAATACTTAAAGATGAGGAATCACATGAATGTTATCATGTATACACAAAAAAATGTCAATCGATTTGATGTAATGTCAAATGACATACTACCTGATCATTTTATGTGAGTTGTACCATCATATATATTCATTCCCATGGGTGTTTCAATAGAAAATGTATATAAGTGAGAATTGCACAATTGAATCCCTATTTTCACTTGACTGATTCTAAACGAGAATGCAGAAAATCATTTTCTTTCATTTGAAACAATATATACACACATGCCACAGTGGCAGGCATTGTAACTATGTTAGTTCAAATGGTAGTAGCAAAGGACATATACTTCAACAGGTGGCCATTATTCAAGATTTAGTTTAGATTCGCATGTGTTCAATAGCTGAGATTTTAAATCGTTGCCAGTCTCCAATGATAAATTACTTTAATTAGATTTTGCTAAATTTCACTCAGCTCCAACAATAGATTCTAGCCACTCATTAAAACCTGTACAGACTTGTTTAAATCTAACAAATCTCTTTCTTTCTTGCGTCATATACAAACACTTTTCTTTGTTTATCAAATACAGCAACAATGTAATGCAATAAAAATAGAATCCTATCACTAAGCACAAGCAAAAGCATAGACGCAAATCCGGTAAAATCTTTTAAGCTGGCATTTCAGGCAATTAAATATTTACTGGAATTAGGAAAAGTTGTATAATATTAATAACAAGTCATTGAAAATGACACAGTCCCCGTTAAGTTCTCTTTGTGCTCGTTATATTAAAGCGGAGGGGTTGTCGCGAGCGTGTCCTTGAAACTTGAGTTCCAAGTGGCGTATACAACAGATTATTTATTTACATCAAAACATGTGTTTCGTGTCATAGTAATATGGCCAAAATAAAAACAGCCGTTATTCAGCCATCTTTGATCTGATTATGAAACACACTGATATGTATGATGTATGTGCCAAATACGAATGAAAATGGTACATAAATTGTGGAAATATAGTAGTAAGGCCAAAAAGTCAGATGGCTGTCAATCGGCCATCCTTGACCAGATTTTGAAACAAATTGTCATGGACATGCATCCTAACCTGTATAAAGTACATGTATGTGCCAAATTTGAATGAAAACTGACAGAGCACGTCCAAGATACCGCATAAAAAAACAAAAACAAGATGCCTGCCAGTCGACCATCTTTGATCCAATTACAAAATAAATCGTCATGGACATGTATCCTAACATGTATAATCTATGTACCAAGTTTGAATGACAACTGACAAAGCATGTCGAAAATACAACATTTTCAAAAAACAAGATGGCTGCCAGTCGGCCATTTTGAATCGAATCGCTAAACCACTGCATGTGCATATGTCCCACATAAGGTACTAGGCACATGCAAAGAATGAACGGAATCGGTCCACAGGATTCTGAAATATGACATTGGATAGACTGACGCACGGACAGACGGACACACGGACGGTCGGACGGACAGACTCAGGAACTCACGGACGGTCGGGGACATGTATCCTAACATGTATGATCTATGTACTAAATTTGAATGAAAACTGACAAAGCATGTCCAAAATACGACATTTTCAAAAAACAAGATGGCTGCCAGTCGGCCATCTTTGATCCAATTGTGAAATAAATCATCATGGACATGTATCCTAACATGTATAATCTATATACCAAGCTTGAATGAAAACTGACAAAGCATGTCCAAAATACAACATTTTCAAAAAACATGATGGCTGCCAGTCGGCCATTTTGAATCGAATTGCTAAACCACTGTATATGCATATGTCCCACATAAAGTACTAGGCACATGCAAAGAATGAACGGAATCGGTCCAAGGGATTCTGAGATATGATTCCAGACGGATGCACGAACACACGGACGGACGGAGACCAAATTATAAGTCCTCGTTTTCGGACTTCGTCCGAACGGAGACTAATAAGTTATCACAAAAACACCACAAAATATGCATGCAGACAGATGAGATGAGATGAAGCCCTGCAGAGGCATATTTCATGTATCAGCAAAACATTGTGATCATTAGGGTACATTCTCTGTGTTACATGTAGCTATGTGGCAGAACTGAATGTTCAAATATAAAACGCAAATAGCTCCATTCTTGTGGCAAATTTTCTATGTCACTTTAAAGGCGAGAGGGTTGTCACCTGCACACATATAGAGGTTGGATTATAATGACATGGTACTTTTGATCAAATTCAAATAAGTTTGACTTGAGAAAAATAAAAATTGCTTTATAAATATATGCTAATTATAATTTAGGCATCTGAACAAAGTTGAATCTGCAAAAATAATGTTGTAAGGGTGGTCATACAGTATGCCTTGGGACTGCATAAAACTAGTGGTCTTTATATAGAGATGGCCACTTACAAGGTTTTACTGCAGTAACATAAAGACAAGTGCAACCTCATCATAACTGCACATTGTCAAAAACATGTGTAGTCTTGACAAATCTATCAAGGCCAGGTGCCTTGTATAATGCTGTATGAACCTCAGAAATCCCCCACTGAAAACTGTTCTGAGTGAAAGAGAAAATAGAATGTTGTGATTTTATTTCCTATATTTATTTCCAGTTGAGTGATTAATTATAAAGCACTGCTAGCTGTGAATGATTGTATTATACCTGTGAAGGGTGACCAAGAGTTCATGCAGGAACTGCTGTCATGACAACTAACTATTAAACAACCACCATTTTGAATTATTAAATAGCCACCTTTGACTCTTTTCAACATTCAGTGCAATGATTGTTGTTACTGGCTCGACAACATTTCATCGGTAACTTCAAATTTATTTTTATCACTTTCATTGAAATGATAAAATAAATCGGTGAAAATAAAAATGCAGAAGATATACTAATTTGCCTGAGGTTTGCATGTAAATCATGACAAACATGTAAAAATAAATTACATGTGTCAACCATAAAATTGATTACGTAATAACAGTGAAAACTACATCTCCTACATTACATGGTATTCAAATCCAGTGCACCTTTATCTCAAAAACCACAGACATCTAGACATGATTGTTACATATAGTGCTTAATCATAAATAAGCAATTCACAGCTTATTTGTCTAGTTATATTGTATAGTAGTTTGTTGCTCTGAGGTAAGAACGATAGGTCTTCATCTCACATGCACATGTGTATGTGTGAACTAAAAAGAACAAAGCCCACTTGGTGAGTGTGACAATATACAATACAGATTTCCACCCATTAGCATTAGCCTTTTTGCAAATTTTATTAATAAAATTTAACAAAAAAAAACTTGCTCAATAATAGATTTCACTGCACGTGCCTGATCATATTTTCAAATTTTTTTTTGATTTGTGCTAAAAAAATCATGTGCAACTGTTGCAACACTCAAGATTTCGCATATGCCAAAGTCATCAGTGTGTTTTCCCAACTGAATTCATAGTCATTGTTCACCGCCAGTGATTGGCTGCTTCCATGTTTGCAATACTGTTTCTGACGTTTCTGTATGGCGTACATCATTTAAAGATTGGTATTAACATTCAAATTTTTAGCAAAAAAAATTAATCATGCTTTACTTTTGACATTCGCTCAAAATTTTGATGAACAGGATTTCTTTTGTCTGAAGACAGGGTTCTCAGTTAAATTAGAAAATCTGAAAAAAACATTCAGGGTTTTCCCTAGCACATTATAGAGTAGGGGTTCTCCACTATTAAATTGTGGATAAACAATAGAACCAATTTAGCATAACAATGAGTACAATAAAGGTAATTTACACAGTCTATTGTTATGTAAAGTTGCCCATACTCTATTTTACTTTTTCTGTGGAGAACACAGACATTCCTCCCAATTTCATGCATTTTGTATCAAAAAACACCTGGATTTAGGTTGGTTTTCTGAGATAAAATCACAAAACTTGTCAGTGGTAAATCGCATTAGAGAATATACAGTACTGAATCCCATAAATCAACTTACAGTTCATGATCGAGACAGATGGCTGTGAATGCTTATAGGCTTAGTCACTGTACACACCAACATGTATTTGTTTAAGGTAGTCAAGTAAAGCAACATAAACAGAAATTGGTTGAGGTTTGTTGTTGGGTGACATGAAGTGCCGAGTTGGCAATTTGTAGTGACAGTTATTATCGCTTACATTTATCTTCGCTTACAGACAGACAAAGCAATGACAATGACATGTGATGTAAATGCAGCGATACAATTACCACATAATGGTTATTAGTCACTTCAATTCACAATATTGTCATATATATTGTGATATGCAAGGTGTATTACAATTAATAAGAGTTACTGTTTGTGGTGTTATTGAACAACAACATTCAGTTATGTTCTACCACAATATGTGGGTTAAATATTGCACAGACACCACTCAATTATAAGACAGTGAAAAATACGGCACTGTGAAGACATAAATTATTAACTGGGTTTTAATTTTTGCTATTTTCGTCAATAAGCAAAATCCACTTGAATATGTAAAATAATAATAAAAAGAACTCATTGTTTCTCTGCCAAATTTGTGAAATTAAAAGCCAATGAAAAGGCACAAACATCAAAATTGCGAAATTAAATACCAGTGAAAATGTTTTACAGTAATTTTAAAAAATTTGGAATAAATCTGCAAAGTGGACAGTCAGTAGATAACATTTATCTATGGGGATGGTATATTTTTTCCTGAGATTTTGATCAAAAAAGTTTGTGGCTAAATAAACATTTTCAGTACTTCTAAGTTATATGATATCTTGCATTATGCGTGAACTGAAAGTCAGCAACAACAATCTAATGATTTGATTTTTTACTGTTCATATTGTTTCGAACACCCAAACATCAACATTGCCAGCTAAGTTGCTGACTGGTTTGTTAAGCACGTCTCGAGATTGTTGTGTTATTAGAACTGGTTAGTTCAAACCACTGTTAAGAGGGTGCACCCTTCGGCTAAAATGACATGCACTTGACACACCATTGCCGGTGTCCAGACATTTCATACTGTGTAAATACATAACTTTGCCATTTATTATATAGAAATGTACAAGATTAAATAAAATATATTGAAAAGCTATCACATTTATATTCCGATGTGTCTTAGTCCCTCACTATTAGTTCGACGTCTCCTGTTCAGGTTGGATTGACCTTACTTGTTCTAATCGCGTAACGATCGCCAAGCGCACTTAGCAAACCAGTCAGCAACATAGCTGGCAATGTTGCTGTTTTGGTGTTCGGAACAATATGGCGATGACAGTAACTTGAATTTGTTTTTTACTGATCAATGTCAAATACCGATCTTTAAGAGGGGTACATGGCGATGTGATACCTTTACTTCATAAAAATTGCATGTAATCAAATGTGTATATACGCCGGTAGAGCATTATTGAGTGTGAAAATAACCAAAAGAACCTTCAATGTTTGTCAAGTCTCATGTGATGTTTTGACGTTACTATAACAACAAGATTTTTGTTTTGTTTTGCATGGCATGAATCTTAAAGTTTGGGTAAATGGTCTATTATATTCTGTCACATACAGTATGTCTATTTAATGTAAGGGTAGATATGTAGGCAATTTGTATTATGATAAATTTTAAATTACAAAAACCCATGTGAATGTCAAACATTATGTAAATTATTTATTTTCAATGCAAAATATTTTCAAAAATTGATAAACCTGACAGAAAGTCACTGTGCCGTTTTTACTTCATGCACATTTATTTGTTTGGTTTTCCGATTCTGACCTGATTCTCCCTCAACAAGAATAATGGTTCATTCTCTAACTACTATATAACACTTTTACTCACAATAACTGAAAAAGAAAATTTTGTGAGTAAAAGGGAAATTTTGTAGTTAAACCATAGTTTTATTAACAAATAATGTACATACTAGGTTTTAACAAAATCTGTCTATGCATGACCAAGATCTTAATCCAGAAATGCTGGATTTGATGAATTTTTAACATTAAAACAATTTTAAATCGACCACTTAATAGAATCGGATCACTAAATGAATAAATATGCATATGATGTATATTAAAAGTTTGAACATAATCGGTCAGAGAATGTCATTGATTTAGCTCCAGAACAGGATTCGTTAAAACAAAATGGCCACTGATCAGCCATTCTGAATCCGATCTGAAATACAATATGATTTCCAATAATGTATATACAAAGCCTGAACAAAATTGTTTCATACATAACTGAGATCCAGTTCCATAATGGCAGAAATGTTTGATTTGATTAATAAGCACAAAAATGACCACCGTTCGGCCATTTTGAATCAGACCGCAAAACCAATGTATGTGCACATTCATCCCAAGATGCATGATGGATGAATGAAGTATGAATGTAATCGGTTCTGAAATACAGGTGAAGACGCACATGGATACACAAAGGTCAAAACATAAGTTCCCATTCTTCGGACTTTGGCGGAACAAAGACTAAAAATGAATTATGAATGGTAAGGCCTAATATAAATACATATAAGAAGATACCAATTAAAAATAGGGATGGTACTTACAAGAATCCAGGATCACATTCCATACAGGCTACAGTATTGCTATCCCAATACTGACCAGCAGTACAATTGGAAGAATCACACTGGCCATTAACTGCATCTAAAGAGAGTGAAAACAACAATTGTCATAGGTGCCTTAAATTTATTAAATCAGGGCTTGAAATTAATACATTGTGTTAGAAATCTGCTGGGTTACCATTTTGAGAACAGGAATTCCCATATAATCATATTGGGTAGTCCATCAGTAGGTACTGACACCCATGCAAAAAAATGTCAATAGAAATAAATAAACATCATTTGGCTTAGCCTTTTCACCACCAGTTCTCTCTTTTCATCACAAAATATTCCCTTATAGGACAAAAATAGTCAAATTGTTTGAGTAAAAATTGATAATTGACTCAAATTTTGTATGTTGACTCTAAATTTCCAGAAATATATATAAGAGTATAAAAAATAAGTGCAGAAATCATTCAATATGTTGTGATGTTGACATACCCCCCCCCTTCTTTTCTTTTCTCTTTACTTTATATTCGTATTCTTATAAATATTTCATTACCATGGATTTTGTGTAGAAATTGTACTTTTTTGATGGGATAATTTTATGTATTCATATATGTGGTTAACTTAAAAATAAAATAAAATATAAGAAAAAAAAAAAAAAAAGTGCAACAAAATTTGGGTGAGATTGTCTAGCTACTAGTTTTGGAAAATGGTGGCCCTAGTCTGTGTGCCTTGGACTACTATAAATTTCAGCCTTGGTTAATTATTTGCAGATTTTAATTTTGTTGTTTTTGCTGGAAAGTAAAATTCTCTAACTTAAATCAACATGAACACATAAAATAATAACCTGCATTCCATCCAGTGGTTTGTGTATTCCATTGTACATAAATATACCACATGAGATATTTGGCAAAATGGCTTACTTATTGTGAGGCTAATATAAGAAAATCCCTTTGTGCCAAAAAATAAGTCAATATTGATCTGCAAGAAATTTTTTTTCATTTTGAAAGCTATATTTTTATAAATTTATATGTTACATTACATTTATGAATTTTCATCAAATATATCAAAATCCAAGATATACTTTCTTCTGCCATCTCATTCATTTTGAACTTGATTAATGATCAGGCGTTAAACGTTTTGGTTTTTATTTTTTCTCTCCACCGCCAAATGTCCATCCAAATAAGGATTAAAATTCAAGATGTTAAATACATATTTCTAACAATAACAGATTCATCCACAGTAAAACATTTAAATATAGAATCCAGAGAATTAAGAATAGTGAACCTGTGCAGATTTAAGCAAAAATATGGTGTAAATGAAGAATTTAATCAGTTCTGTGTAACCTAGATACCATATTTTTCAGTTTTGGTCTAATATATAATTACATATTATTTATGACTACATACTAATAAAATTGTTATGAATTCTCAATATTTTCTGATATTTTCTGATATATCATTTTCTGTTCCCTGGGCCCATGATGTACTTGACTAACATTAGAAAAGGTTGAAATATGACAGGAAAGAAATTACCCTGCAAAATATTTTTCTGCAATTAAAAACAGATTATCCTAATTATTTTGAGTTAAATAAGATGTGAACAAACATTGTCAGTTGCCTGGATACAACCTGAATGAAGTGTTTCCTTCAAAATATTTCCTTCACAAGACAATGTTCACCTTTAAATAGGGTGCCTTAAAATTACTGAAGATCAAGCCAATCTGTATGCAAGTTATACTTATTTTCAATGCTTATTAAAGGAGAAAATTTAACATCCACATAGAAATGCAACATTCCATTTTCAAAGCATTTAACTTGATAGAAGCTAATAGGAAATGCACTTCCCTTACTAAAGCCATTTGCTTTTAAAAATATATTTAGGCCAACTCAGACATGTACTAAATAACAAAAGTACACCCAGAATGTGTTGTTATTTGATAATAGCACCTATAAATTGACCTGAACCATCCCACCCAAATAAACATCTCAAAATATGACATCCAGCTGAATTGAGATAAAGGGGTGGGGTTCTAAATTGTTCAAATCAATAAATGTACTCAATAAATAAATATGATCATTCCACCAATGTTGTATTTTTTTTTATTTCAATTACTTCCTTACATGTAGTGAATTACTTGCCTTTGCGATTGTATTAATTAAAGAAATATATTCTGAAAACTAACTTAGATGTCATTTTTTTTACCTCTGTAGTTTAAATCAAAGATCTGAAAAAACATTTTTTTTTAGTCTATGGAATTGGTTAAATCAAGATTATGTTCTCACAAAAACCTGATCTAAATATGATCATTCCACCAATGTTGTATTTTTTTTATTTCAATTACTTCCTTACATGTAGTGAATTACTTGCCTTTGCGATTGTATTAATTAAAGAAATATATTCTGAAAACTAACTTAGATGTCATTTTTTTTACCTCTGTAGTTAAATCAAAGATCTGAAAAAACATTTTTTTTTAGTCTATGGAATTGGTTAAATCAAGATTATGTTCTCACAAAAACCTAAGACTACAATTAATTCGAAAAAAAAAAATAATAAAATAAAATAAAAATCCCTGCCTGCACACCTAATTTGTTTAAGTTAGGCCTAAAAATTACTTTATATCACAAGTCAAGACATATTTTATTCTACCAGATTGACTTGACAGTAGACAGTCTGACCCAGAATAATAAATTTTTGGGGACATTTCCATATTTTCAATATACTGGATGAATTAATTTATTAAGTGTCTGCTACAATAAAAATTAATCGATATGAAGTTGTAATACAGTATTTGTTCTATTAGTAGTGCATTACCTAAATGACAGAGGTGTGTCTGTTGTCAAAATAAGTCGTATATTATTGAGTCAGCATAGCATAAATACAATTTTGAGTTATGTGAACTTCTATTAAAGATGTGCTTCTGATAGAGCAAATATGATACTTAGAATTGTTACCAATTGTGATTTTGAAATAATTATAATTATAAATAAATAATTAATGTGACACAATT
The DNA here is from genome assembly GCF_978046115.1 of Saccoglossus kowalevskii. Classification (NCBI taxonomy): domain Eukaryota; kingdom Metazoa; phylum Hemichordata; class Enteropneusta; family Harrimaniidae; genus Saccoglossus; species Saccoglossus kowalevskii. Next base: position 41,412,855 of record NC_140645.1, on the reverse strand, counting down.
TTAGCTAAATTTTGGAACATTTCTATTTTTTTGAGAAAAATTCCCAAACTCACTAATGCACTGTGAAATGTTATATTTTAGTGTCAAAACGATAAATGCACTTCAAAAAGGGTAGGGTAGGTCAGCTTTCAAATTTGTTTTTACAAATTTTTGTCATCATCACTAGCTTGCTGATTACTCATGCAGTCAAAATTCTGGATAATAAAATCAGTTTCATCTCATTGAAACCTTGTTTGATTTTGTAGCGTTTTTTCCATGTTTGACCAAAAATAGTTTTGGGTAGACAATAAATGCTACTTGTAGGTAGGAAAACCGTTCTTATTTTTTTAGTAGGCCTAATAGCTAATTAAAAGTCTACTCTTGTGGCACAGTTCAATACATCATATCAATTTCCTTCACAATCATTCACTATTATGCAACAGACTTTTCATTTCTACCAACTGTAACTTAATATTCTTTGCTGTACACTCACTATACAGCTATGAATAACAATTTCCGATTTAAACAAAATCCTGAAAGGTTTAAATTCACATGATCCGTTATTGGATTTTCAATACAGAACAAAATATGAATATCTAGTCTTACATTTTCACTCAAGACTTATAAAAAGAAAAGCAAATACAATGTTATTGACTGTGCAGTAAATGGTCTGTCTAAATTTCCAAAGACTGAATCGATCCAGTAATTTCATCTATGGAAAAAAAATCTATCTAAGATGAGTGTCAATGATTAGACTTTTTTACTTAATCCTGCTTATAAAATGAAAGGCACAAATAAATGTTATTGATTACAGTGGAAGGCAGAAAGCTGTTTTAGTTTAAAAGCATATTTATAACAATTTTTAATTACCGATCAACAGCTTTCACTTAAATCCATATATTTAAAAGGCGGCAGTTGTTGTGTCGCCTCCTGTTCAATATGGGACTCATAGCGATGCATACAACGCATGTAAACTACATTGTTTATTTACATAAAATTCAAACACATGCTGCGCGACGACCACCACGCTTTAATAGCCATTTTCTCAAGAGCTCAAAATTGTCCAATTTTTCGTGCACATGCCTTCATATGACATAACAACTGCGACCACCTACTTATTCGAAATGTTGAGCTTGCTGATTAGATAATGTTGAACTAACTCCGTAATATTAGAATTAAAAATAATATTACAATACAATTTCCAGAGGTGCTGCATTGAAAAGCCCAAAATGTATGTACATCATTGATCAAACTCAACCAACTTTTCCCATGCAAGTCAAAGATTAAAAAGTACAGGAGAAATAAAAGTGTATGCAAATAGAGGTCTTAATGTCCAAAACAGAGGGTTCCTGTCTAATGCTGGTAGTACAGAAAAATTGATTTAATTCAATTTTTGATATCATTAGGGTAGCCTACTTTATAGGACAGGTGATTTGAATACTAATAGTACAAATACGGTATAGCAAGACCATGTATTCTGTTCTATTATGTAATGAATGCCTATTAAATCAATACCATTGCACAGGCAAAAGGTCCACATTTCACAATTTATTTTATTTTTTGTAAACTGATAACTTACCCAGATAAACAAACAAAAGCTGCAAAGAATTATGATAATCATTTTTCCAAAACTGAATACCTACATAGGCCACCTGTTTGAATTGCAAAATTGAATGTACTACCGGCGTACATACAAAACTGGCGTAAGGTTATATCATCAAACGGTGGTAATCCGTCAAAGTTATTGTGATCGTCAACACAAAATCAAAACTAAATCGATTTTAGAAACGACTGTATTTTATTATTTTGAAGCGCAATTGTGTGGTTCCAAAAGAATTACAAAAAATCCGAATCGTCAAATGGAACAATACTTTTTACGACGATTAATTAATTGATCTTTAGCGTTGGTGAGTTTAGTGAGGGATGTTTGTGTTCGTTAAAAAAAGTCACAAAAATATCAAAACTAGTTGACTCGACACGAGTTCTTAAATGTGGCTATGTTTTCATAACGTTTTGAAGGACACTAATGGGAAACAGAAAGGAAATGAATCGCCATTGAATTTAAAATGAGTAACTTACCTGAAACCAGCAGAAGCAATGTAAATATAGCAAAAATAGACTTTCCTATGTAAATATGGGATACGGAGGGAAAATTTCCAATCATTTTCCTAACTATTTATATAAATAAATATGGACGGCGAGTTACAAAGCGGATAAATTCTTCGTTACATGGTCCTCTTTGAACGGCATCCACTTGTCGATGCGATCATCCGTCAAGTCGTTCTGATGTTTTTAGCGGTTTTTCAATGGCAAGAGATACTGCAATTACTTTCCCTTGGCTGCTTATAATCCCAGTGTTTGTGATTTCGGTCGGCACAGCAGAAATGTCAAAAAACCGCAGCGTTTAACCGCCGTGTGCGTCGATTCAGTTTACACAGTACGTCTTGAGTTTCACAACTTTCCTTTCCGTCAACCTTCAGATGCCCTTTATAACGAGCTCTCTGATTGGTCCGCGACAAATATTATATCAGTGATATATAACACAAATATTCTCGTGAAGTATTGCCATTCATAATGTTGTTCTGAAACCCAAAGTTTATTAAGATATGTTTTCGCATTTTGGCATGTTCTAGACATTTGATGGAACAGGTATTGAAAATAAACCTCTCATTTCAGCGAACCAATCACCGATAGCGATAAGAAAAAAAAGCTGACCCGCGTCAATGACAGGATTGCTAATTTACATATCATGGCGGTGACGTCGATGATGCCACTCTGTTACTAGGCAACTGTTATTTACTTTAGACCGCCACTTAACAAAAGGGTGATAAAAACCCTTTGATGAAGGGTGTTTATCTCAGTTCATTGTACTCTGCACAAAACAAGTTGAAATTCAGCGAAATAAAGAAATGGCAAATATTCAGAAATATACTAGTAAATGCACCTGGACGCCTGCCAGGCAAACAAATTGCGAAATAATTAATTTTAACTCAGACTCCATACCCTATTAGAGTATAGTTTAAACCACAAAGCAAGGGGGTTGCACGGTAGCCTATGCGAACATAATTTGAAATGGGTGTAATTGAGACATCATAATAGCAGTTAGGGCGGGTAACTGCTTCGTCAATAACGATTTTATTGACAAAGCCACAGCCATCGCCAGACACACCCCGGGCATACGCACACACTCCCTCGGCTATTTCAGTTTTCGCTTCCAATGTACATGGGGTTTATAGGTAGTCGAGTAATTGTCGAGTTTGCTAACAGTCACAAGTAACTACGGTATATATCATTAGAAGTAGAAGTAAAGCTCCATGGTCAAAGTCGTAAATTTTTACAATTTTAATTTTTAAACACAAATTATCAAATATATTATAAAAATGTAAAATATAATTAGGAATTTACATTATCTGTGAAGTGTAAAAACTATTTTTTACTATAAATGGAACTTTCATTTTATTTTCTGTAAAAACGTAAAATACCTTTTTTATTTCCTTTAACCTGTACCAGGTACCCCACCCCCTATTATTACAAAAAAGAAACAATTAAATATCACTGTAAAGAAATTGCATGGAGCGAATTTGCATAATGTGAACCAAAATTGTACATTTTCAGAAAACGAAAAGCAATTCTCAAAGTTCCGGCAAATCTCTGGGATAATTTGTACTAATACAAGATGTATAACTTATGAAATAAATTCGACTTTTATTTCCGCTTCGTCACGTTTGATAGCGTAATGTACTGTTTTTTTACCTGTCTTTTTCCGTATGTTCAAGCAATGGCCCTCAACGCCATTTTGGATGTATGTAGTATAGACTGCCACTAGCGGGCGCCATACCTCAACAAGAGAGCAAATCATGAGCTAAATATGACAAGCTGAAATGAATAATCTGTTCAATTTAGCGAATATATTGTCCGCGAGCTAGCAAAAGATACAACTATATATGACAGTACTCGGACACATCGCCTTCCGCTGTGCGTCGGTCGATACTTCGCTGTACTGTCTTCGTGCATACTTTGCAGTATCCTCGTAATAAACTCATTATTATACATCTTTTCCTCCCTTGAATATTTCATGGAAATGCCGAAATCCCAAAAGTTTAGAGCAGATTTAGCGAACTTCTAATCATTGTGTGGGGTACGGTCAAACTCTGTTTTGTTTTGTTTTGTTTTCTCATTATAATTAGAGGACGATTACGAGCGTAACGGTCCATATTTGGAATTCGCATTTCATAATATGGTAGGATGAAAATACCCAGTGCAATACCGCAAAATTACGGCACGCTGTAACTTATGAATGATTTATGTCGCATTATTTTGTATGCTTGTTTACCTTCTTACAGGGTATGTAGCCTTTCGGCATATTCACTTTTCGACGTGTCAGTATATATATTCGTTTTCGGCATGTCGGTATACATATTCACCTTTCGGCGTGTCGGTATATATATTCGCCTATCGGCATGTCTGTATATATTCGCCTTTCGGCATGTCTGTATATACTCACCTTTCGGCATGTCGGTATTATTTAGATATTCGCCTTTCGGCATGTCTGTATATATTCGCCTTTCGGCATGTCTGTATATATTCGTCTTTCGGCATGTCTGTTTATATTCACCTTTCGGCATGTCGGTATTATATAGATATTCGCCTTTCGGCATGTCAGTATATATTCGCTCTTCGGCATGTCGGTATAGATATTCGCCTTTCGGCATGTCTGTTTATATTCACCTTACGGCATGTCTGTATAGATATTCGCCTTTCGGCATGTCTGTATATATTAGCCTTTCGCCATGTCTGTATATATTCGCCTTTCGGCGTGTTGCTTGCGTTATGGACGCTGATGACGTTCTTGTGCAACAGCAGCGTGCGATGTAAGTAGACAATACGTGTTTAAATGTCAGTATATTATTGCGCCGTCGCGTTAATTTTGTTGTATAAATCGTGTAGTTTTAGATGTCTTTCAGATACAGGATTGGAAGGCCGAACTTAGCAACCCAGTGGATGACTTCTGCGACACTCTGTGATGTTGGCGTCTAGAGCCGGTAATGCGTTAATCAAGTACACCGGCAGTTGGCTCAGATGGAAACAAAGGTGCAAGTCAAATCTGACAGAGGGCGTCGCCTCTCCACCTAGCCGTTGCACATCATGATTGCTATATATCTTCGGATTTTGTTAGACGACGCGAATACAGCTTCGCCCCTGGATTCCGCTTTGTGAAACCATAACTAATTTTTTGCTCTCCTGGGTACTGCAACCACCGCATTTCATGCTTGTTGTGTAATTTGTATGAATAATTGAAGTTGAGTATAGATTGAGAAATTATCTGCGTTTCGTAGATTAGCAGATAACTGCTATCTATTCGTATGTAAATTATCCAGGTGCCACTGCACCGCTCCGATTGGTTAGTGGTTAAGTAGCCAGGTGCTCATGAGTATATAGTAAGAAGAGTATTCTATTGTATTCAGTCTCAGTTGCAAACAACTCACGATGTATTTTTTATTTTTATAAATGTATAGTTTTCTTAACATGGACGACTCCCGACGTCTACCCCTAGGTACATCTGACATTGCGTCGGGTACAGGTTTCCAGATGTTTTTCTCCCTTGACGGGTTTTTGTATCTGTTTTTTCCTGGGCGGTCGATGTATTCGCGATGGGGCTTTGGCATCAATTTCGTGTATATTTACATATGTAAGGGGGGGGGGGGTAAATACACGTAATAAACGCGTGTGGCTCCTGGGTGCTGCAACCACCGCATTTCATGCTTGTTGCGTAATTTGTATGAATAATTGAAGTTGAGTATAGATTACATGTACTAGCAGCGAGGACTTGCTAGTAGTTCGACTCCGCCCTCAACTTGATAAGCACGATCATAATGCAGGACTAAAGTTCATAGTAACGTTGACGATCAGATGATGGTCGACCCCTGAATGCAATCATCAGAGATTGCAGTATCGAGATATGTTGACCTTATTACTGTAACTTAGTTACAATACCGAGAAAAAGAATGTACCATGGCCATACTTATTCTTGGGGGTGGATATCCGTGCATTTTCACCGCATGGCAACCATTACGGTGAAAACAAAGGCTGACAACTCTCAGAAAACGGTACTTTGAGATGGTTGTTGAGACTTCCCTGAACAGTGTAACAAGATTACCCCTGCGTGTGTAACGCATATAAATTTGATTGTTCAGGATTATTTCAAAGTGGAGTTCCTGTTTTCTCGAATTTTCACCGGCTCGGCGTTCCGCGTTCCTCAGCAGCGCCGCAGAGCCCATAGAAATACATGGTACAGTGTGTGAAACCAAATCGTGCAAATCCAACTCTCCCGAAATTAACTCGCTCAAAACCAATTCACCTATTACAAACTTGCACCAAAACTCAATGATGCATGTCTCAAATACACCGCATGACAAGCACAAATCAATCGTTAATTCATAGTGCATGTGTGTTGAGATACTGGTACGTACCATTAATACGCGTTACACGTACCCAAATTTTTCACCAACTGAAACATGTGAGTATTGCACACTGTTCTAATTCCGTTAATATAGAAGGCGTAACAGTGTTAATTGCTCTGAGACGTAACTTCCATGGCGCCATTGTGAAGTTTATTCCGTGTTTCGCATAATGCCGATTTCGAATTGCCAAATAGATCTATTACATTTTGACACAATACAATGTCTGCCGCGTGTTTTGTTTCGATTTTTGCCTCAGAGTCGCTATATTGTCACAATGTTTCAGTATGAACCTAGACAGACTTAAGACATGTTAATATCACATATATTTGTTCAAATTAGTTTAAGCAATTTATTGTAAATTGTTTAAAAAAATCAAACTACTGTAAATACAACGTTCATTACCAGCGTCACCACGTGACCATGATTGGATATCTGCAATGCTACATTTATTCTATCTTCATTATTTGTAAGATAACCCTTCATCTAAAAATGTATACAAAAATAGAAAGAAAGAAATGTGCAATAAATTTAAAAACACTGTAATTTGTCATTGTATACATGTGCGGGGCTCTTCATCGACTACTTCTCCTAAATGGTAACTAAGCTAATAGTAATTTGGAGCGATGCTCTGTAGGCTGCGATACAACAGAACATGATTAACCCTACATCCCGTGATATTAAAATTAACATGAATTTCAATGCTTATATATCGTTAGAAATTAATGATGTGAATGACTTAGGATATAATTACAAAGTTTACTTATATCAATGGGTATCAACGTGATTTTTCATGTTGCTTTGCAATATTGTAAGCAAAAGTCAGGAGATAAGATTTTATCTTATTTGACATTCTGTCTAATTTAAACTGAACAATTTTGATACTGCATATATTCTATCAAACTATTTTATATGTGATATTAAATATATAGAAATTGTATTATATGTACCAAATACCCGTTGAACGAGAATGCTGAAATTGCATTTTTTGTTTTGCTTCCTGACTGAAATATTACATATTCTGATGAGTTATCACTTTCCACTTTCACGAACGTTTTAATCCAGGATTGCGTGATGGAATATTTTTTGAAATTTCGTTGAGTATGCCTGTCCCATGGGTCGTTAGTGTGCTGCTAGTCGATGGAAGGCAATTTTATTTTTGTGACGTCGATTGGTACACCCAAAAGCACAATGTCACGCGCGCATGTTTACGTTACACCCTATATCCGACAGCCACGCGCACGCGAAACGGCGTATCTTCATCTTCCGGGAAAGTGGTCTATAATATTGTTCAAATAGTCTACTCTTTCACATAGTCGTTCAGCATTTGAAAAAATAGTATTGTTATTGAAGGACGACACAGATACACACAAAATACAACGACGCGGATAAGACGTGTCCTTGACGCCACAGAACCACTTCGTCGCTAGAGGGTGCGAAAATATGAATTGTTCAACTTTGTGTTCAATACACTCGTCTGCATATACTTGAACCACCATCATTAGGTTGACTTTATTTTGCCTGAGAATACCGTAAACATTGCCGGTGACATCAGGGATTTCTTTGCATGGTGGGTCACAATTACATCATATGGGTCACCGCCAGTCACCGCGATACCAGAAGCAAACCAAAGTTCGTCCAGATCCTGGTCGACACGACACAAGAATCTGCCGTCACCGGTGAACACTTGAACGCGATGGTCGCTGCAGACGAGAATGTTACCGAGTGGATCTACTGCTACACCCCTTGGGTGGAAAAATTGTCCGTCGTCATAGCCACGCTGCCCGAATTCGTATAGATAACCTCCATCGGAATTCATCACCTGAACACGGTGGTTGTAGTAATCTGACACGATGACGTCATCATTACGACTGACTGTGACGAACCAGGGGTTTTTGAATTGGCCCGGCCCGTCCCCATAGCAACCGAACGTTTTCATGTGTTTTCCAAAACGATCATAAATTCTTACACAGTGGGCATCAATGTCCGTTACGTACATCCGGGAATTTGATGATGCGGCGATTCCTACTGGGCTCTGTAACTCGGAGTTCCCGAAGTCTCGTTTTTTCCTTCCATACGGCTCGCATACGACAACGCGTCCCTTCTCGATATCAGTAACGGCGATGTTGCCGTCTTTCAACACAAGTATGTCACGTGGTTCAAACTCCTCCTCCTCGCCACCAGTGGAAAAATGTCCTCGGTATCTATAATCGTGATCAAACGCCACAACCCCGCGAAGCGTATCCGCCACGAGACATTCCCGACGTGCTGTCATGGCAACACCAAATGGCATGGTTAGTTTCGTGGCTGGGTCGTGACTTCCGCCAACTGACGTCAATTTACGGTAAACTAGATAGGTAGGCGGAACTTCTACACTCGCTCGAGGGTGTGGCTCAGCGTTTCTCGAAACCTCTTTGTGACTGGTCACAGTTAGCGGCATTTTCGCTAGATAACCGATCTGGTTGTTTTTTAACATCCCAAGGAGTTGGTCGTTTCTCTTGAATAAAAGGACATTCTCGATGTCTCCATGGTAACTGTCATCTAATGATGAACTCGATAGCCGTCTAGTTTGTTGTGTGATTGCCCTAGTGCCCATAAACTCGTTTTGCATAGAATTGCACTTTCTGCGTTGAAGCCCGTTTGAAGACGGCGACGAAGGCGAAGTCAGTTTGTCCTGCAGTCGTTGCTTAGCAACAGCGTAATAACCAGTGACTTCGCCGATCATTTCTTTCTCTTGAATCTTAAGTTCCATCATGATGTCGTTGGCCCATGTTTGAATATTTCTGATAGTTTCTGACGTTTTTCTTTCAAGTTCTTCCTCCTGTTTCATTGTCATTGCCAGACTATGTGGCGACCTAGCTAACGAACGGGGCATTGTGGCAGACTGGGACCGAGGGGCTGAAATTTCGTAAAGTGGAGCGAGAGACGGTTGATTCATGGACTGTTTTGTCTTAACCGTTGCGTACTTGAACGACTGATTCCGTTTTGGTGATGCTACATGGCCTGGTTGTCTCCCAGTCGACGACTTAATGTATGAAATTGCCGATTCGAGGTCGTCGGTGTGCGATTTTTGCCTTGGCGATTCCAGGTATCTCGGCGAGTCAGAAGGCGAGTATTGAACAGATTCTACACTATCATCGTCTTCGTCATCACCACCACCATCATTATTGTCCTCATCATTATTTGCGTCTTTACATAGATATGTCATAGCATGTGACGGCTGGTGAGATTCCCTACAACGTTCACAAAGAGACCTTTCACATGTTTGACAGAAATATATCACTGTTTCACCGTGGTGCTCAGGACACTCTTCACGGTATTCTACATGTTCATCTTCATTCGGTTTCGAAGATGACGCATCGTCTAAATCGGTTACCATAGCAACTATATTGTGACGCGGACTATTTTGAAGTTTGTGATAGTCCTCTCGGCAGTTTTTACAAAAAATCCTGTCACAGTCATGGCAGTATTCAGTCGCCATAAAATCACACAACCAACATATATCAAACTTATCATCACCTACGTCATCATCTACGTAATAGCCTACATCATTAGTTGTATGCGACTGTCTCCCGAACGAACTTGACACTTTCAATCCTTCACGCGGAGAATCATGAGATGCGAATTTATCCAACGAATCACTTGAAGGGAAACTGTCACGTGATATATAACTATCGCGAGATCTAGCTCTCCCAAGCCATGGGACGAGATCAGGTAGGCTAGGCACTCCTCCTACCGGTAGATAATGGCTGGATTCGCACGTGAGACATCCCAGTCTCCCAGCCAATGATACAGCGATATGGAGAAGGCAGTCATAACAGAAATAATGAGAGCAGGGAAGTACTTTCAAATTTTCAAAATACTCTTTGCATCCGGGACATTGTATCAGGTCGTCATCCGGGAACCCTCCGTTGTCATGCGTTGACATCTTACAGTTACTGAAAAAAACACAAAAAACGATAATATTGTTAGACATCGAATATATTTGGAATGCTGTTATTTGGTACAACATTACATGTTCAAAATCAAATTGCGATATATTATGATGCAAAAATTAAAGTTTTTAAAATGGCTACGATAATTACGATTAATATTAATATTTGTAAACTGATAGGTACATTCAGAGGTACATTACTTGGGGTTTGCAACTCGCATAGTACTGTATGGTGACATCATGTCAAGATCCCATTCAAGTCACTTCTCGTAGATAGCGAGACTGAGGCTACGACCTTATGACATGACACATATCAATGTTCAAGGTTTGTAATGAAAAAATAAAACTTTTCTTGTCGCTATCATAGTGAAAAATGTAATACATCGAAAATGTACAGAAAATATAGTTCTCGTAATCCGTCATACCGTGGGCAGCTATTTTGATCCACCTGGACATCCCAGTATCCTAGTTACCTCGGGCATGCGCATTCGCATTTTTCTGAGTTGGAACGCTTATGCGAGAGCGAGATTGTGACGGGATCTTGGTATCATGTCACCGTAGTTACAAACCCCAAGTAATGTACCTCTGGTACATTAGATTATGATTTAACATGAACTATAAACGCTGTTTTTGTAGAGCACACGTGCTTATTTGATATAATACACATGTGTAAGTTGTTTTGATACGTACAATAATGTACTATTCTCGGGGGCGGACATCCGGGAATTTTCAGCGCATGGCAACCATCACGGTGAAAACAAAGACCGAAAACTCTCAAAAAACGGTACTTTGGGATAGTTGTTGAGACTCCCCTGAACAGTTTGACAAGATTACCCCTGTGCGCGTAACGCATACAAATTTGATTGTTCAGGATTACTTCAAAGTTGAGTTCCTGTTGGTTTCTGGAATTTTCACTGGCTCTTCGCTCGGCGTTCCGCGTTCCTCAGCAGCGCGCGCAGAGCCCGTAGAAATACGTGGTACTGTGGTGCGCGTCTTAGCAACGTGGAACGTTCTAGACATATTAGGAAAATTAACATCACCTATAATAATTGGGTTGGGCCGTTTTTTTTTTAACTCAAGTCGATACAGAAGTTTCAGTGAAAATTGTGTAAAAATAAAAATATTTTAAACATTTTTATGCACCTCATAGAGAATTTGTGTGGATATTTGGCTAGTGCTTTTAAATTTTAAAAATAGTGAGTGCGAGCAAGTGAAGAAAAGAAAAAGAAAACAAACAAAATTTTTGTATTTGATTGTGTTCAGTTACTGGTAAGTAATGGCTAGATAGATTCAAATTCTTACATAATGTTTGTGCATTCAAGCTGAGTCAATATTCAATCAATATATACTTCATGGAAACTATTGTGTATTTTAATTTGTACATGGGATATAGATATGTATTACAATGTAATGAATGTGCATTTTAATTTGTACATGGGATATAGATATGTATTACAATGTAATGAATGTGCATTCAAATTAATACTTTATATATTTACATACTGAACTAAAATTAAATTTATTGCCGGCGGGACCCCCCCCCCGAATCACTGCACATGAGTATTGGGGGGTCCCTGCAAATGCAACATTGTTACTTTATGATGATAAATCACAATCCGGTTTCGTATATAGTATTGACCAAAATAATAAATATATATATATATTTGTCCACATTGAATCTGTAAATAATTGCATGTACGAACAAATGTGTCATCTATAGCCTTATCACCAACTAACAGTAAGACGGCAAAGCTGAAATTGCCACCATTACTGACTTTATAACTAACATTTTCTCATTTATTTATTTAAATAAATACCGGTCACTTGCAGCGACTGTTACTGAACATGTCATACATTTCAGTTGAAAATTGCTGCACTAAATTTTGACCGTGGGAACAGTGAATCATTGATTAAGATCGATACATGATCCAGGTTTAGTTTAATTATGCATACTGTGTGAAACCCAGTCAAATATGGATCACATATCATTGCTTAGTGTCAGCTGTGTAGCTCGGAGTCAACTTGGCCAATGCATTGCGCCCTCAACGGGTAGCGTTCGCAGCAGTCCTGAGGACCCGAGTTTGCAACTAACAGCTATTAAATAAGTCTATTTTTACATTGAATCAAACTTGCCTGGACACCACTACATGTACATGCATTCAATTCATTTATTGAGTACATGACCGTGTTACCATGGTAATTAAACTATTAAAAATCTGTGAGATCACTTGGACTTTGATCAGCTTGGCGATTAGTGGCTGATAACGAGTCAAATATGATGTATGTATTTATGTATATTCACTTATGTATTTGTATTATGTATTTATTATGTATTTATGTATTTATGTATTTAGTCAAATGTATGTATTTATGTTCCTTACCATACAAAAACCCTCTGAAGGTTTTTTAGTAGTGTAATAAAGTTATTATTATTTCACCAAAGATTTGGAGTGGACATGGAGTCGTATTTTAGGGCGTTTTCGGTACTGCGAAGATTCACGGTGGATTTGACTAGCCCCATTCTTCCCACGATGCATCAGACATATACACAAAGGGCGTCACCATGTGAATCAGAAAAACGCACATTTAAACTATTAGTAAAAACCAAAAAATGCCTGAAGGAGTGTTCCGTAAAAAGTAAATGTAATATTATTAATGAATTAATAGTTGCATACACAATAGCATACACCGCAAATGTCTTAATACACATGTAGTCTTTCCACAAAAAGGTCATTCCGTTAGCTTCGCCTTTTTGAATAGTGGATGTTTACGATGAACTAATTTCACGGTGTACGATTTTATTGGCTGGAACAAATACTTATGAGGTATGCCTTCGTTAACGCATGCGCACATTCATATCACCGTAACGCCCGTCACATATCTGTCGATTTAGAGCGCAAGTGACGATGACGTGATCACACGGAAAACAATGACGTAAGCTTCACGCCTAATAATAGCGAAGCAGGAAAAAAACACACTAAAGTTTGCGAACAAAATGTGAAAGTGTAACGCCCCCTAGATTTCAAACATTACGTCGCGACAAAGAGAGACTGTGTCTCGGTTGGGCAATGGTTGGTGTCGAGTTCTGATCCTAGCTATCTGCTTGGCCTTGCACTAACCGAATCATCCGAATCGCACGGTTTTGTGAACTCGATACAAACATACGTCCCCACGAACGAATATATAGTGGTAACGCGATAATCAATAAGCGGACTTTGGCTAAAACAAAGATGTACATTTACCTTCGCACATACATAATTAGCGATTAAGCGGGGTCAATAGGTAATAATTGATCAAACCTTGACTCCTCCGCCAATTATTAATCCCGGTTTAGATATTTCGATAAAATATTACTTCCATGACAACTGTAAATGATGTCCTATCTCCTAATATATCTTGTTACGCGACACAGAGCTCAGAAAACACAAAATAGTATCTTATTCCCCGAGAAACATAGGGTATTGATATAAATGAGACTATTTACATTATATTTCAATGATGTTTTATAAGTTCGAGTGTATGGACTTACTCCGTACACTGTGTTCAGAATGACTACGTATCCAAGTAAACATGTTATTCAAAAGGAAGTTATACCGGGAAGTTCATCTTAAAACAGAACAGCCTTTTAATGACCTCAATTACATTGAGTTATCAGTTTTAAAACTTTAGCATGCAAAAGGTGTTGATTGAAGCATTTGTTCCGAGAAAAAAGTTAATATTGTAAAAAACCCTCGAACACGATAACAATTTAAATTATGCAAAAAAAAAAAAAAGGTTCAGATGTACCACACAGATGTCAAATATGACTACGTATCCAAGTAAACATGTTTTTATAAGGAAGTTATACCGGGAAGTTCATCTTAAAACAGAACAGCCTCTTAACGACCTCAATTACATTGACGAGATGCCAATGTTATCAGTTTTAAAACTTTAGCATGCAAAAGGTGTTGATTGAAGCATTTGTTCCGAGAAAAAAGTTAATATTGTAAAAAACCCTCGAACACAATAACAATTTAAATTATACAAAAAGAAAAAAGGTTCAGATGTACCACACAGATGTCAAATACGGACTGTTGGATCTACTTACGCCGTAGCTACACAGCAATGATAATCTAACCCGAAAATAGATTTGTCTCAGCGTATTTTGTATTTGAGCAATACTGTTGAAGGTGTTCAAAACCTGTAAGATCGTAAATGAACAATGAAGTGTTGTATAAAATCATATTTAACACCGTTAAAAGAAACTAACAATGTGGGTGGAATTTGTACGGGGAGATGTTTATTGCAGTCATGAACTTCACAATGTCAAGTTCAGAAATGTGGATCCACGATGTCATCGATAAAGTTACAATTTAACCATTTCTCTGTCCATCTTGTTTTTCAAATACCGAGGCCTTAAACCACTGTAATCGTATTTTTTTGAATGGTAGGTACAAATAGCACACCCTACTTGTGGTAACGTCATCGATTTAAAACGAGTAAAACACAAGAACAAAACAAACACACATGTGCTAAAAACGTTTAGTTTATTTTAGTGAACTGCGGTGACCAGGGCGTCAATTTACCGTCATTTTCATTCGGAGTCGTTTTAAGATTTGAATGCGTGTTTCCCCGCGATTACCCAGTCACTGGAGCGTGTCCGTTACATTGAAATGAACAAAACTTCGGTTGATAATAGTCTGTGCAGTGATACATCACATAACCCTACGGCGTCCTAGGTATGTTGTTCAGGACAATATATTACTTTAAAGCGTCGGGGTCACCGAGACGAATGTAACTGTAGAATCCAGTATTACTATTCCCACGGTAGTAAACTTACCTTCGCTGATATCTTCGTTGATTTATAGTGTATTAATCAGCAGTGGACGTCCATGGTCAAAATTAAGGTGTGAACGAACAGTTCGTCATTTGGGGTTGGTAGCGGTCCGGAAAACAGCAGTGTCCTCGCAAACCACTCTGCGTTGGTAACTGCAAGTAGACAGCGTGTGAAGAACCATACATTTAACGACTAATAACAGCGAAACTAGGCAAAGAAATCTCAGATATAACGATGACAACGGGATTTTGTACCCGTGAACAGTAACAGAAGGACGCTACGTTATCCATACAGGTGCCGATACGATTAAATATTAACATACCTTATCTTTATGCTGTACATCGATCAAACATACTGACCTCTATCGTAGGCGGCGCTATGACTTAGCATCTGTTAAGAACCGTGTCGACGGGTGATTGAGTAGCATTTCGACTTCCGGCAGGACAATTGACACGTGCGTACCCTTCTGTGCAACATTTGAAGACGCAAACAAACACGCTGCCTATCGACTGAGCACATTAAACACACACACACTGATTGATTATCATCAAATGTCCTGATTCTCAAGTTGATCCACCAGTTCATTTCATTTATAACATACCCGCACTTTTACGCAAATTCGATGCAAACATCAGATTAGGAACATCCGGGGTATTTGGTTGATATTGAAACCAACACGTACGGATTATTGCATTCCATATATGGACACGATTCAGGCCCATCTCGCCACAAATCTCCATATTTGCGGGGGGGGGGAGGGGTAATACATAATTTATGTAATATCACAAATATAGAATTTACGTTTCAGCTTTTCTCTTCACCGTCGTATTGATTACATTCACCACAGCACTTTTTTAACACCAAAAGTCATCAAATAGGAAAGACATTCTAATCGGAACTAAAGACAGCGTCAACCCATACGAATAGTGATATCGCCCTCTGCTGGCCACGAAGGACATCAACAGGTTGTTATGAAGGTTACGTTTGTCGTTGGACACTGTTACGGCTTGTTCCACTGTGCTCCAGCATGGCTCAATTTCTTTCCAAAATGACTCTCTTTTACCGATTAGCCGCTCTTATATATATACTATACTGTGATTACGACAATGCCCTGGGTTATGGTTGGACAAAGGCAGCCTATATGTGAAACAGCCAAGGGGCGATTTTACACATAATGCCAGAGGTACATTACTTGGGGTTTGCAATGCGCATAGTAGACTGGCGCAGTCGGGGCGATTAATTTGTTTTTGTAGTTTAAATAAAATAAAAAAAAATCGCAAAATGGAGGTGTTAGCGCGAAATCACCCCGACTGGTTTATTCTGCAGGAAGTTCATTGCTATTAAATATTCATGAGCACATATTATAACGAGGTGAGCGCGGAAATACGTGCATAATGAGGTCAACATGGTAAATGTCACAATGCAGACCCAACATGGCGGCATGTTGAAATTCGAGTTTGTCGTAGTCGTCGTTTCTAATTCATCACAGTGTGTAAAAAAGTAACTCGTACTAGTCGTATAATTAAAAAAAAAAGTTCAGTTGAAGAGACGTTGTGATTGGCTTAGATGGTTGTCAATTACAACACTCATTAACATAACTACCCGGTGAAAAATCGACGGGTTCCTGCAGTGTCGATAGAGGGCCATGCAGAATAAACCAGTCGGGGTGATTTCGCAGTTACAGGGGATTTCGCGCTAACACCTCCATTTCGCGAAATGTTTTATTTTATTTAAACTACAAAAACAAATTAATCGCCCCGACTGCGCCAGTCTATGCGCATAGTACTGTATGGTGACATCATGTCAAGATCCCATTCAAGTCTCATCTCGTAGATAAAACATCAAAACATGTCTCACCACTATCATAGTGAAAAAATGTAATACATCAAAAATGTACAGAAAATATAGTTATCGTAATCCGTCATATCGTAAGCAACTATTTTGATCTACCTGGACATCCCAGTATCCTAGTTACTTCGGGAATGCGCATTCGCATTTTTCTGAGTTGGAACGCTTATGCGAGAGCGAGATTGAAACGGAATCTTGGTATCATGTCACCGTGGTTGCAAACCCCAAGCAATGTACCTCTGATAGTGCTCATGTAGTTTTTCCAATTAATTTTAAATGTCATTAACAAAAACTCCTTCTACTCCTTTAAGAAAGTGCCATACCATTTTGGAATTAAAAATTCAAAATCTGCATCTCTTTTAATCTTCATCTTCTTCTTTCTCCACTCACTGCATTTGGTGCGCGCATCCCCATCCCACTACCGAACGTTTTTGTCGAACAGCTTCTGCACTCGCAAGGAGAAAGTAACAAAACACTGGCCAATAAGATTGGTAAAAAGAACGAAAGTCCTACTCGCTAAGGGGTCTCAGGCTATGTAGTGTACCGAACGTAAACAGTGACAAACAAAGTACATGTGCCAAGGTGAACTCTAGGAGTACTTTAGCGGTTAATTGTGAACTACCAACTACAAGAATGAAAATACCCACGCAAACGCGTGAAAAATCTCTCCGCCCTCTTGCCAAAATACATCGTACTTGCTGAACTGTGTGCAGAGAAGTAAAACTGCCTCCCAACAACAAACCTATAAGATATTTTTCCGCCCACTCCCAAAACCTCACTCGAACGGCTGTCTTACACGAACAGTTTCGTTGACCGAATAGAAACGAATAGAATATTAACACACTTTCATTATTATTATTATTATTATTATTATTATTATTATATGCTCTTGTTTTTTTATATACGATTTAAAGTTGTCATTATTTCTGTTTGTGAAATGAAATTAGGGTTTAAGGATCGTTCAAATCACACCAACTAACCGGCCGACCGGTGAATTGGGGATAGACGACGAGAAATTCTTGGCATACATAAATGAACAAAATGTTCCAGCATTGTAAATATGTCAATACCGGTTACATGACTCATTTTTGTGTTTTACATATCACATTTTCAACTATTGACAACTTATTCACAGTAGCGGCAAACCTGACTTTGTAAAATGTTAAAGCAGGGGTGCCGTCACCTGCGCATGCGTCAGGGGGCCATAGCGTGTCATTGTTTACAAACAAGCGCCTGCCTTTGTGTTTTTAGTGTGTGTTGTTATCGTCGCTTGGGACTCAATTTCCGCGCGTGCGCAGGTGACCACCCTCCTGCTTTAAACTAGTCCGCTTATCCTACATCAACGTGTTAAAAATATTGATACACGTACACTTATAACCTGTCACCGATTAGCCAATATTGGTCGTAAAAACTCAACATGTAGAAATGTTACGACTTTAATTTACAGTCATATACATCCATGCACCTTACGATTCGACTGTATGATCTAGTCGCAATTCAATCGTAGTCGTGGCAAGTGCTAAGATCTAAACATACCCTACGCCATTCATTCAACAATGTCCCCAGTGTTACGAAAAATTCATAGCATTCATTGCATATATCAACGACACATCACAACATTGTATAATATAAGATACACAATTCAATAATGTATGTTAGTTTGATTAGATATTGGTTACGCAGTAAACCCAAGGGGCTTTATTCATTTACGCACGTGAATGTATCAATATATCTGTTTAATTCGTGCATATATATTGGTTATGGCATGGTGACATTTTCGAGAATAATAAATAATATAATACTTTCAATCACGATTTTTTGTGAAAGCTAATTCATCGCCAGAAATCTAGTACAAAGAGTAGCGATGTTTGAATCTTGGTTAAAACCGACGGGGTTGTTTGATTATTTTTAGGTATGTCAAAAGTGGCGATTGCCACGAAGAAAGTAAATTTCTTAATAAATAGTTTAAATCGCAGCCGTTCTACAACGGAGAACAGAATTGAGTGACTGTTTCTTGTAAGTGGTGACTGTGGAAACTCTTACCATGCACACAAGTGAAGAGTATTGCGGTGTGTCTGTGTCAACTAGGACTCATGTCTTGCGCCATAAATCTTGCAAATCCAATTGGAATTGGAAAGCGCCACCAACGACATGAGGCGTAGAGGTCAATAACATAACATGTTGATAGTACTGATATACCGGTACTCCCCAATATGTGTGTAGACATGCAATGGACACGGTACTATGTACATGGTTTTAGAACTGTTCAATACAGACTCCCACTCTTACAATAATTGTAGAACTAGTCAGAATCGAATTGACTACAACCGCCATATATCATCTTCATCTTGTTTTCACTATTGACATACACTTCAGCGGTAACTCGGAAACCCGAAATCTTAAAGCGGGAGAGTCGTCACCTGCGCATGCGTCAGATGGCCGGCCATAACGTGTCATTGTTTACGAACAAGCGTCTACCCCTGAGCCTTTGCATTTTAGCGTGTGCTGTTATCGTCGCCTGGGACTCAATTCTCGCGCGTGCGCAGGTAACGATCCCTCCGCTTTAATACATCCCGGAAATCCGAGAAAGTGCAAATTCATGTTGACTGACAACACACTCACAACATCCATTGATGAATGCCATTGGACATGCTTTATCGAATGTATATGCAACGTACGAAAACGTGGCTGACAATGAGCGATTGTTCTCATTTTTATATATCAGAAAAATACGTTAATAAACAGAAACTAACAGAAAAAAAGCAAGAACATGTTTTATGTACATGTTTCCAGATTCGCCGCCGAGTTATGCGCAGCAATAGTTCGTATACATTCGAGAGAGTGACGTGGCTGATTGAGTCCCCTGCCTGTGTTGTTGCGAAGAATGTAACGATCTCAATATGGTGACATAGTGTATGCTACAGCCTAGGCAAAATTGATACATTTTAATCTAGTCACCGATTCACGATGAATGTTGTCCCATCTATGCGTGTAATACACATACATAGCTTAACACTGAGCGCACGTGATGTGATTCCAAGAGACATCCAGTCGGAAGGTGATTAAAGTAAAGTGGTTGCTGTGAAATTGATACAAGTCAAAGAGTCGCCAATAACGTTGCTTGTTGATTAGATGAGCTTGTTAAAATAGCGACATATGTGACATATGTGACACATAATGACACCGATGATCGTGAACCGAAGACCATCATGATTGAAAAAGTGTTCACAGGAGAAATCGTTATTTCGATTCAGACTGTTTTTGAGACGTAAATCGGGTAAGCACCACTAACATTTACTTTTACGTTTATAAGACGATTTTGAGTGTTTGCGACACTTGAGAAGTCGATTATCGAGCTTATGGATTGATGGTTCACTTTGATTGGCACAAGAGCAAACCATTGCAAATTGGTAGAGGTGTGAGTCGGTTGCAACAGTAACAGTAATTTCGGAAATGTTTTTTTATTTATAACTCAAAAATAATTGATTCTCATGTACAAACATTTTGAACGGGTGATTAGATAAGGTTTTCGAAATCTGACTATGTTATGGTATTGTATCCTTGGGAAAGGTAGTTACTACTACTGTCACTCTCTACGCAGGAAACAATGAAACCTGCTATGCAGTCGATTGGCACTCAACTCATGTGAGCATGTATATGACAGCCAGGCTTGTATGCTTCCTGGGAGTTTAGATGGCGAATAAGTTTGACTCAGTACATGACAAACTAGCCAGGGTAATAATGTGGAAGCAGTATTTGGTATGATTGATTGATTGATTGATTGATTGATATCAGACACGATATAAACTATGTATTATTATAAATATATAATATTTATAACCTTTAACGTCCCATATCTTACATTATAACATGGTTATTCTGAATCTAGCCATCTGAAGCAAGGTCTTATTCAGTGGTACTAGAAGACCTGTGATCCTGTTCCGAAACTTAATAAACTGGATTAAATACCTAACAAAATAGAGATCAGAGGTTACGCTCGGGTATTAGCTCCCGCCATATATGTTAATTTTATATCCGATACCAAATACCCGCACCTTTAACTGACTTGATTCAGGTGTTTTCCCTTCTGTATATGGTACTCAGAATTACTTTGTTATCGAGTATTCTTAGCACATTTTACACTTCTATCTTAAATAATCGTTCTGTCTTTTGGCAGAATGGATTAGTAAGATCGATGAGATACCATCAGGTTTTTGTCGTGGATATTCTGCAATCGATTATTAAAACTATAGATCTAAAAAGCGCAGGAAACTTTATTGTGTATTCATTGAGTGTTTTAAGGCCTTCGACACTGTTTTTAGAATGAGGGATGACTTGTTAAAGATGCTAATATTATGTACACAGATGTGTGTCAAATAATACGTATGATAATACGTTTACTGATTATTTTAATTGTTTAAGTGCATGTTAAGCCCTTATTGTTTTCATATTTCGTTGACGAATTGTCAAATGAATCGCTCATTCGTATGCGTCGGAACACCCACC
Organism: Saccoglossus kowalevskii; assembly: GCF_978046115.1. Taxonomy (NCBI): domain Eukaryota; kingdom Metazoa; phylum Hemichordata; class Enteropneusta; family Harrimaniidae; genus Saccoglossus; species Saccoglossus kowalevskii. The sequence continues at coordinate 41,391,314 of NC_140645.1, read as the reverse complement.
AAACGTGATTGAGAGTATGACGACGACATTTCTCTAGTATCCAATACAGTTATTGGCTTACAGCGTCCTTCAACAGGGAAATCATCTGTTGACTTAATAAAAACAAAAGTTAGTGCACCTAAAGCAGGCGGCAAATGAAAAATGGGTGTACAACGATGAAAGGGTAGCAGTGGCGGTGTATTATATAATATAATTATACTGATATGTTCAGAGACAGCCAAAACATTCTCCTTCAAGGCTGAGAACGTTTTCTTTAACATATTTATAGTTACACGAATGACATGAATGTGTTCGTTTGAAGGTTTTTTTTTAATTTTAACATATGGTGCAGACATATGGGGGTTTGATGAATACTAGTATCACTGTTTGGAACAAATTCAGTTTCAATTCTGCCACAGATTTGTAGGTGTCACTTGTAATGCTTTAAATGTGTATGTTCTTAGGCGTATATGAGAGTACCGATGTTTTCCATACTGTGCGATACTGCATGTGTTAAATATTGGTGTAAACTGTTCAATATTATACCTGACCATAGCTACACTAACAAATGCTACTAGATGCTTTACAATATTGCAATGTCGGGTGTTAGGTCTAAATCGACATAGGTTTGTCAGGTTTAAAAGTTTATTCCGTTTTTCAGGGTTAATCCGTTATAGCCTCACATATGTATGCGACTAGCAACAAGTGTAAATATTTGAACGCTTTTTATGGCATTTTTCTATTACAGATTAAAAGCTAATTTAATATAACGAGTGCCTAATCAAAATTTGCACTACTGTCCAATTATTTTTGTATCGGGAGTATTTATTTTGCGCTAAGAAATGTGTTAATATTGAAATGCTGTCTTCGCTGTTTTTAATTGGTTTCAGATAGAGAGTGAGTATCCGTAAATACGAAGCTGAAATGAACAACCAACTATGTTTATTTGTGACGAAGCTTCTGTGAAAAATAATAACAACACAAATAGTAAAAATAATACTATTTTGTCTTAGTCTTGTTTAGTTATTTTTATTATCTGACGAAAGAAATTGATAATAATAATCCAATATAGTGCTCCTGCTTAGAACGATGTTCAACTAAATTAATCATAGACGAAGAACGGGCTGCTCTGACATGGATATTATTGAGGTTATACAAACAGGTTGGCGCATCATCATGTTAGATTTTATGTGTGGGCATTACAACTTTAAAAACAATACGCTGAGTGGTTGGTAACCAATGCAGATTTTTAAGAATAGGCGATATGTGTTCACGTTACGAGACGGTGTAACAACCGTGCTGCAAAATGACGGCCAATCTGATCAGATGTTCTGGAAGATGGAAGACTATTTCAGTAATTCAATCTTGAGGTTATAAACGCGTGAATTAATTGTTCAGTCTAAAACATTTCGAATACGAGAAATATGGGTTAATGAGCCTGATTTACTTACATTGAAAATTTGCATATGTGTTAAAGCGAAACTATCATTATTGATTTAAAGCGGGGGGTGTCGTCACCTGCGCATGCGTCAGATGGGCATAGCGTGTCATTGTTTACAGACAAGCGTCCACCCATGAGCCTTTGCCTTTTAAACACGCGTTGTTATCGTCGGTTGGGACTCAATTCCCGCGCGTGCGCGAGTGACAACCCCTCCGCCCTAATATATACAAAAATGTAAATATTAAGCAGCGTTTAATTCCCAGCTTTGAAAGTTATTAACGATGTTTATAGTTTGATGTGCAGAGCTCTATATATTGTTTTTTTTTATGTAAACATGTTGAACCAGTTACCTTGAGCTATTAATAAGGACTACTATATATGCTAATTATGCATTGTATACAGTTTAATTAATTAACGCAAACCAATGACTTCTCATTAACATTTATGGAGGGAAATGACAACTAAGATGAATTTTATAATAGAATCACTATTGCATAAACTAATTATCAAAAGAGATTTCCTATTGGTTAATACCGTTGTAACTGTACATTAAATATTTAGTAAGAATTATCTTAAAGAAAGCGTTTATATTAAAACGTCTTTAGAATACGCTTGTTATTGTGAATTGATGCGATGCTGCGAACTAGCGGGTTTTGAACCGTCTCGTAATATCAGCTGAAGACACAGTGTCGTGTTACAAAAAAGTATTTTTCGCCCTTATTTGGTAAGTCACATGTTGGTTTATTGTGCATTTTGCAATAATCGAAAATTCTATTTGCATTTCACAATCCAAATATCAATTCGATATTTTCCAACATTGAATGTCACTTTAGTATCGCCCGACTTTTTATTTATTAAATACCAACCAAAAAGTTGACAGTACATATTCGTGGAGCTGAGCTACGTCGACGTCACAGACGGTTCTATGTTTTTTGAACCACTGTATCATGTATTTTTATGGCCTTTTCGCGAGCTGCCAAGAAGCGCCGGTCGAAGAGCCGGTTTAGCAGCTATAGTCAAGAAAACAGCACAAACTCATTTATGAGACAATCCTGATTAACCAAATTTGTTGTGCAGGTGCAAATTTGTACATTTTACGCTGTTCCAGAGAGTCTCATAACCATAGTCTTATATAACTATGCCCAATCAGTTGTCTTCAAAAAGGTCTACATATTGAGGGTTTCGAAACATTTTAAGGGTCTCGTATTTTTTCATCCCGAACTTCGTTTAAGGGAAATATAATTTACAAACGCTTGAATGTGTTCGTAATTAATTATCGAACGCCTGAAAGCGTTTGCAAACTGATTAAGGAGATGTGTGATACTACCCGGATATTACGTGCCAATGAGGAAGTGTTCGCTTAGAAAATCAACTGCAGAAATTGCGAAATGACTTACATTACTTAAACTCGAATTCAATTATGTTTATTTATTATTTATTTATTAAACCTTATTTAATAAGGGTAGCCTGGTAAGCTTCAACAAAGATGCTTGTCTCACCCTAGGGCCCTCTAAATACAAAGCAATATTATAATATATTACAATACAACTATAAAAATACACTAAAACTTTACAGAAATAATATTAAAATATACTGCAGTTTTAAAAGAAAGCATCAACCCCAATATTCCTACAAATATGATCTCTTGAATCCAGAAAGCGAGCTAGTAGATCTTACATTAAAAATTTACACTATTCCATGGTTTTGCACCATTCACAGTGAAACCTCTACGATAAAAATCCTTGGCTGTAGCCGGAATTTGCATTAATTACCGTGCTTTAGATCTAGTAACTCGTATGTGATTAATTACATTAAAAAGGCTACCCATAACATTTTTGGAACATACATACATTCTTATAACAAATTCTATCTGGTAATGGCATTACATAGTTTTTTTAAATAATTGCTCAGTTGGTGCATTGTACTTTACGTCACATATAACTCTCAGAGCTCGTTTTTGCAATAATCCAAATGAGGTAGTATATAACTATTATAAAAAGGTTTTCTGGTATACATTGGTAAAAATGTTTTAATTCTCGTTAGTAAAGCAATGTTACTGGTTACTTGCTTGAAAACCTTATCATAGTGAGGATTCTATGTTAGATTTTCATCTACAAGGACACCAAGTATTTTTTGTAAATCAATTTCACCATAGACCTTAGAATTCTAAGGTCCATGATTTCACCAAGTTTACAGTTTGGTGTTTGTTTGTTTGTTTAAATGATTACGTTTTTGTTGTGTTGTGACAATCAATGTTTTTGTCTTTTCACAAATTACAGCCATTCTATTATTTCTGCACCAATTGTAAATATTATTGGAGAGTCTTCTCGATTTCAGAAAGACACCTTGCACATCGTAATGTCAATGCTACTATTTATGTGAAGTGGCAGATCATTAAAATATATTATAAAAAATAGAGAACCAAGTATGCTACCTTGGTATGCGTGATATTCACAGAACATTCAGTTTATCCATATACCTTCAAAGAGGTCTATGGTTAATCATGATAAAAACAAGACACTTCGCGATGGGCTTCTTTCGCGGTCAGTAATATTTACGAAATCTTTAGTTCACTATTTTATAAGCTGGCTTGACAATTCACACCACCAATTAGACAATGTCACAGCATTTCGGGTATTTTTTCAATAACTCCAAAATCACTCTCACACACATTTGAAATTTTGATAATTTTAATGGGTATACATATACGTGTACACTTACAAAATATCCCCAAAATAAGAGAATTTATAGACTTGACAAAAAAGCATTATTTTTCCTTGTCTTAATAATGCATTTTTTCGTTAATGTTGTACGATGACGCTCTCCGGAGCCTATAGAGTCCCATGTTGACCCGGCGCGTTTACTTACTTGTTGTCAGTGTCTGACTGGTATATACAGAATGAGACCAAGTAAACGTCAGAATAGTAAAAAAGAAAAGTAATCTAAAAATTAGTTGCCCGTGTCAAGAGAGCCGCGGAACCAAAACTGTCTGTCAGCCGTCGCTGTCCACAGCAGCGATATGATTTTACACATCGAAATTGAGAATCGCAGGTGTAGACATATTACATAGAAATGAACATTAAATACAGCTATACCACCCAGCAATCGAATCATCAATCTTCATGAGTGACGTAACTGATATTTCCATCTATTTGCTTCTATTCCCACTATTGTCATGGGGAAATCTCTTCTCTCTGGGGTCTCCACACTTGTCAGGGGGGAAACTCGTCTCGTCTCTCTATCTCGTCCCCTTGAGGTACGGGATCGGGAAAGTCACTTTAACTTTACAGTCAAATAAGACACACACAACGAAATACGTTTCAGCTCTCGTCTTAGTCGGTCAATCGAGCACTCTATAAGACACAGCGCCCTGGGGAAAAAATCCCCAAGACTCTCGCAAGGCTGACCCAAGACTAGCCCAAGACTGGACTGCCTCAAGGCTCGCCCCTGGACTCTCTCGGACTCTCAGACTGCTCTCTCTCTACTCGTCTGTCGTGGAGTATTCGCCAAGACCAACTCAAACTCTCTTTATTCATTTTCAAAACTCTAACCAATTACAAAGCAGTAAAAAGACTCTAAGGCGTAAACTTCAATCATAAAGCCAATCAAACTAAGTACTGCATACGTCATATCTTTTGATTAATCGTTCACTACATTAATAACTATGAATGTCAGAATAGCGACGGTATCTTGTAATTAGTTCCAAACCGCTGAGCCAAGTTCCGTCCAAAACTTCAAATAGGCCTACACGATGACAGACATAACACAGCAATTCGCTAATAATCAGTTAATTAAGTCGACCAACAGATACGCAAAAACAAATTCATGACACTATACTAAAACGCTCAAGTGAATGTTATCAAATTCGCGAGTGTTCGTATTTTCGTACAGTTGCGTAAACGTTGCTACAATTAAAAACTTGCTGAACAGGAAGTTCATTCTGGGCTAGTACCATTGTCATTTTTTGGAGAGTTAAAGGACCATTTATACAGGGAACGCTTCAGTGAGAAATTGTTAAAATTGAACGATTGGCATATCAAAATCCTGTATTGAAACAGAACATATTCTGATTCACTAAAAAAAACGTTGTTATGTTTCTAGATTTACAACGAACTCGAAACAAAAGAAACAGTTCGATCCAAACAACCTGCGTCATTGAAAATCGAGCCTTATCGCCCTTGCGTTTCCGAGCGAAAATACGTCGATGTCAAAAACGACCGATTTTCGCCAAATCTTCAATGATTTTTTGATAATATCATTAATTCATTCCAGCGGTTAGATAGGTTATTTATTAGAGACGCTAGGGGAACCAAAATTGACGATGTAAATCATTCCGGCGACGAAAAATCGGCGATAATAGCCAAGGGGTGAAGGACTGAATTTAAAAAACATATTTTATATATAGGGTATATAATAAATATAATGAAGTGCAGAGAAACGTTTCCGCTTCAAAACACACATAAAAAATATTTTCTAGTTACTATCTATATTTAGATTCTACGCGAATATCGTAGATGATAAATTGATGGCATAGGAAAATAGAAAAAAATCTGCAAATAGAAAAAAATCTGCTAGAAAAAAATCAGCCAGTAAATATTAATGCTAACACAGTGTGATTTTCTACAAATGAATCCACTGACCGTAACTTCCAACTTAGACGCGATCCATTGCGGGGTTCATTGTGCCCACTGAGGCGTATGCCAGCCTGTGACTGCCTGTCCCAAATGCAAATGCTAACATAATCGCCGTGACACGTTTATAAGTACCATGACAACATTTGGAAGCTATACTCTCGGGCGGACATCCGGGCATTTTCACCGCATGGCAACCATCACGGTGAAAACAAAGGCCGAAAACTATCAGAAAACTGTACTTTGGGATGGTTGTTGAAACTCCCCTGCGCGTGTAACGCATATAAATATGATTGTTCAGGATTACTTCAAATTTGAATTCTTGTTTTCTTGAATTTTTCACCTGCTCTCCGCTCGGCGTTCCGCGCTGCTCAGCAGCGCGCGCATAACCCATAGAAAAAATGTACAGTGGTGCGCGTCTTAGCAACGTGGCACGTCTTGTGACGCAGCTCCGCCGCCGAGGATACATAGATATTGTACATTGCGGCCCATACAAAGATTGAACGCGGAACCAGTGAAGGCATCTGATAATGCGATATTACTAAATCATCAGATGACTATATATGGTCATAATATGCATACCTGTAATATCGTAAATGCTAATATTGTGTTGTCTGACAATATACATGACCCAAAATATGAAGTCATCATATTTGGTCACTATTTTATTGAATATTTATAAATGTTAAACCATAGCTACCTAGTAGTAATGCAATATTCCTTATTTGTACTTCATGTCTCCAATATCTTCAGCACACGGGAGTTCTTTCTTAGCTTTCTTTGATTTAGGGATTGCGCGATCATTTTGCACTGTAATGCACGAGTTGCATGCATTGTATTTGGATGTGTGAGGGTTCTATTTTTTAGAAACTAATATTTCAGCAGTACCAGTGATACACAATCACACCATTTTAATATTCAAAAATGTATCAAATTAACATTTCTCAACATAATATATGCGTGTGCATCAACAGAGAAACAAAAGGTAAGAGTTTGACGTTAGTTAAGTGATTACTTTTGTTTCTCGTCAACTGGTCTCTGACAATGTGTAGCACGTTGAATTCAATCATGTATAGTGTTAAATGCCAACACTCGGTTAAGCCCAACTAAAACAAATCGTCATGGTCATGAAAGAATATCGCTTTTAATTATTAGATTTGGAATTTAATGACAATACTGCTATGATAAATACAATGCTAGTAAAGCAACCCATTTAAAATTTACTTTCTCTATGATAAAAAAGTACTTATTTTATCCCAAACATTGGAATGTTTCTGATAATATCATACTTGACATACAGGTACCACATATGGCCACTTCTGACATTTTCTTCAGAAACTCAGTCATTAAATGCCATTTTACACGGAGAGATTTATGAGGTAACATCGCATGAAAAGCCGTCATATCGTGTTTCAGGCAACTAGTCACCCATGGCCTCCTGTAGGCGTTATTATCGATGCGTTATCTCATGCGTTGTCTCGTCAATCGCCTTGGCTGTGTGAAACGAGGCGTATACACATAGAAACACAAATAATTAAATACAATAACATATTATTACCCAAAATGAACGCATAATAACAGAAATAATTTAATTATTCCCCAATAATTGGTCCAATAATTTGCCTATTTTTATGTTTTTGTTTATTTATAACTTTTGAAACAATTGAAAATTATTTCTTATTGACGTTGATTAACATTTTGGAATAAATATGAGTAAAATTATGTGGGTATTTATTTTGTGAATGGTGAATAAAGTTGACATTGGCACTCAAATGGTTAAAGCGGGGGAGTCGTCACCTGCGCATGCGTCAGATGGCCTTAGCGTGTCATTGTTTACAAACAAGCGTCTACCCACGAGCCTTTGTGTTTTAGCGAGTGTTGTTATCATCGCTTGGGACTCAATTCCCGCGCGTGCGCAGGTGATGACCCTCCCGCTTTAAGATGTATTCTGGACAATTATCTTCTGCAAATGTGAACGATATATACGTCAGACCCACAACTACACAAACATTGAATCAAGAATATATCCCTTATACATAACACGATTGCGATCAATAAGAATCTTTGCGGAAAAGTCGATATTGGCTTGCAAGTGTTTTTTTTTTTTTTATTTTTGGCCTCCTACATCTTATTAACTCTTTCGTATTCCTGGCGTCATAAAATCCGGGACATATCATTTAGCAGAAAACGACTATATTGCTCAAACAACTGACTATTCTTTGGTTCCAGAGATCAACTTTAATACTGGACTATGGCTTGTGTTGATATCAAGAATTACCGTTTCCAAACGGCTGGCATTGTCCTCCTGGGGTCAGAGTCGGCAAATAGCAGCCACCTAATAACGGTAATTCTTGATATCGGCATTAGTCTAGGTAAATAATTATATTAATACCCAATTGTGTTAGAAGTATAGTACCTGTACAAACACATCAAACACGCGCATGTCAGCTCTGTTAGGGACGACGTCAAAGGATCGATGTCGGATAAAAAACTTAATTCCTTTAGTTTTTTTCCAAACCCCCCTACCCCCCCCCACACACACTGAAACTTAATTGATAAATATTGGTCATGGCGTCAGACTACATTCATCATTAAATTCAAATTGATAATCGGACAGTAGTATTGCATAGGAGTTGGTTGTCGGGTGGGTGTAAAAAGAGTTTAGAAATGCACCTCATTTGCCGCACAGATTTACACTCGAACCAAACCATTTTTCTGTTTTTTTTCCCTTTTCGGTTATTTCTGTCCATGATTGGATAGAACTACAAATACTCCAAGATTTTTTGACTTCATTAAAAAATAAAATCGTTTTTGTAAGATGGAAACTTTTTTAGATCAAAACCCCACCCCCAAACTAAAGGAAATAAGTTTTTTATCCGACATCGATCTTTTGACGTTGTCCCTTATGATTAGTGAGTGTGGACGAAATTGTCATAACATATCCGATTGTATTATACTTCGTAGCTACCATGGCGTGAACAAAGACTACTAGACATCGATATCAGTGGTGTTTTATAAGTACTTGCAATTGTGTAATTTCACGCCTCGCCTGTAATTTCATCGTGCCACTTAAATTTTGAACAGAAGAACCATGAAATGTGTTCACCATGTTGAAAAATAATAATAATGTAATAAAAGAAACAGCACTAAACCATTGTGAGTAGTAAATTGCATCCTACATCTGTTGTCTAATATCTGAAACATTAATTGCATCCCTGCAGTGATGTAATGTTGTAACAATGTCATTGAATGACATTTCAAGCCGCTCTGCTTTTCCAATTCTCTTAAATCGACCCCATTTGCAAATATGTGGACGGCGAGATTTCGTTGACTGGGAAAGCCAGGGGACTAGTTTCATTCTCTACCGTCATCACAATCTTTGTTGCTTTGACCTATATATTACCATGATGTTCGGAAAATAAGTTCTATACATAGAATTTTACATTGAGCGTAAAACATATTTGGTTATTTTCAATGCACTGCGAGATCTCGTGTATTGTGTACACAATATTCGCATGGAATTATTTATTTATTTATTTATTTATTTATTTATTTATTTATTTCACCATCTTACATTATTGAAACAACGGATAAGAAAAAAAAAGAGTTTTGGATGAAAAAATACCTTCATACTGTAAAATGACTAATTTTCACTGGGTTTAAATTTCACTGATTTACCATTTCAGGCATATTCAGTGGGTTTTAAATTCACGGTTTTGTCATTTAGATAATGTGTTCTATGCTAAATTTTACATATTCACTGGGTTTTAAATTAGCGCATTTTCCAGTCAGCGAAATAAGCTAAATTAAAACCCAGTGAATAATTACCCCCTTTACAGTATATAAGAACATATGAGCATTTATAAATTAGGCTGTTTTAAGCAAAAATTTGAACTTTGAGCGTGACTTTAGGTTTTTAACAGAATAAGGCAGATCGTTCCATGTATGCAGTATTAAGTAAGTTCTTGGTTATTCCCATATTGATAAAAGGTACAAGGTAATTGTCATTGGATTTTGACTAGTACTGTAAATATGCGTCAACCCGTGGATATAATGATCTGGAGGGATGGGCATAGCGTCCATGTTTAATGTCAAATGTGAACATACACATTTGCATTTTACAATAAAAGTTTTAACAATGTCTGGAATGCACAGTTTCTGAAAAAAGGAGAAGTGTGGACACTGGCTTTAGAAAATGTGATTTGGTGAACTAACTGTTTTGTAATTTGGGCAATAAGTTCAATAAGAGATTAAAAACGGATGGGTCGTCACCTGCGCACGCACGGGTATTTAGTCCCAGGCGACTTAACATACGCTAAAAACGCAAAAGGCTCATGTGTAGACGCTTGCTTGTAAACATTGACACGATATGGCCATCTGACGCATGCGCAGGTGACGACTTCCCCGCTTTAAATATATTACCCCATATTTCAATACAGGTAGAGTTAAAGAACTATAAATCATTAATACAATGTGTTTTACAAGTAAGTATTCTAACTGTCGATGACAACAATTTTATAAATCATTTTTCGTGTAATTTTACTAATACGGGTAGATAGAATGCGATACAAATTCAACTTATTCAATGATAATTGTGAGTTTGCTTTCATATTGACAGGCCATTGAGTTGTAATTTGTGATGGCAATGTTGGCAATGAGGCAATGCGTTACACCAATCAGTGACTTTACCAAGTTCATTATTCAAGTCGTTTAAATTGAGTTGGAATTTATCTAATGAATTATATATATATATATATATTGTTATGTAATTTTAATAAAAATTATGTAATTGTAAATAGGAGTGTTTCAATATTTGCATCTAGATAGAATGGTTGATGGTATCAAAGGTTTTCCGCAGATCGTTTAAAAAATACCCGAAGTTGTGCACTTACTGTCAATATTATCCGTCGTTAAATCTGCAAAGAGTTCTGTACTGTGTTTGACACGATATCTGAATTGAGTTTTTAAAAGAATGTCCAGTTTGTTTAGATAAAGACATTTGGATTTGAACTGTATAGCTTAATATCAGATTGTCGGTCTTTCAGAAAAGAATATGATGTTGAGATACTCTTGCTTCGTCAAAATTGACCACCATCAAATGTATATAACACATTATTTTGGCAGAATTCTCATGTCAAATTATTTGTTCTTGTTTTACGTTTTATTTCTCGCGTAATGCGGGATCTCGTAGAGGATGGAAATGATCTATAAGCGGCATTTGGCGCATTTTTAAAAACAAATGCAGCCGCTCATGTCCAGCATTGTTATATTTAAACTGAAAACCCACTTGTTATTATGTGAACAAAAGTCTAATGATTTGAGTAATGATCAATCCCAAATAACGCAAAGTTTCATTTTATCTGAAAGTGGTGCACCAAGACAGCATATATCATACCGAAAATCGAACAGAACATTAATTAATCAGAATCATGTGCAATTGTATTTTTTCTCCCAGGGTCACTTTGAATAATTGATTGGCAAATTTTCTTGGTATTAATTGCAGAAATAAATTGGTTAGTCGTAAGGGCTTGTTAGAGGCATTGCGAATTTTATTTTATAATTTTGAGGAATTTAAAAAAAAATAATTGATGTGATTTACATAAAACCTAGCATTATTCTTTCCGCGAAGCACCGCAAAACCCCAATATGAGTTTTTATTTATTTCACAATAAATGGTACAAGTACACACTCAAAGTTAACAACATTGTGACTGTAAAATACACACGTTTAGTGAATTTATTACACAATGTGGGCATATGCGCATACCTAGTTAACGAATGTTTTACTTACGACGAATGCTTTTTACGTAAGGAACCAATGCAAAAACAATTTTGCACAAAAATCGTGCAAAAGGTGATAAAAGCACTAAATTTTGCATGGCGACTCCCAAGTGTATATTTAGTAAATCTACCCGATTGTCCACCTGAAAATCCAAGATGGCGGCCATTTTTTCAAATAAGCCTGGAAATGTTTTTTTCTCATAGAAAGGCATGTACTTGGTCGAGTTGAGTGATTTTTGTGTCAATTTCTATGTTTTCTTGTATGCCGAATCAATCTTTGTTAGATTTAGCAATATCGAGTGTCAATTTCTTTCAGTTTTTTGGTGAATTGACGAGTCTTTTCCGGATTATTGTGTCAATTTTCAGGTTCCATATTTTCTGCTTGTGTATGCCTGAGATGTATGGTTTTATTGATAGAGGTGGTACCAGCCAGCCATGTCTCACATTTGGTTACAACAAGTTTCTATTACACAGCATCGGCCACACCCAGTAAACTGAATTGGCATGATGACTGAACAAGATTAGGGTAGCAAGCAGAGTTGTGATTCACTATGTCTAGCTACAAAATTATAATGTGCATGAAGATCACGAACCAGGCCTTTGTGCAAATGGAATAGCTGAATGATAGGCACCTGACTAGCAATTGGAGACAGTGAACCACACATTCACATTGTACATTTATTTGAAAAGTGTACCTTGAGGACTTTTTGGAGAGTGAACCTTGAGGCTTTTCCTCCCTTAGGAGTGATTGTTAGGCACTACCAGAGCGCACAGGTGACAATTAGCTGTTTAACGTAGCATGGGATTCAGCGTAAGCTAAGAAGAATTCATTTTCATACTTAGTGTCCCAAATGTTGCCCAACCAACCCCAGTCACTTATGCAACCGCACCTGAATGTGCCAGCGCGAGAAGCCGAGCCAAGGATAACGGGGTTCATAGTTATCCAGATGGTGTACAGATGGGACAGGAATTAAATTACGTTGGATGAACGATCGGGCTAGGCGTAGGGCGAAATGCATGAACCTAGTTGTATCCCATACAGGAATGTGTCCATCAAACAGGGTGGTAAAAAGATAAACCCTCCGTCCTGAACAATACAATGGATACAAAGACAAAACAAGAAGGAAGTACTTACCTCTCCACGTGCAAATCCTGGCAGGGTAGACGGTGGCTATAGTCTCTTGGGTAGGAATATTCAATTAGTTACCAATCAAGCTTTATCCAGCAAGACTTGATGATGGCTGTAGGATTTACGAAACGTTGAGAAAAAAATGCTGCGTATTATGAGAGTTGCTGGCTACTGTTCAACAACACAATGTTACAAAGAGCTGAGAAAAGTTTGACCCCAGCAGTGGACAGTGGAGCGCTTTCTGTGTGAAGAGGAAGGAGACAGTCTAAGTCAAGCCATGACTATGAAAATGAACAGAAGAATTAATGAATGTGCAAAGACAATCAATGACGGGAAGCTCCTTGCAACACTGAGTGCTCAAAAGCTGAAGTACCACCCTACATGCTTGGCAGCTCTGCACAATAGAGAAAAAGCCTATCTGAATGCACAAAAACAAAAAGTTGCTGCAAGAGAATAAAACCTACCCAATGGTGACTGTTGACTTACATCAATGAGATGAAAACTGCAAGTGAGAGTCCAGACCCACCCATTTTCAGACTTATTGACCTACGTATGCTCTACAGGGAGAGCCTGGAGCAGCTTGGCATTGCATCTCCTCAGGTGCATGCTACTTGACTGAAGGACCAGCTGCTTTTCCACATCCCTGAGTTGAGAAGTTCATCACCAGGGGCATGATGTATTTCTAGCCTTTAAGAAAGACGTCAGGTTATTCCTTGCACAAGCAAGCAGACATGGAGAAGCTATCTATCTTGCAAAATCTGTTGGGGTGATACGACATGCTTCAACATAAATCAGGGTTCAACAGTACTTTCCATGATGGATGCTTTGAAAAAGCTGTCCCAATATCACTGCTTCAATTTGTCTGTATGATCGAGCATGGAGTTGACATTAAGTCACAACTGCAGCATGGCTGGACATTGCAATGTCACATTTGTTGCAGTAAAACTGTTTAGCAAAGTCACATTCCAAGGACCGGAAGACACATATTGCTGTCTACGTTTGCATGTCCATATTTGCTAAGACGAGAAAGAGGCGACTCATAGAGATACTTCATGAAAATGGGGTCAGTATATTTTATGATAGGGTCCTCGCAATATCAGCCAAGTTGTGGCCCAGTATGTGGAAGATGGAGTGATCTACCCACCTGTCTTGAGGATAGATGTGTTCACAACTGCAGCTGTGGACAACATTGATCACAACCAACTGAAGCAGCTAAATCTTCGTTCCATGATACCATCATGTTCATCTTTCAGCATCCTACCTCTGAACACCATGGTTAGGAACGTAATTCACTAAAAATCGGTGCCAATGTTAGTGTAAAGAAGGTTCCATTTATTCCCAAGAATCCTAATCCTCCTGCAGTGAGAAGCCTTTCATATCCAGCACTTGAATCAATAATCTGATCTTTTAAAAGTGTAATATGTTATAAAGTAACAAACCTTAAAAATAAAAAAAATAACTAAATTGAATATGTGTATTGCTGTTATCAATTTGTCATTTTCTTGCACAACAGGTACTCTGAAGATTGTAAAGCTAGAAAAATTGAATTCAGCATGCTATAAACCATATATATTGACACTAAGATCACTCCAATTGACCAACCATACCCCTGTAAATGCGAAAACCTCTTATCTGGAAAAATGGCCGCCATCTTTGAGTGTCCAATCAGAGTGATTTTTTAGGTATCCCCTTAGAAGTCACTTTCGTGCTTTTATCACCATTTGCCCAACTAAGAAGTTGACAGATGTTTCGGTGACCAAATTCAGCCGAATTTTGTGAGCAACGCCGTGAAATGAAGTTACGTGGTAAAAGTTAAGAAATGATAGCCACTTAATTACGACTAGTTATCATATTGAAATCTGAACCGTTAACTTGTTATAGATTTCAAAATTGAGTTCTATATTTAAAATGACCAGATCAGAGTTTACGCACATAGACTTGATTACATTGACTGTAGTGAACGTGCATTAAACTCCAGAGAGACTGTCTTTTCGCTTTCGAAAAATAAAAAAAACAAAAACATTTTCAGTTCTCAGATACGTTGTTTTATTCAGATATCCGGTGTATTTTGATACAACTCAAGGAACGTTAAAATTCACCTTTGTTACAAAATGGATCAACATCATTTATCAGGACGTGTGATTCGTATGAAATCATTTTCAACTGATCCAAAATTAATGACGTCATCACAGGGAAATACTTAAAAAAGTTCAAAATGTTTCTCTAAAATTCCGCTAAAAGGTTAACGTTCCAAAATACCGACACATTGGGCGGATATCTATTGTAGAAAAATATGCATTATCGAAACACATTATACAAATCATATAGCTTTGTTATCCTTTCAAATCGACGAAACTGATATTAAATATAATACAACTAATGAATGTTATAATAATGATTAAATTGAGATATTTATTTAAATTATTGTGTTTTAAATATTAGTGTATTTTGATTGACGGAACTATCTTGGGGCGAAACGCTAGGATTGTTAAACGATGATTTATATTTCATTTTGGTTACATGATTGAATAATTCAGTAGAAGGCATATTACATACATCACTTGTGTCCTCAAAGTATTGTATGACCCCCTAAGCTAATGTAAATTCACCGAAAACAATCATCGGGTCCGGTTTTACGAGATTGTATTAACGTTGTTACATTCCCATTGGTATTGACTACTGTAATGTTGAATGTACTGCGCTCATTTATATGAACGTGATTTATGTGAATATAATTTGATTAGTACAAATAAAATATTATTACTCTGTCAGCGCGACAGTTCCCATAGTGGAGTGCAAGATGATTATCACAATTTCAAATCAACAAACGGATTGGATGTCAGATTTCAATCTGTAGTTTATTCGAACACATAACTTTCATGTATTATTTTATAAGTTGCACATGTAGCAAGAAAGGGGGTCATTAGCACTAGATCAGCTCATGGGAGTGCAATATACAAAAACATAAATTAGATTAAGGCTCATGCTCATGTCATATTATCATGTCATATAGCTATTGCTTAGAAATATTGAATATTGAGATTTTCTTCCCGACACTCGACCTACACACAGTTATAATGGTCAGCGCTATGCATGATGGGGCAATTGACACCTACCTAATTGGTTTGTTTGTTTGCATGCTAAATAAACAGCATATTAATTCAGGGAGACTAACCACAGCTTCAATATTAATCATTCCCGCCCATTATTTTAATGATATTTGTTATGCATCATGTAGGGGACATTCGCTCTAGTAAAAGTAACTGACTTTATGTTGAATGGTCTACTGCATTCAGCATTTAAGTAATGGCACAATGTTAACTTAATTTGGGTCAACTAAACTTCTTAATCGTATTTTAGGCATTTCCGAAGTATATGCGCAATTCACTTGTCAGTTTATAAAACACACACTGGATAAATTCGTAATTTGTTTTAGTGGTCATCATGCGGTTATGAAGGTATTATATTAAATATTTGTGTTAATTGATCATGGCTGATCTGCATGTGGGATATTTTGCGCGAATCGCGGTTGCAAATAAAACTGCATAATTATACAATATAGTCTAGATTACTCAGCATACCTGTATATTCTATTTTAATTTTTGTGCGCCAAAGTCAACTTGTTTCATTTTTTACACAAAAACTGCATAATTAAAACAAAAAAATAAAATATTTTGCGCAAGATCTATAGCCATCATAGAAAAATACATACAAATGTGTAAAATATGGTTCTAACATTTTGGGCGGGAGAAAATATAGCATTCGAAGGTATATGGTACAATATAAGGTTGTTACAGGTTTTACTACTTCCATTATAACGTCGGCTTGGCCCGGAGCCAATACACAAAATTCCAAGAACAGATCGTTTATATTTACTCAATGAACCGCTATGTTTGCTCGATTGATTTACTTCGTTGTAACTGTTGAAAGTCAATGCATTTTGGTAGTCATTGTTGTTGTACGTCATGAAAGTACTAGAGTTTGTGTATTACGAGTAATATCATCACGTATTGGTAATTTAAACAGGGTTTATTTGATATTGGAATGTTCGTTTAAAATTAAACATCAAAAGTAAAACACTTAAATCGATATAGTACACAATTTAAAGGACAATAAGCTTGTTGTGAAAATATTGGGCATAACAAACGACCGACAATTTGGGCATAACGCAGTACTTGCAGCAAAGCGAGCTTAACATCTATGCATTATCTAGCATTAAGTAGGGATGGGGCGGGGGCTGGTGGCGGTACTTCCCTGAAGTAGCAGTACGATATGTTTACTACGATATTAAACATTGAATACCACCACGCGATCATGTCTAGGAAGATATTTGCATAAATTATGACAATGAAAAAAAAAAAATTAAACGATCAAATCTAAAAATGCACAAAACGAAAAAAGTTCACAACATCAAATATAACCAAAAAACGTGGAAAAACAATCATATATTGGTCGAAAAATGATCAAAAATGCAGAAAAAAACAAAAAATTATATTAAAAAATGCGCCCACAATAATCGTGTGATAAATAGCTAATATAACGTATTATTTAAAAAAATCAATATTGGCACTGATATCACTCCGCAGTCGCCGGTGTGGATAAACACTCCTCCATTTTGACGACAGAAGCGTGAACCTTTGATACCTTTGATGGGTTGCCAATGAATTGTTGTTTAAATCACCAAAACAAAATGCTGCAGGCTGCTCAGTTTGAACTGTCGAACTGAATCAATCTATTCTTCAATCGTCTAGAGAATGCAATACTCAAACCTACAGCGAACAGAAAATCGCATATATAACACACTCCAATAAACCAACCGCTGGCTACTTCCATTAAAAAAAGACATGAATATATTAACATACCGGTGTTCAGCGTTTTCCATATGTTCAGATTAAGATGAATTAACATATCGGGTAATCCCCAAAATAGCGCTGTTGCCTTTAAGTTGGCGTGCAGCTTTGTTCTAGGTTCTACGGCATCATGGTACATATTCTGAATGAATGTGACAAATAGGACCTGGCGCGAAATAGCGCAATGGAATTTGGGTATCATCGAAGTACTGATCGCATCACAACGTCTCGACAACTGAAGTCTGGGAAAAGTGAAGTATGCGCGGAGATGCTATTTACATGCATATATTACACGTGAGCTTCCAATGAGTGCAACAGCTTATACCATTGACACAATTATTATGTGTATCTATTATGTCGCACTTGTTTACGTTCTGTGCGCGTGTGCGTACTCGTGCGCAGTAACTGGTTCTGGTTGGCAAGAACCAGCCATTCGCACTCGCGATAAAATAATGGCGTTGTTCGCTGCTGTTAGTATTAAATATACATGTATGAGTTTCTGTTAAAAACAAATTATTGGCAATGTAATCATACTCCTAGATCAGTCGCAAGCCTGTGTTGATCACAAATTAGAATGCTGGTTGACAAAAATGTACAAAAATGTACTCACATGTCGTCACAGTGCGACGATATACAGAAGGGGTGATCATTTTCGTTTTATATCACCGTGACGATATACAGAGAAAAAAACACACGCAAAAATACAGTTGAATACGTATTTTTTGTTGGAACCTTCAGACGAATCTCCAATGCTTTTGATGTTCAAAAGTATGCCTCTGGTTTTGAAATTTTGTTTCGAACTCAACCTTTAAAGATGAATTCTGGTTTCAATTCAATTTCAAACATTGTGCCTTGACCAATATCAAAGAAGGTTTAGTTTACACTCTGCATAGTACACAGAGTAGGTTTAAAAGATGCCTTTATATGAACTATGAGATCAACAGTCATCATATGGTTTATTGGGGTTTTAATGCATTTTAGTTTTTTTGGAGTAGATCAAGTACTTAATTCCATTGTATCTATTATTTACCCATATGGATTGTGATTGGGTGTATGAATCAATTACTTGGCTGCAAAATATATGCGCGTATTTGAATTTTAATTAATTATATTCAGAGGATACATGACGACGTAGTGTTCAATATTACGTGATAACAGTGCTCGGCTGGGGGCGTTCGCCTAAACAGTTTGCTTGTCTGTATCTTTCCAATTATCACGCCCATCTTAGTTCTTGCTCTGGTATCACATAACGATAGGCGGCGCTTCGTCATTTATTTCCTGAACATTCGCCTGATTTGACCACTTGGATATCTGTAATGAATGTATCTGAAATAATTGCATCTAAATTGAAAATATTACCGGCACTTGAAAACAAAACCTTGCGATGAATTGACGCTATCGAAAATCATATTTTGTCTTTCGCTAAACATGCACATTCATAATATGAAAAAAAGAATGTATAGGCAAGTTGGCACGACTAAAATTCTATTTTGTTGTGGAGGTAAACGTTATTCGCGAATACATAATATTCATCAAGGGGTGTCTTTTTCCCGATGCCATCACCTTGCGTTATAGAAATGTAGAAATAATGTCACACTCTCTCAAATTCCAATTCGTAAATGGAGATTACGAACACAAAACAAACAAACACACAATATGAAATCAGCGAGAGAAATTTCTAATGGACCCAAAGCACATAAAATAAAGATTCGAGTGCGCACATCCTGTTTCGCATATTGAACCAGCCATGTCTCAATATCATAATCAAATAGTCCCTGCTGGAAACGTATGCTCGACGTAAAACAAATGAAAACGAGGTTTTCTGATATTAACCCGTACATAGTCAATAGTTATAGTTTCAAATGGCCGTTGAGATCTCGATCCGAGCAAAAGAGCAACGCGACTTGTTTGTGCCTTCCAGATAGAGTTCCATTCTCAACCGTCGCTGACTGAACCGTGTAACCGTGCGATGGCGGCAGAGAATGGAAAATGAAGTCTATTAAAGCGTGGTAGTCGTCGCGCTGCGCATGTGCGAGATATATGGGTCTCATATAAACAAAGATGGCGACTTTGACTGTTGCGCAGATCAACGAGTACAAACTGAGACGTTTCTTTAATTAGGGAATTTTCATGCGATTGGAAGGTATCGAAGGAGTCACCGTCGGTAATCAGTGCAAGTCACGCTTCGGTCAAACCTCATACTTGTGATTTCCATTTGAAGAACGCATTGGATTGTGGGAAAATCAATGTGCATTCGTTGCGCATGTCGCGCAGCGCGACGACTACCGCGCTTTAAGCACTAGAGCGGCT
Source organism: Saccoglossus kowalevskii (assembly GCF_978046115.1). Lineage (NCBI taxonomy): Eukaryota > Metazoa > Hemichordata > Enteropneusta > Harrimaniidae > Saccoglossus > Saccoglossus kowalevskii. The sequence goes on along the minus strand of NC_140645.1, from coordinate 41,371,194 downwards.
TTAATTGGATTCGAATATTACTTTATGAAAAAGGTCTTAACAATTCAACAGCGCATAGTGTCAGTTATTTATCAGCGGCTTTAGACAGTTATAGTTTTATGTCGATGTCAATAATTGTATTATACGCTCTATTGTCTTTTATTTCCCATATATTGTCAGAGAGGTGAAACATGCCTTTAACTACTAGATCTAACGAAGAATCACAACAACATGAACACGTGCATTCACGCTCCAGGATATATATTCTGTGCAAAATTCACAATGCATGGAATTCATCATCGATGACCAACAGTCCGCCGGCATTTACTAAATAAAACTACTGCGATGTTTAGCACTTGGAAAGCCAACACGATTCCCCGCAGATAAATACAGTTTAAAATACTACTTTTATACACACTGCTTGCTATCTTGGTGTTATTTATTGAATTACCACTCACACACAAGTTGACTGTGCTTTAAACGTAGACGGTATCGAAGCAACGATATTTAGTAGACTGAAATGTCATGCTGGCGAATCAGAATGCCACAGTTTTTAATCGATTTAAATAACGAGAATTTCAAAGGAGTAATGTGTGAGTGTTGCATCAAACGTGTTGCGCGCACAGCTGTCGTATGATGTGGTTTTGTCGAGTGTATATTATTACCAAAACTAGGATAGCGTATCGTGAAAATGTGAGTATTACAGTCATTTTAAATTTGTGTAAATGAACGGACGAAGGTAGGTAATGTGATTTATTTCTAACTTCATCAACTGCTCCGTCATCGTCGTTATGTTCTGTCGAGTGTCAACAATGGCAACGACGTGAGTAGAACACATGGTGTATACCGACGTATTCTGCTTTAACGACGAAATTACAGAAACACAAGTCAAAGACAGTTATATTTCTTCGCAGAAACCATGCGGCAAACACATCTTCCGATAAACATTGTGAACACTAGTTGGCTACGTCATATCTAGTATGTTGTTGAAAGACTTTGATTTTTAAATATCTAACAATTTTAGAAATAATTTTGCATTAGCGATACTGGTTGTACTTACTTTGGATTGCATAAAATAGAATGAGCACAATCATCTGATTATAATTAGCTCATTCTATTCATGTAATATGACTACGTGTACATCATCAGCTTGAATATTGGGGAGTGCATATATGTATGTTTTGCCACACTATTTGTTTGTTTAACGGTTATAACTGGGGCAATGTTGTTAATCAATGTAAATCAACCCAAATATGACAAGATGTGTATAAGCAGGGGGCATACTTAGTAAAACAGTGTGAACATGTTACGATGAATCAATACCGTTGTTTCACCGTTCTACTTGACTTGACAAACTGCCAATTTAACATTGATCATTAAACACAAGAAAGAGCGCTGTATTACTATATTCAAGAAGTTAGTAATACAACTGTAATAGCAATACAACTGTAATAGTAATACAACTATAATAGCAATACAACTGTAATAGCAATACAACGGTAATGGTATTACAACTGTAATAGTATTACAACTGTAATAGCAATACAACTGTAATAACAATACAATTGTAATAGCAATACAACCGTAATAGCAATACAACGGTAATAGCAATACAACTGTAATATCAATACAACGGTAATAGCAATACAACTGTAATAGCAATACAACTGTAATAGCAATACAACGGTAATAGCAATACAACTGTAATAGCAATACAACTATCATAGCAATACAACTGTAATATCAATACAACGGTAATAGCAATACAACTGTAATAGTAATACAACTGTAATAGCAATACAACTGTAATATCAATACAACGGTAATAGCAATACAACTGTAATAGCAATACAACTGTAATAGCAATACAACTGTAATAGTATTACAACTGTAATAGCAATACAACTGTAATAGCAATACAACGGTAATAGCAATACAACTGTAATGGCAATACAACTGTAATAGCAATACAACTGTAATAGCAATACAACTGTAATAGCAATACAACGGTAATAGCAATACAACTGTAATAGCAATACAACTGTAATAGCAATACAACTGTAATAGCAATACAACTGTAATAGCAATACAACGGTAATAGCAATACAACTGTAATAGCAATACAACTGTGATAGCAATACAATTGTAATAGCAATACAACGGTAATAGCAATACAACGGTAATAGCAATACAACGGTAATAACAATACAACGGTAATAGCAATACAACTGTAATAGCAATACAACTGTAATAGCAATACAACGGTAATAGCAATACAACTGTAATAGCAATACAACTGTAATAGCAATACAATTGTAATAGCAATACAGCGGTAATAGCAATACAACGGTAATAGCAATACAACGGTAATAGCAATACAACTGTAATAACAATACAACTGTAATAGCAATACAACTGTAATAACAATACAACTGTAATAACAATACAACTGTAATAACAATGCAATTGTAATAGCAATACAACTGTAATAACAATACAATTGTAATAGCAATACAACTGTAATAACAATACAACCATAATAACAATACAACTGTAATAGCTATACAACGGTAATAACAATACAATTGTAATAGCAATACAACTGTAATAACAATACAACCATAATAACAATACAACTGTAATAGCAATGCAACTGTAATAGCAATCCAACTGTAATAGCAATACAACTGTAAGAGCAATACAACTGTAATAGCAATACAACTGTAATAGTAATACAACTGTAATAGCAATACAACTGTAATAGCAATACAAATGTAATAGCAATACAACGGCAATAGCAATGCAACTGTAATAGCAATACAACTGTAATAACAATACAACTGTAATAGCAATTCAACTGTAATAACAATACAATTGTAATAGCAATACAACTGTAATAACAATACAACCATAATAACAATACAACTGTAATAGCAATACAACTGTAATAGCAATACAATTGTAATAGTAATACAACTGTAATAGCAATACAATTGAATAGCAATACAACTGTAATAGCAATACAACGGTAATAGCAATACAATTGTAATAGCAATACACCTGTAATAGCAATACAACTGTAATAGCAATACAACTATCATAGCAATAAAACGGTAATGGTATTGCAACTGTAATAGTATTACAACTGTAATAGCAATACAACTGTAATAGCAATACAACGGTAATAGCAATACAACTGGAATAGCAATACAACTGTAATAGTAATACAACTATCATAGCAATACAACGGTAATAGCAATACAACTGTAATAGCAATACAACTGTAATAGCAATACAACTGTAATAGCAATACAACTATCATAGCAATAAAACGGTAATGGTATTGCAACTGTAATAGTATTACAACTGTAATAGCAATACAACTGTAATAGCAATACAACGGTAATAGCAATACAACTGGAATAGCAATACAACTGTAATAGTAATACAACTATCATAGCAATACAACGGTAATATCAATACAACTGTAATAGCAATACAACTGTAATAGTAATACAACTGTAATAGTAATACAACTGTAATAGCAATACAACTGTAATAGCAATACAACGGTAATAGCAATACAACTGTAATAACAATACAACTGTAATAGCAATACAACTGTAATAACAATACAACTGTAATAGCAATACAACTGTAATAGCAATACAACTGTAATAGCAATACAACGGTAATAACAATACAACTGTAATAGCAATACAACTGTAATAGCAATACAACTATCATAGCAATACAACTGTAATAGCAATACAACTGTAATAGCAATACAACTGTAATAGCAATACAACTGTAATAGCAATACAACGGTAATAGCAATACAACTGTAATAGCAATACAACTGTAATAGCAATACAACTGTAATAGCAATACAACGGTAATAGCAATACAACGGTAATAGCAATACAACTGTAATAGCAATACAACTGTAATAGTAATACAACTATCATAGCAATACAACTGTAATAGCAATACAACGGTAATAGCAATACAACTGTAATAACAATACAACTGTAATAGCAATACAACTGTACTAGCAATACAACTGTAATAGCAATACAACGGTAATAGCAATACAACTGTAATAGCAATACAGCGGTAATAGCAATACAACTGTAATAGTAATACAACTGAAATAGCAATACAACTGTAATAGCAATACAACGGTAATAGCAATACAACTGTAATAGCAATACAACGGTAATAGCAATACAACTGTAATAGTAATACAACTGTAATAGCAATACAACTGTAATAGCAATACAACTGTAATAACAATACAATTGTGATAGCAATACAACTGTAATAACAATACAACCATAATAACAATTCAACTGTAATAGCAATACAACTGTAATAGCAATACAACTGTAATAGCAATACAACTGTAATAGCAATGCAAATGTAATAGCAATACAACTGTAATAACAATGCAACCATAATAACAATACAACTGTAATAGCAATACAACTGTAATAGCAATACAACGGTAATAGCAATACAACTGTAATAGCAATACAACGGTAATAGTAATACAACTGTAATAGAAATACAATTGTAATAGCAATACAATTGTAATAGCAATACAACTGTAATAGAAATACAACGGTAATAGCAATACAATTGTAATAGCAATACACCTGTAATAGCAATACAACTGTAATAGCAATACAACGGTTATAACAATACAACTGTAATAGTAATACAACTGTAATAGCAATACAACTGTAATAACAATACAACTGTAATAACAATACTACTGTAATAGCAATACAACTGTAAGAGCAATACAACGGTAATAGCAATACAACTGTAATAGCAATACAACTGTAATAACAATACAACTGTAATAGTAATACAACGGTAATAGCAATACAACTGTAATAGCAATACAACTGTAATAGTAATACAACTGTAATAGCACTACAACTGTAATAACAATACAACTGTAATAGTAATACAACTGTAATAGCAATACAACGGTAATAGCAATACAACTGTAATAGTAATACAACTGTAATAACAATACAACTGTAATAACAATACAACTGTAATAGCAATACAACTGTAATAGTAATACAACTGTAATAGCACTACAACTGTAATAACAATACAACTGTAATAGCAATACAACGGTAATAGCAATACAACTGTAATAGCAATACAACTGTAATAGCAATACAACTGTAATAACAATACAACTGTAATAGCAATACAACTGTAATAACAATACAACTGTAATAACAATACAACTGTAATAACAATGCAATTGTAATAGCAATACAACTGTAATAACAATACAATTGTAATAGCAATACAACTGTAATAACAATACAACCATAATAACAATACAACTGTAATAGCTATACAACGGTAATAACAATACAATTGTAATAGCAATACAACTGTAATAACAATACAACCATAATAACAATACAACTGTAATAGCAATGCAACTGTAATAGCAATCCAACTGTAATAGCAATACAACTGTAAGAGCAATACAACTGTAATAGCAATACAACTGTAATAGTAATACAACTGTAATAGCAATACAACTGTAATAGCAATACAAATGTAATAGCAATACAACGGCAATAGCAATGCAACTGTAATAGCAATACAACTGTAATAACAATACAACTGTAATAGCAATTCAACTGTAATAACAATACAATTGTAATAGCAATACAACTGTAATAACAATACAACCATAATAACAATACAACTGTAATAGCAATACAACTGTAATAGCAATACAATTGTAATAGTAATACAACTGTAATAGCAATACAATTGAATAGCAATACAACTGTAATAGCAATACAACGGTAATAGCAATACAACTGTAATAGCAATACAACGGTAATAGCAATACAACTGTAATATCACTACAGCTGTAATAACAATACAATTGTAATATCAATACAACTGTAATAGCAATACAACTATCATAGCAATACAACGGTAATAGCAATACAACTGTAATAGCAATACAACGGTAATAGCAATACAACTGTAATAGCACTACAACTGTAATAACAATACAATTGTAATATCAATACAACTGTAATAGCAATACAACTATCATAGCAATACAACGGTAATAGCAATACAACTGTAATAGCAATACAACTGTAATAACAATACAATTGTAATAGTAATACAACTGTAATAGCAATACAACTATAATAGCAATACAACTATAATAGCAATACAACTGTAATAGCAATACAACGGTAATAGCAATACAATTGTAATAGCAATACAACTGTAATAGCAATACAACTGTAATAACAATACAACTGTAATAACAATACAACCATAATAGCAATACAACTGTAATAGCAATACAACTATAATAGCAATACAACTGTAATAGCAATACAACTGTAATAGCAATACAACTGTAATAACAATGCAACTGTAATAGTAATACAACTGTAATTGCAATACAACTATAATAGCAATACAACTGTAATAGCAATACAACGGTAATAGCAATACAATTGTAATAGCAATACAACTGTAATAGCAATACAACTGTAATAACAATACAACTGTAATAGCAATACAACGGTAATAGCAATACAATTGTAATAGCAATACAACTGTAATAGCAATACAACTGTAATAACAATACAACTGTAATAGCAATACAACGGTAATAGCAATACAATTGTAATAGTAATACAACTGTAATAGCAATACAACTGTAATAGCAATACAACTGTAATAACAATACAACTGTAATAGCAATACAACGGTAATAGCAATACAACTGTAATAACAATACAACTGTAATAGTAATAGAACAGTAATAGCAATACAACTGTAATAGCAATACAACTATCATAGCAATACAACGGTAATAGCAATACAACTGTAATAGCAATACAACTGTAATAACAATACAATTGTAATAGTAATACAACTGTAATAGCAATACAACTATAATAGCAATACAACTATAATAGCAATACAACTGTAATAGCAATACAACGGTAATAGCAATACAATTGTAATAGCAATACAATTGTAATAGTAATACAACTGTAATAGCAATACAACGGTAATAGCAATACAATTGTAATAGCAATACAACTGTAATAGCAATACAACTGTAATAGCAATACAACGGTAATAGCAATACAATTGTAATAGTAATACAACTGTAATAGCAATACAACGGTAATAGCAATACAATTGTAATAGCAATACAACTGTAATAGCAATACAACTGTAATAGCAATACAACGGTAATAGCAATACAATTGTAATAGCAATACAACTGTAATAGCAATACAACTGTAATAACAATACAATTGTAATAGCAATACAACTGTAATAGCAATACAACGGTAATAGCAATACAACTGTAATAGCAATACAACTGTAATAACAATACAATTGTAATAGCAATACAACTGTAATAGCAATACAACGGTAATAGCAATACAACTGTAAGAGCAATACAACTGTAATAACAATACAATTGTAATAGCAATACAACTGTAATAACAATACAACCATAATAACAATACAACTGTAATAGCAATACAACTGTAATCGCAATACAACTGTAATAGCAATACAACGGTAATAGCAATACAACTGTAATAGTATTACAACTGTAATAGCAATACAACCATAATAACAATGCAACTGTAATAGCAATCCAACGGTAATAGCAATACAACTGTAAGAGCAATACAACTGTAATAGCAATACAACTGTAATAGTAATACAACTGTAATAGCAATACAACTGTAATAGCAATACAAATGTAATAGCAATACAACGGCAATAGCAATGCAACTGTAATAGCAATACAACTGTAATAACAATACAACTGTAATAGCAATTCAACTGTAATAACAATACAATTGTAATAGCAATACAACTGTAATAACAATACAACCATAATAACAATACAACTGTAATAGCAATACAACTGTAATAGCAATACAATTGTAATAGTAATACAACTGTAATAGCAATACAATTGAATAGCAATACAACTGTAATAGCAATACAACGGTAATAGCAATACAATTGTAATAGCAATACACCTGTAATAGCAATACAACTGTAATAGCAATACAACGGTAATAACAATACAACTGTAATAGTAATACAACTGTAATAGCAATACAATTGTAATAGCAATACAACTGTAATAGCAATACAACTGTAATAGCAATACAACGGTAATAGCAATACAACTGTAATATCACTACAGCTGTAATAACAATACAATTGTAATATCAATACAACTGTAATAGCAATACAACTATCATAGCAATACAACTATCATAGCAATACAACTGTAATAGCAATACAACGGTAATAGCAATACAACTGTAATAGCACTACAACTGTAATAACAATACAATTGTAATATCAATACAACTGTAATAGCAATGCAACTATCATAGCAATACAACGGTAATAGCAATACAACTGTAATAGCAATACAACTGTAATAACAATACAATTGTAATAGTAATACAACTGTAATAGCAATACAACTATAATAGCAATACAACTATAATAGCAATACAACTGTAATAGCAATACAACGGTAATAGCAATACAATTGTAATAGCAATACAACTGTAATAGCAATACAACTGTAATAACAATACAACTGTAATAACAATACAACCATAATAGCAATACAACTGTAATAGCAATACAACTATAATAGCAATACAACTGTAATAGCAATACAACTGTAATAACAATACAATTGTAATAGTAATACAACTGTAATAGCAATACAACTATAATAGCAATACAACTGTAATAGCAATACAACTGTAATAGCAATACAACTGTAATAGCAATACAATTGTAATAGCAATACAACTGTAATAGCAATACAACTGTAATAACAATACAACTGTAATAGCAATACAACGGTAATAGCAATACAATTGTAATAGCAATACAACTGTAATAACAATACAACTGTAATAGCAATACAACGGTAATAGCAATACAATTGTAATAGTAATACAACTGTAATAGCAATACAACTGTATTAGCAATACAACTGTAATAACAATACAACTGTAATAGCAATACAACGGTAATAGCAATACAACTGTAATAACAATACAACTGTAATAGTAATAGAACTGTAATAGCAATACAACTGTAATAGCAATACAACTATCATAGCAATACAACTATAATAGCAATACAACTATAATAGCAATACAACTGTAATAGCAATACAACGGTAATAGCAATACAATTGTAATAGCAATACAATTGTAATAGTAATACAACTGTAATAGCAATACAACGGTAATAGCAATACAATTGTAATAGCAATACAACTGTAATAGCAATACAACTGTAATAACAATACAACGGTAATAGCAATACAATTGTAATAGCAATACAACTGTAATAGCAATACAACTGTAATAACAATACAATTGTAATAGCAATACAACTGTAATAGCAATACAACGGTAATAGCAATACAACTGTAATAGCAATACAACGGTAATAGCAATACAAGTGTAATAGTAATACAACTGTAATAGCAATACAACGGTAATAGCAATACAACTGTAATAGCAATACAACTGTAATAGCAATAAAACGGTAATAGCAATACAATTGTAATAGCAATACAACTGTAATAGCAATACAACTGTAATAGCAATACAATTGTAATAGCAATACAACTGTATCGCTACACATATTGTAAAGTTTGTAACCATAGCGTGTTTCTGTATTAATACACACCTATAGAACGTTTATGCGTCGTTCATTACAAATATTGTTTTTAGAATGGTTCAAATATTGTTCAATGAATCGACTCACTTACAATAATACACCAGAGAGGTGCTCTTTGTCGTTTGTGTTATTAGTTTTTTTTCTTTTACGCGCGTTTCGATTTTCACTAATAGGGGAATACATTCAATGGTATCAATGCCATAGTCATGTCAGGTGCCATATGCAAAAAACACATGTGACATGTGTAAAATTTATAAATACGACAGTTTTAAACCAAAATATTTTTAATAAATTTTCGTTTCTATTAATTTAGTCGATACACCCGCGATATACATTAACTGGACGCACACTAATGCAACTAAAACGACACTTGTATTTTATTCCTTTCCGGTAACTATGGTCCTGTCATTCTGATTTGTATGTATGAATTTGGTGAAATCAACAAACCATTCTTTCATTTTGCATATCTTTCACGTCAATTTAAACAGATTCAGCAAATGTTAGAATTCTGCGATAATACTGAGTAACCTTATATACATATGTATCTTTTATTACCACGCAACCTTTGTCACAGAAGCAAAAACAGCATGTTAATTGTCATCCCTCGCCACTATACGGACATTTGATAAATACGTTGAGTAATTAGGATGAACGAAGCAGTTATATATATATATATATATATATATATATATATATATATATATATATATATATATATATATATATATATATATATATATATCGTTAGTGTACCGCCAATTATTTTCAACTCAAATGATCAGAAATATGATACCTTAACCGATACCGCTTAAATGATTTAAGCAGAAATTTAATATATTTTAATGTCTTATAAAGTATTATCCCAAATAACCTGTTTCATAAATATATAATGCAACATCAATAATATATCCCCTGAAGTCAATAGCAATTAAGATTCCCGTGTAAAGCACAAACGCCTAACATACTACATCTGACGACATTTTGAGTCAATCAACACCTGGGGTACAATTGAATTGTTGGCATTATGCCAGATTTTTGTGACCAAGTTCAATGACTGATTGAATTAAGCTTTAACCTCACAGCCCATTGATACAGTTTCATGTACTCAGCCGATGAGATTAATCCAAAATGGCTTATCCCGTTAACATAAATTATGCACACTAATCCGATCACTACGATTTTTTTAAATGTCCCTTACGTTTGTCTATCACGTTTCGAGAGAGAGAGAGACTCAACTGCTTGGTAATGATTTATTCAGAAGAAATACTAAGATAACGAGCAAATCGATTTGGGATATTTTCGAGTAATGATTTATTTATCATAAATGAATTGGTTCTTGTGGGGACAATGCTAAAGACTTTACAGCATATTGTGACGTTTTCTGTGCAATGTTCACTGTGTACAACAAGGCGAGAATAACCGCGATAATTAATAATGCGAAGCAAGAAATACAATTATTTTTGTACATTTAGTGTATATAAACATTAATTAATCTCATAAGGAGTGTGGTAGTTTGCACTGACCGAGTTTCCGCTCTTTTTAATAACTACACTTTTATCAATCTGATATTCATGAATTTCATGCGTATGTCCAGTTAAGAGCGGAAACAGTGCCAGTAACGTAATTAGGGTCTCGTATTCAAGACTTCCTAAATCATCTCATTTGAATAAATTACCACTGTTATATGAATAGCAATCAGTTTATCGTCATGCGATTCTATAAGGAATATTTAAATTTTTGAAACCATCTATATATATTCAATATAAAGTTTACGGCAAATGAATGTAATCATTGCCAAAGTTTTGATGCGTCAGTTTATTTTTCTGTCTAAGATTACGGAATCTGCGGAAGTATGTACTCTGTCCTTTGGTGCATGTGTTCCATTTGTTTTATGGAGCTGCCGGATTTTCAAACAGCACGATAGCAGTCGTCTGGGACACTTATAAAAAAATGATTAGCATTTAAAGATTCCATAAATCATGTTTCTACAGTGAAATATTTTCTCATTTTCACACTCTTTTAGAACATTGCGTTGTGGCTTATCACGGAGTGTATCAGCTTATAGTAGTGCGGCTCATTTACTGATGAGTTGCAAGTTTGAATAACGTATTTCTACATTTTCCAATATTCTTTTTTTCAAAACGGTTCGAATAGTATGATTTAAACTGCCGTGTCTTTTCATTTTTAGTGGAAACAATTTGTCGGAGTATATATCGAACTGTGACTGCCTTTCTGTTAATAGTCGGTTAAAATGACATGCGTTAAACTATAAATAGAAAACTTGATTCACCTCAACAACACATGTGATTTCCCAATCACTGCGAGATCTCGCGAAAGACCCAACGTGTGCCGCAAAAATCGAACGATTTGATTTTGAATTTACTTTATTTATAGGTCAATTTCGAAATGCCGACCTATGACACTCTTCTTCCACCAAAACTGACAAGCATCAAATGATAGGGCATATTATCAAATAGCCCCCCCCCCAAATTACTATCGCGTTTTGACGTCACTACGACGCTATAACATTTGTTTATTCTGTTTTTACGTTCGATGTCACGCATAACGCGGGATCTGGCAGTGAACGGAAAAGGATATATTTTGCAGTCATATTTGTTGTATTCAGTGTAATAACAGCAATAACAATCCATAGGTCATTTTCAACGGAATTTTTAAATAAGCATTATATTATGGCGCAACATTCACGGTATGAGATATCTGCTCCGGCAAAATTAACCAACGTAATATTCACATCATATCATAGGCTGGGGATATGTGTAAGATTGAATGAAGTACGCACGTATTTTAGGGACAAGTCCCAGAATGCCAGAATGGTCGATTGAACACGTGATTTGATGTTTAATATTGAGAAAATAATCATTGCTCGCTAAACGAGGAAATACATGGTGATGTGTCTGATTATACACTATAAGAATAAAACTTTATATGATACTTCAGCCTCCAGTGCATATATAGTACATAGTAATAATAATAATACTACATTATTATCGGATAGGGACACATTAAATACAATAACGCGAGCCATGAGTTTCTCATGAATATGTATTGCAAATTGGTTTAATGTACACGTTTTCATGCAAAGGACTATTTTTGTACTGCAGTATATATATTATTCTCTTATATCCAACGCTTAAATTATGAAATAAATATCCGCTGCACTATGAGAGTTATATCATTTTCAAGTTTATTTCAAGAACATCTATAGTTTTAAAACTTCTGTTTGAATCTAACTATTAGTAAACGCTTATAACTGTTACGTTATACATCATTACATTGCTGGCTGAAGCAAAAATATGATAGCTATTAACCACTCCCCGATTTACTCAAACCTCCCCTTACCCATATGAAACAAATGTTCCCAATATTTAACAGTTTTTATCTAGTATTCCCATGTTCATGAATTATGTAACAAACCTAAAAAACATGCCATATACGTGGATGTGTAGCCAGCGCATATTTACAAACATCATGATTTCTATATACCTTTACAATATCTTTCTCACTAAACTCTTAAATATTGTATAAAGCGAGTTGCACGTCTATATTAAAAAAGTGACTTTTGTTTCAAACTTATCTTTTGAATCATTATATTAATACATAATCACTTTAACTATAACACGTTTCTATCATACAGCCTTAACGGCATTGTGTGTATATTGACTTTACTCATTCACCCAGAAAACCATTTCCCCTTCTATTCATTGATAAACCATTCATAAAAAGGAAGAAAAGAAATGAAGACAGAGTAGAAATACGCCGAAAGTCAGAAGAACATGAAAAATGTTGCCAGGAATTCCGACAGATGTGGGGACAAAGAATTGTATGTTTCAATACATGCCAAATACCTTACACGTAATACCCAATATTAGACGGTTCTAGAACAATACATAAGGATTAATTTTATCAAAGGCGTTTTTTTTAAATCTACAAACACGTACTCGATTATGTTATTTATCGATTAGCTATTGTTTGTTAAAGGAATAAGTTATTCATTGTGCTATTTTATTGACCGATGATTTAAACGTTGCCAATTACGGAAATTAGTAATGTCTAGATATATTTTATTGAACATAATGGCATTATCATTTACTTTAACTAATTTAGCCTGCTTTCAAACAAAATGTCTAATATTTGTCCACCCTTTATATTGTAAATAATAAACCGACTATTGTTATCAGTACACAATTGACCTTCTATCTCCCATAAACAACACCTCCTCTTCTTCTTTCCTTCTCTTTTCTCGTTCTCACTTCTTCCTGTTTTACTTTCCCTTGCCCCTCCTTCTCTCTCCTGTTCTCTTCGTCTTCCAGTTCATTGCCTCTCCTCTTCCACACTTCTTCTTCAACCTCCTTAACTCCCCATCAACAATGGAGAATTTCGACAGAACATCCTATTTTACGTTTCCAAAATATGGAATCACTGGAAGTTACGTGCACAATGTATATTTAATCCCAATAGAGGGAATATAATACTTAATATACTTCAATTAGACTCTGAACGGATTTAGTATTTCTGTTTTGCTCGAAATCTGATGTTGGTAGTTGGTATTCCTAGAATCGTTGCCATACCAACCCTTTATATGTTTGAGCAATGATTTAAAAGATGAGGGTATGCAAATTGTGTAATATGCGATGAAGATTTTATTCGAATTGCTAGATAATCACAATCGCTCAACAAACAGTAGATTCCCCAAACTTAATTCAAATTCAACATAAATGCGACGGGTCTGGGGGAAAAGGGTCGATGCCTTCTCGTACTTGATGTTAGTGTCATGTTTTATGATAATTATGTAGAGTTTATTTTTTTCGAGCAAAAGCTAACACTCCAAGCTATGAAGAACACCGTGTGTATTTATTCGGTACTTAATTCTGCGTTATATCGATGAAAAAAAGATCGCATTTGAAAACTCTCTTTTCATTTTATGTTGAATAAACGTGCTCACTGGGTATATGGTATTTGATTGATGGTAGGGCTTTCGAGCTTGAACATGTATTCACATCCTAATCACGAAAGCCACAATACTTAATGAGTATCCGTTTTATATCTAATAACAAGACATGTAGTCTGAAAGATCCAAGCCGCTTAACAAAGTCAAAAGGTTTCAAACGTCCATGAGATTTATAACCCAAACAATATGAGATTCGGACCCAGCTGTTTGCCGATAATAATAATATTAATAACATCACGGCATTTAACGATGAACACGCAATCAATACACGGTGCACTGTCAACCGAAGTGTACAAACTGAGCAGGAAATGGAGGAATTAGTTTTTTCGTAATTGGCATGGTCCTTTTAATATCATATCCTTACAAATTGGCATGTACAAATTCTCAGCAGGGAATATATGGTTATATCAGCATTGCATTGACAGATCAAATGTCTATTGATGTAAGATTATCTTGACAAGACTTTAAGAGACAGACAATCCATATATTTGGTGTTTCAAGACAGTCTCGTATGTGTATGATTACTGGCGCGTGTGGGCAATGTGCTCAGTTCAGGAAAGTGGTACTTGTATTAGTTTAATTACGAATAATAACACCGTAAATATATAATATTATTAAATCTAATTAAAGTTGAAATGTTAGTGATATTTCAGATGGTATGCTGCATCATAACGCTGACATTTGAGTACATGTGAGTGTCTTGCATGATATAGCATGTCATTTCATTTTATCGCGTTCCCTTCGCGTGAATTATCATCAATGTTAATTTCTGGCCATCCGTGTATTGGTAAATATTATTAGTGCAACTCCAGTAAAAATTGTAGGACATAGTTAATTATATTTTAAATGAAATGCGATATGTCTATGACTGATAAACGTGAGCATGAGGAATTGTTACTTCTGATCACTTCATTTTTTTATTTTACCGTGTATTCTGATGATAAAGTAAGCTTGAAGCCAACAGCTTACTAAGGAGCGCCAAAAAGTACCCCATGTGTACTATTTTTTTTCTACTGTGTGTGGCAAATAACCACATGTTGTTAATGTCAGTGCAGAAATCCTGATTCGAATTTGAATAATAAATATGATTTATATAATGCATACTTCTATTATTGTATTATCGATATCACAGAACACTGTTTCAACTGTTACGAACATAAAACAAAGTATAAAGATGTGACATTCATAAATGAAAAGACGAATTTATAATGGCAGTTATGTTGTATTCTAGAAAAAAAGTATATATGCAGTATATAATTTCAGTAGACTTTTGTTACTTGAATGATATATATTATGCTGGTTCAGCAGAATCTATTACAGGATGGGCCATTAGATAATTTGGATTTGTGTGTTTTCAGTGTTATAATTAGTCATATGTGCAACAGCATCAACGGAATCATTTTATATAATAGTCAAAACTATTATGGCGTCGTATAATATGATGTGTATTTCCTGACGTCATTCAAACTACGCGGATTACCATGGCGACAGACCGATTGATATGTTTATAAGAGAGACAGGAACAAATGTTTCACAGTTGGCTTCACTTCTAGACCCTGAGTTGTTCGTGTTCAACGCGGTCGGGGGTAAGTTTTATCTTTGAAAATACTTGAACTGTGGAATTGAGTTTGAGTAACTGAATTATCTAATTAATTGTAATTTTCTAATTAATTGGGTTCATTAGACTATATATTATTATTAGTGTACATGTAGTGTAGATCACTTACACCTATTCCAATCCGACATTACTGTTGAGATAGTTACCATTATCATACATTGAACACGCGGTCCCTTTGATCGTACAGGGGAATCTGTTCCCGTTCCAGCGTCGTTATCAGTACGCTAGCAGTGTACGTATTGAGCGGGCACTTAGTACCGACGAAAATCTGCCGTGAAATCATCTGTGTTTATCTCACAACACATCGTGAAGTCATGTATGATAACAAGTTATTACAACCCCGCGGTATCACATAGTTTTACTTGTGATCCAGTATTGCCATTCATCTAAATACAAAGATCACTTATAAATACAAATAGATGTCACGGAGATTGTCGTGAAATACCTTCCGACATTTTTTTGAAAATATTGCATGCATATATAAGATTCCCCGATTTTATGAAAAACTCCTGATATTGTTGGTGTGTGTACAACGTAGAGCTACGTGGTGTTCATTGTGTTTAATAAGATACTTTCTTGCTATTTACAATCCATCTATCTTTTTCTAGACGAATAGTCCGTATTGTTTATTGTGTGTATATTTCATCGTTATGCTCTTGTTGTGTCTTGGGATTGTGTATTTTGCATAATGTACGTTGTTTGACTTATTTGCATTGTAGTCGCCGAGATCTCGTTAGACCTAGAAAGCACGATGTTCCACTTTTAGGTTGAAACATTACATGTGTGTTTGTTTTCTGAAGTACTTAAAAGTGAACCGGTTGTATTAACACGCTGTGAAACATTTCTATTCGTGTATAGTATCATGATACGTTGTAGGTGTGTTTCTATTTTGAAATACTTGATTTTGAACAGTTTTTGAAAAATAAATTGAAATTGCACTTACAAATAAGGTTTATTTAAAATACGAATAACATTTGAACATATCAAGGCTTGATTTCTAGTTTTTGGTAAGGCCATATAAGAGTACATACAATTATTTCTTTCATAATCTGATGCTTGAGATGGTACAGTTTTGTTGCTGACTGTGACACTTATTAGACATCTAGATTCGATAAACTCGAAACATCATAAACATGAAACTGTATTACATCTTTTTGAATAAGGCAATGTAACGACCTTATGACTGATCAGCTAGTTACATCTATATAACAAATCTTCTACGAATATATCTCTGCCACCACGCGATTTTATGCTCGTCATTAGTTGGTCAATGCGTCACAGTGGTACTACTTTCAAAGAGGCCCACCAAAACATTGCCATGCAAGTGTTCGATTTTCGAACCCGACGAATGTGTACGCGTTGTTTGTAGATTCTGGCTGTTTTCAAAGTTAGAAGCTCCTTTATTACTTTCCGTAGCACAAACGGTGTGGCAGAAGGACGGTCAGTTTGATGAACCGAGTAACACCTTAGTAACGGTTATTCGGCAATGAAATTATTTTCTTTTTTAAATTATAACTATTTCACCCTTGACAGTGCATTTTACAAAAAAATCATTATCAGCTATCAATGAAATATTTTAAAACTTGTTCATCAGTAGGAATAAATCAACACGAGATCCTTCTAATAACAAAAATACGCAAAAAAAATGCGTAGTAAAAGTCTTGTGGTGTTTCACCACAAAATGCCGGTGTGTGGTGGAAGAGATACTTTCGGTGTTCTGGTCGCAAGGATCTCTGAGAAGGACAATGCTATAGAACACACGGAGTTCCAGTTCGAGTCCCGGACAATATTTAAGTCGCTTTACTCAAATTTATTATTACTGCTGGTAGCACAATTTTGGCTTAATTAATTAATTAATTAATACACCAATGAAATGTCATGTTTTATTTTGATTAAACATACGTATGTTGTCGTTTGTTTTAATTCATATAGAGTGCTTCAATTGAAACATTGCATTTTTTTTAACATGAAAACGTTTCCACGATTTACAATGTATTGGAATTGTGTATGCAAACGGTTCTTATGAACGATGTAAAGTATGGAGGTCCTCAACATATCGTAATGGTAATCAGTACAAATGGGATGTTGTATGTTGATATTGTACGAATTGTACTGTACGAATCAGTGCACATGCTCTACGTCTGATGAAATGACAAAATACATAATCGGCCTATTTGTGATCAAATGAAGTTTTTATTCTAGTAACCCCGATAATGACTTCGGAAACTGGCATCTTCTTACAATTGACATAATGTTTTTTTCACTTCGTTTACAGACTTGCTAGATAGAATAAAATGTTGACGAGGATCCTGGTATTGTTTTACTGTTTCCATATTTATCAGATTCTTGGGGATAATTCAGGTGAGTCCCGTTTATTTTTATTCAATGCACGTTCCGGAACTCATGTCTACCCGAAAGTAACTAGTCTGACATGATTATGAACCCCCATTTTGTCATATAGGTTCAAATGAGAGCTGTGGCAGTTAAGATCTGCAATTGAGCATGTTGAAGTGAATAAAATATAAATACGTGCTATGCTCAGATGCAGTTAGTGGTGAGACTGAAGAACGCATTTTATTTTATAAATTATCCACTCCGCTATGGTAATCACTATGGCAACTAAGTGATAAATACTCACTGAACACTTGGCATATGAAGGCAATTAAGAACAAATATATGGCGATATATGCGGAAATATTAAACAGTGCTTTCAGCCTTGGGAATGCTGCAGTAATGATATTCAGCAAATAAAAGTGACTGTGATCTTCCGTTAGTTATAAGATACTATCATCAAACGAATTTGACACATGGTACCACCGGCGAGTCCTTGGTAGATCGTGATTCAATATTAATAATAGTTATAGGTATGGGAAATATTAGATGAATTAACGCTAGTGCGCTTGACTTATCTGCGCATGTATGCAAATACAGGGCTCGCGCATTTTCTTGATTTCAATTAACAAATACTACTACGCACGTATTTTACGATCGCACACGTTATAAAGTCAATTAACGTTCTCTCATGTTATTCATATGAATGCATATAACCACTGATATATTTTATTTTATGTTATTCTTTTTCTATCCTACATATCCCAATCATCAAACAGAAAATATGTCAGAGATGTTTTCAGAGATAGAATATTGAATAGTGTAACCTACAGCGTTCGGAGTCTATCCAGTCATAAGTAGATAACATAAGTCTAGATAACACCAGCATGGTGTTGTGAGGGTATAGCCCGAAACAACTTTCATGTTTTTTCCGTGTTGCTACCTACTTTTGGCTACTTTAATTTAAAGCAGCAGATACGATCAAAAGATTTGCTCTGTCATCAAATAATTCTCTATTTTCCATCATCTGTTGATATTGACAGTTAAGTAGTCTAGACAACACATGTTTACCATTTCACTGTTTTAAATATGCTCTCAACAACATCATCGCAACTTTCGGCCCAGCTGGTTTACTAGTAAAGCGAATATGTTGCACCATCATGCATGGCTTGTCTCTCATTACAAAGATAACCAGCAGTAACTCTATAACTCTGTCGGCGATTAGCTACTCTCGCTGTCAATCACCTAATCTATAAGGATGTAATATTACATTTTGGCTTGTTTGTCTTATTCAGCAGTCGGCTAACCTTTGATAGCGGAAAGTATTTCGTTTAACGTACTTCATTTACGGGGAAAGAACTTTCTGTTTATTCCAACCAGCCCCCTCTAATATTTTATTTTGTTCGAGCTAGAACGTACCTCCAGTTTTTTTCTACAGGTTATTCAGACTGTTTTTTTTTCAAACATGAAGAATACATGTCGAGTGTAACTTCTTCCTCAATTTTTATAAGAGACCGCTTTCTAGTAGCAATACGCGGGACCCGGTAAAAACCAAATCATGGAATGGTCACTAAATTACCTAAGCAGGACCGTGCCGTGTCATGCACATCCGCTCCGTTTTTTTTTTCTGCTCATCACACATTAAATTATTCTTTGCTTTATTACATTACTTTAACTATTGTAAATTTTGAAATTATATTAATTAACATCGAATTTTGAAATAGACAACCATCCATCGCGGTTTCTAGTTTTAGAATCAGACCCTCCTGTAGACAGTTTTCTATTACGTATATGATGCCAATATAATTTCAAGTAAAGGATCGGTAATATAAACAATTTAAAAAAATCGTGTCTTAAGTCGCCAACGTAAGCACATTTGTTATTATTTGCATATATGATCAATATACATGGCATAAGACCCATAATGTGTTCCCAATTTTGAAACTATTCGTAAATAGCTGTATCATGATATTATACTATTAAGTAAAAAGACAACCGTATTTGCGGTGTAGTATTGCATTTGTACTTTTTAAAATTGTTTAATGCAAACTCATTTGTTTTATGTGTTTTTCTATCTGTACCCATAAACCCCATAAAGGCAGATAGGTTTTACAAGCCAGAGTGTAAAGGTCAGGTAGGTTTTACCTCCGATAGTAAAATAATATATATAGCTAGATTGGGGTGTATAGTAGTTTCAAAAGTGCACGCTCCATTCACACACGGAAATAAACATCGTTGATATGTTATCATGGTTTTGACCTTTACTTTACGCGTAAAGAATATATGTCTAATTTAATGTTTGCAATTCAGATAGCAATGCACGTCTATTATGTAGCTAATAACACATTTTATTGGCGTGTTTCAGTTTTAAGGAGTCAATACACTCATAAATTCGAATAAAGACACATCTTGAGTATTGCTCTGTGGTATGGTTGTCGTGGTGGAATTCATTTGCCGATACGGTAGTTTGTTCAGCACATATTAATAACCATTACTATATGGTTATATAGTCGCCTATTCTTGTGAACACTTGCTTTAATACTTAGCTTTGTTATTGTTGTTGTTGCTGCTTTTATTTACAGGGCAACATTTATCTGATCTTCATCAGTCTGTATAACGTTTTTGTTTTTTGAAAACGTATTCGAAATTAAAATTTTGTAAAATGAACAGATGGTCGGTCAGTGGGAATTGTTCAATTAATTAAGTTAGTAATTTGCACATGAGATTAATTATATGCACCATGATTTAGTAACATGGTAATGCATTCTTTTTACCGGGGAATATATGTAATACGTAGGAACAGGAACATATGAATCGAACAATGTTTAATGAGTTTACTGAAACTGAAAGCGTCGGCATCGTTAACTTATTCCACAGTGCGATTCAATGTGATGCTAATTACGATATTATAATTAATGAGTTTACTGAAACTGAAAGCGTCGGCATCGTTACCTTATTCCACAAAGCGATTCAATGTAATACTAATTACAAGATTATACCTGATTGGTTACCCAGGCCTAACACCAAACCGTAAGACCAAGCAGAGAGCAGCTTATGTATTGGAGTACCAAATTCTGCCTTGTATATGTTTCGACTCAACTGAAATACTCCATAGGGACATAGTAGCTAAATGTATCTAGAACAGCCCTAAATATCTGCAATCCAACACATCGCTATGGGGAGGATTCGAATAACACACTTTTTTCATATCATGCAACGTAAATTATGTAGGCTGCGATTATTAAATCTATGACCTTGTCCATTGAATAGCCACCATGCTGAGTTAACAGTTCACCTCGGGAAAGTTAATATCCACTCTACACATTCAAACACAAAGCATATAAAGATAAAGACGAGACGGAAGGAAGCTCGAATATTGAATAAATACATATATGCACGAAAACTGAATTGGACTCCTACCGGCATCTATAATTCGTGTTTACTACTGCGTAGCCTATGGTATTCATCCGTCATGCACGACAAACACGTTGTTGTCTCAATAAAAGATGAACGATATTGTTTCTTTGACAATGACAAATAGCACACCAGGAAACTGTTAGTTATTATTAACTACTTATGTATAATCGATATTAAAATGCACAATTATTGAGCTGCGTGAAAGGACTGTTCACGACCGTGTTTTATTTACAGCTACAATCGATAAAAGCATTGTTTCAAAACAATTTTTCGAAGCAGGGCAGCCGACTCCGACATGTTGGACGCAACCAACAGAAGCCGTCTCGTTTAGTTTGAACACTTATTTGGTCTATTTCGTACTAGCTTCCAAGATTGGAACAAACACACTTTCTCTATCGACCCAGCTAATTCCTAATAACAACTGATGTGCTGTGTCGCCTTATTCCACGCACACAGCCAGAAACCTAAGAAAAGTTGGGGGTCACCAGCCTTATTTTCGGGAAATTGAAAGTCGCCATTTTTTCACTATTAAAATGCCTTCACCATAGGTTCCTATGGCAGAGGTATTATGCAAGATTAGGCTGAAAAATCATATTTTGTTAAGTAATGAAGGACTGTTTTTTGTAGGACACGTTTCTCAAAAAACTTAACAGTAACGCAAAATAATGATATTTCATTGTACTATTAGCTTCATGATTGTACATAATAAACTAATGAACATTGTCATGCGATTTGTGGCCAATATTGTCAACAATTATAACACTCAGTCGACCCTGTGCACGCAATAAAAACCCTGTGTTCGAGGGGTCGATAAAATGTAATGTAAGTTTGGTTTGAGTTGGCTGCATGGTCGTGTCGGCTTGTTCGTATATACTGGCGGAAAATAACTATGAATCCGCAACCCAATTTTTGTTTAACACGTCTTGTACTAGAAATACCATGTTTGTCAGACGGTCAGATTTTTACACAGTAGCTTGTGTTCTACACCAAGTCATGGCATGCATTGGTCTGTTTTATACATGTTGTCTTAAAGAAAATTAGGACGACAATTCAATAAGTTAGTACTTGATTGGTCGTTACCGCATTGTTCATGGTTGGTATCAGATCATATACATTTAGAAAGCCACGTGGTATCGCTTCAAATCAACTTATGTTACTGATGGTGTACATGGAATTGAACAAATGATCACACGCCGGTACGATGTAATTAATTAGTAACAATTACCGTACTATAATTTCATATTTCAAATTAAAATTAATTTAATTATTTATTTAATAAATAATCCCAAACAATTAATACACCCTGTACAAGGACAATATATAATTGCATATAGCAAGACATATCGCACATAAAGTAGACAAATATTTACACACGTTTGGAATGTAAAATTTAGGTAAGTAATAGATATAGCAAAGTCAATTGACTAATTGAGAACAAATTATTATAACAATTTATACAAAGTTGAAGTGGTGAGGATTTAATAAGATTAACCATGCACGCATTTGATATGTTTATATACGTAGTTCAAATAATTAGATTGTGTATAAGGTAGATGTAATCTTACAATATATACGATGACGATACATATGAAATCATCCTTTTTGTCATACAGTGTATTATATTGTGTATTTCGTTTATAAAGATAAACTTTCTCATAGATTCATTTTATCGTTATGGGACCGGTATCTGCCACTCCGTGACCAATGCAATTTTCATTCAGTGATACAAAATATGATCCCTTGACGATAATAACTTGAATAGAGCCGAGGAGTACTCCATCGTAAATCATTCTATACATATGTGTATTGTACTTTTTCTAAAAAAGAGTTTTATAGTTCTGTGATTAGTTTTTCGCAACAGATGTACGCAAGAACCTCTTTTGGGAGTCATAATTGTTATATTCTGACAATATTTTGTATTTGGGCGAGGGATACAAATTTTCCTAAAGATATCAAGCAGTAGATTGGATCTTTGAAAATTTTGAGTTTGTTTCAAAGACGTTATTTTGAATATGTATCATAATAGTTGGATCAATAGTTACAAGTATTATACGATTATTTTTTTATATGAAGTAGGTGGCATATTGTAACAAACTATATGAGACTACCGCGTTAAATCCAGTATACAATACACACCACTAATAAAAGCAATGACTAATTCACATTCATGTGAACTATAAAAAAATTATCTTGAAGAGTATATTGCAAACTGAATTGAATACTGAAATGGATTTTCAATACGGATTTGCGGAATATGTAACTGTCGAGTTGCGGTGTATGATATTTTATTCATTTATGAGATAACACTCATATTTGAAAACCCCTATTATTATTTCATCCAACTGTGACGAATGGGTCTCGTACATTGCCGCTATATGACAAAACAGTCCTTATATTAAACATAAGCCGGATCGGAATAGAAAATAGAAATCTAGCATCTTATTCAAAAAATGTTTGTACGAACAGCCACAGTGACGCCATCAACTTTCAGCCTATCAACTGCATCATTTAATCCGGACGTGATAACCAGCAGTGGAGAAGATCTATGCCGGTCAGGCAACATCGAAGAAGACATTGACCCATTTGGTTGCTATGGGAACTACACATCATCAAGTGGAGTCATCAAATTCCCTTTAAGCGATGAAGATGATTATCCCAATAATATGAACTGTATATGGGTGATTTCCGTCAGTCAAGGTGGGTGCATGCAAGTGTTTAGTCAAATTATATTGCACAACTTTCTGAATACATTATGTGTTTTGCTGGGTTAATATATAAACATTTTTTTTTATATTGACACGTGACAGGTTCTCGGATACGATTGACATTTCCTCGTTTCGATATCGAGGGTGTCAATAAATGTATGCCCAATGATGAAAACAATTGTCGATATGACGAGTTGAATATTTATGACGTAATATCCGACACAGAACAAAATAAATTGCTACATTGGTGTGGAAACGAGCCACCTCATAAGGTAATTATGCACGCATTTGATACTAGATACAGGTCTTCTTCAATTAATCATCAGTTATGAATAACAGTGTAGCAAAAAAATCGTAAATGTCAATGATCAGGCATCTGAGGAATGTGTCTGAAGCATGTAATGGGTAAAGCATGAACTCGCGATGGTTACGGCGAGCAATGAGCTAAAAGGCGTGACGTTTATGTACCGTAACCACCAAATGACTGTGATTTAACTAATGTGTACCATGTTTTTCGCGAATTTGGTATCAAATTGTTGTGAATACGCGTGGTTTAATTTGTAGTCAATCGACATGAAATGTAAATCACGTCGAATTTGGATTTGTTTGAAACTTTTAGTTTTTTCGCGTTACATTTGGGACATTCGATTATAAGCAATCGTGATCAGCATGATATTGCTATGTTAGTAATATTATTGTTATGACTGTACCCAATACTACGCTTATTCAGGAACTGACGATGCCTTAGTATTGAGTGAGCAAAAGATTGAAATAAAATGCACTTTAAACCAAAATAGAAAACTCGTCCTAAAGAAAATCGAAAAATGGTTCAGTGACGTAGTTTTATTTTTGTTGTTTTTAAATTATGTAAAAATAATTACTAAATACTACAACAAGAAAACATATATTTTCAATGTGTTACATTTATTAAATACTACTTTCGAATACAAGCATTGAATCAATAAAACATCCTCGGAAAACAAACACTTCTACCGCATGTGGTGCACTTTTTACCGGTGAACAAAAGAAGGCGCAAAACATACAAATGTGTGAGCAGCGATGATGAGCACTACGGTCTAATCTGTGGTAGTTCAAGCACATATAATGCGAGGAATTGTTTACAAGTACAAGGCACGTTTTCTGATTCAAATATTATGAGGTTATTACGAGGATACCTCAAAGTATGCACGAAGACAGTACAGCGGGAGTATCGACCGTCGCGCAGCGATGTCGATGTGGCGGCGTACTGTCTGAGTGCAAAATTTGAGGTATCCTCGTAATAACCTTACTATTGTGCATCTTTTTCTACCAAGAATACATCATGGGTATGCCGAAATCTAAAAAGTTTAGAACAGAATCAGCGAATTTCTTTGTGTGGAATCCGGTCAAACCTTAGTGGCAGTCATGTTTGTTTTTATTATTAGAGGACGCTTACGCGCGTAATCATTCAATATTTGGAATTCGCATTTTCTAATATGGTAGGATGAAAATACCCCGTAAAATACCGCAAAATTACGGCACGCTGTAACTTATGGCGTTACGGTGACAGTTGTATAATAATACGCATAAGAACTGTGTGTATGTGACTCGATATGCTAACTAATTACACATTCGCTGCTATATGTTTTCTTCAAGGACATAATCTCAGATGGCAATATGATAATAATCAATTTTCTCAGCGACGACTCTGTACGTAAAGCTGGTTTTCATTTAAGCTATGACGAAATAAGTAAGTACATTGATTAGTTAGATAAGTCGTCCTATTATATCAAGTAGTAACCCATTTATATTAGATATTGTAATTATTTGTATTTGTACTTAAAGCGGAGGAGTCGTCACCTGCGCATGCGTCAGATGGCCATAGCGTTTCATTGTTTACAAACAAGCGTCTGTTATCGTCGCTTGGGACTCAATTCCCAAGCGTGCGTAGGTGACGACCCTCCCGCTTTAAATATTGAAGTTGCACATCCTTAAAAATTCTTTATAATACTAATGTCACAAAAGGGGCAAATGATATTTGACAGTCAAAGGTAGAAGCCTACCCATAAATGATGTTACCTAGGACTGTCTAATTTGCAATTTATTGTAATCATTGATATATTATAACATATAACTCAATGAACATTGTCATACGATAAACTTCCTCAAATATGGGCTTTTATCTTAAATGATATGTATCACATAATTTTAAAAGAAAATTAACCTAAATTTTGAAGAATTTAGTTAATTTGAATTGTTCGAATCATCCTCAACAAAATCGATATATTCATTTTTATCAGGTATCGATGCCAAATGCCCAGATTCGTTCGGACACTTGTTGCAGCCATCCTATCGAGAAGAACTCTGCTTCCATGATCATGCGCTGTACATTGATACCAGTTTGCGCATGCCCTGCAGCGGCACTGTGACTGGCTGGGAAACCTTCACGACAAACTTGAATCTTGGGAGTCAGTTGTCAGTGGGTATTTATAGAATGACCTCCGACCCCTGGATCTTTACCGAAGTTGGGATGAATGATATAGCGGTAACTCTGCTAATGCACAACGCCCAACAGGTCGTCCCGATAGAACGGAGAAAACAAATAGAATTTCAAAAAAACGACTTTATCGGTGAGTACAACAGTTCCATATAACTGATGTAGAATTAATTATTTGTGGGAAATGGATATTCTATGTAGTATTTGAGGTAAGGGGCGCGCCATTACGACAGTGTCATTATCGCTGTGAATAGTTGGTTATACGCATGAGAGTAACCCATCTGTTAGTTGGGCGGAGTCTGTGATGTTTACTAACCCTGTTTAATTCACTTCTACTCCGAAGGATTTGAAATCAAAGGTCAATCGTCCATTGCTCATACATATCACCACCAGTGCATGACAGATAACTTTCTTTACCGAATTGACGGTGATTATGCAAATAACGCGAGTTTTGACCTACGTTCTGCCCACGTGACCACATCAAACGCGGTATTTGCCATCCGGGCTACATTTACCGAGAGTAAGTATTCATGAAATGCAATATTAGTGTGTCTTATGTATACTTTAAAATATATATCAGATTTAACCAGATATACAGGCACATTGTAGCTTGAATAATTCAATAACATCATCACATAGCACGGGAAACAATTAATATTTGCCGAGGCAAAAGAAAGTAGAAACACTACCATGAACTTCTAATTAAATTTGTTTTGCTATATTTATTATGCTAGGTTGTGATTTGGACAGTTTTTCTGGGTGCGGTGGGTTACGTAATCTCCAAGATCCATCTTGTGGTCGTTATTTTGAAAGTATAAACTACCCGGAGCACTATATTGGTGATGTCACATGTTCCTGGGACATAGCGGTTTCGCAGGGAGCTTACGTCATGTTGAACTTTGTGACCTTTGACCTACAGCCACCAGACAATGACGAGCTGTGTTTGGATTACGTCAGTGTTTTTACTGTACATGAAGGTAATTGACCTCATCATTTTACATTCAGTTGCAGACATCATGAATTATTCGGCGACACATTTGAAAAGAAAAATTAACTACCTGTATAATATGTTTTGCAGAAAGCTTGACAGAACTTGTCAGATACTGTGGGTTCGGGGCGAAGACGTTAATGGCGCCAAGTGATAAAATCCATGTCAACTTTGTATCAGATTCCTCGGGTCATTACCCAGGATTCCGTGCTGTGATAGAAGAATGTGGTAAGCGACCTCTATTTTCTATTTCGACTCGCCTGCTGCTCGGTATACTTGGACCTCTCTTGGGTATCAAGCATAAAGTATCAAACGGGATTCAAACTGCATCTATTTTGCGAACTTATTTATTGATAAAAACATATTTTTTTTCAAATCGTCAGGCAGCACGCGTCGTGTATGTCCCATATAGAAGACGACGTGGTATTCCGATCGTGTGTTTTAGTTGGGCTATAACATTTACACAATAGTGTTTTTAGATGAATCGGTCATTATTACCAACAGGTTGTGGATGTGATTTGACCGTGAGTGTATCTGGCCAGTATCTCCAGTCTCCATCAACCGCATTGGCTGTTATAAACGACCCTATGATGTGTACATGGCACCTACGGCTGTCTCGTGCTGATATCGATCTTTATGTCGTCTTGCTTCACTTAACAAAGGTAAAGCTAGACAACACCGATAGTTGTCACAATTTCATCCTCGTGGAAGACGTATCTGGTGGTGAGAAGAAGACACTGACGAAGATATGTGATATTTCTGACGTCACGCAACTTGGTTACCAGTCGTCCGGTCCTGAAATGTTTATCTCATTCAAGGTAGTTTCCGGAGGCTTTCTTGAAAATCATTTCCAAGCTGTGCACCAGGAAGTCGAAAAAGTAATGCAATGTAAGTACTATGCTAAACGGTCTACAATTACTCACCCATCGATACACAAAACCACCCATCCGTTCATTCATCATCATTACTCGTTCGTACGTCCGTCCGTCCATCCATTCGTCTATTCATCCATTCACATGCCCACACATCCAACCATTCATCAACCCACCCTTCCATCCACCCCCCACACAGACACCCATTTATCCATCCACTATTTCGTCTAATATTTGCATATTGCTTATTAGCATATTGTACTAGTACGCATGCGCTGAATAAAAAGATGCTCCGGCACTTCTTGAAGTTTGTGTCATTCTTCCTGCAGTCCTTACTTAGCAAGCGTGTCCGTGTTAAATACACAGTCAACGCATCGTATACATCGTTTTTTTGAGTAAGGTGTCCGTGTCAACAAGAGACGGAAGATTAAATTCGTGTTTACAGTGTCGTCTGGAAGCAGAGCTCCGGCGCAAGATCTACCGATCGTCTGTAGTAACTTTTTGTCGTCTGTCACTGCCAGAATTCGTCTGAATCACAGGATTTAGGACATGGACACTGTAAAAATCAGTCGGCAGATTTAACGTAACGAACATTGTCATGAATTTAATTTTCAAAGGTGAAAATAACGAAGTCCTGGCGAATTTTGTAGCGACATTTCGGTAATTTTTTGTCAGGTGAAAACGACTTGGCTACTGGAGATGCTTATCTGGAAACTGTCTGTCCTTTCGATAATTCGTAAGAAGACTTTTATTTCTTACATTGATAGGTTGAAAATGTTCTTCGTTTCGAATGATAACCGAGAAGAAGATTTTAAGTCGGCGCTGTAGTGTATTCCGCGTATGACTATCAGTAGAATACAAAATCAATCAGGCCAGTAGGTAATAGAAAATTGTGACAATTTAATCCAAACAAAACATAATAATTATGACAGACTCCAGTTTGATTAGATTGTCACAGCACATGGGGTATGATTTAGATTTTACACTGCCTAACTATGCTGCATTTCTTAGCTTGCAGTGATATCTTCGTCGACAGTGAGAACATGACTGCTGTTTTGAAAGTTCCGCAGAATTCTGGTCAGTATGCAAATTACATGAACTGCACGTGGGACATTGAACTAAATGTCACTGGTGAATTGAGTTTCTACTTTGAAGAATTCAGTCTGGAGCCAGGTGCGTATTTAACGTCGCTACAAGTCACATGTGTACATTTGAGTGTCAGATTTGTTTTGTAATTGTGGTGGAACTACCTAGTCGTAATTTTCGTCAATATAGCTTTTCAGCAAGTCGGGTCATTTAGCGAAAACATTGTGATGACGCATATGTAAGTGAACAATGTCGTTAAAATAATCAACGTTGTTGTGAAGTTATTTATTTTTATATACCCTATATATAAACAAGACTCTTCGCGATGGGCTTCTTTCGCGGTCAGTAATATTCACGAACATTTTTATTCACTACTTTATAAACTGGCTTGGCAATTCACACCACCAATTATACAATGTCACGGCATTTCGGCTACTTTTATCGTGGATGCTTATCCACGTGTGTGTTTCTCGATTCAATTATATTTGTTGTTGTTTAATTATAGTTATTATTTTTCATTCGTATTTACTTTGTATCGATAGACAACCATTTTCTGTATTTGTTCGTTTTCGTTTCATTCGATTCCAAGCATTATTCTCTGAGTTATGTTTGTTAGAAGCCGTTTCATGCTTCATTTCACCTCACAATACATGTATTCCTATGACAAAGAAGCACAAATCAATTTATTGTAAGCCATTTACGTAATGTTCACAAACATGCTTTTATCACAGCGAACGCAAGAGAAGTCGCAACTTTGTAGCGGATTAAGCCGAAATGTTTATTCTATAGTGACCTTCTCACATGGCACACCAATCATAGCGTTTTTCCTCCAATTTTAAAATCCGCGGTGTAATCCTATTAACCC
Organism: Saccoglossus kowalevskii; assembly: GCF_978046115.1. NCBI lineage: Eukaryota > Metazoa > Hemichordata > Enteropneusta > Harrimaniidae > Saccoglossus > Saccoglossus kowalevskii. Next base: position 41,340,114 of record NC_140645.1, on the reverse strand, counting down.
TATATAAAGGGTGTTTTAGTGCATGTTTAGTGTGGATTGTTCTAATTGTACTTTGATGCCAGACTTGTCTTCCGAAATAAACGACGTATTACAGTCTACCATAGTCTCTTGTTTTACCATTACACAATCACAGTGCTCACATTCTTTTTTGGACCTGATCGAATGTGTGCGATAGACAGTCACAACTTTTCCAGGAAATCCAGAATCACTCGATAATTTTGTTTGCTTTATTTACATTTGATCTAAAATAAGCAAAATGATACAAGTTTTACAAGAACGGCAAAACACTCACCTACACGTAACGAACGTCAGCGCCCGAACTCCTAGAGTCGCGAGAACACACAAACTGAGATCGATGAAGTTACGCGTACGCGTTCCCGTACACGTACAAATCTTAATCACTCTATTATGTATGTATTACTTTCTCACTGAATTGATTATGTACTGAACCACATTTGTGTTCTGTGCATATTTGTTTTGTGTAAATACAATTTGTAATTCGTGTACACCGGGGATTGTACTAACAAATTCGATCGGGATATAATACCTAAAGCCTCCAATGTATGCGCTGGTTTAAAGGGCGGCAGTCGTCGCGCCGCGTCCCGTTCGATATGGGACTCACAGCGACGTATACAACGCGTGTAAAATACATTGTTTATTTACATGAAATTCTAACACGCGCTGCGCGACGACCACCGCGCTTTAACCTCTGTTTATGTATATCTTTCAGATAGTGTACATACACAAAACTGCGTGCATGATTACATTGAAATAGTTGTAGAAGGACAAGGTGTCGGTCGTTATTGTGGCGACAGTCTGAGGAAAGAATTGTTGATAATCGAGTCCAGTAAGGCTACCATACATATGTACACAGATGCAACCGTTGTTGATGTTGGTTTTACGTTGTACGTAGTAGAGAATTACCACCACCCTACAACAGGTAACATAATCCTTGAAGATGTATGCCGAAGTTCGTGGTTGGAGGAATGTCATTATTCTATCAATACATATAGTTATGTAGGTGAATATTTGGCGAACATTGATCGGCAAAAAACATGGAAAATATGTGGGAAAACATGTTTGTTTTTTTACAATATTCGACTTGCATATTTTAAATTGGGGTTATAATTTTTAGTATGCAGTGAAACAAGGAAATTGGATTGCTCCACTGTATGACATACTTGTATTAACTACCACGAAACTAGCAGTAATCGCATCATAATTAATCGATATCCTAATTGATAATGGTGAATTGAAAACACAAACCAGGCGACTGACAACTAGTTAACAAATTCATGACAGAAAAACAAAAACTAACTGACAGATAAAGTATGTCGCATTTATGTATGTAATAAATAATACATACATATAATAATAATGCGTTATGAACAAAAAAATATTGAATAAAGTTTGCATTGAAGCAAGCATTCTCTTCAGAAAGGGAGTGTCGCATACGACTTATTTACCACTTCCGTGTCACTGAGAATGTTCTAGAACCGTACTGTGTCTGGGTGGAATATTCTATATTTTTTAGAAAATGGTTGAATAGGTAATAGAACACTGTAGGAGGCAATAGAAGGTAATGGAACATTTTAGAAATTTGTAGTAAGTTCCAGACTCATTATGTATGCTGATCTATTTATAGACAGTGGGGGTATATATAGGGGAGTTGTTCAGCACTGAGTTCAGATAGGAGATCTCGTTGAATTGTATTGGAGTTTAAGTAATTAGTTATTGGAGTAGTGGAGTTTTACCGCGTTATTGTACTTGATGTTTGCAGAGTATAATAATACCAGTACCAGTTTAAACCTCATCTGTTGGCTCCGTGTTCGTATTTTATCATCGCCGCCAGGGAAGTCTTTCTGTTACTGTTGCCATTTTGGTATTTGAACCATCACACCTGTACTATACGAATTACGGTAATATTACGTTGCGTGTGACAGGGAGCTTAATAATTATTTATAATATAATAATATACATTTACTCGCTTTCAGACCCTTGCCTTGCTGAGCACGAATGCTCGCACATATGTGTCAAAGACAACTATGGCTATCATTGTTCATGTCCAAACGGCTATTTCATCAGTGGGACGAATAAACATGTGTGTGAAAGTAAGTTTTAAATAATAATGATTGTTGAATATAATATTGCAAAATGTTGTTTTGAACCATAAGAATTCTAATTCCAATTTATTTTTTATCGTTTTTTCCCAAATATCAGGTATATGTCTGAGAATGTCTACCTCCTTTGCATATCCAAACTTAACGAATACGAACAAAGCATGCGTGTTTATATTGGAGGTCAGGAAAAACTGGCACGATGCCAAAGACGAATGTTCTCATCGTGGCGGCGACCTGTTCGATCCTCGAACTGTTAATGATATTGTAAGTGTGTTTGTAATTTCTTTATACGTTCTCACAAGTTATAGTTTGTGTGGTCATTGAAGTGTTAAATTTTATGTGATTGCAAAACGGAAAACTGAACAATAATAATAAATGATATCTCGAATATACCACATACTAAAGGATTATGATTCTTTTTTTAATAGGGTGATTGGATTGCTAATCAGACTGACATAAACGAGTTCTGGATTGGTGATACGACGAATGACGTCACAATATGTTCAATTTTATCCTTTTCTGGTGAACCTCTACTTTCAATCAAATCATGTGAAGAGAACTATGCGTCGCTGTGCTATTTACGTGAGTAGCGTTGGTCTGCACTCAAAACTGATTTGCGCAATAGTTGAATATTTTAAGTGAACGAATATACTTGATAACGACACTATATCTATGTAGAATGACATGTGTTCTCACGTGTCAACTAAACTGACTTTCCTACGATACAGTAGAATATCTGTTTCTAAATAGTATATTCCAAGTGAGCTAACCATTACAAACGCGTAATCGTAAAAACACTTTGAACAGACAAAGAGATTCTTGTTATCAGTTCACAGTCATTAATTACATGGAATGTCTGAAAATATTCGGAAAATTATAGTTAAACACAAGTAAGCAACAAAATAAATTCAGTGGTCCGAAAAAATAATATTTAAAAATTGTCCATACTTATTTTGTTTTCGGAAGCAATACTCTGAGCGAACGTGCTTTAATTCTCTGATAGCTTACAAGTTGTATCAATTCAATTAAGTAAAGGGTAACCAGACTTGTTTTCTTAGCAACAACACCTTCAAAAAACAGGATAAAAACTGAGATTTTTTCTTTGAGAAGTTTGAAATCGAAGCTGGATTATAGTACATATATGCTTCATTAAGCAAGAAAAGTTGTTTTTACAAATATTTTCTAATATCAAATACCTCTTATTTTGTGAATCAGAATAAAAACAATCTGGGACTTTTTATAGTCAATTATAAACAGACGTGTAATACGTTCTTAGAGATAACTATTATACTTAGAATCTAGAGATTATCGAACTTGTCAATCTGTTGTGTAATAATATGTGACAGTGCATCAATGACGTCTGATGCGTGACCTTTGTGTGACTGTCAGGAATACATTATTTATTGTATGATGTTTTGTCTTATTAGGTTATCAGAGGAGTTCGTGTGAAGGTCGTCGAACGTTGACCGCCCCTTTCGGTATAATAGAATCGTCAATATACTTTACGGATACATCTTGTAGTTGGTTAATACAAGGGCTTGAAGGAAGTCAACTGAGGTAACTTCAATAACTCAAATCATAGTAACAGTCATTTTGTGACGAGATTGTCAGATAACATAAACTATCAACTTATAGCACACTGTCTACTTTTGTCAAAAAGCGTTCAAACCGACCACATATTATTCTAATCAATTTTGCGAATCATAATTGTGCTCATACAAAAATATTCAATCAGTATTTGTCCGTTTGTCAGTTTAAAATGAACGTTTTATTAAACCCAACTAACCTGACCCTTTTAGTGCCAATGTTTCCCCTTGTTTAAATTTGGGTAAATTTGTTCACATTTCTTGTCATTTTCACTGAATTCATTCTTAAAGCAGGGGAGTCGTCACCTGCGCATGCGTCAGATGGCCATAGCGTGTTATTGTTTACAAACAAGCGTCTATTCACGAGCCTTTGCGTTCTTAACTTGCGTTGTTATTGTCGATTGGGACTCAATTCTCGCGCGTGCGCAAGTGACGGCCCTCCTGCTTTAATTTTGGGCCAAACAAACGAAGTGTGACATTGCTTCTAGTTTAAAAAAAAATTAAATTTTATATGGAAAAGAGCAATCTATAAATGCAAATATTTTGTATGTGGTGCCTAAAGTTGACTTCAGCGCTCAATAATAAATGTTTCATCTTATTTAGATTACTGTTCACCAAACTCAAACTACGATGTGTATCGAGCACAGTGTGTGTTGATCACGTGACCGTATATGATGGTAACACTGACTCAAACATGATTGGTCAGTATTGTGGGATGCTCGACTACGAATTAGAAGTTGTGTCTACGTCATCCAATCTGTATATTGTGTTTGTCCCTGGTATGTTCGACGAAGACTTCCAGCATGGTGATTACGGTTTTCAGGCGCTTTATCAATTGACAGGTAATTCACCTTACAGATTCAATCCAAATTGATCAACATAAATTGCACCAGTGATGTAAAAAGCTCAAAGAAATCCATTAACTTCCAATTGTTGTTATATATTTTACCATTTTTTATTGGCATTTCATACTCACAGCATGTCAGCTTTGTCAGCTAAATTTTTAAGCGATTTCGATCTCGACGTACGAGTTCTGATCTTTCCAGTTGCTAGGATACCACGCGTGAGATATTTTTATTCGTGGATATCACGCAATATTTGTTATGAATTGTTGTGAGAAAACATTCAAATATTCAAGTTTTCGACCATGTGACTTTGAGTAAACTTCGTTATTTGTCCCGTTTGGCGTTCTATTACAGATGATTCAGTTGGCGTGAGCACGTCGGGATGTGGCGGACCGGGTTATGTTACCGGAATGCGAGGAACAATAACATCTGGGGAATACCACTCATACAGCCGTTGTCAGTGGACGATACTTGGAGAAGTAGGAAAGTTCATTTCTTTGAAATTCAGGAATTTTCACTTAGCGAAAACAGAAGGCAAGTGCATAGACACGGTGAGCATCTACTCCGGTTACCATAGTGATTACAGAGAGATGGTTGGTGAATTCTGTACCGAACAAGCTTTAACAATAATCATATCAGAACCAGTTGTTGTAATCAGACTCAAAAGTGTGAGGGCGCCCGTCAATAAGGATGAGAATAACAATCATGGACCTAATAATAATGACGAAGATGAAGAGGAGGAAGAAGATTTAGGACCTTATCGTTTTGATTTGGATTATGAAATTGTTGGTTAGTAACATGGTACATATTTGAAAATGTTGTTTAATTATTAAATTATGCTATATAATATGTGTCGGTGTAAATAATGATTGTGAACGTACCTCTTTGTGCAGATTGTCCTGGTTGCGATCACGTCTTAACAGAATGTACTGACGTCATTTCCTGCGAGTCTGAACAATGTGGGATGATTGCATTCACCAATTATATCGAACAACTTCCGACGTCTTGGTATTTGATTGGTCCAAGGGGTAACTACGTCAAGATTACTATCCCGGCCGAACAATTCCAGGTTGAACCTAGTGATAACGGAGTTGGCTGCCAAACTGATATGCTGGAAATTCTGGACGGAGATTCAACCGGTGAAGTGATTGGACAGTTCTGCAACATCGACCCACCTCCCGATATAATTTTATCGAGCAAAAATAAAATGTTCATCCGTTTCTTCACCGAGTGGGAAGAATTTGATAAGACATTGTTCCTTTTGCAGTTTGAGTTTCTAGAATACCAGTCGAGTGGAAATCAGGGAGGTGGTGAAATACGCATAGGTGAGATTTTGTGATCTACCATATATGGTCATCTATTGTGTCACCTGCATGTCTTCACGTACATGTGTATTTTTCACATATAATGTAATTACTTCGTCAGGTGACTGCCCAGACAATGATTGGAGCTATTACAATGACAAATGCTATGTATTCATCCAAGAGGATAAACCGTTAACCTGGAACCAGGCAGAGCATCGCTGTGATCAACGAAATAAAGGCAGCCATCTTATTAGCATTGGGGACAGGAAAGAAATGATATTTATACATACAATGTTAACTACAAAATGGCTGAGTGAACTGCCGCAGATATACATAGGTATGCCAGACTGATTTGTCTACAACTTGTTATTATACGAGACATAGACTGATTTGTTCACAACTTGTTATTATACGAGACATAGACTGATTTGTTCACAACTTGTTATTATACGAGACATAATAATCACGTCAAATGAATGAAACATTTTTACGTACAAACACGACAGAGACATCAATAAACGATCGTCAGCCTCAGCAAGTTGTATATGGTTTGTTTCTATTGAAATTTCAGGTATATCCTGGACATATCATTACAATAACATTTCTACAACTGTAACAACGCATTATACTGCTGAAACTAGCGCATTTATACGTAGGGTTTGAGCACACTCTCTCTATAGAATAATGACCGTGACCTCTTGATGTATTAGCGCCATCCCACTACATCACATATATGACAAAAATATTTGTTGTACTATTCTACACTATAGGATTGACAGATCGTGAACGAGAAGGAACATACAGATGGAGTGATGGGAGTCCACTTAGTTATGCTGACTGGTAAGTGCGACTGTGTTTACAATGTATTGCCACTATACTTATATACATATATTGCAAAACAGTGTTTGATTTGATTTTGACACTAACGCTTTTCAATATAGACACAGTCGTCGCAATGCGCGGTGTTCGATGTGGGTCCCATGCGACCTATGTACAACGCGTGTATGATACATTGTAAGCGTTGCGCGACGTTGCGATTTAAATAGAACAACGCGAAACGGGATGAGTTTGTAACCAAAGGGCGGTGGTCGCCGTGCCGCACATGTGCGACATTTGTGTCACATGGCGCGACGACCACCGGTCTTTAAAAACCGAAATTACTAAAGGGACAGTAATTTATTTGATTTTGTGAAAAGACACAATCACATGACCAATTTACGTAAGTTAGTTAGTATAACTGGAAAATGTTTGCATAGTCCTTTCTCCTTTCTTCTTATACGCCATTGTTTACATAATTATACTCTTTCTTCCAATATCGTCGCATAGTGCAGCTATTTAGTCTCTCAAATAACAAGTGAGAAAGCACCAACACAACACCATTCTACGCAAGTTAGTTTCTACATCAAGAAAATGTCCGTATATTCCTCCCCTTCTTCTCATACGTCTAGTTTGTTTGTCTTTTATTTCCAACATGTCCACGATATATATCCATTATATTAATCGTAATGTCTTAAATAAACATGGAAATTAGCGTTTCTTCATCGATATACCTCTTCTCAGGGGCCTGAACGAGTACGGTACACAACAGCCATCGGGTGGTAGTTATGAAAACTGTGCCATGATAGATTTATCCAATTACTATTCAACAAGTCACTGGCAAGATGTACCTTGTGCTTCAGATAAGCTATCTCAATATATATGTAAAACCGAAGCGAATATACAGGAAGGTATGTAGTTTATAAGTTTATAAGACGGGAACATGTGTGTAGTATTGCTGTTTGATACTATATGAAAACGCTGTTTCTGTAGCACACATATAAGTTCGACATCTAACAATGATTTTTTTACCTCCATGATCACACTAATCGCGATTCTGAGCTTACGTCATGATTGTTTACAGATTATGACGTCACACATGAGACCACAACTTTATCTATGGTTAACAAAGGTAAGCTTATTGTTTCAAAATCAGTTCAACATTACTCAAGATCACATTTAGTTCACGTGACCTTTTCATAATCATTTGTTGAATATTCACCGTTCCCAGAATAAAATAGGCGATGAATCGCGCGTGATTGTGACGTCAGGAATGCTATAATAATAATAATAATAATAATAATAATAATGATAATAATAATAATAATAATAATGATAATAATAATAATAATAATGATAATAATAATAATCTTTATTGAAACCGTATCCCGGAGTGGGATCTTAGTTGAAAATACAATAAAGTAATACAAAAAAGATAGCAAACAAACAAACAAACAAAAAACACACAAGACAATCAAAGACAATAGAAAAGAAAAAAAAAATTAAATTATTTGGTGGTTGGTTGAGGCATCTGGCATTTTAAGATTTTTTCTTGTCGTAATTTGAAACAAGTGTGGATGAATTTTCCTAGTTCAATGATTGTTTTGTCATTTTTAATTTTTAGTATAGTTGTAAGTTTTTCGTCATCCTTCCCCAAGTTGCTTATATTGTATTTAATATTGTTGATCATGATTTCTCGTTCCTTCTTGTATAAATCACAATTGAGAAGAAAATGTTTTTCGTTTTCAATTTCCTGTTTGTCACAAACTGGGCAAATTCGGTCCTCCGCTAAAATGTTATTATATCTGCCCCTTTCGATTTGAAGGGTATGAGCACTTATTCTGAGTTTTGTCATAGCTGCTCTATGATTTGGATTTTCGATTGTGGTGAGATATTTTTCATATGCAAATTCTGTTTTAATTTTCCTATAGGTTCGTAACTTGTTTTTGTGGTTTTTACCTATATTGTCATCGTGTAATGTTTCTGTACTATGTATTTCAAAGGATTGTTCTAGTTTGCGCGTTACTGTTTCAGTGATTTGTTTTTCATCAATAGATTTATGGTTTTCCCAAATATTTCCCATATTTAAATTTTCTAAAATTTGTTTTATGTCTGTTACCCAGTTGTCTTTTCCTTTTTTATCAAGATGTATTCCAAGATTGTAACCTTCATGATGTACTAGCGAATTTGGGTTAGAATTATTTATTTTGATCCAATATTTGATCATATATTTTAAGCTTGTTGCTAGGAGAGGATATCTTCCCAACTCTAGTAGGCTTGCCAAATTACTTGCTTTGCTATTTACTTTTAGAAGGTATTTGCAGAAATGTATTTGTACTTTTTCCATTGGTGTTGACAGATTTGCCATTAGATGCGATTTATTGATGTTCTCACTCGTCCAAATTTCACTGCAGTAAAGCATAATTGGTTTTACAATTGCATCGAACATTTTTAATTGGAATTTGTTTTGATTGGAATTAGTTTTTCATTTTGAAACATGCCTTCATTGCTCTAGCTCTGAGGTCTTCTTGTGCTCCGATGAATTTACCTGATTTGTGTAGTTTAATGCCGATGTATGTGTAGGTTTTTGTATTTTCAAGTTCCTTTCCATCAACATAGAATTTTAATTTGTCCTGTGATTTTTTTGACCTACTAAACATGATGATTTTTGACTTAGAGATATTAATATTGAGTTTCCATTTCTGACAGTAAGTTTCAAGAGAATTTATGGCATTTTGTAAGCCAGTATGTGATTGGGATAATACTACAAGGTCGTCTGCATATAGCAGACATGGAGACTTGTGTTTAAGAGACTTGGTGGGTCATTACGAGCCAAGTCTAATGATGTTTTAATGTCATTTACATAGATATTGAAAAGGAGTGGGCTGAGTCCATCCCCTTGTCTAATTCCTCTATTAATTGTGAAGCTGTCTGTTACACCCTGTTTAAGTTTAACACATCCTGTTGAGTTCAGATAAATGGATTTTATGATGTTGTAGAATTTACCTGTAATACCACTTTGGATAAGTTTCCAGAAGAGACCTAGATGCCAGATGGAATCAAAGGCTTTCTGGAAGTCAATGAAACAAGCAAACAAAGTCTTTTTGTTGCTTAGGTATTTTGTGGTTAGTTGATTGAGGACAAATAAATGGTCTTCTATATGCTATATGTTGATAACATGAAGATTGTGAATTATGAATAGATGATCGACGACCGACAAATACCAGTCAAATGGCAAAATGTTGTTTTAAAATTGTTCACATACTTTGATATGCTTAGCAGTACTATTTCTGTCAATACATTCTTAATCATTGAAACTTTCCCTTTTATTATTATAAATATTTATAAATTCCAATGGCGACTGAACCCAATCAGCCAGTCAAACAGCACAGCGCACAACGATGTATGCTAGCACTGCAAACTGCTAACATTTACTATTATATTTATAAGCACACTTTCTAACTCAACATTGTAGCGATGTAGTATGGGTAATGGAAATGCACCAACCTGTTCTGTCTTTCTTACAACAGAGTGTGAAGAATATTGGTATTTATTTGGCGAGTTATGTTACCGTCTTTATATGTCACCAGACACGGTATCGCTGAAAAATATTCGTACATTTTGCGAGGAAAATGGCGGGGGCATTGCAATAATGACATCACAACAGCTTAAAGACTTCATAGTGTTCAACATAAAATACGTGTGGACTTCAGAGAAATTACGTCCGCGATTCATTGTAATCGAGACGATGCCAGAAGATATTAATACTGATGAGAACAACTGTCAAAGCTGCTTAGGAGGCAATGTTATTTGTATCATGATGGATGAGAAACATAACTGGGAAAGAATACCTTGTACCAATGATGAGCTCGAAGAGGGAGTTGGTGTGATTTGTGAGAAAGCTACGAGAGGTAAACGTGACTATAAACTCTTATATGCTCTTACGTGGTCCATATTGCACAATGGACTATTTTTCGTTCTCCGCGAGATTCCGTGTTATGCGTAAAATGCAACATATAAATAGGACAAACAAAAGTCATAGCGTCGCAGCGACGTCAATTCAAAATCAAATCTTTCGATTTTTGTGGCAGACGTTCGGTCCGCGCCTTTCACACAATACGCGAGATCTCGCAGTGCATGTTAAAGTACTTATTGAACTCGTGCGATTCATCCAAAATAAAATAAAAACTTATTTTGTTTTATATAAAACATACATGCTATACACATTACTACCACATACTAAATATAAATTATGTAAGTTTAACATGTGTGGTGTATGCTACATCCACGAACATTTATACATCTATGGTAACATTTTAACTTGTAATATGCTAACCCCCATCTCAGACAACTAATAGTTTATTAGTTGTCTGAACTCACATTGACCACGATTATTGTGGCGAGAGAATATCAATTAATTAATTAATTTATTTATTGGGACCTATAAGTTTTATATAAAAAATCCTTTACCATAATTGATAATGAAAATATGCGGAATATTTGTTTGCATCTGAATTCAAGCCCAACCCATAGAGGGACTGTTGTGTCAATATGTTTATATATATATGCAAATTCGGCTGACAATTGGTCAGTAATCATGGTCTGCTATTGGCCTGGCGTTATGTAGAGCTGTACATAAAAGCTACAAAACCCAACATCTGCGTTTAATGTACTAGTGTACATGGAATATACATATATGTGACAGTATAGTAACGATCAAATATGGCTTCAAATATTTGAAGTAATTAAACTGCTAGTGTATACTAGTATATATTCAAAAAATGTTCACGTCATGTAGTGCTCAGTATATAAATATTCAAACCAATCATTTATTTTGATAGATCACGTGTACGTAGATTGTGGTGAGGAATATCATCAGTGTAACAATGGAGAGTGCATTTTACCAATGATGTCATGTGATGGTCACATGGATTGCAGGGACCAATCAGACGAGATGAACTGCGGTAGGTTTTTGGTACATTTGCCTAAAGGGCTTTAGTATGTCGTGTCCGTTCCACTCTGGATCTAGACATAGAATTAGCATTTACAGAAATAAAAAATATAATGTTAATTGTCGGGAATATTGATGCCGCTATCATAATAGATACTGCATCGGACTCACGATCGTATAACCCTAATTATAAGCTTACCTGAGTGTACCATAGACTCAATAGGAAGGTCGATTGATAACCTCTTGCCGAGATTAATAAACTACCGGATGTTACTTTGGTCCAGGTGTGCAGGTAGTTGCTTGTGATCGATTGGGCTGAGTTGATCTAAACGAATGTATTTGCAATAATGTTATTATGATAGAATAATGTCCGAAACATGGCGCGAAAAATATAGGATAGATCAAGGTGACAAAGTATGAATTACTTTTAAAGAAATTTGGTAGTTTATGTATGTAAAGTTGAAGTGTACTACTTGTACCAAAGAGTGAATCTCTAATGACTATGTATAATATGAATGGAGCTGGCGCCCGAACGACACCATTTGATTACAATATATATATATATACAAGAAAATAGCTTTGGTAGACACCGAGTAAGCATATACAACATGATGACGTCACGCACGTAGAATATGCTTCATGTGACAAAATGTAAAAACACAACAGTCTATGAAAAAATCTCAACTAACGGAATATCTTAACTGTCTATAAACACAAATATTTTCAGGTGACAAATGCTCCAATACGAGTTTTACATGTGATAATGGACAGTGTATATCTATGTCGTTTTATTGTGATTTCACTAAACATTGCGAAGATGGGTCAGATGAAAGTTATTGTAGTAAGTATACATTACATTACATTGTATCACGCGATAAATGTATACAATGTGCACCGTACTAACATTACACATGACATATCATTTTACGATCGCAGTCAGGTAAGTTGAGCGCATCACGTCGTCTCGGTAAAATGTGAAATAGGGAAGGTTGAAATATGGCTCGAAAAAAATACTTATACTGATTTTAGACGACGTTTCCCCTTTAACTCCCAGCCTTGCAATTTTCCCATATTCTTGATTATGATAATGTGTATTATTTATTATTAAAAATCAGTCGTGAATTATTGAAGTGAAAGAAGAAAACAGTCCCAAAATAATTACGATTTTGCAAAGAGTCATTACAACATATGGTGAAATCAGTCATTGATATGCCCCGTCAAATTCCTAGATGGAATTCGTAATGTGCAATTTTATTACATAGAAGCTAGAAGGTAATATAATAATACAGATGTTGATTTAACATCTTACTGTAGCGTTATTAAATCGCTCAAAATTACGTTTTTCGAAGTACCCTATAATTACTTTTTAGAATATTTTATACAAACAACATTTTAAAGCATTTATTTTTTAGCGTTTTAATCAAACGTCACGGTATCATGATTTGTGATGCTTTTTTTCTGAATACGTCGTAATTATGTTTTAGCAGATGCTATAATAGTAACAATAAAGCGTTCTTCCAATATCGATATCATTATTTCTGGCATAGTGAGATTTCATTTGATAACTACGTTAATCAGATGTTTACTAACTAGGTTATTGTGTAATTTGGCAATGCTATCTATATGGCAAACACATATAGAATCTGCATCTCTAAGAATATCCTTGGGCGGACATCCGGGCATTTTCATCGCCTGGCGACCATCACGGTGAAAACCGGCAAAGGCCGAAAACTTCGGATAGTTGATGAGACTCTACTGAACAGTGTAACAAGATTACCCCTAAATGTACATCATATATACATTCTGTTGCTCAGGATTACTTCGAAGTTGAGTTTGTGCTGCTTTCTCGGCTTCAGCTGTTTTCACCGGCTATTCGACCGGCGTTCCACAGCAGCTCGCGCAGAGCCCATAGCAATGCATGTTAAAGTAGTGCGCACCTTAGCAACGTAGAACGTTCTGTGACGTAGCTCCGTCCCCGAGGATATGTAATTTCTATCTCCGGCGATGAATGCAATTGTAGGAGTTCCATCACCACGTGAAATACATATTTAGTATAGCATTCTGCAACTGCATTGCATTTCAATAACCGCATATAAGACCGTATATATATATATATATATATATATATATATATATATATATATATATATATATATATATATATATATGTGTGTGTGTGTATGCCACAGTCAGTTATTTTTCTATTTTAAAGCATACCCATTGTGTGGAGCTGACCAGTTTACTTGCCAGAATGGCGAATGTCTCAATCAGACTAAAGTGTGTGACCTTTACCAAGACTGCATAGATGGGTCGGACGAAGATGATGCAGTATGTACCATAACAGGTGCGTTAAAAATTACAGGGTTGAATTTATTTTTCATAATCTTGCTTCACTTGTACTTTGATAAAAGATGCAACTAGATTGTCATGTTCCAGTTACAATGAATACAAACCGATAATTCAACATAGACCAATGATTGACAAAAATGAGAATGAAACAAAAGCATAAATGTCGTCAATACACAATTTATCATATATATAAACTTGCTAAATCTCCACATGCAGATTGTCAAGGATTCCGTTGTTATGACGACCAGTGTATTCCATCATTTGCTGTATGTGATGGCATGATTGATTGCCAAGGTACAGTTGGTGAAGACGAAGACCAGGGCTGTGGTAAGCGATGTATGATACTAGGATCTTCAATGCACTAGTAATCTTTAATAAAATAATATGTAATAACATAATATGGTTGTCGATCGCCCACCCCTACACAAAAAGGAGAATGCAAACACAATCATATACCGTACAAGTGATAAGTAATGAATGCGATTGACTTACTGATATATACTATATGGGACAGTCGTCTTGAATGAGGCTTGAAAAACGTTTCAAATGCCCCAGTGAATTGTTTGTTTTAAACACCCCGGGGAAAGCGTTCTCCGTGTAATTAGGTGTTCGTGCAAGGAATTGTTTTTACAGGAAAACGAAGGCCGAATTTAATGCTGAATCACTCGTAGTTCTTCGGTAGGCAAGATAAATTAGGACAGTAAATAAACAGTATATATCTACTTATTACCTAATACATTTTGTATTGCTGATTCGTCTTAAGTTATTATGTTATAGGTGTCTGGGTCAAGTAATACGTGACAATTCTAGTTGAAACAAGCATTTGAAATTAACATATTTATGCAGTCTGTTGAACTGTTAGCTTGCTGCTGACCATTCCTGTATCTCACTTGCAATATTTTAACATAGAGTCTCACGGCGAAGAATAACCTGCTTCTGAATTAATTAATAAATCTTCGAAAATATAGATACCACTTATTTAATTTGACTTCATTATCACACTGCACTTCATCCACCATATGCTGTATTACTATCATTTTACAGAAATATCACTGTGTAGTAATATCACTGATCTTCGATGTGCAAATCAACACTGTACAGATAGAAAGCATTTATGTATCAATGATTACAACGATATAAAGTCACGTGACTATCAGGTTGGATGCCGGGATGTCACCCATCTTCGATACTGTGGTGAGTTTATCACATGTACTTTAAAACTGATATTTTAAAAATTCGCGTTTCAGTTTTCAATTATTATATCGTTAACAGGTTTATACATTATGCAAGTACACTGGGATTGATAGGCAATGTTATCATTTCAATACAATACAATAACAAAAACGACCAAACAAACACATAAGAAAAGCTAATATTCATGTTCTATATAATATTGTAAACAACGTATATTATTCCCGACCATCACCACACACAATGCAGTAAAGCCACAAATAAAAAAATATGATTTGGACTAATGCATGGATTGAAAATCAAAATCCTATCTGCACAGAGAATTTTTTTTGAGAAATACAATTCTTTGGGGGAAATTAAAAACATGTACTCATAAGCAATTTAACAAATGCATAAACAGGATAGCAAAACAAAATGTACGGCAGCTAGGCGAACTGTAGTTATATATCTCCCTGTCATTATTAGGCTATCTAATTATCAAACCATTAATTTACATATAGACGAGGAACTTTTACTAAACGTGGTTTTCTTCGACAGATGCCTTTTCGTGTCCGTTGAATACACTGAAATGTCCGAATTCTTACTGTATACCCCTGCGTTTACGATGTAATGGAGTTGCGGACTGTCCGCGTGGAGAAGACGAATTAGATTGCGGTGAGTGGAAACATTGTTTGATATTTTTTTTTCCCGCAGTTTACACCATTATGACGTGAGATTACATACATAACCGAAAGATTTACTTTGGCGACGACAGTTTTCTCTATTGAGGCATTCGAAACTCGAGACCGAAATATGTCTCAGTCTCAAAATGTCGCAATGCAATGTGCAACACGGATATGGGAAAGAAGGATGTAAATATGATGTAAGCAACAGGTGCATTTAGGCTATTCCTCAAATGTGGTTCTTAGTAAAAGGTTAATGTTCCTAATCACAGAAAGTAGCATATCACATTTGACCTTGTAGCATTAATTTTCTTTTTCAGACTCGTTCACGTGCCCTGGGGCTTATAAATGCTTCGATGTGGAATATTGTGTACCACTATTACAGAGATGTGATGGAATACAGCAATGCAAATATGGAGACGATGAACAGTTCTGTGGTAATAATTATGTGTTAAATTTATATGAACGATCAAACGTCATCATCGTCGTTAATCGTTCTGATTACTGCATGTCAATGTTTTTTTCCAATCCTATGCCAGCACATTAAGTCTTAATTCCCATCCACTGACTTCCATTCTTCTCTTCACATCTCTTTATACTATTCCCTGTTCTTTATACTATTCCCTGTTCTTTATACTATTCCCTGTTCTTTATACTATTCCCTGTTCTTTATACTATTCCCTGTTCTCATGTCGCTTGTTTTTTCTGTTCTGTTCTTCCATATTATTAAAACTGACATTTTGTTCTTTGTCCAATTCTTCATGTTTCTTATTGTTATGTATTGAGCATAGCTCTGTCCTAGATTCTTCGTGTGATAATATACTGTTTACGTATTAAGTTATTAAGATGATTTCTATCATTGTCATTATAGATATTACCTGTCCAGATGAATGTGAATGTCAAGGGTTTGTTGTGACCTGTCACATTAGCTATGGCTCGACTATACCACATAATATTCCAGACAATGTCAGAAAACTGTAAGTTGTAAATCGTCATGTTCAACGGATAAGACTGTACTTTACATTATTTTATTATGACGATTGTCCCATTTGAAGCAGGATCGGCTCTTTTGAAACATCTGACATCACCTTTGTGTTGTATACCTCGGGGTATCATTATTTCACTGATTTGACAATGTTTTGTAATGTTTGTTTTATAGTTGTCACGTGTTTATTGTATTTTCCCAATGCGACTTTTGATCTAGAGTTGGGTTTATCATGATTTCACATTCTACAATATCAGAGGATACATCAGTTAGCCATGGCACATTTATATGGCGTTAACGTTCAGTTAATATATTATAATAAATTTTGTAAAAAGTAGCATAACCTGGATAACAAAAGAATGTTCGCGACACACAACTGATGAAGGGCATGAACTTAAACGACACAGCTCTTCCGAATATTATTTTGATATGTGCTTTTATATAATTATACATATTTTGATATTTTCGTTGTAGGGCTATCGGCGATATGATGTCTCGAAGAAAAAGTGGAGTAAAAACTGTTGCCAATGTGACATATATTACATTAAGACACGGCGATTTTATGAACTATCACTTTCTTGGTGAATTGTAAGTTTGATATCAAATTATATTTGTACGTTGTGTGAATGGTTTTCTATGAATTATGTGTTCAATATAGCAAATATATGTTAGATATTTCCCAATCAGAATCTGAATTGTTCCGCAGAACGGGGACATTTGCATAACAGAGTGAGAAGTTTACATCGATATCAATTATGTTTGATTAATCAGTGGGCGTGTTTTTCATATAATGAAATGTGTGAATGTATAGTCTGACTTTTTATTATAATATTCTAAATATGTAGTATATTTGATTTTTTACTCACAGGGATATGTCACATACTGGTATTGAGTATATACCAGCTGGAATATTCTCAAATTTAAGTAATTTGTATCATCTGTAAGTAACACTGTATTTATATCATGTCTAGTATTTTTGATACACCAATATGTTCATGGTAAATAGATAAAACAAGGCATATACATTGTGTATAGATTAGTTAAATTCACAACAAATTGCACTATACTAGCATGTGTTTTCAACGAACATTGTTCTTTCGCTTATAAATTACCTTGAGTTGTTGTGGGAGTCATAACGTCAGTGGTGAACGAAAGCATTGAGTAGTGATTTTCAGGTGTACATGTTGTAATCACCAGAACAGGAAGAAACATTATTTTTATTTTACATTAATTTATGATTTGTTTTCGCAGAGATGTAAGCCATAATAATATCGAGATTATATATAGTTATACATTTACTGGGTTACATCAACTAAAATCACTGTAAGTATAGATCATTTAATATTTTAAACAATGTGTACGTAAAGACGGCTCATAACTTTCACTCATGAAACAGGAACATTGAATGTTATTTGTGGCTTCATTATATCACTGATACAATTTACTAACTTCACTATCACGTCTCGTAAGTTCGTGATACATAATGTTGATAATTTTAGATGCATTAGTATTTATATGATATATTTGCAGGCGTTTGCGTGGAAATCCGCTAAAGGTAATTGAAGACGTTGCTTTTGTCGGACTTGACAATCTACCAATTCTGTAAGTGTGTCTGTATATTTGGATAATGTATTATATAATTGTATTTAATTGGATATACGCGATTTTATATGAATAGTGTTATGTATCAATACTTATTATAAAGGGACATTGTGGAAGTTCCCTACTTTCACGATAATGTAAATATAAAACATGTAAACATATGTTATTCTGATGTTATATTTATCCGACATTGCAATTATCTTTTTAACTATCGCATATCATGATAGTATGAGTTTATCACGTGATATCACTCAGGTTCACGTGAATGGCATCAATGGCTTGTATTATCTGCGAACCAATGCCACTAGTTAGTTAATTGATTTTAATTAGTAGAAATCGTAATGTTACCAACACAACGTTAACTACCATTGAAAAAGTATAACTATAAGTTTAAGAATGTATTTTTTACAGTGATCTAGGGAGTCTTCAGTTACAGACCTTAACAAACAACGTATTTATTGGACTCGATGCTCTGAGGATACTGTAAGTAATAATTAAATACATGTGTCTTTCTACGTATCTGGCAATGTTGAGTGTATACGTCTTTTCTAGTATAACAATGATCTTCGGAATAATTTGTTGTTCCTAGGTGTGAATCTCTGTCAATCAGTTTCAACGTTAAGTAAATACAAAATAATGATAATTATAAATGCGATGATTATAATAATATATATGTTATTTGTGTTATTTCGAATCATAATAATATTACTTTCAATCATTAACGATGTCTTTTTTCAGTAATATTTCCGATAATAATATTGTGGTTGGAGAAGAGTCGAATTTCTTTTATCTTCTCGACAATATGAACACACTGTAAGTCCAACATTTTCATATCATTTTACACTTATGCTTTTGTATTAAATCATTTAAATCTGCTCTTTAATTTGAAAATTTAATATTAATTACAAGTTAAGGCCTCTTCACTGCAAACGAGAACGCGCTAACCATTCAACTGTACTAACTGACCAACAAATACTAGTATTTCTATTTCAATACATTATAAATGGCATAAATGGTTGAAGAAAATCGACAGCTATGTTTGATTATCTTATCGTTTATCATTTTGAATTGAGTAAAATCTCTCGAATTTTTTTTATTGATGAACGACTGCATATCAAAATTATTCAGACGCTTAGAACGGCTTACGTCTTAGAATTTTCTCGCCATTAAACGGCGCGATTTAAATGAAATGCGTGTTAACGGGGAATAGTTCGAAATGTCATTTTAATATTTCAATTATTATATTATCAAAACTATATATTCGTCTCAAATTGAAATCCACTAATCATTATTGTTGTTATGACCAAAATTAATTTATAATTTCCAAATATTAGTGTGTGAATTGTTCGTAAGTTTCCTTCTTGTAAGTGCCTGGTACATCGCAAGGATAAAATATACTGATGTGTGAATATATTATAATATTTTCAGATACTCAGATAAATACTCGTTTTGTTGCCTTGCCAACCGGAAGCAGGCAAACACGCCACTTTTAGAATGCACTCCACCCCCTGACGAGTTCTCGTCTTGTAAAGATCTGATGGCGAACTCTGTGCTCCGTAGCTGTATGTGGATATTGGGATTTTCTGCGCTCATTGGCAATCTGTTTGTAATAATATGGAGACTAAAGTCAAAAGAAGCGAACCAAGTTCACGCATTTCTCATCCTGAATTTAGGATTTGCCGATTTCCTAATGGGGGTGTATATGATTATTATAGCGTCTGTTGATATGTATTACCGTGGTATCTACATTGTGTATGACGAAATGTGGCGGCATAGCGCCCTCTGTCAAACCGCCGGCTTTCTTTCTACGTTATCCAGTGAAGTTTCTGTGTTCACGCTGACCGTCATCACTGCGGATCGCTTCTTTTCTCTGGTGTTTCCGCTGCGTATTCGACGTCTGACTGCAAAACGAGCAAAGATAATCTGTACAATAGGTTGGGTGATTATCATAACTGCTGCTTTTATACCAATTACACCCATCCCTTATTTTAACGGTGAATTCTACGCACGGGCAGGAGTATGTCTCTCACTTCAACTTACTCACAAAAAGCCACCAGGATGGCAATACTCCGTGACAATTTTTCAAATCATTAATCTTGTGTCCTTTATATTCATTTTCATCGCTTATATAATTATATTCAACGTCATAAAACAATCGACAAGAGCTGTTGGCAATAAACAAAAGAAAGCCGAAATAACAATGGCTCGAAGGATGATAGTGATTGTGATGACAGACTTCTGCTGTTGGATACCCATTATTATTCTGGGAATACTGGGCTTATCAGGAGTTCATATTCCCAGTGAGGTGTTTGCATGGACGGCTGTGTTCATACTGCCATTAAACTCTGCTATGAACCCACTATTATATACCATATCATCACTGAACACAAAGACTGTGAAAGAAAGACTATTAGTGCCAAGTAAATCTAGAATTGTTGCCAGCAATATTTCTTCGGATATATACAAGTCGTCAGATGAGTTTGGTAAGTCTGTACACGTTACCCACAATGCATGATCATAATCACATGAAATGCAATACTGTCTGAAAATCACGTGACCTTCGCGAGATTACGAAACTTATGTTTAGTAATTTGTTTAGCCTGACATGTAGGCATGAATGATGTCGAACGGCATCAGACCCCACTTGGGTTTGGAGCACCGCGGAGGGCGCAAATCACGCGACCTTGTCAGGCTGTGATTTGTTATACGATTCTGAATATTGATACATACACAACGTTCAGTTTTTATTTAATGGTTACATAATTATTATGTGGGATTACGTAATATAGTTTTCAGTACAGATTAAGACACTTGACTGTGAGTCTACCTGAACCACTCACCTCACAGGTTGTAAGAGACGTGCGTCGTTATTTTGAAGTTCGTGTTATAGATTTAGTTGCAGTTTTTCTGCATTTTCTGACACAAAAATTAAATCAGTTGTTATAATTATACAATATCGGATTGTACACAACGTTTGAGACGTGGGTTTGGCAGTACTTTTTGAAAAACTTTTTCATCCGGTTGAGTATGCACAAATAATCCCTCGGAATATCAAGAAAAAAAAAGACGGAAGAGTTATCCAACAAGCACCGAATAATCACTACCGCACATGATCGATATTCAGAATATTGAGAAAGTGGTTCATGTACGTTTTTCCTTTTTCCACAGATCAAGTGTCAGTATTCCAAATAGCGAAAGATCAACTGGGTAGTAATTTTATCCCTTACGTGCCTCATAAGAAAAAACAAATGGTATCTCTTGATCGTTATCTGAAATCATGTGACCAAAATATTGCATCTATATGGAAGATAAGTCGAGACATCGCGATGGCATTACAGTATTTACAGGAAAATAAGATAGTTCATAAAAATGTTAACGAAGTGCACGTACTAGTGGAAGTAGGGTCAAAGGTAAAAACGAATGTGTTATGTTGTACATGTGATCTGTCAATCGATGATAGAGCATACTTCAATAGGTGATTGCCGTTCAACTGCGAGATCTCGCGAATTGCGTGAAGGACGCTCGCCGAACTTCTGCCGCAAAAATCGAACGATTTGATTTTGATCTCGAATTTCTTTATTTCGTAGCTCAAATCGAAAGGCCCATCTTTGACAGACGAATAATGTGTTTGACGATGCAATGACCTTTGTTTGTCCTGTTTTTACGTTCGATTTCACGCATAACGCGGGATCTCGCAGTGAACGGAAAATCTTCTAGTTCATCTAGTTGCATATCTTTATATGAATACGTTATAATTGTTTCCATTTTTAATATAAGTGTTTCGAGTTTACGGGCGTGCTCTCTTAGAGGGGTGGGATGCAACTTGTCGTCGGAAGTCAGTTTACCTCTATGCTTCCCCCAGAAATAGCTTACAAAATGTACGTACGGTTACCAAAATGTTATATATAATATGTAGCAGTGCCGGTTACTGGTAGCATAGTGGTACCGTTGTTGCTTCAGATTCATGATCGGTAGACCTTAGGCTGAACTCCGAAAATGATTTGCAGTGCGTCCGATTATTGACGATTACTGACAATTACTGCTTAAAGCGGGATGGTCGTCACTTGCGGGAATTGAGTCCAAAGCGATGATAACAACACAAGCTAAGAACGCAAAGGCTCATGGATAGACGCTTGTCCGTAAACAATGACACGCTATGGACACCTGACGCATGCGTAGATGGCGACTCCCCCGCTTTAACTTTAACATTTTGGCCAGTGCTGACTGAATGATGTATGCTTTTCCATTGCAGGGCATTGTTTTAAATGCATATTTAACAGATCTGGCAGAAGCCCGAGAAGTGCGAAACGCAAAGACAAAGGTGTCATTTCTGGGCGATATTCTGGATTATGGACATTTACTTGAAAAAATGCTGGAAAGCTTGTGAGAAGGAATAAGTGATCGGAGACAGAGTCATGGCTATGAATTTGAAAGTCAAGTTTATCTATTACGCTATTGGCGAATAAAGCACACACGAATGACCATGTGACTTATATGCGTGTGTTTAGTAAATCAGTCGAAGAGAATTCCTTTGTAACATAACTATGTACGAATGAACTGTAATGTGTCACACGGACTGTAAATGCAGAAAAGTGATTTTCAATACACTGACAATTAGCCTGAGGATTTTAAACCGTAAATGAACTTTTGAATTAATAATTAACGAGAAATATGCAAATTATTATTATTTGTTTAACGAGCCCAAGTGACATATCAATAATTATCATCTACATGTATACTTATTTTACCAAAATATTTAATTAGCAGCAAGGCAGTTTTATTTTACATATACATGCATGTGGCTTACTGTGAGTGCAACAAAATGAACCAAAAACAGATCTGCCAAATTATTTGTATATTAGACATAAGCACTGTGTAATATAGTACCAGAGTATGGCCAACCAACTTTAATATGCGCTTATTTTGTTTACCAATATTTCTAAGATATTAAGCTGTCCTTTAAGTATCAGGAAATACATAACAAAATTGGATTGTATTTTTTGAAAACTATAAAAATATGAAATTGTCGTGCCGACTTCTTCAGACATTTTGTCATGATCAGTACAGTTACCTTGTCTTCCACATCGTCAGTACAAGATGACATTTCCGACATGATATTCACCACGAGCACAGTTAGGGACTTTGTTCTCGAGAAACAAAATGGACTGACGATAAGATTCCGCAATCTGTATTTTCTGAATTTGTATTGTTATTGTTTTTCAACTATAAAAGCAAAACGTTTGCTTCTCTGGTTTCTGTACTGAGTCTAGCCTACTGTAAAACGTGTCTTTTTAGCTGTTATCTTTTTATTTTGTTTTTACCTGAGAAACTGTGTGCGAGCGTAACTGTTGGTAACAAAATCGATTAATTACATAATTTAATATGACTTGTTGCCATGACAACAATCTAAATTGCTTAAAAATCCATAATATCCATACTGATTTTAAAATTGTGACTCCAGTTAATACATCTTTCACGAATATGGCATTCAGATTTGAATAATTAAATAGACACGTCACAAGAAAATTGTCGGCATTAAAGTTCTGTGATTGACTACTTTAGTGGAGATTGTTTTAAAATATTTGCATAATGATACATGGTGACAACAGACCGGTTATTGCAATAAAAAATGTATTTCACATTTTTCCATAATTATTTCCTTTATTTGATAATGCATGAATTGATGGTGTTCACTGGTCAAGACAATGATCGGTTTGCCCTGAAAAGTCTGCATGTAGCAATGATATCAATCAATCTATATTTTGGAGTTTTAGATTAAATAATGTTACTAAATTGAAATTCATATTTGATGAAGACCCATTGGCTATTAGATGTAGTTTAACAAGGTTTTGGATCAGAGATACACGTATGCAGAAATTACAAGCTTTGTTTAGCTGACGACATTGGAAACGTCTATATCCATTATCTTTTTTTTTTTTTTACACACTAACTCCACAAAATCCACGATGAGAAAGATTACAAATTGTTGAGATGTCATTGCAGTCAAATGCGTAGTTTGGGACTCATATCAAACGTGCGTAATTGTGTAAACTTCGACATTGAAATGTGTCTTTATGATTGCGACGTTCAACTTCAACTATGGCAATGACGGCTTTACTTTGTAGAATACTGTGTGTTCTATTCAATTCATTAAACGCTTGTATGTGCAGCCAATACTGAACGCCGAAATATAAAACAGCCGTCCGCAATTTACTTGTATTGCTGGTATAGTCGTTGAACCAACAAGAACAATACTCCTGAATCTAACGCCCTCTATTTTGAACAAAAGAATTACATGATTTCAACTTAGGAGGGCGCTATTCCCATCTAGAGTGAATATTATGGCAAGTTCAGCAATATTTGAAAGGTAAGGCAGAAATATATCCAAATTTATAGTCAAAAAATTACAAATCGAACACAAAACAATTTACTAACAGCAAGGAATTACAGACATAGTCAAATCGGTAAAGAGAAAATTATGAAGTGACATCAGTTTATTTGAATAGAGCGAGTACATCCTGCTCCATGTGTGCCCCCCCCCCCCAATGTTGGTATTCCTAGAATGGCTAAGGGGTAAACCAACATGAGACCTTTTAGATGTGAATATTCATGTCATACCTATCCAAATGCAATGCATTTTTGAGAGACCCTGGGGACGATGGTTGGGGGGGGGGGTTATTACCATAGGCTGGTGTCTCAATGTAAACAAAAATTACAAAATGTATTGACATTAACACAAAACTGCAAATGCAAAGAAACAGGAGATGATACATTTCTACCTTGTTACCATGGAAACAACACTAATTACATGCAAAAACATATTTGTTTGATGCAGCGCCCATCTATAATCCTGCTTATTAGTTGAATTGCAACCATCGAAATTTGGAGAATTCCTTAATTTCTTTGGTTTGCACATAGCCCCTAGACTTGTTGACTTCTGAAGTGTTTACCGATCACAAAATTGTGCCATTTTTGATTCACGAAAATGTTGTCATTCTCAGATTTTTCTTCTTGATTGTATGCTTCAGCAGTAATTTAGGCTTTAAATGATTAGAACAAAACAGTACACAGTTAGGGACAGTGGAGGAAACAAACATCTCACAAACAATCATGTAGACTGCTGTGAAACACTTTATTTTAGCTGGAATTAATTTTTGCTGAAAAGACTTTTTGGGTGTTTTGTATGAAATTAATTTTTATTTTCACTGAATTATTCCTTCAGCGAAAATAAAGTATTTTACAGTACCAGGTATATCCTACACACAAACCCGCTATTCTCAAAGTTATTCACCATTGTTATTCCTATGGTTTGCTATGGTGTATATATGTAAACTTAAACTTTGTTTTATCATGAGCGACTGTTTCAAAACACCATAAATTTTGTACAAAGCCAAGATCTGTTGTGACCTTTGACCTGTTTGTCCTTTGACCTGATAGAGCAATAATGCCATTAACGAATCACAAAGCTGACACTCGGCACCATATTTAGATGTTGTAATATGATATGCTCCCTTTGAGCTGGATTGCACAGCTTGGTGGTTCAAATGGCACTATTGTACAATCCGCTTCCTTGTGCACTCAGGTAATGGCGATTCAATACTAAGTGGGCACAAAATGTATGGCAGTCCTGCAGCAACATGCTTTTCAAACAGCTCAGAAATACTGCAACTATTTATGTATGTGGTATGAAAGAAGTCAGTTATGGTAGAATATTAAATTTATTGCATTTCCACCGTCTATTATCTTAATTAGAATTTATGATTTCCTAAACACGGATGATTTTGGGTTTACACAAAGACATAGAACACTTTCCGGGGTATCTGAAACCGAAATTGTCATCTAACTGTAAGGCCATCCCTGATTGGCTGCTGAGTTGGAATGACAAACACCCCAGGAAAGTGTTCTATGGTGTTCGTAGCTAGTGATTTTTTCCACACCAACAAAATTTGAATTCGACCATTCGAATATGATCCTCAATGGATTGTTTGGCTGTGAAAGATTGGCATTTTTTGTCCTGATATGTAGGAATCTGAAAAACACGTTTCACAACTTGTCTTTAGTTAGTTTCATGTCGTATTCAAGATGGCGGCCTCCATATAGTAATTATTGTATTTATTTTACTATCAATTGTGCGCCAGCTGACTGTGTTTGTATCCTACAACATTGATACACTCTGGGGCATTAAAATTATTAGTTATGTAGTTTATTGATTTTACTACATGCACTTGTAATCTAAATCAAGATATGAAAACAACAAAGCAGAGGAGAGAAACAAACACATGTACAAATGTTCTGCTTGCAACCGAGGTGTTGTAACTTTGCACGTATATTTCGGCGTTTCAAGATTTATTCGTGTAGTTTCGTGTTCGCGGCAACGTTGATGTATGAAAAAGCATATAATTCGACAAAATTTTGAAAAAACTAAATACAGACGCAGATATGTATTGTACGCCCAATCATGTTTTCACGAGCAAACAGCTACTCTGGGGCATTAAAATTACAAGTCAGGTTTTTATATATTTTTCTTTTCTAATATGGGATGTCCGAACTTTTCTACTTTACATCCTGCAATAATGAATTAATAATACTGGGTAGGCAACTGAAGCAACAATGTACAAGTAGCAGTCGACCAACTGCTTTAGAACCAGCTGGGCAATGGATGTGTAACATTGTCATCATTGTCTTTAGAACCATTTATGGAGTGGCATCTGAGTGAGAACTTGGTTGTCCTCAAAACGTGTTCTGGGAACACTTAGTTTTTGATATTATATCTAGGATAGTTGATTAAAGTACTTGGATCGTGGTGGAAAATCCATTACATACCAGATTTAATTTTTTTTTCATTGTTAGAAAAAACACATTGCAAAAAATTGGAAACTCAAATTGTAACTACCCAAGGACAACATTCAACAATTCAAGAGTCAGGTGCTAATTTGCATAATAAAAGTTAATCCAAAAATGCAAATGAAACTTCAAATCATCACAACTATTAAAGGAATTAAATTAATCTTTATTCCAATAAAAAAAAATAATTCAGTCCAGGATAAAAAGTTCAGTATCAACTTTTGTACTTGGCATGCATTGAAATAAAAATATCAAACACTAAATTTGATTTATTATAATTTCAGGAATTACTCAAACATTAAATTGAAGTTTGCAAGGACTTCAAAAACTCAATCTCAATCTCAAGTTAAAATAGAGCATTCTGTGGCTTCCTTAAGGCCAAAATTACTATCAGACAGGTCACAGTTGAAGACTGTGGTCACATGTGATCCCTTGTCAATCAGAATGTTATGGTTGCCTGAGCATCTGCTCCCCAGGGTAAGGGGGCACATGGCGTTCACACTAATTTGATTTAGTAGATTTGAATGTTTTTGATTTAACTGAAGAACCTGGTTCTCATTAGTGGTTGATGCTTTGGATTAAGTGTGGAATTCCTACTTAGGGAAGGGGCGGGAGGAAAAGGTGGATCCAGACCCTAGACAAGTTATTTATTAAACAAGTTAATTTATTGAAATCAAGACTTTTTAGCATTGTAAGATACTGCTTGTTTGACTAGAGATAGAAAACTGAATTGCCATAATTCATTGCGATAGAATGGTGGTCACACAGCCCTGTTATGTAGTGCTGAATATAAAATATGGTTTATGTGGCACGATGCACTGTAGGAGAAACAATAGTGTCAACAATAGCAAGTTTCGTGCTGATATTGTCCAAGAATTTCAAAGAAAAATTGTGAAAGCGGTTAAAAGACATGTCCAACAATAATGTGGTATCTTGCTTGGTCAGTTTACAGTGCCATTCACCAAAAGTCTGCTTTTTATTCAGAGGATAAAAAATTATCAACCAGATGCTTCATCTTTCAAGTTTTCTTTGTCAGCTTCCCAGGGTCCTTCACTGTCAATGTACACCTTAAATATAAAGAAAAATTTAAAGAACGCCTAGAAAAAAAACTTCCATATGCTGAGGGTATGGGAGGCATAGGGAATATTTAAAATTTATCAATTGATTGATTGATCAGACCTCAAACAGGAAGCCTATCAATTAATACAGATCTGCTCCACACAATATGATACTCATCTGATCCACAGTATTAAGTTTATAATACTAAGAGAAAACTCTAGAAATATTAAAATAAAAAAAAAAATTTGATTTATTTCACTCCATATCACTTACTTGGTATGTAATAAATTTCTTTAAAATTTGTAAACATGCTTCTTGAGATATCATTTTTATGCAAATTAGGTATTCAATATCAACAATGTTTGTGCATCATCACAGAGCATTCACGCATTAAGTTTCATTTAAATTTTTTTGAGTTGTTCTTGAGTCATTGTTGTATGAGCTGGAAACTGACTAATTCAATTATTATGCAAATTTGGTAATTATTATGCATAGATTACACAAAAAATAATCAGGTCTGTGCATTATCCTTAAGCATCTATGTACTTAGTTTTCTGGTAAATTGAATAGTGGTTCTTGAAATATCAGTGGAGAAGTGGACAAGCATACACACAGACAGGTTAACTACAAAGAATTTCATTGTGTGCTGCAATCAAATGTACTTAATTCTGACAGCCATTTTGCAATGGAGAACTGCTCACAGATCATCAGAAATATTGCGAAAATTAAATCGAATCAGAAAACAAACAGTATATTAAAGGATAAGAATTAATTGTGAGATCATTTAAAGACTTTCTCACAGAACAGTGAGTGGAGGTCTGAAAATTCACTATTGAAATAAAACTTGACGAGAAAGAATAACTTTTTTTTTTCAAATGTTTATTATGTGTCAATAAAATATTTGGCAAGTCAATCTTTGCAAACCAGTATGTCTTAATGTGATACTTAAGGTTTCTTGAGAAGGAATTCCCCCCCAAAAAATTCTCAAACTCATAATGTGAAAGAAAATTGCTGAATTTCATTAGTATGGATTTGGAGATTCTTTGAGTAATGTGTCGTTGTCGCTGGCACTGCTACTACTACTAGTACTATATTTAAAAATTCATAAATTGAATCAGTATAGCAGCCAATCAAAATAATTCAGGCACCAGAATACAAGAGTACCTAGATTTGCAATGTCATGTGCATAACTAAGATATTAAGTCGGCAGATTTGCATACTGTATGCAACACCCTATTGTACAATCAAGTTCTGTGTGTGTTATGTATCAATTTAACGTTCAGGTTTTTGTTCCTAAAAAAATTTGAAATTACTACGACATATCTAGCATGTAAAAATAAATTATTCAATAAAATGAATAATCTAAAATTTTACTGATATGCAAAGTAATTCGGTTTGCAAATTTTCTAACATTATATTATCGTATTCAGAGCCCTTGAAATTATCAGCCCTTGAAATGATGAATATTCAATAGAGAATGTATTCCTACTTACAGGTTTACTGGCCCTTTCTTCAATTGGTTCCCATGTTGTGTGATGAATCTAGACAAAATATGGGAAATACACTGTCAACACATTCTAGTGCAAATTATGAGTACCGTATTTGCTCTATTAGTAATGCAGTATGTAAATGATGAGGTGTATATGTACATAGGTGAGGTGTATAACACCTTGTCCTTTGATTACCAAGGATTTAATGTCAGTGTTTGGCATTCATCCCTTATCTTATACAAACTCATGTTAATAGACCCTTTTCTGAAGTCAAGACCCTTGCACTTTCCTGTGGGAGAGGCCTTTCAGGGAAACTCAAAAAAGAGACATAAAACTTGGGACTCACGAAAAAGAGTCTATAGAGTTGATTATTGCACGTCTTCCTGCAATAACTGATATGTAAATGTATATGAACAATGGGAACAAAGCCTGAACAACTGTACGTATTGATACCAACACAATCAGGTGAATGTGATTGATCAGTATGTAGTCCAGGTATAGTGGGGACAATTGTGTGTCATGCAATCATTTAGATATTTAACTTTATTTCGGCGGTCATTTAGTATCTGAATTCACATCTTTTAGGCCAAGTAAAATATGCGCATTTCTAGTAACAAAATAAACAAGCAGCCTGTCGGCTGAGATAGCTCCGCTGTTAGCAATGCACATTTCAATTAAAGAACTAAAGATATCATTAAAAAATGAACAATATGTATAGTATCAATGCAATGGGACTTGCTGTTTTCAACAGGAATTCAAAAATATCACTTTTTACCAAAAATGACAAAAATATTCACTAAAATTAGGGAATTGAAGATATCATCATGAAATGAACACATCTGAGAGAGGTCCACATGTAGTACCTATATATGTAATATCAAAGCAATTGGACTTGCGGCTTTTAACAAGAAGTCGAAAATATCACTTTTTACCAAAAATGACAAAAATATTCACCAAAATTAGAGAACTAAAGTTATCATTAAAAAATGAACAAATCTGAGAGTGGTCCACATACAGTACATATATTTGTAATATCAAAGCAGTTGGACTTCTCCGAACCCGCCTATTCACAAAGTTCATACCCACCATAGACTCCGGTCAGTAAAAATGACTATTTTGAACTGTAGGCATTAATCAGCGATTCTGCCGGTGATGGAGAGATAGAATCTAGATCAGGGGAAGCCCCATAACCTCAAGATTCTTTTACCCCTTACGTCACGAACCCACATGACCGAGGCCACATGGCAGCGCCATAGGTAGCCGTCAATCACTCTGGTTTCTTTCTCCGCCTCGAGGACTTAGACCAACGCGACGGAAAGAGTGGAGAGGTTGGGGGGTACCCGGAGTCTATGGTGGGTATGAACTATGTGAATAGGTGGGTTTGGAGAACCCTCGCCTAAATTTACTACGTTCAATTACCCACCATAGACTCCGGTCAGTCAAAATGACTATTTTGAACTGTAGTCAGACACCGATAGGTGGCGGGTTTTTCCGAGCAAACAGAAAAAATTATGAAAGTCTTTTCCCAGTCCGAGATGAAAACAAACTCAACATCCTAGTTAAGACCCAAAAAAGGATGGTGTCTTACCTTGCCTGTGCTGTCCCCAGAGCAAGGAGCCAAAATGCTGCTACGGTGACAGGGTTCGGTGTGCCCGAGAAAGTTAGACCCCAACCAAAGTCTGGGGGGTAGTAAGCTTTCGAAGTAAAGACCGAAACAGTTCTGCATGAGGGCATAGGCCGCAAAGCAGGACTTGGGAGCTCCCAGGGGAGTGCTGATGGTAGAGAAATCTGTCTGCATAAAATGCCAGACTGACTTATTGCCTATGCGCAGGGACCCTAGCAGTCGTTCGGGCTGGGTCAGCAAACCAAGACTGACCCGCTACGACGGGACTCAACCTAGAGAGACCTTTTTCAATGGATTCGATGTCTCATAGATGGTAGTTGATAAAGATGTTCTCCAGAAGCCCGCCCTCCATGTGTGCTCGAGGGGGGGGCGCCTGACGCTAGCACTAGCGAGTTAGCCATCACACAGACCTCATGCGCTCATACTTGGTGTCTTTGCGAGCTCTGTGTCGAGGAATATAAAGTATTAGACCTCTAATACAGTCGCAGTAAACCACCTGGTTATGGAAGTTGGGGAGGCCGGCCTATCCTGCCTGCCTGGGCCATAACACAAAAATGTGTGCCTGGCACCCCGTTCCAAATCCTTAGTACGGTTTGGTGGCAACTGCATGCTCGAACCTGGTGGAGAAGGCAATTCCTCCTGACCCTCCGGGGAGACAACATTTGACAGCCGGGGGATGACGATCGCGTGAGGATCATGTCCTGGGATTTAGTTCTAGGCGAGAAACCCGATTCGTGTCTTTAGCAAAACTTGATTGTCCATAACAGCGGTCCATCATCCTAGAAGGACAATGCCCCCCCCCCCAGCTCTGGCCGACGCCTACCTGAGGCGAGGGCCAGTAGGAAGACTATTTTCCACGTCAAAAATTTGAGTGGTGCTGATTGGAAAGGCTCAAAGGACGGTCTGCTTAGAGCAGACAACACAGCCGACGAGTCCCAGTTGGGTGGCTTCATTGTATGGGGTCCTGGCATCCGGAAAGCAGTAAATAGTCTCCTAATAATAGGACAATCGGCTAGTCTTGTTACCGTACATTTGAGTGGTTGGGGACAAGGCCGACCTGTAGCCAATGATCGCTGCGTAGGACAAACCCACTTCGTCAAACAGGTGGACGAAGGAGCCTGCTACCTTGCCAATAGAGGGGTGGTATGGATCAATCTCCCTTCCGCTACACCAATCAGTGTATGCTCGCAGCCTAGAAATGTAGGCTGCGTTGGTGGAATCCCTGTTCGCCCTGGCCAGGACATTGGCAGCCCGCTCAGATAAAGCTTTCGTATGTGCGGGTCTAATGAGAGCCTCTATGCGGGTAAGTGATACCCCCGCTGGGCTCGTTGGTAGTGTGCCCTCTGGTTGAGACGGCAGGTCCGGTAAGTCCGGAAGCACTGATGGTGTTTTGACTAGCATTTCCAACAGAAGTGGAAACTAGGCCTTGCTTGGCCAATTGGATGCGATCCATGATAATATACGGGTGTGCACCTGTCAAAGTTTTCTCCGGTGCCCGGTGAACTAGCGGGAAGGGAGGAAAGGCGTACACAACTAAGTGGGTCCACGGGGTTAGCAAAGCGACCCTGGCCCAGGCTCCTGGAGTCAGCAGGAGTGTTACGTGTGTCGGGAGCTTGGCGTTCCGGGGTGCGGCAAACCAGTCCAACCTTGGACCGTCCCACAGCCGAAACAGCCTGGAGGCTACCCACTGGGGTAACAGCCACTCCGTGCCCTGAAAGGGCGTCGCCAAACTGTTCCTCATCCCTGGAAGGTTGTGTGTGGTTAGCTCCACATTGTTTTCCAGGCACCAAAGGAGGATTCTTGAAGGAGACCACCGCTGCGTTGCCTGTGCGAAGCAGGACTCTGTGGTCTCGAACTACGGGTAGAAAGCGTGGTAGTGCTAAGTACACTGCTCTCAGTTCGAGCCGGTTGATATGGTAGTCCCAAAACTAATGCGGGGGCCATATTCTTGGGCTTGTTGGCCCAATAGATGCGCTCCCCAACCCTGGGGGAGGCATCTGTTACCAGGGTAGACGTCCGCCCAGAGAGGGTGAGGAGCCACCACCTGGCTCTTTCCTCCCTGGGGGCGCGCCACTACTCTTCCCTCCCATAGAAGGGTATAAGCGCTTGCCTCCTGGCTGACTCTGGCTAGCGGACGATGCCCTAGGGCGCTGTGTTTTCGGTGCTTGGGGTGCCATTCGCTATCCCATGGCAGGGCCAACTGGCTAGCGGATTCGATCTGAACCCTCTGGTTCATTGCACTTCGAAGCTCCGAGACTGTACCCACCATTCCCTGAACAAAGAAGGTGGAGAATGTCCAGTCTGCGTCACTGAGGTGAGGACGTACCCCGGCTCAGCTTGTCGGCGAAAACACGTGCATCTAAGGGTGTGTCTAAAGCCGCGTCTCGTAGCACAGAAGTGGCCCCGGCCAAGAGAGCATGTGTGTCGCATGTAGATGTGCGGTGGCCCACCAGTAAAAATGTCACCTGGTCTAGGAGGCTGGTGCGTTCTGCCTCCAAGGTCTCCAGAATCCTGGGCACGCACAATAATGCGCTCAAGCAACTCTGCCCTCAGGGCTGGATGGGTTGTCGTCAATTGGCAAAGACACCCATGGAACGCGGCTATCCCCCTTTGCCAAATTCGTGGTACCGGGTCTGGGGAAGGAGCCTTGGAATCCGGTTGGGGGAGTTTTGGTCTCATCCCACGCTATGGGGTCTGATCCCGGAACCACACCGACCGGGTAGCGTTTGGTCCAGTGGGAAGCGTTGCCTGATGTTATCCCCACCCG
Organism: Saccoglossus kowalevskii; assembly: GCF_978046115.1. NCBI lineage: Eukaryota > Metazoa > Hemichordata > Enteropneusta > Harrimaniidae > Saccoglossus > Saccoglossus kowalevskii. Next base: position 41,305,919 of record NC_140645.1, on the reverse strand, counting down.
GGGGCCTTAAACATTACATCCTCCGTGGCTGACCAACGCCGCCCATCAACACCGTTTGCATGCTCAGCACCCCACTCCGCACTCCGACGGGCAGGGAGAGACGTGCCGACGGGGTTGCTTTGGATCCCGACGCCAGTGATTCCATAAGCGTTGAAGCAACTTTAGGTGGCCGCTTTAGGATCAAGGATGAGGGTATCTACATAGTATCACTGGGATTGATGATACTCCGCCTCACCCCAAAAGCATGGATCACCGAGTCATACAGATGGAAGACTCTGGGACTGCCCGGAGTACCGGCTGTATCAGACGCGACGGAACTGTGTCCTCTTTCATTTTAAATATGTGAGAGGGAGCGTGTTCGACTGTGCTTCTCATGACAGGGTCAGTAAGAAATGAATCAAAACCCACAGCAGAGACCGGACACAAGGATAAATTCGGTACCATTGCACCGGTACCGCGTGACGAACCCTAGCTGGCTGAAAGTAGGGGGGGGGGTCAACGTGTGCCCTGCCCTGCCCTGAAAGCCCTGCCCCGAGATCGGAGGCTTGGCTGCCAGCACCCCGTTGGCATTCAGTGCCCGAGGCTCCAGAGGGGGCCCGGTGCAATTAGCCTGAGCCTCGGCTTCCCCCCAAAATCGTGGGAGAGTCGCGACTGGGAACGGGGGTTCCCCGGAAGAGACGTGTTTGAATGCAAACATGCTTTCGTGTCTCTTCCTGCTTGCCCACCAAAGGGACACAGTGGAGACAGCTCGCTCCGACTGCGTCTGATCTACCCTCAACTCGGAGGCAAACCCGGCGCCGTGCGAGGAAGGGTCCACAAAAGGACTTGCAACGGGCTCCATAGGAGTAAACCACCACCTGAAAAAACAGACTGTGAGGATGCCCTCCGATCAGCTGGGGAGGCCGAGAAAAATATCGGTAGCTCCACCGTCGGGCCTCTTACTCAACGTCCCGGTACACGAAGTACCGGTAGCCGAGCGCGAGGACTTTCCACTCATGCAAAACACGCAACTCACTTTAACCGATTTGTTTACTGGACACGCGACATTGCTCTGAAAGAAAATCTCAGGCCTCAAAACTCCAGTGAAAAAACACACACCTTCACACAAAAAAACCCGAACCCCGCACGTAGCTACGACAAAGTATCTCAGATGCGGGTTCTATGATGGTAAATTCTGAATATAACTACTGCACGGTCGACTCGAAACACAAGGAGATCGGAAAGAAAAATGGCAACGAGCCCTGGTGCTGTCATTAAATCTATATATTGCTAAATACATTGAAAATAAAAGACGACATGCATGAGGGAAACGAAATACAGTTGTAAAAGGTGTCGCCATGAAACCAACATGTGGTTATGTAGTGGTGCCGGGTTTTAATTTCTTTGTTGTGGAAAAGCATAACACACAAAAGGGAAAACGACACGAGGGTAAAAAGACAAGGAAAACTTATCCTACCAGCTAGAATGTCGGATGCCGTGGCTGCGGCGACGACCCACGCTAGAAACCCGGACAGGAAAAGCAACAGAGCCGCTCAGAACCATTCCCCGACGAGGCAGAGAAAAATGAAGAGTGATTGACGGCTACCTATGGCGCTGCCATGTGGTCTCGGTCACGTGGGTTCGTGACCTAAGGGGTAAAAGAATCTTGAGGTCATGGGGCTTCCCATGACCTAGATTGTATTTCTCCGTCACCGGCAGAATCGCTGATTAATGCCTACAGTTCAAAATAGTCATTTTGACCGGAGTCTATGGTGGGTAATTGAACGTAGTGAATTTGAAGATATTATCATGAAATGAACAAATCTGAGAGAGGTCTACCCAAGGTACATATACACCAAGTATCAAAGCATTCAGGCTTGTAGTTTTCAAGAAGAAGTCGAAAAAGTAAAACATTGACATGGACGACGATGATGGACGACGATGGACAATCACTCATATGATAAGCTCCGCTCGACAAAGTCGACAGCAGAGCTAAAAACAAGTCATGATTGCTTTTCATGACAATTTTACAAAAAAAAAAAAACATGTTCATAAAAATACAATTTACATACAGTCCGAATTTATGGTGTAAAAATGGGTAGGGTCTGTGGAAAAACAGTTGAAGACAAAATCTTTATCATTATTTTCATTGTGGGATGTTTTCGATCGAAAGTAAACTCTTGATGTCAGGTCAATTCCTTCATTACCCAACTAAAATGCTGTGTTCTGGTGCTGAAGTGAATTACCACGATGTTAAAATGTGAGCAGTGATTTTTTACCCCAAAAAAATGGTGATTCACAATTTTCGAAAGGTAAAGTGGAGGATATATTTGAACATAAAATAGTTTACTTGTTCACACCCCATTCACCATAGTCTCAATGGATAGGATTATTCGGAAAGTAAAACTATGTCAATGACCATGTTTCATGACTTTACGGTCACATTTTGGCATTTTGAAAGCTACCACTCAAAGATTACTTCACTATTGCAAAATTGGGATTCATCCTGAGTAAATAACAGAATAGAAAAGGGGCGAACCATGTTGCGTACATTCACTATGTAGTTTAAAATTAATGCCAGTTTTCTCAAACGTATGAACCAAACTACTGTACCAATCACAATTTTTATGTAAAAATAGGAGTGGGATTATATTCGGGGAGGGGCTTATGATTGGGGAAGTACGGTATGTAAATAATCTATTTTCTCAGTCATGTTCTGGTCATCCACTACACAGGAGTAAACGAATAATTTTTTTATGTGCAAAATATATGTTTGTAAGGTTATAGGAATCATTGATTTCCCTCTCATTCTTCCTGGAAATTTAGGGTAACTAACATGGTCAAATAAAATACTAAATGAAGTGATATGTGTAAAGCACTAACCTTGTAAAAGTCTCTTGGTAATGCTACTCCCTGGAACCTCTGAAGGCAACCCTGCAATAGATTTGTGGATTTGCTATTACATCATTACATGGTGCATACATGTCATAGTAAGTGTGAAGTACATGCATCACTAATAATGTAAAACATATACCTTCCTCAGATGACATATGCACATGTTATGTAAATAAGGAGTTTTTCTTTTGTCAAAAAAAGTAATATTTTAATGATTCAGTAAAACAGATTTTTGGTTTATATGCGTTCCTTAGAGTAGGTATGAGAACACAATCACTCAACTTACCCTTGATGAAGTTTTACTGATGATGTCATGCACCTGTCAATTAATAAACAAAATATTAATATTACTGTTTACATAAGATTAATATCAAACTCTAAAATCATTAGGTATATTCATTCATTATTTAAATAAGTAACAATAAATTTAGTTTGGGAAACAAAAATCACCACCAAATCATCTTTGAATAATCTCTTTTCCACACGACAATGCCATTGATATTTTTTACATTGCAGGGAGTCATTTTGGCAATACATGTATTCACATCCTGCTAGGGTGCTATCTGTTTTATTGAGAAATTGCCCCCCCCCCCATTTGACCACTTAGGTCACTCTTTACAAAGCCAACATGGCTGAAGCTAATGTCACAATCTCTTTTGCATTTTGTCTTAATGATATAAGGAAAATAGATGCTTTTTGATTTTGACAGTTTGTTTTAGTAATTAAACCTTACTGCTGCTACAACTAAACACTTGCTTATTGCAACTAAACACTCGCTGCAACTAAATGCTCGCTGCAACTGAACACTCGCTTGCTGCTGCAACTAAATCCTCACTGCTGCAACTAAACACTCGCTTGCTGCTGCAACTAAATCCTCACTGCTGCAACTAAACACTCGCTTGCTGCTGCAACTAAATCCTCACTGCTGCAACTAAACACTCGCTTGCTGCTGCAACTAAATACTCACTGCTGCAAATAAACACTCACTTGCTTATTGCAACTAAACACTCGCTGCAACTAAACACTCACTTGCTGTAGCAACTAAACACTTGCTGTAGCAACTAAACACTTGATGCAGCAACTAAACACTCGCTTGCTGCAACTAAACACTCGCTTGCTGCAACTAAACACTCGCTTGCTGCTGCAAATAAATACTCACTGCAGCAAATAAACACTCACTGCTGCAACTAAACACTCACGGCTGCAACTAAACACTTACTGCTGTAACTGAATAATTGCGTGCAAATCCTGTATTGGTAACCATGGGACCATCACTGATATCTACAAAATCACCACACCTATATAACACTATAGAAGACCTTCCACATTCTTCTATTTGTTGCTTTTTATATCTGTAAAAAAAATACACATTGGTTACACAGACATGCCTGCAAGATACAATCAATGATATCATTCAATAAAATGAACCCCAAAATATGTTTATAAAATATAATACAGGGGTTTTCTGAACCGAGGAACAGGGGCGCAGCGCCCTGATACTCTCGGCTGGTGCCCTCTTACTGAAATGCCGATTGAGCTTTCAAGTCATAAATATATTTCTTGAGCCACACATTTTCGTGCTGCCTGACTACATGAAATCTTTCTCAAATATATTTTTCTCTGTGAAAACTTCCCAGCAACACCAGCTGACAATGTGTCTGGACACCAAATACACTAAAATTACTCCAAAAATATTACAATGGTGATAGATACACCGTTAAAACGGCGCAGAAACCTTCCAAAATGGCATTTCCAGGTCAATCGCCTGTGTGTGCTGTGTGTTTATTTTTTCTAGAAAAACCCCTGATAATACACATTTCCACATAAAATAATAAGCAAAAAAATATAATGGTCATGCAATAAAAACTAAACAATTGGTTTGAATTATCTATGAAGAATACCGTAAATATAAGCTCATGAATATTCATGAGCTAATGTCATTTTCTATAAGTTGAAACATATACGTATTATCTGGTCAATGTAATAATACATGTACATATTGATGGCTGGAACAGAACAAATAATTCAGACTTCCCAGCATCTTACAATTACCCTGTCAGAAACTAAATACGTTTTGATGTTCGTTTTGATAAATTCAGATAATTCTCCAACTTTCAGCATGATTCATAGTTTGTAAATTAAAAGTAATGTAAATACTTCCTGGCATGTCTGTACATGTTATACACTGAACACGAGCATAACAGTATCAGGAGTTTTTCTAGGAAAAAACTGCAAGAGGGAGCACTGCAATTTAGCGGCGCCACCAAGTGAGGGAGATGGGGTTCTCTCTACCAGGGTGTGGAGTTTTTGATAATTCTAAGTTAAAATGAAGCATTCTATGGCTTCCCTGGGGCCAAAATTACTATCAGACAGGTCACAGTTTAAGACTGTGGCCACATGTGATGCATGGTCAATCAGAAGTTTATGGTTACCAGAGGATCTGCTCCCCAGGGTAAAAGCCACATGGCCATGGCATGAGGGCACTGCGCCCCTGTTCCCTTGTTTAAACAAATTTCTGCAGTATTGAATTTACTAATCACGTGTATGACTCTACCACTAGACTTGTTAGCGAACTTTACTTACTGATTGTGTTTGAAGATCTGTAAAGCTATACTCGTGTCTACTTCTAATCTTTCAAATGGAAGCGACTGTTCATATAAGCGGAATCCCTCCTGACCCAAACACATCAATTCTTTGGTTGTAGGTTTCCAGGAATCCATTTTCAAATCAGCATCATACGCAAAACAACCGGCAGTGACTGCAATAACAAACATAATCAGAATTTTATAAATCATCAAAAAAGCAAAAAGACATTTATTTCCCCCAAGCAACGATCGATGAGATAAAATCCAGCAGTGCCAAATAGAATGAGAATTTAAATTGCAGAAATAACACTGCACAATGCTCAATTGGAGGTAGAAATACTATGATTTATAAATACGGTGTAACATACACAATAATACAATGCTGAATTTATAAATACTACATACACAAAAGACAACTTTACTAGGTTTGTCTTGCTAACAGATTTCATTGTTGCATATTGAAATATCTTACCAGGAATATCAGGAACTTTGACCAATTCAATAAAATAATCATTTTTAAATGCACTATCTATTATATTTCCCAACATATGTGAGCATGATCTCCAGTATGCCTACAAAAAAACAAACAAAATTTATTTAATTACATAAATACATGCAAATGTCATAAGCAGTGTAATTATGTGAAATATTATGATGGTATATCATTATTTCTATGAAAATGAAATAACTTGAACAAAATTTTAAGCCAAGAATTCAGATTACAATCATACTGCCATCTAGAGGTGAAATACACCTGATCTTTTGTTTATGCTAAGTGAAATGAAATAAAGTTTTACATTTAAACATTGCTCAAATGGTGAACTGGATAATGTGACTGATCATCTGAGCTAACTGGGGATTCTAGATGTAGATTTTACAGCTTGTAAAATAAGGTAGAAGAAAGATTCTTGATCTAATGAATTTAATGGTGTTTACACTAATCCAAGAATAAAATGCTATGCTACAATACAATTGCCAAAGCTGGCAACAATTCACTGAATTGTAAATGAATATAAAAGGTACAAGATAATTATATACTGCAATATGCTTTTGACACAGGAATTTAATTATTCACTTTCACCACAGGGAGTTGGACAAACTTATGTATTTTAATAAATTATTAAATAATAAAATGTTATATAACTTTTCTTTTACCCCCCCCCCCCCCTTCCTGGTATAGATTTCAAGTAATCACTGGTCTTTGTTTATACCACTCTTTCCTTTATCTCAATCTTTGTTACGCGCTAATGTTATATGTAAATTTTAATGCGCGTTGTAGACACACCCTATTATAGTAAAATATCCCACGGGTTGAAATGCGCCAGGACTGTGGCATAAGCATAGATACTGTGGAATACTTTATTTTCGCTGGAATTAATTTTCGCTGAAAAAGCTTTTTGGGGCGTTTTGTAAGGAGTTTATTTTCACTGATTTTTGATGAGTTTAATGTGAAATGTAGGAAAAAAGTGTATATTCACTGGATTTTATTTTCACTGAATCATTCCTTCAGCGAAAATAGTGAAAATAAAGTATTTTACAGTACATAAATATGAAATACAAATCAGAGAAATTATTCATAAACAAGTCCCTGTCCAATTTTTAATGACTGGAAACATTAGTGATAAAAAATCATTTACACTCATTACTTGCATGAAAATGACATAAGTTATTTTGAATCAGATTCTGAAACAGATCCATGTGCAAATGTGTTACATGGTGTATGTAGAAAGTCTGAACATGTTGATGCGTGTATGAAGTTTGAATGAAATCGACCCAGACATTATTGAGATACAGAGATTGATGGAGGCAAGGAGTTGTAATTATGAGTCCTCATTCTCAGACTATCTCTGTTGCAAGCGCATTTAAATTATTAAAATTTTGACCATGTGCATGTTAGGACAGTAATTCACTGGGGTTTTTGTTGACCAGGAATATCCGATCTTGCACATTTATGGCAGAGAAAAATAAACACAGAATGTGTAGAACGTGAAACTATCGTATTCATTTGATTGGCACCCAAGGTAGTCAATTCACAAGATTGTGTTTTAGGGGTGGGTGCTTAGACGAGCACCCAACTCAAAAAATTGGCTGAAAGAAAGAATTTCATTCATTAGGGTGAATAGAACATCTTAGCCGATCAGAATGCAGTTTTGTACAACATTCTATGAGAATTCCCAAGACATTCTGGTAACGCAATGTGCGGTAACTATCAATGTTGAAGTATGATCTGTTGAAATTGAATTCGCCAAAAAATGGGGTGGGTTGGACGCCCAGTCAAGCAGGGACGCCGAGTCAGGCAAATATGGTGAAATACTTACCTTATTGACTTCCCTTGGATCATCAGATTTGAAATGTAATAACGTGACTTCACAGTCATCTGTTAATGGTCTCAACATATCCCATAATTCACCATTTACTAATGCTAATGCCGATCTGTCTCGGTAAAATTTATTGAAATCTGAAACAAATATTTTATGATTTAATTACAAGATGTAAATTAATTTTGATCCAAAATAAAATGTAAATGGCATCAACACAGACCAACTTTAGTTTCATCTACGCTAGGAACCATAAAAACTATTAATATGTGCAAAAAAATAATATTAAAACTATTTTTTTATGATGTTCAAAACAAATATTCAAATTTGTGTGTTTTTTAACTTTTTAATACAAAACTTATCACACAAATCTTTGTCAAGTGAAATGAAAAAAATAGCTGTAAAATATGACATCACTTGACGTATGCATGCGTCATCTTGCATCTCCAGCGATCACTGACTGATCACAGTCAATGTGATATAATTAGAAAGCATCACTGACAGCTTGAATGACTTGTGCACCATTGAAAAGTTGAAAGTTCATTACTACCATATAAGAATACCACACATGATCCAATGAATGAATACACAACTTTGGTTTGATAGCTTTGATTTCAAGAACCGTCTGTGTTTTCAGACAGACACTTTATGTTTTGTCTGGCTTTGACAACCTCATGCCCCATGTTGCAAAGACACTCGTCTATGTTTTCTTTCCTGTAATTCATTCTGTTGTATTCACTAACATATACAACGCACTAGTGGCATTTATTTCACCTCGTATGCAAAGTAGGCATTTTGAAAATGATGCGAGTAGAGCTTACAGTGCCGGAAAATTCGAAACTTGATGGTTTTAAAACACATTTTTCGGCAAAAGTAAATGGTCTAGCTGTCAAATTCACTACTATTTTTATTTATGGCTTCCCTGGACATTCATGGTATGAACCACTGTTTCTTGTGTTTTTGTTGAGCTTTTAGACACCGTTGTTGATGTGGGCGAGGGTGACTTCATTTGACCCTTCATTTGAAGTCGGCTTGTGCCTGTTTATTTACCATGTCAGTCTTTAACTCTATGTTAATATAAACTTGCCAGATTTTGAATTTCTGATTGTTTTAAAATTATTTTAACAACAAGCTTGTATTATATTTTTTAGGGTAAACTATAGAGTATCTCATTTTTTTAATGTACATATTGGTCATAACTTTGTCAGTGTTTTTTTGTTTTGTTTTGTTTTGGTAGATTTGCATAATTTCTACAAAGCTCTACAGCACCAACACTTTTACACCACCCAAATTCTTCGTAGCCAATAGGGGAATGTATTTATTTGGTTCAAAAATTATCAAAAGAAATGCATAAATCAAAGAAAGCTTAGAAAGAACTCCCGTGTGCTGAGAGTTTTGGAGACACATTAAAAATTAATTCAAAATTACTTATACTTGAGATATTGATGGAATAGCTGAAAACTAATTATGCAAATAAGGTAACTAATATGAACAGATTTAAGTGTAAAACTAATAAGGTCTGCACAATGTACCAAGTTTCATTGAAATGTGATTAGAACCAAAAAAATATTAATTATTATACTAATTAGAGAATTAATATGAACAGATTTTAACCCACAATTAATCAGACTGTCTATTGTCCTAGAGCATTTATTTACCAAGTTTTATTCAAATGTGATGATCAATACTTGAGATATCAGTATTAATTAATTATGTTAATTAGATGATTAAGAAGCATAAATATTTACCAAAAACTAATCTGGTGCATAGTCTTAGGTTCATTGAAATGTGATGGGTACTCTTTAAAAGTTTCATTGAAATCCAATGAGTGGTTTTTAGACATCATAGAACAGCAAAAAATTAACTAGTTATGCAAATTAGGTAATTAATAGGCACAATTATTTATCCCAAAATTAATCCTAGAATATCTATGTCGCAAGTCTCATTGAAATGTGATGATTAGTACTTGAGATATCAGGTGAAAAGCTGAAAATTAACTAATTATGCTAATAAGGTGATTAATATGCACAAATATTTACCCAAAAACTAATTAGGTCTCTGCACAGTCCTCAAGTAACTATGTACCAAGTTTCATTGAAACGTGATCATTACTACTCGAAATATCAAAAGCTGAAAATTAATTAATTATGCAAATTAGGTAATTAATATGTACTGATATTACCCTAAAAACTATCAGGTATGTGCAGTGTCCCAAGTTTTATTGAAATGTTATGATTAGTACATGTACTTGAGATATCAGTGGAAAAGCCGAAAATTGATTAATCATTATTTAAATTAGGTAATTAATAATATTAACAGATTTTTACCCAAAACTAATCAAATCTGCGCATTAGTTCAGAGCATCCATGTGCCAAGTTTCATTGAAATCCAATGAGTGGTACTTCAAAAATCAGTGGAACAGTCATAGAACAGCTTAAAATCAGTTAATTATCATGCAAATTAGGTAATTAATATTCATAGATTTTCACCCAAAACTAATCAAATCTGCGCACTAGTTCAGAGCGTCCATGTGCCAAATTTCATCAAAATCCAATGAGTGGTTCTTCAGCGATCAGTGGAACAGTCTTGGAACAGCTAAAAATCAGCTAATTATCATGCAAATTAGGTAATTAATATTCATAGATTTTTACCAAAACCTAATCAACTCTGCGCATTATCCCAGAGCATCTATGTATCAAGTTTCACCAAAATTTGATTAGTGGTTCTTGAGATAACGGTGGAACAAAAAAAACAGACATACAGACAGGGTAACTGCAAAGACTCCCTTTTGTGCTTCGCACACGGGAGTCAAATATAGGTAATATGTTGTACTGAAATTCACAAAATAGGCAGTCCTGTTTATAAGTCTGCACTTTCCTTCAGAGGATTGGGACAAAAATAGCAAAAAATTTTTGAGTAGAAACTGAAAATATACTAAAATTTTGTCTGTTGGCCCTAAAATTAGGATTCCATGCATAAAACTGAGAATACAATAACAAAATAAATACCAAAACACCACACAAGTATTTGTAAGTATTTGATGGTCTGAAATTGTTTAAGAAATGTGTACAAAATTGGTCCACAATAATCGAAATGGTAAATACACAAATACATCCCAAATTTATAATTATCCAAAGATCAACATCTCCATAATCTATATGAAACTTCAAATGTTAAAATACAACAATGTCTTAGAATGGGATGTTTCTAAAATTACTCCTATATCAGAACTTTGTTGGGAATTTAATTAGCATAGCTCAATAATTAATCTCACTGGATTATTCAAAGTGTTGGTAAAATTCATAAAAGGAGAGCCAGAAATAGCCAACTTTTCCCGCATACATACTATTGTTAAGTATATACCGGTGGTAAATGTATAATGTAATTTTCAGGAAAAAAAAATAAAACAGAATTTACTATATTTTACTACATTTGCTAATGACAAAAACAGCATAGATGTAGATTACAAGTTATCTTTGGTGGAAAAAAGTCAGAACATATTAAACAGACTCACAAAAAACCTAGTCTTCATCTTAGAATGCACATTGCACATGCTCAGTAATGTAATGACTTGAAAATAAAGAGTACTGTGAAATGATTTATGTTAGCTGGAATTAATTTTCACTGAAAAGATTTTTCGAGCGTATTATATGGAGTTTAATTTCACTGATTTTTGACGAGTTGAATGTAAAACATTGACAAAAAGATGTATTCGCTGGATTTTATTTTCACTGAATCATCCCTTCAGCGAAAATAGCGAAAATTAATTACAAGCGTAAATAAAGTATTTTACAGTATTGTATAGACAGATACATATTTAATTACTTACGCATTGCAATATTGTACGGCGTTGATAAACCTTTATTCATGATAAGTTTACATGGATTTATGTCATCAACATTTTTAACTTGTATTTTCTCAACTCTTGTTACCAGTGCCATCTGTCTTTGTTTCTCATTCTCAAATATCTCATTTCTCAGTGCTCGGACTTCAGAATTTGACAGAGTAGTTTTACTGCAATACCCTCCTGCAACATACGAAAAATGTATTCAAGTTAAAAAAACTCAACTGAAAAAAAAATTGACTGAAAACACTTTTGATAAAAATATATCATTACTATTGAAAAAGGCACACATGAACCCTGATGCAGGAAAGAACGACCCTTAATCCTAACACGCCTGTCCCCCAATATAATTGTATATGCCCCTCCAGATAACTATACGTGTCCTAAAGAGGATTAGCCAAGAGGGTATATTGAATTACATTGGGGGCTGCAGTGTTAGGGATCAGGTAAGGGGTGAGGCAAGACAATAATTTGCATATTCGCTTTAATCAGTTTTGATGAAATTAATCCAAATAGCCATTTTTTATAGGATGATTGACGAATGATAGAGGCGTACTTAATATATAAACATAGTCTGGAAATGGACAAAACTTAGGAAGCACTAAGCATCAATCATTTTTCAGTGTTTTGTTTTGGCAAGGACAGGTTTTCAAACATCGTATTATTTACTAAGAGTTATACTTACGAACAGTAAACAACTTTGAAAAGTCCCTGAAGACCCGCCTACTGCACATTTTTAGTAGATATGTGCGTTTTCTTAGTGAATGTCAACCACAACACCATTCACACATGTGGGATGTTATCGTATTTGACCCCAGAAGTGACCTCTTGTCCAGCCTCTGTACTACAACGATTTCAATAAGGCTAGGTCTTTCCGGTACATTGTGATAGTTCAAGAGCTATAATGTTAGTACTTCGTCATACTTTAATAATTAATTATTGTTATCTGTTTTTATATTTATATGTTGGAATCTACACAAGTTATTAGTGTTTGTAAACGTTCCTATTGCATGAGGATGGAAACTTGTCCCTCAGACATTATACGACAACCCCCACGTGTAATATTATAAAGATCCATTTGTATTTCCGGTTTCCTTCAAATCTCGCAAAGTCTCGCAATTTCTCGTGATTATTCATGTGATTGTCATGGTGACGTTGGCGTAAATAAGAGTCTCCCATTGGTAACTCGGTGTCGAGCAGCTCCAACCATCATAACATTGCAATCGTTGAAAACACGACTATTATCATAATTTTAGCTGAATTTACAGATATCAGGCAACATGGTGAGTTTCTTCTATCTGTTATGCTTTCCTAAGCAGCGTTTGTCGTGGAAAATTCAACTATTTGTCGTCGAATTCGTAACGTTTTGCCAAACATCCAAACCGTGTTTTTTTACTCCATACACCGTTTTTAATATGTCGGCGAATAAACTAAGCCTACATCATAAAAACCTTAGTTCTTAAACCGACCTAAACCATCACTTCTTCGTGATCTATGGTCTTTTCGAAAGCATGGATAGCTTTGTTTTAAAATCGGTTATTTACATGTCAAATTTCGACGCCGAAAGTCGATCTCCAGACAAATCGTTCCAAAATGGCTGACTCCGCCACCTGGATGGTGAAATAAGTGTCGATTTATTTTAGTCGCAGCTTTACTCATGATTTTGTGATTGAATATTACATATATATGTGGAATCCATATAAACGCGTGTGAATTATTAACCATCTCTCATGACAAAAATACAATATTTCATTTTCAAATTGCATAAATATTACTGTAACTTTGCCTGAATTTGCTTGGTAACTTATATGAGACTCTACAAAATAACGTGACAGTGAAACAATGTTCATAATGTCATGTACAGTGAAACAATGTTCATAATGTCATGTACAGTGAAACAATGTTCATAATGTCATGTACAGTGAAACAATGTTCATAATGTCATGTACAGTGAAACAATGTTCATAATGTCATGTACAGTGAAACAATGTTCATAATGTCATGTACAGTGAAACAATGTTCATAATGTCATGTACAGTGAAACAATGTTCATAATGTCATGTACAGTGAAACAATGTTCATAATGTATTTGGCCATGTATATCTTATTCAGGCTATCAGAAATAGCATCTGCATAGTAGTTACATGTATATCAGCACCAAAACGAACTTGGCACCAAAGTGTACTGTAGATCGCGGCAACACAATACATTTATCCATACAGTTAAAATATAAATATGTGTGTACGTACTGCATACAAGAAAAGTTTAATTAAATATGCTAGCGGTGCAAGCCTTGCTACTGTAATTTCTGCGTGATATACATTTGTATCAATGATCAATTTAATACACTGTAAAATTGTGGCGAAATGATTGTACACGAAATGTGTATTTTATTTCAGACTTTTACCATATTGGCTAATACTTTGCTCATATACTATTTTATGTTTTCTTCCTCAGCCCCGCAGTGTGGTTAGTTCTGCTGGAAGCTCTTCTGGGGGCTCATCAGCATCCCGTAGAGCCAGAACTCGTCAGTATTACACTGTCAATAGAACCTCAGATGTTGATGAATCGCTGTTCGGTTCACCGCATAAAGACACCCTGATTAGACAGCGGAAAGAGAAGGAACACACTGAAGACATCTTTGAAACCAAACCAGCATCTGGTAAAACTTCAGGTCGACGAGCAAAGCCCAAAAAGAAAGAAGAGGTGCAAGTTATAACTAAAGATCTTATTCGTAAATTAATGTAAGTACATGGATTGGCTGTATGTGTAGTAAAAATATTAACTCATTCACATACTAGTACTAGTAGTATAATTTAATATAATGCTGTCTTTCTCCTGCAATGCTGTTGGTTGAGAGAAAAGGGGTACTGGACATCTCAACCAAAAAAAAATCTGTTTTTCATTGGACAACTCGACCCAGTACCGCTAAACATCTCAATCCACTGGGCAGGGACTGGTTCGATCAGGCTCTCTGTGGCCGATGTTTCAAATCATTAGATGACCATGTCAACCATTCAAATACAGCACGATGTATATTTAGTTTTCAAGGGCGACACTATCAATGTTGAACTAGATAGAGGTTTGCATCGGCACATTGAGATAGGATTGTGTCGATGCGGTAGGTCAAGATGTCCAGGGTGTTTGGGTCGAGATGTCCAATTTGGGTCAAAGTGTCTTGGGTCGAGGTGTCTAGAAATCAGAGAAAAGTGTAATTCCACATTCTGTCATAAATTACACAGGGTATTTATTATAATATGTATGCATTTTGTTAATATATGCATATCTGTTATAAATTATTGCCCGTCTATATTTCACACATTCTTGTACAATCCACTATTAAAGCTGTAAGAATTATCTCTGACTTTTTAGTGCTATTACAGTTAGTGAATGGAAACTGAAAAAGTTTTTATTTTGATTTCAGTGTACCAAGTGAAGATCCATCAGGTCAGTCATGTATCTTGGGACGGTCAGAGTATTCAAGAATCTTAAATGCTGCCAGAGTACTGACAGATGAAGAACGTGAGGCAATGTTTGGTAACATCAAAGAAGAAAAAGATGCAATGCTGGTAAGTGTCCAGCTTTTCTATCTTTACTAATGTCTCCAGCATTCGTCAGTAAGGACTGAAAACAATGATGGTTGAGGTCTGGGGACTGATAGTTATTCCAGTGAATCATCATAATAATTAGACCTACAGACTAGTAGGACTTGAACTTCATTATTTTGAAGGCACTCTTATTCAGGGACCATGCTTCTGAAAATGCTTTGAAATATTCAGTTAGTAAGGGGCAACTAGGCAATAGAATTTGTGACCCTGAACATTGAAAATTATAAAACTATTGGCTGCAATAGTTCGTTCTCATTTGTTGATTGGTACCATGTGCTGTCTAATTATCAGATACTACCATAGCTGAATAGTGCTCGAGGACATATTTTAATATTTTCAACATTTTGGGGTTTTGTTATTGAAATGTCAGACTCCGTACCGCTTACTATCATGTGATATCAGGGCTCAGACAGGAATGTTCACCTGAATAATAGGCTGGAGAGCCCATTACTGTGCACATCTGTTATCACACAAAAAATCATTGTTGAGTGTGCACCTTACTTAAAGTTAGAATAGAAATATTTTCCGACAATATACAATGTAGTTGGTGTAAATATCCTATTGTCAGATATCCATGTAAAATAATATAATACATAGACTCTATGTCATAGAGAATAGTTAAGTATTATTCAAATACTACTAATCAAAGTTCATTGTCTGAATGTCTGTTTATATTGAGTAATTATTAAGTAACTATTACTACTGGTATTACCATTTTCTATATACATGTAGATGTATTGTTCTGAAAACTTGCATTTTGACTCAATGTCCATTCGTAATTGATCTGTTAAAAAGCACACTAAGCCTTCAGTGAATCCTAATATACTATTATTCATGCCATGACAGAACTTGAACTTCAAAATTGAGAAGGCACCTAATTCCAAGGTCAAAATTTGGTTATAATGGCTTGGCATAGGCATGTAGGAATAATATGTTTTTCTAAGGGCAAAAAGGGAATACATTGATCATCAAGGCAAATATTGCTATTTATTTTCTATGTCAGCAGCTACTTCATTTGTGAGCCGTAGCTGACAGGATTTACACTCTGTATAATCTAATTTTTTATTGCAGGATGCACACAGTATATGTTTACTTTGATTTGACATTGTATTTATCATTTATTCAGTATTATTTACTTGCAATTATCATCTTTTGATGCTTTTGTCAACATAAAGCCCTGTATCATCAAGACTATATTTGACCTATTACATATGTGTAGTTAAATTCACCAGGTGTTTATACTGTTATTTGCAGGATGCTGTCGCAGAACGTAAAAGATTCATACAAGAAATGGACCGCAGTAGAAAGAAAAATGAGAAGTTATCAGACTTAGATGAGGAGGCCAAACGGCAGGCTGAGTATCTTTTAGAGAAGGCCAGAGAACAGAGAGAAGAACAAGAAGATGAAATTAAACATCTCAATGAGGTAGGCAGGCTATTAAAAATTTGTAAAAGTTTACCAGTACATGTACTCGTACAAGTTCACATGCTTCATATTTCAATTCATGAGAAATCTCACTGAACACAAACCAAAATGATTTAAGTTTTGATAGTTGATATAAACTAATGCATTTTGTGGACACATGTTTGATTACATTCTTGTTTTACTCTAGACTCATTCCACGCTATCATAAATAATTGTTAAATCCCCGACTGTCAATCAAACAAACTGGCTGACTTACAGATCATACTTACACATATCATCTTTCAAATAGCTACTTGATAGTGCCAACTATCATCTTGGGGGGGGGGGATCTGGGGACGTAACTTTTTGAATGTCAAATATATTCTAGATGTGTTTCTGAGTTAAAAGAATAAAAAACACTGCATGTATATGCGTGATTCACCTTGGGACTACATGTATATGTTCAAATAAATGAGATTTCTCATTTTCATAGTCATGGGGCAATCAGACACATATGAGCTAACACTGTTGCAGGATTGACTTTTGTTTTTATGTTAGTTAGTGGTCAAAAAGATATGTTTTAACCCATAGTCAAGGAAATGTAAGTAAATGTCTCTTATTTATCTGACAGCTTATCCTGAATGCCAAGTGCCATGCAATTAGAGATGCTCAGATCTTAGAGAAGGGGCAGGTGAAGGAAGAGATGACAGACGAGGAGAAACGCCTTGACCTAATGATGGAGGTCGACAGACAAAATGCCCTGAAACTACAGGAAGAGATTGAAAGCCAACGTAAAGAGGAAAGATTGGCAGGGAAACATGTTATCCTGACTCAGATTGCAGAGAGAGAGGAAGAACGACTTCTCGATCAGGAAAAGAAAGATCAGGAAGCACACCAGATGTTGAAATATCTTGAGAAATTACAAATAGAGGACTTGAAGGCTTTAGAAAGGAAACATGAACAACAATTAGAGTCACAGAAAGAAATTATGCGAGCGAATATAGAATCAGAGAAGACACGTGAAGTGAGAAAAGAACAACAGAAACTGGAAGAGCAGAAGGTGGTGGAGTATATGAAGCAGAAAGCTGAGCGAGAAGCTGCATTTGAAGCTGAACAGGAAAGAAAGCGAATTGAAAAAGAGAAGGAAGTTGCTAGGTTGCGCGCAATGCAGGAGCGTGCTAAAGATTACCAAGCCGAGAAAGATATGCTGCGTGCAAAGCGAAATCAGGAACAGCTGGAAAGAGAATGGAGAAAGAAGGAAAGGGAGGAAGCAATGAAGAAAGCAGAGACTGAGAAGATGTTGAAGGATGCTCGTGAAATTCAAGTTATGAACAAAGAACACTTCCTGGCTGTGCAAGCTGCCAGAGAGAGGGCAGAGTTTGAGAGAGTATTACAGTAAGTGTTTATTTTTCAATTTCTTGAATCTCATTTCTTGAAATAATTGTATAATTTGAGTTCATCAAAGAAACAAGGACCCATCCACATACACAATTTGAAGGTACCGTAGTCAGTACTTTCTAAAGGTGCACATAACAAAGCATGATAGATTATCTGTAGGATGAGTGATGTGATATACATTTTTTGTAATATGAAAATAAGATTTAATATAGTGGCAGTCTGATGAAGTACTTGGGGATCAACATTGGCTACTTGGTGAATAAAACTAGGAGCATGCAGACTATTCTAAGAGCATGTGGTTTCTGGGTATGTAGGCATGTTTGGCTTCTGGGATTCACATGGAAATGCAAATTAAGTATGAATGTTACTTTTTAAATTGTAGAGCACAGAGAGAAGAGATGGATGCAGAGAAGGCAAAGGAGGAACACTTCCGGTATAGAAAGCTTGCTCATGCAGATGATGTGCGTAAACAGATCCGTGAGAAAGAACAATTGAAAATTGCAGACAGAGATTCATTCTTTGAGGAAGGAATTAAATTGGATGAAGAAGCTAGAGCTAGAAGAGCAAAATTGGATGAAATTAAGAAAAAGAAACTTGATGAACTGAGGTATGTAATTGTGTGTACTGTACTCATTTGTAAAATATCATGGAGTATTTCCACAATCCTAAAAAAGAAAATGAGAAGCGTTGAAAGTGGAACTATTGCTGAAATAATATTGAATACAAATATATCATTGCGTACACCTAGTATGTTAATGCATTGGTTTTCTATTTACCAAATACCGTGAGTAGACTACTAGTGATTCTGCTCGATTGCAATATTTTCTTAAATTTGAAATTTGAAATTTTACCATAATCTATAGTTATATGGTCATATACAAATCCAGAAAATACTGGCAGCCCAGGGAACAATCTATTGTTAGTGGATACAATAAAAATATGTTTGGCAGTCATGTCACCTATGTGATATGTGTTTTATATATGTTCTATATTATGTCACGTGGAGATATGCATATTTTTTATTTGCTAGTTTTGCATAAATTACACACTCACATGCCCTTTAAAATATACCAGTAAGCAATCAATATTATACAGAAAAAATAAAATGCAAAAATTTGATTTGTACATGAATGTGGAAAATTTTTGTTGCCATTTACAATATAAAATTAACCGGGAACTTTTATTTTTGATATTTTCATCAATAACATGGAGACTCACTTGGTTCACACGGTCAGATTAATTGTATAATACACATCTTATCAGATATCTTCAATCTGGTGGAATACATCAGTTCAGTGCCTTCCACAGTGGGAATCGATTCAGCTCAACATTCTGCAACATTCTGTTTCTTTGGTGATTTAGTAACAAAATAATTGAAAGATTGTCAAATTAATAAGGATCTGTTGTCAATTATCTGGTGCTTATTTATCAACACTGGCAACAACTAGTGCATTTAGAGTAATCAAAATCGATTATGTTTATAATAGTCATTGGTTAAATTGTCTCTGGCTTTCTTTGAGTCGGGGTGTTTGTTATGTCTAAAAACTACATTATTTTGGCTCATGTGTCATTTTTCAATTATCGAATTGCACTAATTTTTGCTGTGCGGCATTGTCAGATTAATCTGAAGTAAACAATCTGATGGAGCACGGCAGTTCCTATTATACCAGCCTTTCATTCCAAAGATTTGTCAGTAAGAACTGTGGCTTAGAATATGTACACTTTTTATAGTGGTTTTTACTAGATGTCACACTAACATATTACCTGTTTGCTCTGTTTCAGGAATGCTGGTGTTCCCGAGAAATACTGTGCTGAAGTTGAAAGAAGGATAAATGCACCAACGGTTACGTTAGTTATGAAATAAGTCCCTTTCCCCAAATGTGTAAAAAAACTCAAATATATTTTAAAGACATTTCAATTTTGTTGATTTCACTACAAATGTATGTGAACAGCAAAAATTTTGTTGATTTTTTTAAGAATATTTCTGCGATATCCAAACTGTGTGAAATAAATTGTTGAGTTGTCTATATGCAGTAGTCATTGTAATTTAATTCGACTAAAATTGATATTTTTACAACTTATCGTACCTTCTGATTCATGACTGGGGCAATGGGACTCATCCCCCATCTGCTTTCAATCGTGCATTAACAATAAATAATCTACTTCTAGTTGTTTACATCATTTCCAAGTTGTTATTAGAATTACACGGTTTTATTTTGTAATATATGACGTGTAATTATTTCTAAGAGAAATGTTGATATGTGTAAATAATTTGTATAATATTAAACAGTTTGTTACCAAAATTGTCAATTGTTAACAATTCTTTTCCTTTATACCATATTTAGTACTAGACAACAATGTGTAAAGAGCAAAGTCTGTGAAGTTTTGAATATAAGTTCCCATTAACACTTTATTCAAACTTGATTGGGGTGGTTACATAATCAGCTGACTTTCAAACAGGATTTGAATATTTTGGGGTTTTTGCTACAAAATTTACCCTCTGATTCAAACCGTTGATTTGAGTCTGCAGACTGACATGATTTGCAAAAATGATCTATCCATCTCCACTGAGCATCTTTTAATTGTTCTCCATCCATAGCTGTACACAGTCCTCCGAAATCCCCATGGTAATTGGAACAAAGGTCGGAGTGATATTTACCGGCGAATCAGGAACTTTTGTAGCTTTTTTTCTGCATGACATCTCAATTCCATGAGTCTGAGAAATTCATTAAATATTGCAGTTGTGATAGAAACTTTGTAAAGTGTGGGCCTTGTGTGTACTGTCGAATTGTGGACAGGAGTTGTTACAATAGAGTATTGAATGATTGGAGTTTTGTAAACATCCAAGTCCGATTTTATTCCCCGCACAGATGTACGTAGTGCCATTTTTGTTTGGTATACTGCCCTCAACGGTTATTTATTTGCTGCGACAAGGGACTGCAGCAGAGTCTACTTTCGTCATCATCCGAATCAGACAGTTATGCTAAAGCCGACTATCCATGGCCGGCTTCTTGTTTGGAGATATTCATAGCGAACTAACTTAAGGCTTGTGTGAAATGTGTGAAATTTATTGTGACACGACTAATTAATATCATATTACCATGGTTTCGCATCTATCAAAATACAATTATTACTAGATGCCGAGTATTGCTTAAAAAAAACCATACAATTCATCATCTCATAAATTTGAAAATCAAATGAAATATTAAGAAACTAAAATACAAATTTTAATAAGCTTGGTGATAAAAATATTAAGTCTGTTTTTTTTTAAATCGCGTATTGTGCATGGTTTCCTCTACACATGTACGGTGGTTATGGTAACTAAAATAAATAAAATGGGGGCATAAGGTTAATTTGTATCCCATCACACATGACCAATAACATACTGAATGGATGGTTGATCATTCATACAGATCCACCTTCCTGGCCCTCAGACAGTACAATAAACTATTTTTATATGACAATCCTGAGACAGATAAAGGTGAATTTGCCAATTTCTATGGTGAATCGCATGTCATTATAATTTGATAATAATTGCAGCATCTTTTGAACAAAAGAATATTCGATGGAATATTGAGTTATATTATTGAAAAATCATTCCCGAGATTACTGTTTCCACGGTAACGGAATCTCTATCAACATTTAATGGATTATATCAAGGGTAACCTTTCCTTAAAATTCCTAGAGAATTTCCAGGGAGTGTTGCCTTTCACATGAAGACATTTGAGTCAATTACCGGTATATTTCATTGAATTTCAATAAAATTCTTAGAGATAACCCTTACCGTATGTACCAATCAGTTAGAGGTTGTCTGAGATATGGTTGCCATGGAAACAATAATATTTTCACTGACTATTCCGTGTCAGATAAACGAAGGTTACCCGTCAAACATAAACCAAGCAGTGGGATTTACGAGAAATCCAGACCCAGTTGCTATGGAGACAGCATGAGTAGTATTTATACGTAGGAATTTACGATATTTTTGCTTGAACTCGAGAATGCGGTGCAATTCCTTTATATCGACGGAGATATTATTTGTAATGTCTACTGAATTATATAAATAGGTTCACTGGTCGATATTTCATTTAAACTAGGGGGCATTTAATCTGTATAGTCAAGTGTATTCCTTGGATATTATTACAATTTCTTCATTAATAATTAATATTTCTTTACTATTTCTGTAAAAACCCTGCTTCACCTTCCCACAATCACAAATCTAACATTCCTGCATCCTAGTGTTAAATGATCCATGTCACCTAAAATTGTTTTTGAGAGATCGGGTGGCCAAAATTAGAATCCACTCCAAAAAAATGACGTAAATAATATATTTATGATTTTTTTTTTCAATTTTTATCTTAATTCATCTCTCGGTCAACATCTAAATAAAACTGGAGGCCGATTTGATCGCGTGATTTCGTGTCTGCTCATTTCTTTCAACATGGACATTCGATCATATGACATTGACCGAGAGATATTTCGCCAAAGGGTCAAGGTTAGGCTACTTCGGCTTTCTGCACTGAGGGTGTATACGAATTAAACAATCATCTACGAATTATGATTAAATTCAGTAGGTTTTATCAAAAAAATATTTACAAATTTACATTTTCTACATATCACGGAGAAATCTCCCGCCAATGTAAATGTCCCGACAAAGCAGATGACATGACGTTACTTCTAGGTGATGTATCAGCCCAGCTAATCAGAGAAGATTTACTAAATATAAAAATGTCTGTGAAGATAGCTACGGCTATTCACGTAATAAAGGAACAACGTTTATAATACATTTCAAAAATATGATTAACTTTAAAAAAAATACTTTAGGTAAAAAAAATCGCTGTCTGCTTTACTCTTTGTTAATTTTAATTCCAATGAATAAAAGTAACATACTGTAACACTAGAAAAAATACTTTTTAAATTATATTTTCATTTGATCTGATCCCCCTTTTCATCTCAACTATATACATTTAAAAAAATATTGTTACAAAATCAATACTCTATGTTGTTACAAAAATATTATTATTATAGATAATAGACACTAAAAGTAACAATCACAGTGGTTACACAATGTGACAAACAATGGACAGAAATACACGGAAGCTAGTAAATACTAAATAAATTGAAGTATCTTTCCAAGTTCGTCACTTCTATCTATGATTTATATAATTTTGATAAGAAGTTTAAGGATCCAAAACATTTTTTCTTAGAAAACTGTCTGTCTGTCTGTCTTTCTTAGAAAAATAACAAATTATACCGCCACAACCTAGCATCTACCATTATTTCGAATTGTCTTTAGAAATCAGTCGTTATCAGTACAGGTGAACTCATTAGAATAGATTTCACTGCATTAAATGCATGTTCCTGTGCTGACCAAACAAATTTTGCTCCCCTTTAAGCAAATCGGTCAAGGGACACGTCAATTCAGCAAATTTTGTGCAGAATTTACGATAATAGTCCACTATTTTTTTATTTTTTTTGCACGAAAACATGGTTTTAGTTATAAAATTACAAAAATACTATATGTGTATTCTTATCCTGGTGCAACACTTCTGAAATAAGCACCATCGATTCAGTCGTAGATCAGATTGGTATTGTGTGTGTACATGGTAAAGCTCAACTCATCACAACTACATACATTTCATCATTTCCATTTAAATTATATTGTTTTTATAATATTACACTTACTTAAGTATTGCAGTGTATTATATACCTTAATAACATAAAATAGTATCTAATTAATACAAAAAAAAAATCGACAAAATGCAATGCGCTGCAGTTGCCACGCAGAGTGCATTCGAATTTCATGTGAGTCACGTGACGCACTGACATCTTAAACATGCATGTATGTATGCAATTACTACTAAAATGGAATTTCACCAGATAAACGCGTAATTAAATAATCCGCATATAATGCTTGATTTTGTACAGTGAACATCAAGTGTAAGAAAAATATACTTTTTGCACACAAATACCTCTCACCTCAGATATGTTAGTAGTAACTGTTCATACTGAATATTTAGAATACGTCAACATTCAAATTTGTATTCTATGATGTCATGGGTGCACTAGTTCAAACCTTTTTTTTTTTATTATTGCTATTTTGTTAATTTACAATTAGAATAGTTTTTTTTTCTCAATTCTGTCTCAACTGGGTTCGTTACCACCAGGGTTAGCTGTTGCCACGACTACGGTCCATATCCACTAGACCTTGATCGACGACTTTCAGATCGGTGGCCGGGCTCGGAACGACTTCGTTGTCTGTCGCTATCTCTTGTGCGTCTGCGTGTCCGTCTCTCGGTCCTTGTGTACACATCCTGATTCCCGTCGTTGTCGGGATATCTCGCCTCAGATCGGGACCTCCTCTCGTTTTCCCGATCCTCTCGGCGTCTAGACCGACGTTCACCACCGTCATCATCACGCCGGCGACGTCGACGCCTACTTCGCTCGGTCCGGTCCCGATCTAAATCATCATATATATTATCTTCCCGTAACTTATCTGACACGCTGTAAGGGGGTGGAATGTCTAATGGCGTTGGTGGCAACGATCTATCTAACATAACAGCGTCCCCATCCGGATAAGGTCCCACAACTGGCTCCACTTGACGTTTCCTACGTCTACGATTATGACGCCCTCTACGTCCATCACTATGTATGATGTAATAATCATATTCGTCGTCTTGTCCGTAAGGTTTCACCTTATCCTCTTTGTTATAGCCGTTTCTTGCAGCTTCCTTCGCTTTCTCTGTTTCCCGGAGAGTTATTCGCAATTCCTCGTCTGTGTAAATAAAAAAAGTATCTTCAGTCACAATGTCTAAGATCCAATGACACCCTTCCATTGGACATTGGACAACTTATTTAGAAAAATACTGAAAACATATTATTCAACAAAGCCTAATGCGTGCGATAACTCCCCCGGCGCCTTTGAACAGAACTTAGTTTTCGATCAAGGCGCTTTATAAATGTTTATGATTGATTGTAATACATGGATAATTTATTCAAGATCTCATAACAGAGATTGCACATAAAGCAATGACGTCAAAATGGTACCAACCTTCTCTTTCTTCTCGTCTTCTCCACACGCAATAAATAATGACACCAATAACAATAAGTACAACAATAACCAGCGCCACCAGCGCCACTATAACAGCGAGGAATGTGTAACTTACGCCAAAAATGGTTAATTCTAAAGAAAAAAAGAAAAACACCAACAGTTTAGGCTGAGTAACAGCAACTCATAGAGGACGCTCATTAGATGGAGTTGTCGCAAGACGTTAAAAATTTGTTCTTGTGAATATTTTTTTATTTATATTTATTCACTTTGCTTCAATCTCATTATTCACACCGCATATCTGAGCTAAATCACGTGCTTTTGTCAAAGTTTTGTAAATTTATTTTTTCACGTGTAATGTATTGCACATCTGACACATATACAAGTTGTTTATGACGTCATGACTTACCAACAATTTTAATACTGGAAGACATTGACCTTGAATCAACAGAACTTCGTGCATAGCAAGCAATGATGGCGTTGTCCATACTCTTCTCAACGTTCACAATATGCAAAGTAGATCCGCGGCTCGTGCTCTCTTTCTCAAATCTTTTATCCGTGTCGTTGATTCGGCTATGTTCGTAGTACCAATCGTATGATGTCACTTCCGGGTTGTCATCGATTGCTGTACCATTACACGTCAACGCTCCCTCACCACCCTCCTCTACTTCTAATATATCTGGGTAGATGTTGACGCTCACTCTCGGTACCACTGTCAAAAAGAAACAAAAATGTCGTTGTTGATGAGATGTCCATCGTAGATGGGTATCCTAACCCTACTCGCAACCTGTTTTCAATGGATTGCCAGGCCTGCGCAGAGAACATGGGTAGAATATTTGCTAATGTTCATGCAATATATTTTCAAACAAAAAATCGGATTTAAATACAATAATCCGGAGCATATCATGCTCTATAGTTTATATTGTTACAACATGTATTTCATGTCTGTTATTTGCCAAACGCTTTACTTTCTCCCCCTTAATTCTGTCCCGAAAACTTTGAAATAAGTTACTAGGCAAATGAGTGACGAAATAATGTGAATTAACTACTATTAATTTCACCATGAAAATACCAGTATTTCATGCACGGAAAATACAGCGTGTATCACAGATAAATTACAAGCCAGTGTTTATATCATTATATTATAACCAACATTATAACGTCTATGTTCTGTCTGGCATTAGAACATGAATGCTTACATTCGATATCCATGGGCCCAACACTGCACGTTTTCCCTCCGCTTACAGTCACGTGATTCAATGTGCACGTGAAAGTCTCTCCTTTATGAATTGGAAGAAGCACCATTTGAAGACCAACTCTTGTTGTACCGCCGTGCGATGATTCTATCACTTTGCTGGGCAGATCGACTCCTCCCCTGCTCCATTGTAAGGTGGGGGCTGGATCGCCCTCTTGTGAGCGGCAAATCAACGTAATGTTGTCGCCTTCTTTTAGTTTGCCTTGGGGCAACACGCACGTCGGTCCACCCTCGACTGGAGGGATAGCATCTAATCGTAGAACAACAAAGTAAAATTAATGAAATGCATAATTCAAAACATTTTTAGGGAAAATACACACACAAAAAAAAATTTCAAGTTTAGAGGGCGGCAGTCGTCGTGCCGCGTCCTGTTCGATATGGGACTCATAGCGACGTATACAACGCGTGTAAAATACATTGTTTATTTACATGAAATTCGAACACGCGCTGCGTGATGACCACCGCGCTTTAACCTTACATATAATGTCACATACAAACCCAGAAAATGCAATCACTATATCAAAACCATAGCATTGTCACTGCCTTAGCATTAGCATTTCCTCAGATTACTATACAATCTAATCAAAGGAAAAGCCGCGTTTCTAGTCTGTTCTATAGTTGTCTGAGATAATTCCAACCGTGACTCTAGGTAAACTCAGGTAGTTACATTAGTTATGCGCATGCTCAAATAACTTCTTACCTATCACTGACAAGGTCGCCTTCGACGTCCAAATAGTTGGTTGAACATTGTCTCCGACTAGACGGCATTGGTAGTCGTCAGCGTCGTCGTATTTGATATTTTCAATGTGTAATGCGTATTCATCGTTTTCTGGGTTACCGGTTATTGTGAATCTGTTAACAATATATGCAAATTCAAATTTAGTCCCAACAAAAAGGTTGACATGTTTCAAAAACAGTGCGGTGATTTTATTTTTTTGTTAATTTTTCTTCAAGTTGTGTTATCGCATTATTGAGAACTTTGGAAGTGACGCGCGCTAAACAGAAACAAATCTATGTTAAGCTTTATACATAAATTACGAAATATAAATAATATCAATTAATATATGGATATAAAGTTGACAGCTAGTTGGCTAATTTGACAATTTTATTCAATTTATCAGCTATTTGTAGATTCCACTCACGATTTAGATTATTTGCATTAATCATTCATTGCGGAGAGTAAACCCAACTTATGGATTTCGGGGAGTATGACAAATCATGACGGGTGGTATAATCATGAATTGGACACCAGCGACAACAGTCAATAATAAATCCATTTCATACCTGTCTTCATACGCCGCTAGTACCGTTCGTTCATAACTTATTTGCTTCGTTCCATCGCTTCTATACCATTGTACAACTCCGACTTTATTTGCAATGGTGCATTGAAGAGTGGCAGTGGAACTCACTTTTTGAAATTTCTTGTCAGTAGGGGTTACTGTTATTGCCTGAGCTGATGAAATATAGAAAAAAAAGAAGTCATAATCCAAATTTCTCGACAAAGTGTGACTTCAGTTTCATGACACAATCGATTGACGTCATCATTGACTTGCGCATGTGCACTTCAGATTCAATCTCATCAAAAGTGCTTACCAGTTACCACGCTCAGTTCTGCGGATGCCGAGACTTCGGGGTCAGAACCAGAAGCTGACACAGTGCACTGATATGTACCAGAATCGCTCGCTTTAGCATCGCTGACTTCAAGATTGTATTCCGTTCCTACGATGTTAGTTGTCACGGAGAACCGCCTCGAGCCGCCAATATTCATCGTATAGTCGGTGTTAAACTCTGTGGTTCCCTTCTTCCATATCATGGTCCCCAATTTATTGCTAATTGAACAATATAACGTCGTCGTGCCCCCTATGGCTATTTCTGTATCAATGGGAGGTATTGATATTGCTTGTTGTCCAAATACTGGTAAATGAAAACAAGAAAAAAAAGGAAGTTAGTATTATTTTACAGGGATTCCAGTAATTCTGTTCCAGGCATTGGAACACAAATGGGCTTACGCTAGCTCATGCTTAACCTTATATCAAGGGCAGTAAACAACCAATGTATTTAAAAATAACAATATTTTATACTATATCATATATAATATCCTATAGTATTGATGTTTAGCTATAAGCCTGAAACACAACTTACAAAAAAATCACTTACCACTGTGAAAAAGAAGAGCTGTAACTATGGATATCAATATTCTGCTATGCCCCATTTCCATCATCGCTTTGTATTTTTTATGAGAAGTTTCTATAAAATGAACAAATATAGACTATCACGATGACGTCATCCCAAGAATGCGGCAACTCACGCCATTAGGGCCATCATTTGTTTAATTCGCCTGTTCCAAAGCAGAAGTTCCAGCTGACTTTTAGCATGTTAATACAATGTACCAAACACTTAGTTACTTTAAAGAAATATACGCCAAATTACCATCACTAGTGTATGTGTGTAGTGTGGGTGTAATGTTGTTATGATAACATGAGCTCGAAAGAAGTTATTTGAACTATGACCATGACAACGCGGAGTTCTTCCGTGCTCCCACCCATCTACGATAGTAACATAACACTGTAGTTTAAAGCGGGGGAGTCGTCACCCGCGCATGCGTCAGGTGGCCATAGCGTGTCATTGTTTACAAACAAACGTCTACCCATGAGCCTTTGCGTTTTAGCGTGCTTGGGACTTAATTCCCGTGCGTGGGCATGTGACGACCCTCCCGCTTTATGGCTGAGTATCAAAACACTATACAGTGTGGATTATACCTGCTATCGAGACATGAAATATACAAATACCGTAACACTGTAGGTGTACATTTCAGTACATGTAAAGTCAAGGCGAATGGTATTTGAGTGTATACATACTTTTTGTTCACAAAGCATTCCCCTAAAAAAATCTTACCGATGTTACGACTAATTAATTTTCACAAATTATGTTACATTGACTTCAGATATTGTTTTTTTCGATTTCCTTATATGAAGTGAGAATAATCTAAGCTCATTGTGGATGTATGTTTTATCAACATGTTGTCACATTGTACTTAAAATGTAAGTTTATGATGATGTGGTTATATTAAGAATATTTAACTCCGCCGTATTTTTAGCAAATTGAATATACAGTATAATGCTTCATTTCACGAGTCATTCAGTGTAAACATTGTCGGCATCTCTTGTATACGGCATACTATGAATATATCGTATAGATTTGATAGTATTGGTATGTATATTTATATAGACCGTACCCATATCATATACGTCGGATCAACAGGTTTCATGATAGCGCCATCTACGGCAAACCCTGACAGTTACTGTGGAGTGCAGTGATTATACGAGTCTGCTAACATGGTGCATTGCATCATACAAACCTATCAGATATGATGCTAAGTCGTTCAATATATTCATTACGAACTGTACAAACCGTGATGTCATTCAGGCAAACTGTGACGAATTCTGCGTTGGAACTCAACACTGGCTAAATGTTTGTCGTGCAATTACGTTTTTGGGGGTAAATCCACAAAACTCACCGGATTGTTTGCTTAAAAGTTCAAGATCTGTGTTTTCTGTGAACATATTTCTTGATTCATGTATTACTTTTGTGTGTTTTTAGATATACACGTGTTAAAATGTTAGAATACATATGATTATTTGCATGTAAACTACACTCTATTTACACCATGGCTGGGTCATGTGACGTGACATTAATTTTGACAGAGTTTACTAAATGTTCCCTGTAATTAAAAAAAACACGGATATACGTTATATGATGTCGCCACGGTAATCTTTGCATTCGTCATTCCACATTGAACGGAAGTGTTCGACAATAAGAATGAAACAGGGTGCATTCTACAGAATATTGTGAAATAAACGAAGTATTTTAATGCTATAGAAAATCGAAGGCGTTGACATTCACCGTGATGTGATCAGTGAGCCGTCTTGCCGCAAATGTTATCTTATAGTTGGCAGCTTATTCTCGCATAAACAATTTTTCACGAAAACGCGGCAAACAAGGCAGTTTCATCACTGGGCATCAGGAATGAAGTATCCTAAATTGGTGGCACTAGCAGACAGCGCTGTCTAGAATATTAAAAAGATTGATTTGTGCGCGCACTGATAAGATCATATAGAATAGACCAAATCTATACGGTGATATTATTCTTGCTGGGACAAACGAACCCTGGATGAACCGTGTATCGATCGATCGATTGTCAGAACCGAAGTGATGCATTATTAAGCTGCGATCAATTTAAAAAAAATCAAGAGGCATTTTTGGTAGACATGACGTCATAAATAACATATGGCCTCCCATAATGCACTGCGTGTGGCCATACGCTCCGGTGATTTTAGCGTGATCGCATTGTGACTGGCACTGAATATCAACTGCACATACGTTTACAGCGATACGTACAATGGACGCCATAGAACTAATCCAATTTAAGTCTTCTCGCGTATCCCCTCGTATAGTTAGCATGCATATATGTCGTCAACCCCAAGCATTCCCATGGCATTTGTTCTGGGATGTTTTTAGTGTGATAGAGTCGATAATGAATGCCTACGCAATGGCTGCCTTTATTCACATTTACCGACTTATACGTAATAGAATGGTGGTTAATAGTCTAAACATTTACACCTAATATAGTCACATTTGTGTTTTTCACACTTAGTATATTAGGACCGTATCTAGCCTTGAAATAGTATGAAACTTCTTCATTTTCTGGAACGTGCCCGCTTAATACTAGTATATCGTCTTATTTTTAAACAAGGTATGTTATGGCTTGTATCGCAAGCTAAATTCGATTTCAATATTTACGCCAAACCCGGAAGCATCCCGATGCATACATACAATATGGGGTCGACTATTAATTTATTACGGCTCAGTGACATTGTATTGTCGTACATTTTAAGGAGATTCGAACCGAATTGAATATAAAATGTAATTTTTTTCATAATTTAAAAAATATCTGACTTCATGGCGTGACGCAAATTTCGAGAAACCTGAAGCTCTGCTAAGATGTATGTTTACATCGCTCTGTTTGCATCAGTGTCTACGGTGAATGTATTTTAGCAAATCATGTCCAATGACATACTAGTATACTGAAAGGGTCATGTATTGCTATTGATACGAATCTAAATACTGATACAAGTATATCAAAAATGATAATGAGTTTCACATTCAAATGGATTTCTCTCTCATTACAGTTTGACATGATGTCCTCTGCGCGCGACACGCTATGTGGATGTGAAACATGAAAGTGTCGTATGTAAGTTACGTTTACTCATCTCGCAAGAAGCGTGTGTACATATATATTCATACAGATGATTGTTTTTCTGTGCATATTTAATTATTTTTAGGATGGTTGTCGCGATTTAAAAAAAAATAAAGGTCACCCACACAAAAAATAAAAACATATTTAAAAATGTTTCAACTGCAGCCAATTATACATGACATCTAAGGGGAGCGACGACATGTTGGAACGTATACTGAACGAATACAAATAAGGGAACGTGCCTTACATGGTGTACTTCAATCGTCATTTTTAATATGCTTCTGTGTTTTTTGAGGTGGTGATAATGTTTGGTGTTTATGATTGAGGTAACAAATTGGTTCGTGGATTCCACGTAACAGTGACTGAAACTTCTAGCTATTTAGTAATGCAATATTTGTCATTTGGACATGGACGTGTGTAATATTCCCCGAAAATAAAAAGTACCAGAGTGTGATTGATACAAGTGAACAAACACAAATTGTAAGAAACAAATAATTTCACGACGATTTTTGTAATTGTTTCATAACTTAATAATATAAATATTGGATCCGAAAAAAAAGACGAGAAATAATTTAATAATTTGCGACCGCTGATTGTAACGACCGCCGTAACGTTGCTAAGGTGATACACTGCAATAACCCATAATGTATAATAAAACTGTCTCTCTTTATTCTAGCTGATTGACACACGGGGTAATTGTATTGTATACGTTCTTTCCACCATCATTAAATCCGAATTTCCGATTCACACTTGAACGTGTATTGTTAAGATTGACAAATGTGAAAGTTGTATTCCAGACGGGCATGCATGCTAATGATATTGAAATAAGTTAATTATTTAATTAGTATCAAAGTTAATTGACAAGATAATTAATTCGCTTGATCACAGATGACAAGAGACGGTCAAGTGATTCAATGCATATATGAATATGTGTGATTTAAAAATGGCGTCACGGATCCCTCGGACGCTACATGTGTAAACTTTGAGTCCTGTCTCTGAGATCAAGACGAACGTCTACGGCTAGCTCTTTTTCGAGGTGATTACACGTTTTTGATAGATATCGGTTGATTTATGCCTCTTAAATGACGTTTATAGCAAGATCCCGATGCATATCGCGGCAACAATAGAGGTGATCAGTGTGACTCCACTGGATTATAAACCATTATAAGCACAAAACGGAGAGCTGTCGGGTAAACATTCACCCAACAACAGGATTTCTTGTTCTGAAATCACATCCGTTCTCAAAGACGTAAACTTACGCCTGCCCTGTAGATAAAATTACTTGATCCCATTATATTGCATGGTCTTACCTTTCCCGCTAAGTGAAATATGCTCCGATCTACTATACAGTTGCAGATCACGGTTCGATCACTTTCCCTCTGGGTGTGTTCAAATTTCGGGTGTTAACAACAACGCCGTGTGTACATTTCACCAGTACATCGTGTTACCAGAGTTGCTACATACGATTACGCTTATACGAAGTACGTACTGTCTATCGTAGACTTCGATAATCTTCACAGAACGGCGAAAGTCGATGATACTATGGCCGTATGACCACCCATAACACTGAGATCGTAGCAACCGTATCCAGGTAAAGTCAGTGTCTGAAGGAAGGAAGCCGATTTCGCGCATGCGTAAAGCATTCACGGAGGATTTCTCAATGTTCGTATTTGTTTAGGCTGTCAAAAGACCTTGAGTACAAGTCATTGACAATAACATCGAGAACGATTGCTCTGTTTCGTCGTTTCTCGGACCTATCTTAGAGACGAGTGTTTCGTGGAGATGATTGAAAAATAAAAGCTAAAATGACGACCAAAAAATCATAAACGTTATGAAACAATGCAAATGATGGATGGAAACAAATTATTGTTTGTATCACACATGTATGATAACTGAGATTGTAATCATTTATATACGTCGATATGCATATAATCAAATAACTCACGTGATCTGTGACAATAATAATCATGATACATATCATCAGACTGGAAACTTGGCCAGCGACGTCACTGTGTGTGTCTAACATGAGTGAGATAACATCGTTTTCATTATTAATTACATTTTATATTCAACTTTTAGAACAACACAGTTCTATGCTGGAGTTAAACAAGATTTGATTCATTTATCTTTGGGGCTAACAACTTAGCAAAAACATTTTAAAAAAAAACAAGATTGCTCGGTGAATACACGGGCTAGATGCATGATGACGTCACAGATAATACATTTGATACAATTTATAATGCAAATTATTTTTCAGCTACCCAGATTCAGCAAATCTACACGAAACTCCAAAAGAGCACAGTCTCTGCACATCGCGCCCCTTTGAGTTCAGTCAAGAAATTAAACAACAAATCTGCCCGATTATTATGACAGGTCGATCCATTATAAACTAATAGGTCTAATGTGTTTGTTAATCTGTAGTTTTATTATTTGATCGCGGCGCCGTACTTCTAAAGTAATTAATTTTAATATATGTCAATTTTACAATTTATTAACAGCGGCGGTTGGCAAATGGGCTAGCATTTTTAGAGGTTCCTCCAGGTTGAAATCCAAAATGACGTGTTCTCACCAAAAAAATAATATTTAATTCACCAAATGAAATAAATATGCAGTGCCATTGACATTAAAGCCAAATCAAGAAATAATTTATTCTGACGATGATTAATAGAGGGCGCTGCGAGTATGAAACCGAAGCTCGCATGCCCCTGGCTCCTTAATTTATCGTATTATACGAAATGCGTATTTTCATTTTATATACTTCCCTAATTTTTCTAATTGCACTACAGGGTGAATACTGTGATGTAAGTTTTCCCGCGTCTTGGCGCTCAAAACTCTATGTACTAGTATACAATATTTAGAAGATTGTGAACACAATTGTGGTGGTCTTAGGATTTGGACGCCGTGAAATCATTGTTCAATTTTATCACAAAAACTGAACAATCTGTTTCTTTTGCCGCTTGTTAGTATTTCTATTGCCACAGTGACTTCAGATCACCCAGTTTGAAGGCTTCAGTGAATGCAAGTGCACAGGGTTCGTCCACGCCTTTCTTTGTGCATCCCATGAAAACGAAATTCTATTTAACGCTAACAATGCTTCTTTCATGTTACCCGGCATTTAGGGTGAACGAGAAATTTCCATATGAATCAAAATGAAAGGGGGTTGTTGTTTGTCTAACTGTTGAAAAGAATTCCCCCAGATCGTTCCACAAACAATCACGTTACTATAGTTTCAAATAACGACTGTTCCAATTGGTTTTCCTAATCGCAAGGTTTTGTCTGTAGCCAACCGCGAAAGAGGTTACACACAGGCAGTACGTGCATTTTACCCGTGTTTTGAAAGAAAATTGACGCATGCGCAAGATACACTTACCTGGATCGGATATATTTCGCCTTCTTACCAACAGTTGCTATGAGGGCTTGTATATTTCTATTTATAACCGGAAGCTGAGGTGTTCACAATTTTACCGATAATTTCGACACCTCGTGTATGTATAATTTTTCCAAAGATGTGACTGTCACCTGGACAACAAGTTAGAGGTTCTAAGACAACCAAGTAGCGACGTTTTATGTCGTGTTTTACACGTTGTATACGCGAGTTTGAGTCTTGGAAGTTTAAACGTGTCAATACTTCGTCGACTGTTCGTTCGCCGTTAACTGTGCACTGCAACGACGGACGAGTGAAGTGAGCAGAGTCAACCACAAGGTAAGACTTGTTCGCGTTGAATCGTGTTTGTATCTCCACTGCTTATCACGCCTTCCACTAGTAGTCCTGAACGGTATAGCTACCTAAAACCTAAACCTATAAGAGCACGCTTACTGGGATTACGAGAAAGACGAACATTTTTTACAGTTAATATACATCTCGAAGTAATGACAAAATATAGATGTTTTGTCATCTTGTTGTGTATTTGCACCACTTAGTGACTTTGTTTCT
Organism: Saccoglossus kowalevskii; assembly: GCF_978046115.1. NCBI lineage: Eukaryota > Metazoa > Hemichordata > Enteropneusta > Harrimaniidae > Saccoglossus > Saccoglossus kowalevskii. Next base: position 41,270,397 of record NC_140645.1, on the reverse strand, counting down.
ATTAAGAGAAAGTGAATTGCTGACCCCCGTGTTCTTGGTGACAAGGGGACGCCATTTTGATTATCATTGTTATTATCACTATGCTGTACACACTGCCCGATCAGTGATCGAAATCTTGAATATTATAACCTTAAATTGGTAACTGGAGCGATGGCGTTTCTTTACCGTAGCTTTGTATTTGGAATACATTATTTTGAGATTTAATGAACCGAAATGTAGGAAATTTCGCCACGGTATGGTTTCTAAGGCATGATGCATAGCACACACCACTACGTACTCAAATATCATCTTGTCAGAACCATGACTACTCGTGACTATCACAGTATCACACTACCATGTCGATGTCGACTGCTCTTATACGTTCCGTGTTTATACGACGCGTTCCAACACAAGTAGAGTGCTCTGTAGACAGTTGCTGTGTACGTATTGCATGGTTGATTAATCAAGGTATATTAAAATAATAATATAATCATATTATTACCCACTCACGTCAAAGTACATTTCACGTGTGGCAGGCCGTCGATGCGATATCATTTCCCGCCAAATTCAGCTATTCCAGCTTTAAAATAATAATATTTATGAGTAGGAAATATATCAATCAGACGTCATTAAAAATTAATTAATTGTGCCTAATTTGTATACAATTAATTAGCCACATCAGTTGATGCAAACACTACAAATAGTGAATGCCCGGATATAGAAATGAGAAATAATTTATCACCCAATAGGCGCTGTGAATAATGACATTTTACGTACACTGACTACATACTTCATATCGATATTAATAATACAAATAGAGGAAGCAATTCATCGATTTACAACATACACTGATAAACACAGAATATGCAAAACTGTCAGTGTCAGTATTTCTATTATTTCAGGCATGTAGACCGAGTGTTTGTATTTATTTATTTATTTATTGTTATATGTGTACGGTATTACAGGTATTATTTTGATGCCCACGGTATTCCCTTTATGTACCCCATACTGAATAATTCAAGGCTGCATTGCTATGACTAGAATGCAGATTATGCAAGATAATACAGTGGATGTACATCGTATCGCTAATATCAACTACACATGCGCAGAATACTGTTTCCAGTCATATATGTAAATTACTGGCCATCATACTATCATTTCCACGAATAAATTTGTTCAAGTATAAATGATACATTTAAAATGTTCTGATCAATAGATTGACATGGGCGTTGATTTAATGTTGATTTATACGGAAGGACATTTAATCAGGAACCATTACCTGCAGGGAAAGTGTTTTAATTTCTGCATGTATAATTGGGGTTTTATTTTTTAATTACGATACAGCAATTGATTTGTGGAATCTATTCACGATGTATCAATATGTCTGACCCATCGGGGTCAACATACCCGATCTCAAACGAACCATGGAAATGCATGTATCTAGACTCTACGTCGGCTCATTAATATTCAACTTTGTAATAAAATACACTAGGTCACGAGAACAACCGTTTCACTGTCATTGTCAACTATGGTAATCTTCCACGAAATAGTCCTGTTCCAAATTTATCTTTAATTCAGATAAACTTACAGAATAATTGCTCTAACATATTGGCTCGAGCAATAGGAAAAGTGGAGGGGGAATATGAGCCTAAGCAACGACGCAGACGACAATAATACTGCCCAATTTGCCTTATGCATGACTCCAAAACGGTACATATCGCGGTACTTTTGTTCTTATAACAACGGAAGTCTTTAATATGATCATTTGAACAATAACAGCTTCTTGATTTTTTAGAATTTTTTTTTTTTAGAAAACTCTCATTTACACTTAAGTTTTCCCCTAGACTAATCGCTGTCATTTGAACGGTATTTGAGTTTCAAAGGGAAATTCTTCAGTGAAACGAACATAGTCCTCGTCTGCACCTGCACGTGTTTAAAGTTTTAGTTACGTTTATTTGTATTATAAAAACAAACAAAATAAGATTTAAATCTAGCGAAAAATGTCAGCTCGTCACGAAACAATGGCAACGATGCATTCAATATGGGTTCTCCTTGAGTAGCCACGTGACAATTCAATCAAGGATATACCATGGAAACGGTGTTGCTATGGCATTAACCTATGTACAGGAATAAGAGCTGAAATGAATGAATACATAAAATATGAATAATGAAACAAATTGCAGTTTGTAAAACGTCAGACATATATTTTGCATAATTACCCCCCCCCCCTAACAGGTTTAGAACATAGAGTTGACACATGCACGAACTTAGACAAACATTACAGAGTGGTGCTAACTGCAGAAATGACTAAAAAGTAGAAGTCTGTGTTATCAAATCATTAAGAGTTCAGAAAAACCACCAGAAGTGGACTGAATCACCATCAACATCAAATATTCATTGATTTTACAGATGTATGAATATCTTTTCGTGAAATGTTATGTCAGGATATTCTAGCCTCAATAACTTCAACTCAGACAGTAATGTAAAACCATTTATTTTCACTGTCATTTAAATTCACTATTTTGATGTTTTGAGCATATTCACTGTGTTTTAATTTCATGAATTTGTCAAGGAAACAATGAGTTTTATTGTTATTTTAAATGTTCACTTAGATTTAACAACTAGTGCCCCAAGTTTTATTCGGTATTTAAAACAAGTCAATCACAATGAATAATTTAGCACAGTTTTAGTAAATTCTCTTCCAAAAGGAGTAGACAGAGAAATGAAATAAAATATAGTTATCTTGGTAAAATAAAAATCAATTACAATACAAGAATAAACCAAATGACAGAACTTTCGTATACCACTCTCTCGTTGTAAAAGTAATAATAGAACCAATTCACGACAAAATCAATTACATTAGCATTACTCGAAAGCCAACACAAAAGAAGAGGGGGGTACTATGATTACCTTTTAAAATAGAATTCATTTCACGCAGGTGTAACCAGTTACCGGAAGTTGACTCATTCTATGCATATGAGGTAAATGTCGTCTTACATTAGCAATAAATTAACTTCCTTTGCATTCACATCTTATATATAACCAATTTAATGTGAATACCGAGACAAGCCGTGCTGTTCTCGTAATTAGCATACTCACAAAACGACCCTGTGGAGTTGAGAGTGGTATGATTTGCTATCCATGATATAATAACATTACTGTCACACCTGTACGCCAGCACTTTGTGAATACACTACTGGCTTTCCGGGTGTTTTGATGGAATCAATATAACCATTTTAGTCTTCATTTAAAGGATGGGATTTCTCAACGAAAACATGAATTTCTAAAAAAAAACATTTCGTATTAAAATTTCAATATATATATATATATATATAAATATCTGTTGTAGAACGAGTAGATGAACCGTACAAATGCTAAGAAGTGTGCTGATATTATTCATGTGTATTTTGAGTGTAATCAACACTGTTTTTTTCTTCAATTGATAGATTTGAATTTAGATATTTTCCTATCATACAAATACAATCAATTAGATTGTGCCGAACACTCACCATACATTAGTGTACCAAGGTCAGAGGTCAATCAAGCGACGTAATGGCAGCCTCTCTTTGTCTGTAGACATTTAACCTGAGGAAAATAGGTGGTGAATGTAATTAACTGAAAACAATCTATGTTACGCCATTTGTTCTGAAGTAAATGTTGCTACACTACTAAAATCTCACTCAAAGAACCAGCTAAAACATTAAATGTTAAAAAATGATATTGTTTTTTGCTATAACTATGAGATATTACATGTAAATATACTTACCTTTCACATATTTGATTTTCTGAGTACTGAGGTTATTGTCGTGTACACAAATATACTTACCGTACAACTGACGTTCAACGAAAATCCCAGCGAATTTGATATATTTAAGGGGCCCACTTAAATTTACATTCTGCAGTTAATTTGTATTACTTACCACAATCACAAGATGTCATGGTGTAGATTTACAAAGTGCGAATGCGGCTTTCTTTGCTTCTATTTTTACTCCAATGATAAAACAATGTATACAACCAAAGTGAAACACTCGAAGCCCTGCCCATTTTCTTTTGTGACACTCCCACACACAAATCACTTTCTCCCTTACCTAGATAATAGCTATATGGAAAGGTACACAATTTAGTTAACAAGTTAATAAACATATGTATTTTCTATGTTCTCGTGTTATACATGACCAACCATTTCCTTTGTCTTTCAGGTGAAAGTGAATGAATTCAAAAATGGCGGAAAGCACGTTTTTGCAAGTGTTGATACGTGTGTTATTATCTACATCAATGCTGCAATTAGGTAAGCGTGATAAATTTGCACATTGTATCACGTCAAGCGTATGCCTATGCGATTCTTACAAACCACAACTCGTATTAGTAAATTTACTAACTACTGTAATTTCGCTGATTTACCATTTCAGGCAAATTCAGTGGGTTTTAAATTCATGGTTTTATCATTTAGATAATGTGTTCTATGCTAAATTTTACATATTCGGTAGGTATTTAGCGCATTTTCCAGTCAGCGAAATTAAAACCCAGTGAATAATTAACCTTTTTACAGTATTTACTAATTACTTACTAACTATTTACTAACTACTTACTACATATTAACTACTCACTAACTATTTACTAACTACTTACTAACTATTTTACTTTTACTACTTCGAGAATATCAAGTTAGCAAAGTAGAAACAACATCCTAACAAATTAATACATTTAAAATACTAATCCTTAACAGTGAATTTTTTAAGAACGTAGAACAACAAAAACAACTTATGAACACATGAGAGAAAGATACACGGACACCGAGGCATACAGCCAAATAGTGATGAGGCAAATTTACTAACACAATCAATTTCTTGTTATAGTCGAAATTTGCAGGAAGGTTAGGTTAGCCAACAACTCACTAAACCTAAATAAATCCCATTGGATGATGGAAACAATCATTGTTCACCCGCATTGTGGAGGCTGACGGTTGCAATCACAAAATGGCCGCTGCCTGCTTGTAAGTGAAATCCAAGCATGAAATTCACAAAGACAGAAAACAGTACGCACCGCGGGGAAAATAAAATAGTTACACTACTATCACACCTTTACACTATTCGCCAACATGATTCCGCCTGTTTTTTTAAACCCATATTTTTTTTTTAAATTGCAGTTTTTGCACAACAATCGTTCAGAGCGCCACTACCCACTGACACCCCGGCTACGGTAAATGCGGTAGTAACGTTTGAATGTACAGTGGACAACAAAGCCGGGATTTTGACTTGGAGCAAAGGAGGTGTCGAAATAAGTAGTGACGCCGCCATCACCAACGGAAACAGTCGCTTAGCGATAACTGGTAACCATCAGTCAGGAGAATACAACTTGCAGATTTCATCTATTGTTAATGGCGACGCAGGCACGTATGACTGTGCAGTGAGTGCTAATGGTGCCATTGCAGCGATTGGTCCGGTTAGTGCTGTATTGTCAGTTGGACGTAAGTACAACATACTATTCAAGTTTGATATGGTACAATTTTAATAATGCAGGATCCTGAGAGACTATGAAGTTATTTTTACCTTAAGAATCGAAAGGCAGAATTGACACATTTTTTTCTCACGTTTCGGAGTTCAACATATGTCATTGTGAGAGCATTCTGGGTAATTCATTTTATGAGTCATTAAACATTGCTCGAACAATTGTTTTCTCGTCAAGGACAATACAATTGTTTTCTCGCCCACAATAATACAATTGTTCTCGTTCATAACAATACAATTGTTTTTTTGCCCACTACATTTTTTTCCTCGTTCATAGCAATCCATTTGTTTTTTAGTCCACACCAGTATTGTTTGAAGTGGTGTTGATAATTATTGGTTTCAAGTTACCGATACAAAGACAATTATTGTTTTGCAGTATATTTCTCTAAACAAACCTGAAATAATTAAACCATTTTCTTCAGCACCTCAAGCTTTCCTAACACAACCTTCTGACGTTGACGCCACTGTTGGAGATACGTTGACACTAACCTGTTCCGTAAGCGATAAAGTAGACCAGTTAGTCTGGGTCAAAGATGGCGCCGTGCTGTCACGTGATTATACGAGACTGACATCAGACACACGGATCAGTGTAGTTGACGGAGGGAATTCGGGAACAGTGTTCAATTTACAGATAATAACGGCTGTGGTAGAGGACAGTGGGTCGTATCAGTGTACGGTCAGCGGCACAACCACTGGTCACCCGGATTTAGATTCAACTACAGCCACTGTCACAGTAAACGGTGAGTTTGAAAACAATACGCATTGATTACACAAATACTACGATGAAGACTTTCCGTTTTTAACATTGTGAAATTCTTTTGTTTTTATGGAGAAAAATACATTTTTTTCAGTAAAATCATTTTTATTAAAGTTATTGTTCATACATGAGTTGTTGAATAAGCTACATTTTTTGGTAATGGTATGCATATGGGATCATATATTTCGTTATGAAATATTCCTAATATATTACTGGATTCTCTTGTCAAAATCTGTTGTTTTCAAGTTTTTGTTTCCAAAAAAAGAAAGTATTTTACAATGTCGAAAACGAAGTCTTTATCGTAGTGTTCAAGAACAATAACAACACAATACGAGCTTCTTCAAAGTTTTTCTCTTTTGAAACAAAACTTCTTCATCCAGTTAGTGAAAGCAAATTGATACAAGCAGTGTTGTACAAAGTTTAAACAGTTGGGCTCAGGAAGTTTCGATGTTAGTTTTGATTATGTAAAATAGTTCACTCCTGTCCAAATCTTAATAAATCTTAATAAACGAATAATCAATTAATAAGAACGACGTGCGACGTTTCATAGAAGGGCGGTGGTCGTCGCGCCACGCATGCGCAAAATATCGGGTCTCATATATACAAAGATTTGACTGTTGCGCACACCGACGAGTACAAACTGAGACGTTACCAAGCTTTAATTGTGTAGTTCTTACGGTGATTGCATGGTATCGAAGAAGTCACCGACGACAATTAGCGCATGTTGCATTCAGATCAAAACTCGCACTTGTGAATTCATTAGAAAAGCTATGTTTATCAACACAAACTTGAATATCGTGACGACCGCCGCCCATTAATAGCGAAATATGGAAATCAATCGACAAACATATTTTTACATCTCTATATATATGTTTACCTATAAATAGCGTTTCAGGCATTTGTCAACCAGCCATCTGACACCATAGTCTTTTCTGGCAAGAGTGCTGTTCTGCGGTGTGAAGTCAGTGACCTTGTAGGTGAAGTCACTTGGTACAAAGATAACGTAAAGATCAGCGACGGGACGAATGTTCTCTTGGCTGGTTCGAGAATTACCATAGAGGGAGACACATCGCAAGGAGAATACAACCTGAAGATAGTCTTAGCCAGTGAAGACGACGAGGGGGGTTATCACTGTCAGGTGTCTGCGGTTGGTAATAACGATAGACTGTTTTCAACAGTTGGTCGACTTAGTGTGAATTGTAAGTATAGAATTGGCGTTGATACAATGTTCGCATAATAAGTGCACAATCAATTTTCATTTATCGGTACGTACCATTGAAACAGTGCGCATGCGCACAACAGAAACCTGCCCCACAATGACTAAACTCAATGATAGATGTACCCTTTCACAAACTCCACAAACAGAGATGTTGTTTTGTCAGCAGCTCTCACCGTTTGTATTGCAATATTGAGCGAACAAGAATACATTATTACGTCATTAATTATTTCGGTATTATGAATTAATTTTAGCTGAAGGTCAAATTTTAACTGTGGTGCCAGATGACGAAACTGTGCGAGTCAGTGAGACAACTACAATGAACTGTGCAGTCGCAAATAAACAACAAAATGTTATCTGGTTAAAAGGAGGTGACATCGTCAGCACGGATACTGTCGTTTCAGATTCATATAATGAAAGGTAAAACATTACTTTTTTATTTTAGCATCTAATTTTTTGTTATCTATGTAATATGACGATAAGGATTATGTTTATTGCCAAGAAGACCAATCATGGTCAAACCTGGTTAAGTTCATATTTTTATTATATAATTGGATCACAGTTTTTGAAGATAAATCACCCAAATTTGAAACTTACAATACACGGCTTAAAAGTTGCGCCCTCTAGCGTCAAAACGTTTCTATGATGTAAATGGATGGCAGGAAATTCATAGAGTCGATATTGTTTTGATCACTAGTCACCCGTCAATGAACAATTAAAGCGAGAGGGTCGTCACATGCGCACGCGCGGGAATTGAGTCCCAAGCGACGATAACAACACACGCTAAAAACGCAAAGGCTCATCGGTAGACGCTTGTTTGTAAACAATGACACCCTATGGCCATCTGACGCATGCGCAGGTGACAACTCCCCGGCTTTAAGAGTCCCACTCCATTCTAAATGACGAATGATTACACAAACTACCAGTGTCATTTTGGACTACATGGATTTCACCAGTTTACGTCATTTGTGACGTCACAGAAATTTATCGCCACAGGGCACGATTTTAAAAGAACGATATATTGTTTGAATGTAACAAAAGTTGATATTTGTTTTGGCATCTATGTATTCAAGCAGGTGTAATTTTAAAACATGAGTATATTTAATAGGACACTGCTTCCACAATATAATTTGCCTGAGAACTTTCCTAAATCGATTTACTCGTGGTCGGTTATAAAACTGATAATTCTCTTTGATATACCAAGTTCTATTATTAACTTGATATTGTACGTTATACTAAAGACACGTGTCATTTGAAGAGAATAAACAGGGAACACATAGAAATTTAGATTTTGGACTCGAAGGCGAAAAATAATTATTCTGGAGTACACACTACATCGACATTATGATCGGGCACCAATACCGGAACACATATTTAAATACAATGAACAACTTTCAAATATTTGAACTCATATTTATTTAATTCTGTGTTTAGGTTCTCCATCACAGGAGACCAGACTGAGGGAGAATACAATCTCCGAATAACGAATATTGAGATGGAAGATGGAGGGGGATATTATTGTGGATTCGGCGGCACCCTCTCATCATTGGCTACATTGACAGTATTAGGTAAGTCACTTGTTGGAGGTAGTTCCAGTCCCCGATCTTCTTTCTATCACGTGGCGCACATGGAATGCCGTGATTCGGAAAGAGCGAACCAGTTCACTTATGTGCAAAATGTATGTCCGTGGTCACAGTCATTGGGAATACGTTACTGTTTTCTCTCACTCGTAGCATATTTCCCAGTACAAGGTACAAATTGGTGGACAACGAGTAAACTATTATACAGAAAGAATAAACAAGTGACCATCTCCTATAGGAGGTATAGTTCATCACTTAGGCAAATACTCAACCAATCAGGAAACTTTTTACATATATTGTACCGGCATCGCATATACAAGTTTCCAGTTGCCTGACTTCTATATTTACATGCACGACAAGGGGTAACTTTTATGACCAGTCGTCCATGGACAAATTGTCCTCAGCTTATCACAATTTGAGTGCACATTCATGTCTTATATTTCTCAGACAATGTACTTACATACAGCGCGACGCGTTGTTTTTGAAACTCCTATTTTGTATGGACGTTGGAAATAAATTGTACTCAAAAACAAACAATAGTTCCTATTTTAGATTCAGAAAACTAGAAGTCATTGATTTGTTTTCAGAATAACCCGAGTAACGTGTTCGTTTTTCAATCTCTGTAGCTGCTGACCCACCGGCAAGTGGCAACCCACAGTGTTTTCCGCCACAGGGAGAGTTGGTCGAAGATGACAATGTCACGTTAATATGTTCAAGTCAAGGCGGTAACCCACCGGCTACGTTGACCTGGAGTCGATCTGGGGTCGATTTGGAGGGTGTTGTTATGCAGTCAGCTTACGGTATAAGGATGGGACTGCCGCTTCATTTGATGCCTGATTTGCAAGGAGCTGTGTTTATCTGTACCTCGAATCACGTGACACACACGGAAATTCATGCATGTAGTGTTGGACCTCTTGAAATTCAATGTAAGTTAACAACATCAGCACCATTGCCATCACAAACAACAACAAAGGTGATGATGATGATCCACTTTTATTTTTATGTATTTATTTCAGTGATACCACGCATTACTATTGATGTAAGTCCAAGTGTGATGGAAATACAAGAAGGCGCCCAAGGCCACTTTACGTGCAACGCAACTGGCAACCCACCGGTGACTAGCTACTCGTGGTCGTATGAGGGCAGCACAATCAACTCGACTGACAGGAGATTTCAATTTGAGGAAGACAAAACCGTACTTCGCTTGCTCAGCGCTGAGAAAAACATGGACGATGCGAAAGTTTGGTGCGTGGCAACGAGTGACGCAGACACACAGAAAGCGACTGCTAGTATAAAAATCCAAGGTGAGTTTTTTTTTCTTTAGTATGGTAGCCATTTTGGATTTTATTTAACCAAAATGTCTTACATTCACGAGTTATTTAACTTCATCTCCAAACATCTTCCTTGGGGGTTGAAACCATTTCTGTTTCATTATTATGACTATGGATTAACTCTTAGGTTTTGTACAAGACGAGGAAGACACCTTAACGTTCAAAATATTAGCAGCGGTTGTTGCTCTGGTTGCTGGTATCATAATCGCCGGTGTAGTCATAGCAGCCATTGTATACTGCGTCTGGAAAAAACGCACCGAAGATGATGATGATGATGATGGTGAGCGAGTATACTAGTATACTATTTCCAATACGCCCTAATCTGAATGTTTACGTCACTTTGTGAACAATAGGTGATTTCAGTTCAACTGCGAGATCTCGCGAGTTGCGTGAAACACACGCGCCGAACGTCTGCCTCAAAAATCGAACGATTTGATTTTTACTCGAATTTCTTTATTTTGTAGCTCACATCGAAAGGCTGGTCTTTGACAAGGGAATATTGCGTTTGAATACCCTTATTTCATCAAAATTGACCATCATCAAATGTGGACAGCACATTATTAAGCATAAAAATATCCCCCAAAATACTTTTGCGTTTGTCGAATTCCACGCGATGTTTGTCGCCACTACGACGCTTGACTTTTGTTTGTGCCCTTTTTACGTTCGATTTCACGCATAAGGCGGGATCTCGCAGTGAACGGAAAATGATCTATTGTGTTTTATTTATCTGTAAATGGCGTTTATTTTAAATGACATCACTAAATATTACGTAATATAATTAATATGCATGATGATATTCGATTCGGACAAAAAAAAATGGCTACAGGCGTACTTATATGTAATGTTGCATCAACAAATCAACCAATCAATCAATCAGATCGATCGATCTGTCAATCAAATAAACATTTTGATTTTTTTCCAGATGACGACGATGAAAACATCATAGTACACAAGGATCGTGCCGTTATTTCACACATGGTGGGCCCATCAAACACAACTAAATCAGGTGGGATCGTTACCAAAGCTAACTTTTTTGCCAGCGGATCGAAACCTAAAGGTCTCCCTCCTTTGAAGAACGGCTACCCGGGAGCACCAGGCGATAACGATTATTACGAGGTAGTCTACGAAAAGCACGGCAAACGACGACGACGAAAGAAGAAATCTAGACGAAATGTCGTTGACCCTAGTGATAACGACAGCAAACCATATTCCCATGACAACAAAAGGGATAAAGCACATAACAATCATGTAGACAGCAAACGTCGTTCAGACCATAAGGATGATGACGAAAGACGTCCAAGGTCTTCAAAGCGTCGTCATGACGATTCGCGCAGATCAGATAGAGGTTCCAAGTCTCATTCTCGCCGCGATGACGTTGAGATGAGGGAGGTAGACGGGGATGAAGAGAGGCCAAGACGAAAGGACAGACGAAGTAGATCAGAACCGCGGCCGTCTTCCAGGTACGACGACAGGTATGACGGCGAATACCGTGCAAAGTCTCAGGAGAGGTCGCATCGAAGAGACAAAGATAGGTCTCGGTACAGAGAGAGGGACAGGTCGCGTGATCGTGAGGATAGTGACAGGCAGAGGAGACGTCATCGAAAACAACGGGTTTGTATAACATTTTCCTAAAAACAAAAACAAATACATATAATTTGATAAAAATACCCACTACTCAAACTAACACAGTCCTCACTCCAAAGTAAAAAACGGGAAAAACGTATTATCCATCTCGTCCGCTTTAAACTAACCCCGACAATGACATCGCATTCTATGCCTAACTCCTTTCTCTCTAATCTTTCACAGAATTCCCGGTCAACGCGCGATTGAGACTACTAATATTTGCTAAAGATTAACTCAAAATGTTCACGTCAATATTGGGGTTTTCGTGTTCACAGAGATCCAGTGGGGACGAACTCATTTATCAATACCGGAAAACTCTAGAAGAAATATCGGATTAAATGCACGAAGAAATCTTCTGCTTAGTTCAACTTCGTGATTGGATGGTTCGTCTGTGAAACCATCGGATATGATGCAAATAAACAAAGACTTACAGTATTTTATTTCTGTTTTTCATATCACTACTGTAACAAATTATTTAAATGTGTCGATTTATAGAAATCGTTGAAAGCTAAATATCTATAATTGTTCTTATCTTCTACATAAAACATTTTTTCTCTAAGCTTGATTTGAAATTATTTTTATAATATGGGGCAGCGAGATTAGATATACTAGTATTGTAAATTATAGTACCCCTTAAGGTAATGGTTATTTACAAGAATAGTACCCCCTAGAGTCAGTGTTATCAATTATAATTCGTAAAAAGTCAGTCATCTCATCTGGCCAAGTTGGTTAAGTTGAAAAATAGGTCCTCTATGTTGTACACAAGACACAGTCCCTAAATTTACTCAAAACAGAAAAGGTCGTCGAGTGTAAGTCAACCAGATAGATTACCTGACTGTGTGTACCTACAATATACGTCCTCAATGCTAAGTCGAAATTGGCAGCTGGCTTCTGTAATTACCCCGGGTAATATCTTAATACCGAAAGTGCATTCCTATTGTATGTTTTTATATGTGTTATATTTGAGCACTGGATGTTTAATGAATGATAGCATGCCATTCATTTTGACACACACCTTATTAACCCGTGTAAATTAGTTGTATGATCATTAGTAATTTAAGTTTTGAAAATGGTTGTTAGACACAAGTATACGGGAATATCACAAATATGAATTAATAGTGAAGATAAATATTCATAAATATCGTATACATTTATAATACGGTCGTTTGTGTGTTTGTATATTATGAACTAAATATGCCATCATCAAAGACGGCGTTTTCAGTTACAGCAAAAAACGTGCCAAATTAATTATAAACAATGTTCATATCGTCAGTTTTTTGCAGTTATACTTCCATGAATGTATTAATAGATGGAAAGGCTAATTTGCATGCATAATTAAAATATATTTTGTATTATGTATTTGTATTATGTTGATTTTGAATTGATTATTGGTAATATGTACAAATGTAAATTAAATAGTGTTTTGATACAGATTCTGACAAATACATTTCATGAATATTTTTGATAAATTCAATAAAAAATGCAAATATTACAGTTTGTATGACCATGTGTTATATTATACCCAATAACATCGTCTCAACTCTATATCCCAATGGCAATATGTAGGAGTGAACCGTATGTCTTCGAAAGGTCACTGTCCAGGAGACCAGAATTCTGAAAGACCCCCTAGTTTATATACAGAAAGTTCAGACGATGGTATAGGTATCCCTAACTCTGTCTGTATATGTATATTGTTGTTATTTATCGCGTTGCTACCTGCGTCACCCGAGTCTGTTGTTTGTCGTCGCCCGGACAGGACTTATGTGTATAATGTTAAATTATTTAACTTATGTAGCAAAAAGTTAATCTCAATATCACGACTTGGGCTCTCAAAACAGAATCACGCCAGAAGGCCTTGATTAAATTGAATTTGCAATAGACTATTTTGCAGGTTTCCGCTTCATGCACATAAATGCACTAAATTGAAACAGAATTCCTACAGTAAAGATGAAAACAACCATCACGGCGGCTGGCACGTGACATTAATGTGTTAAATATGAATCATTAAAAATATACATAGATATTATCATCTTCTAGCAAAATTTCATCTATATGACTTTATATTTTTTTATTTGGTCCAAAATTAACACAAAAATTGAAGAAAGAAAAACGTAAAAAATTGCAAAATATTACACAGACAATTTGGCGGTAACAATTATGATAGTCACGTAATGGTTAATGTATGCATGAGTGTATGCCGTGACGTAACTATGATTTATCACATTTGTACCACGATTATCGTGAATTTGCGAGTTTTATACTAATCGAATCCTGTTGCTAAGAATACACTCCTTGAAAAATATTTTCAGTTTGTGATTTATTTTGATCTCAAATTAACAGGCTACGGCAGTTCTATGACGTTCATTAGCGACTCTAGCCATGATGCAAACAAACAAATAAAAGAATATACATCCGTAATAGAATTATCGGCGTCACAGCAATACACTGACGATTATCTAAGTCATTTACGAGATAAATGTTTTTATGAGATCTAATTTATTAGCTCGGTAAGTTAATTTAATTTAATTTAATTTAATGGGACAGGGAAATAGGCATTCACGCTAACATCTATATATAATGGGTGCAGTATCTGGGCCGTGGATGGCGCGTGTTAACCAATCATGAACGTACTTGTCTCAAGGTGATGTAATGGGGCGACGCTGGTTTCACGGGGACAGCACAATTTATATTCACGCATGCGTAGTTGAGTAGAACATGTTTTTGGCAACTGCTTAAAATAGTAATTCCACCAGAACATCGGCGGGATTCAACATTGTCTCCACAGTTAGTGTATCTACTAGTCGACAAAATGAATACGACGGAATAGCACTGAATGCTGGGGATGTGATTTAAAACATTGTGCTGATTGGTTGTGTCTGAACAACTTTATCGCTAAGAAGTCACACAAGTAAGTCTGACCCCAAATCACTAGATAATCGACTCACACATACTTCGCTCCACCATGGCATTGTTCAACGAACCAGCAGTGATATAAAACCACTATGTTGTTGTTACGACAGTCTGCGTTGTGTTATTGATAGCATGCTCCAGTTGCAAATTATATCACACGACCTTAAAAGGGCGGTGGTCGCCGTGCCGCGTTTGATTTGGGACTCATAGCGACGTATACAACGCGTGTAAAATACATTGTATATTTACATGAAATTCGAACACGCGCTGCGCGACGACCACCGCGCTTTAAGTCAAATGTATGTGCGCTCACAGTGACTGTAGATCGCCTTGAACTCGTGCTGTAAATATCACTTTAGTGTAATGTAAAGATGATTTGATTTCCGAAAATACATTTTTACGATTTCCTCAATTGTGATATATGGGGGGGGTCATGCAATAGCATGGCTGTTGTGTTTCATCTTTCATCTTCATATTTTCACGACTGGGTCATATTTATACCGGTAGAGGCTATGTTAAGACAGTCAAGAAATAAAGTTAAACACATACAGAAACAATACAACATGGCTCAGACTACTTGCGCATTCTTTGAAACCATTTAATCAGTATCAATTTCCCATCAATATAAACGCATTAATTTCATTTAATTACCTTCCGCGTGGAAGAAACACGCTTATACATATATTTTGAATATATTTTATGGACGCATAAATCACAACTAGTAGCTTTTATGTGACGTATGGGGGTAATTTCCTATTTGTTATCAATATAGTGTTTCGGTGCAACATATTTCGGGAATTTGTTTATTTTGTGTGTGTTCATGATCTTTATTTGAACTAGTTACTGAAAACAAAGTAGAAATATGTACCCAACAATAAAAGATTAAGTTTATGACAAATATAGTTCATTCTAAATGATAATTACATTAATAATATATCAAACACCAGCATTTCTAACTGCAAATACACCTGTCTGTGACTTCAAAGTGTTGCATACTTCGCTCTTCGAAGGATAACTTACACGTGCACGGACAACAATGTTCACATTATCCTCTTATCTATAAGAAGTTACGCCATATGCCATACATGATTTGACTTATATTAGTAGCGGTTTCGACGAAGCAGTATAATTACTGAAATCTTCCAAAATAGTGCATTTATTCAATTTTAAAAGAAAAATGAGAAAAACATGTATTTGCTTTAGAAAGGGCTTATGCAGTCTAATGATCTTTTATTAATATTGTGCATATCTATTGCATCGCATTCTCTGACGCGGCGTTACCGCATATTATATTAAGGACGGTACATTCGTAGAAATATAACTCGCCTTGGCTAACACAATGCATTGAAGGTATGTTCTCCGTGTCGAGGTAGAAGAAAACATTTGATGAATGGAAGATTCGTCTTTTGTCAACATTGCACATTGCCATGACGACGATCCCAAACAATCGGAGGTCACGTAGAAAAATACCAAACACCAACAGGAATACTAATTAGTTGAATCTAGTTAATATAATAGATGGGTTGTTCACAATTGAGTCACGGATATTTGTTTTCACGATTTATTCGTAAAACTGAATTTTCGAACAATAATTTGTATCTATGTGTATATGGGCATTTAATCATGATCAAAATATACCAACCGGTGGATTTTTTGACAGTAGAACATATTATTTTTTTAGATTGGCAAGGCTAAAACAAACTAATATTATCTATATATATGCAGAGAGCGCATGCAAAGCAATTGTTTCACAGGAAGGGGAGAGGGGGGGGGGGTAATAGAATCTATACACATTCTTCTTCGATAAGGGATGACGTCAAAAGATCGATGTCGGATAAAAAAACTTATTTCTTTTAGTTTGGGGGTGGGGGGGGGGGGTTTGACCTAAAAAAGTTTCCATCCTACAAAAACGATTTTATTTTTTAATGAAGTCAAAAAAATCTTGGAGTATTTTTAGTTCGTTTTTTATCTATCCAATCATGGACAGAAATAACCGAAAAGGGAAAAAAACAGAAAAATGGTTTGGTTCAAGTGTAAATCTGTGCGTCAAATGAGGTGCATTTGTAAAATTGTTTACATCCACCCGACAGCCAACTGCTATGCAATACTACTGTCCGATTATCAATTTGTATTTAATGGTGAATGTAGTCTGACGCCATGACCAATATTTATCAATTAAGTTTCAGTGGGGGGTAGGGAGGTTTGTAAAAAATTAAAGGAATTAAGTTTTTTATCCGACATCGATCTTTTGACGTCGTCCCTTAGCGTACGCGTCCCATCATCACTATAAACTGACCACCTTGTGGGCATTGTTCTCGAATCTTAGAAGTTTGTATAGAGTGCTTAAAATATCGGTTGCAAATCAGTCATTAATCACTCGACCACCGACACTCCCCTAGCCTCTTATACTGAATCCATTGAATATACGAGAGACATTATTTACCTTGGCAGTCAATAGACGTCCCTGAATTGACATAATGCGGTCATGCATGAACCGACGTGACACGAGTCTCAATGTTAGCCTGCTATTTATGTGCACCTAAACTATAAGTACGTATTTTCTAGGTTGCCAAAACAGTCTCGTGACACTATAGACATGGTGCATATACCACTAACACTAGTACCAGCATTATTGGCGGTGTGCATCACAGCAATCGGTGAGTTCAATTATCATGTACATAATTATTTGTTTTATCTATTTCCGGGATTGCTCAGCCCCCCCCCAAAAAAACGTTTTCTTGAAGATGATGACATTCTTGTTGAGTGTGTATGTCTACAAAACAACAGTAAGTTAAGGAGTCGATTGTTGTAACGACAGTTGTGATAAAACAATTCTATTAACACAAAGGATCGGAATTGTAGTCGTGCAAACGCATTGTCGTTTTTTACTACTCCGGAAGTGATATTATTAGATGTCCACTATTGTCACACCGGCATGTTGTGTGGAGACTTTTAAAACACGTGTTTTTTTTTTCTCGCAATATTTTTAAATTGTATCTAGCTGGACAACAGGATATAGTCACATCACCAAGTAACGTGACAGTAGACGAAGGCGACACCGTAATACTACAATGCAGAACCGTCAATAAAGTTGGAAATCTCTATTGGATCAAAGACGAAGCAGTTTTAATTTCCTCTGAAACGGATATTCTTATCACGGGTGATAGGTATGTCAAAGGTCATTGCGTGTGCGTAATACATTTTTGCAATTTGTTGATCGTCTGCTCAAAATTTGATTTTAATTACGATTAATTATAGATTATTAATTATTAATTATAATTAATTAAAAATTGATACATGTTTGAATGTCAAGTAACAATTTTCTGTTATTGGTTGGTTTATAATATTTTCTTCCAACTTTCGCTCATTGTGTCCGTCCATTCCGACAACCCTATCCAGGCACGTCCCTACAGCGATCTTCAAAAGCCAAGGCTCAGTCCTCCGACAGCCAAGCCATTTGAACTTCATGAATACACTATCAATTTCTTGTGTGTGGTCCTTTTCATCCCACACCGGGACATAAGGCTGTAATCAGGTCCTTCCATTCATGTCTATCCTTGGCCACCATTTCTGCACTACTCAGGTCAGGTTTGCTTGGGCAAGTTCTGTGGTAAAGGCAACCACTGTGGAAAGATGATAACTTTGAACTTCATGAGAACACTATCAATTTCTTGTAGTCAGATATATTTATTTTTCACCAGACACTCCATTTCTGGTAATGTTGGTGAAGGCGAATACGATTTACAAATCGTTGGTGTCACCGGCAGTGATAGTGGAAACTATATGTGTCTTCTTGCATCCGCTGGTGAACAAGATCAAAAATTAACCGAGCCTGCCAAGCTGACAGTTATAACAAGTACGTTGTATAATATCAAAAGTTGCGCAGGTTGTTTAGTTTTATTCATAATAGTTAATTTTTATTTACAATATTTGCCGTGAAATATCTACATGTTGCTCATGAAATACTCTTCTGAAATGTTATTAAAAGTGCGACACCTTCAGTCGTCATCTCTGAATGTATTTACACAGTTGCCACGGAATCACCTCAAGTCACAACGACCAGGGACGTACCGATTCAAAGTTTTTCTTTGGAACCTACGGACGCAGAGGTAGGATACGGAGACACGGTAATATTCAGATGTACTATTGCTAATAAAAGAGGTACGCAGGTGTGGTTCAAAGAAGCTAACGGTATCGCCATCGAAGAACTGGTGATCAATAATGACGAAAGACTATCAGTGACCGGGAACCAAAGCGAGGGTGAATACAACCTAAAAATTGTGAACGTCACAGAAGAGGATGCTGGGAACTATTCATGCACCGTCAGGGCTATGGGAAATTCTCCCGTCATTTCATCAGAAGCTACCCTAACTGTCAGTAAGTGTTGCTTGGCATTATATGCCTTATATGGTCACGTGACTTTGTATTCTATAGGTTAGCGCATTAGTTAGTACCTTCCATGGTCAGGTAGTTTTGCATTTTAATTTTGTATACTCCGGGTTTACGTTTTGTACAATTTCAAATTATAAAACCAGTAAAATGACGGTAGACTAAATGTCGTTTATAATCGCCGGGATTATGGTCTAATGAAGTGTTTGCGTGGGCAATACACTAAAGTCATAGAGACAGCCAATCAGTGATGACACAGAATTCCATGGCGACTGTGTAGTTATATAACGATTTAGCTGGTCATTTATAGATGTGCTCGAAATGACAGGATTTCAGACTAATAAGATGGCGAACGTTTTTGAGAAGCAACTGTCCTGTATAAATTGAACATGATACGTCCCGGTATTTCCATTGCCTGGACCAAAATGTTGTAATAACTTGTTTTGATATTCTACGTTGCCTGTCTAATAATTCTGGTTTACACTCTGGTAGTTGAATGCGTTAACATTTTGTGTTATGAACGACAAAAACATATTATCAGCTTCTCAAGAAATGCTACTTTTGATATATTGCTCTAGTTCAACATTGTAAAGATCGATATTCTCATCCCATGGTAACTCGTAATACGGCGAATTATGATTCACACCCTCATTGGTTGTTATAAATGGCTATATGAGTTATTGTGTTCTTTTCTTAAGATGTTCCATCTTTTGCGGTGACACCAACCTCAATAACTGCGAACGAGGGTGACGATGTGACTCTGAAATGCACAGTTTTAAATATAGATGAGAACTGGCACGTAATATGGATGAAGGCCAACATCAAGGTCAGCACAGACACAACAATAGAGATTGGTCAAATTGCGAGGTATGTCTCAGTATGCATCAACACTTTATATAATGACGTTTTGAACAGTTGTGTCCAAATTATAGAAGAACGGAACAAATTCTCACCGTGGTTTAAGTTGCTACTCATCAAGTGGTAAATCAAGTGACCACTGTAATACACACGTACCCACTATTGCAACTTTACAGGTATTCTATCACTGGAGACGAAGCAGCTGGCGAGTATTTTCTGCAAATCGAAAATGTCCATCCAGACGACGACGGTGATTATTATTGTATTTTGTCGGGATTCAAGTTGTCAACAAGCTCTCCTGTGGCTACGCTGGTAGTCATCGGTAAGTTACGATAACGTAAAACTCCCATATTGATTTGCTGGAATTCATTGGTAAGTTACGGTAACGTGCAACTCCCATATTGATTTGCTGGAATTCATTGCTAAGTTGCGGTAACGTGCAACTCCCATATTGATTTGCTGGAATTCATTAGTAAGTTACGGTAACGTGCAACTCCCATATTGATTTGCTGGATTTCATTGGTAAGTTACGGTAACGTGCAACTCCCATATTGATTTGCTGGAATTCATTGGTAAGTTACGGTAACGTGCAACTCCCATATTGATTTGCTGGAATTCATTGGTAAGTTACGGTAACGTGCAACTCCCATATTGATTTGCTGGAATTCATTGGTAAGTTACGATAACGTGCAACTCCCATATTGATTTGCTGGAATTCATTGGTAAGTTACGGTAACGTGCAACTCCCATATTGATTTGCTGGAATTCATTGGTAAGTTACGATAACGTACAACTCCCATATGATTTGCTGGAATTCATTGGTAAGTTACGGTAACGTGCAACTCCCATATTGATTTGCTGGAATTCATTAGTAAGTTACGATAACGTGCAACTCCCATATTGATTTGCTGGAATTCATTGGTAAGTTACGATAACGTGCAACTCCCATATTGATTTGCTGGAATTCATTGGTAAGTTACGATAACGTGCAACTCCCATATTGATTTGCTGGAATTCATTGGTAAGTTACGGTAACGTGCAACTCCCATATTGATTTGCTGGAATTCATTGGTAAGTTACGATAACGTGCAACTCCCATATTGATTTGCTGGAATTCATTGGTAAGTTACATTAACGTGCAACTCCCATATTGATTTGCTGGAATTCGTTGGTAAGTTACGATAACGTGCAACTCCCATATTGATTTGCTGGAATTAATTGGTAAGTTACGGTAACGTACAACTCCCATATTGATTTGCTGGAATTCATTGGTAAGTTACGGTAACGTGCAACTCCCATATTGATTTGCTGGAATTCATTGGTAAGTTACGTTAACATGCAACTCCCATATTGATTTGCTGGAATTCATTGGTAAGTTACGATAACGTGCAAATCCCATATCGATTTGCTGGAATTCATTGGTAAGTTACGGTAACGTGCAACTCCCATATTGATTTGCTGGAATTCATTGGTAAGTTACGGTAACGTGCAACTCCCATATTGATTTGCTGGAATTCATTGGTAAGTTACGGTAACGTGCAACTCCCATATTGATTTGCTGGAATTCATTGGTAAGTTACGATAACGTGCAACTCCCATATTGATTTGCTGGAATTCATTGGTAGAGTTACAGTAACGTGCAACTCCCATATTGATTTGCTGGAATTCATTGGTAAGTTACGATAACGTGAAAGTCCCATATTCATTTGCTGGAATTCATTGGTAAGTTACGGTAACGTGCAACTCCCATATTGATATGCTGGAATTCATTGGTAAGTTACGGTAACGTGCAACTCCCATATTGATTTGCTGGAATTCATTGGTAAGTTACGATAACGTGCAACTCCCATATTGATTTGCTGGAATTCATTGGTAAGTTATGATAACGTGCAACTCCCATATTGATTTGCTGGAATTCATTGGTAAGTTACGGTAACGTGCAACTCCCATATTGATTTGCTGGAATTCATTGGTAAGTTACGATAACGTGCAACTCCCATATTGATTTGCTGGAATTAATTGGTAAGTTACGGTAACGTACAACTCCCATATTGATTTACTGGAATTCATTGGTAAGTTACGATAACGTGCAACTCCCATATTGATTTGCTGGAATTCATTGGTAAGTTACGATAACGTGCAACTCCCATATTGATTTGCTGGAATTCATTGGTAAGTTACAGTAACGTGCAACTCCCATATTGATTTGCTGGAATTCATTGGTAAGTTACGGTAACGTGCAACTCCCATATTGATTTGCTGGAATTCATTGGTAAGTTACGGTAACGTGCAACTCCCATATTGATCATGATTTGCTGGAATTCATTGGTAAGTTACGGTAACGTGCAACTCCCATATTGATTTTCTGGAATTCATTGGTAAGTTACGATTACGTGCAACTCCCATATTGATTTGCTGGAATTAATTGGTAAGTTACGGTAACGTACAACTCCCATATTGATTTGCTGGAATTCATTGGTAAGTTACGCTAACGTGCAACTCCCATATTGATTTGCTGGAATTCATTGGTAAGTTACGATAACGTAAAACTCCCATATTGATTTGCTGGAATTCATTGGTAAGTTACGTAAGTTACAGTAATTTGCAACTCCCATATTGATTTGCCGGAATTCATTGGTAAGTTACGGTAACGTGCAACTCCCATATTGATTTGCTGGAATTCATTGGTAAGTTACGATAACGTGCAACTCCCATATTGATTTGCTGGAATTAATTGGTAAGTTACGGTAACGTACAACTCCCATATTGATTTGCTGGAATTCATTGGTAAGTTACGCTAACGTGCAACTCCCATATTGATTTGCTGGAATTCATTGGTAAGTTACGATAACGTAAAACTCCCATATTGATTTGCTGGAATTCATTGGTAAGTTACGGTAACGTGCAACTCCCATATTGATTTGCTGGAATTCATTGGTAAGTTACGATAACGTGCAACTCCAATATTGATTTGCTGGATTTCATTGGTAAGATACGGTAAAGTGCAACTCCATATTGATTTGCTGGAATTCATTGGTAAGTTACGGTAACGTGCAACTCCCATATTAATTTGCTGGAATTCATTAGTAAGTTACGATAACGTGAAACTCCCATATTGATTTGCTGGAATTCATTGGTAAGTTACGGTAACGTGCAACTCCCATATTGATTTGCTGGAATTCATTGGTAAGTTACGGTAACGTGCAACTCCCATATTGATTTGCTGGAATTCATTGGTAAGTTACGATAACGTGCAACTCCCATATTGATTTGCTGGAATTCATTGGTAAGTTACGATAACGTGAAACTCCCATATTGATTTGCTGGAATTCATTGGTAAGTTACGGTAACGTGCAACTCCCATATTGATTTGCTGGATTTCATTGGTAAGTTACGATAACGTAAAACTCCCATATTGATTTGCTGGAATTCATTGGTAAGTTACAGTAATGTGCAACTCCCATATTGATTTGCCGGAATTCATTGGTAAGTTACGGTAACGTGCAACTCCCATATTGATTTGCTGGAATTCATTGGTAAGTTACGGTAACGTGCAACTCCCATATTGATCATGATTTGCTGGAATTCATTGGTAAGTTACGATAACGTGCAACTCCCATATTGATTTGCTGGAATTCATTGGTAAGTTACGATAACGTGCAACTCCCATATTGATTTGCTGGAATTCATTGGTAAGATACGGTAACATGCAACTCCCATATTGATTTGCTGGAATTCATTGGTATGTTACGGTAACGTGCAACTCCCATATTGATTTGCTGGAATTCATTGGTAAGTTACGGTAACGTGCAACTCCCATATTGATTTGCTGAATTCATTGGTAAGTTACGATAATGTGCAACTCCCATATTGATTTGCTGGAATTCATTGGTAAGTTACGATAACGTGCAACTCCCATATTGATTTGCTGGAATTCATTGGTAAGTTACGGTCACGTGCAACTCCCATATTGATTTGCTGGAATTCATTGGTAAGTTACGGTAACGTGCAACTCCCATATTAATTTGCTGGAATTCATTGGTAAGTTACGATAACGTGAAACTCCCATATTGATTTGCTGGAATTCATTGGTAAGTTACGGTAACGTGCAACTCCCATATTGATTTGCTGGAATTCATTGGTAAGTTACGGTAACGTGCAACTCCCATATTGATTTGCTGGAATTCATTGGTAAGTTACGATAACGTGCAACTCCCATATTGATTTGCTGGAATTCATTGGTAAGTTACGATAACGTGCAACTCCCATATTGATTTGCTGGAATTCATTGGTAAGTTACGATAACGTGCAACTCCCATATTGATTTGCTGGAATTCTTTGGTAAGTTACGGTAACGTGCAACCCCCCTATTGATTTGCTGGAATTCATTGGTAAGTTACGCTAACGTGCAACTCCCATATTGATTTGCTGGAATTCATTGGTAAGTTACGATAACGTAAAACTCCCATATTGATTTGCTGGAATTCATTGGTAAGTTACGTAAGTTACAGTAATGTGCAACTCCCATATTGATTTGCCGGAATTCATTGGTAAGTTACGGTAACGTGCAACTCCCATATTGATTTGCTGGAATTCATTGGTAAGTTACGATAACGTGCAACTCCCATATTGATTTGCTGGAATTCATTGGTAAGATACGGTAACGTGCAACTCCCATATTTATTTGCTGGAATTCATTGGTAAGTTACGGTAACGTGCAACTCCCATATTGATTTGCTGGAATTCATTGGTAAGATACGGTAACGTGCAACTCCCATATTGATTTGCTGGAATTCATCGGTAAGTTATGGTAACGTGCAACTCCCATATTGATTTGCTGGAATTCATTGGTAAGTTACGATAACGTGAAACTCCCATATTGATTTGCTGGAATTCATTGGTAAGTTACGATAACGTGCAACTCCCATATTGATTTGCTGGATTCATTGGTAAGTTACGATAACGTGCAACTCCCATATTGATTTGCTGGAATTCATTGGTAAGATACGGTAACGTGCAACTCCCATATTGATTTGCTGGAATTCATTGGTAAGTTACGGTAACGTGCAACTCCCATATTGATTTGCTGGAATTCATTGGTAAGTTACGGTAACGTGCAACTCCCATATTGATTTGCTGGAATTCATTGGTAAGTTACGATAACGTGCAACTCCCATATTGATTTGCTGGAATTCATTGGTAAGTTACGGTAACGTGCAACTCCCATATTGATTTGCTGGAATTCATTGGTAAGTTACGGTAACGTGCAACTCCCATATTGATTTGCTGGAATTCATTGGTAAGTTACGATAACGTGCAACTCCCATATTGATTTGCTGGAATTCATTGGTAAGTTACGGTAACGTGCAACTCCCATATTAATTTGCTGGAATTCATTAGTAAGTTACGATAACGTGAAACTCCCATATTGATTTGCTGGAATTCATTGGTAAGTTACGGTAACGTGCAACTCCCATATTGATTTGCTGGAATTCATTGGTAAGTTACAGTAACGTGCAACTCCCATATTGATTTGCTGGAAGTCATTGGTAAGTTACGATAACGTGCAACTCCCATATTGATTTGCTGGAATTCATTGGTAAGTTACGATAACGTGAAACTCCCATATTGATTTGCTGGAATTCATTGGTAAGTTACGGTAACGTGCAACTCCCATATTGATTTGCTGGATTTCATTGGTAAGTTACGATAACGTAAAACTCCCATATTGATTTGCTGGAATTCATTGGTAAGTTACAGTAATGTGCAACTCCCATATTGATTTGCCGGAATTCATTGGTAAGTTACGGTAACGTGCAACTCCCATATTGATTTGCTGGAATTCATTGGTAAGTTACGGTAACGTGCAACTCCCATATTGATCATGATTTGCTGGAATTCATTGGTAAGTTACGGTAACGTGCAACTCCCATATTGATTTGCTGGAATTCATTGGTAAGTTACGGTAACGTGCAACTCCCATATTGATCATGATTTGCTGGAATTCATTGGTAAGTTACGATAACGTGCAACTCCCATATTGATTTGCTGGAATTCATTGGTAAGTTACGATAACGTGCAACTCCCATATTGATTTGCTGGAATTCATTGGTAAGATACGGACGGTAACATGCAACTCCCATATTGATTTGCTGGAATTCATTGGTAAGTTACGGTAACGTGCAACTCCCATATTGATTTGCTGGAATTCATTGGTAAGTTACGGTAACGTGCAACTCCCATATTGATTTGCTGAATTCATTGGTAAGTTACGATAATGTGCAACTCCCATATTGATTTGCTGGAATTCATTGGTAAGTTACGATAACGTGCAACTCCCATATTGATTTGCTGGAATTCATTGGTAAGTTACGGTCACGTGCAACTCCCATATTGATTTGCTGGAATTCATTGGTAAGTTACGGTAACGTGCAACTCCCATATTAATTTGCTGGAATTCATTGGTAAGTTACGATAACGTGAAACTCCCATATTGATTTGCTGGAATTCATTGGTAAGTTACGGTAACGTGCAACTCCCATATTGATTTGCTGGAATTCATTGGTAAGTTACGGTAACGTGCAACTCCCATATTGATTTGCTGGAATTCATTGGTAAGTTACGATAACGTGCAACTCCCATATTGATTTGCTGGAATTCATTGGTAAGTTACGATAACGTGCAACTCCCATATTGATTTGCTGGAATTCATTGGTAAGTTACGATAACGTGCAACTCCCATATTGATTTGTTGGAATTCTTTGGTAAGTTACGGTAACGTGCAACCCCCCTATTGATTTTCTGGAATTCATTGGTAAGTTACGGTAACGTGCAACTCCCATATTGATTTGCTGGAATTCATTGGTAAGTTACGATAACGTGCAACTCCCATATTGATTTGCTGGAATTCATTGGTAAGATACGGTAACGTGCAACTCCCATATTTATTTGCTGGAATTCATTGGTAAGTTACGGTAACGTGCAACTCCCATATTGATTTGCTGGAATTCATTGGTAAGATACGGTAACGTGCAACTCCCATATTGATTTGCTGGAATTCATTGGTAAGTTACGGTAACGTGCAACTCCCATATTGATTTGCTGGAATTCATTGGTAAGTTACGATAACGTGCAACTCCCATATTGATTTGCTGGAATTCATTGGTAAGTTACGGTAACGTGCAATGCCCATATTGATTTACTGGAATTCATTGGTAAGTTACGGTAACGTGTAACTCCCATATTGATTTGCTGGAATTCATTGGTAAGTTACGGTAACGTGCAACTCCCATATTGATTTGCTGGAATTCATTGGTAAGTTACGGTAACGTGCAACTCCCATATTGATTTGCTGGAATTCATCGGTAAGTTATGGTAACGTGCAACTCCCATATTGATTTGCTGGAATTCATTGGTAAGTTACGATAACGTGAAACTCCCATATTGATTTGCTGGAATTCATTGGTAAGTTACGATAACGTGCAACTCCCATATTGATTTGCTGGATTCATTGGTAAGTTACGATAACGTGCAACTCCCATATTGATTTGCTGGAATTCATTGGTAAGATACGGTAACGTGCAACTCCCATATTGATTTGCTGGAATTCATTGGTAAGTTACGGTAACGTGCAACTCCCATATTGATTTGCTGGAATTCATTGGTAAGTTACGGTAACGTGCAACTCCCATATTGATTTGCTGGAATTCATTGGTAAGTTACGATAACGTGCAACTCCCATATTGATTTGCTGGAATTCATTGGTAAGTTACGGTAACGTGCAACTCCCATATTGATTTGCTGGAATTCATTGGTAAGTTACGGTAACGTGCAACTCCCATATTGATTTGCTGGAATTCATTGGTAAGTTACGATAACGTGCAACTCCCATATTGATTTGCTGGAATTCATTGGTAAGTTACGGTAACGTGCAACTCCCATATTGATTTGCTGGAATTCATTGGTAAGTTACGGTAACGTGCAACTCCCATATTGATTTGCTGGAATTCATTGGTAAGTTACGATAACGTGCAACTCCCATATTGATTTGCTGGAATTCATTGGTAAGTTACGGTAACGTGCAACTCCCATATTGATTTGCTGGAATTCATTGGTAAGTTACGATAACGTGAAACTCCCATATTGATTTGCTGGAATTCATTGGTAAGTTACGGTAACGTGCAACTCCCATATTGATTTGCTGGAATTCATTGGTAAGTTACGGTAACGTGCAACTCCCATATTGATTTGCTGGAATTCATTGGTAAGTTACGGTAACGTGCAACTCCCATATTGATTTGCTGGAATTCATTGGTAAGTTACGATAACGTGCAACTCCCATATTGATTTGCTGGAATTCATTGGTAAGATACGGTAACGTGCAACTCCCATATTTATTTGCTGGAATTCATTGGTAAGTTACGGTAACGTGCAACTCCCATATTGATTTGCTGGAATTCATTGGTAAGATACGGTAACGTGCAACTCCCATATTGATTTGCTGGAATTCATTGGTAAGTTACGGTAACGTGCAACTCCCATATTGATTTGCTGGAATTCATTGGTAAGTTACGATAACGTGCAACTCCCATATTGATTTGCTGGAATTCATTGGTAAGTTACGGTAACGTGCAATGCCCATATTGATTTACTGGAATTCATTGGTAAGTTACGGTAACGTGTAACTCCCATATTGATTTGCTGGAATTCATTGGTAAGTTACGGTAACGTGCAACTCCCATATTGATTTGCTGGAATTCATTGGTAAGTTACGGTAACGTGCAACTCCCATATTGATTTGCTGGAATTCATCGGTAAGTTATGGTAACGTGCAACTCCCATATTGATTTGCTGGAATTCATTGGTAAGTTACGATAACGTGAAACTCCCATATTGATTTGCTGGAATTCATTGGTAAATTACGATAACGTGCAACTCCCATATTGATTTGCTGGATTCATTGGTAAGTTACGATAACGTGCAACTCCCATATTGATTTGCTGGAATTCATTGGTAAGATACGGTAACGTGCAACTCCCATATTGATTTGCTGGAATTCATTGGTAAGTTACGGTAACGTGCAACTCCCATATTGATTTGTTGGAATTCATTGGTAAGTTACGGTAACGTGCAACTCCCATATTGATTTGCTGGAATTCATTGGTAAGTTACGGTAACGTGCAACTCCCATATTGATTTGCTGGAATTCATTGGTAAGTTACGATAACGTGCAACTCCCATATTGATTTGCTGGAATTCATTGGTAAGTTACAGTAACGTGCAACTCCCATATTGATTTGCTGGAATTCATTGGTAAGTTACGGTAACGTGCAACTCCCATATTGATTTGCTGGAATTCATTGGTAAGTTACGATAACGTGCAACTCCCATATTGATTTGCTGGAATTCATTGGTAAGTTACGGTAACGTGCAACTCCCATATTGATTTGCTGGAATTCATTGGTAAGTTACGGTAACGTGCAACTCCCATATTGATTTGCTGGAATTCATTGGTAAGTTATGATAACGTGCAACTCCCATATTGATTTGCTGGAATTCATTGGTAAGTTACGGTAACGTGCAACTCCCATATTGATTTGCTGGAATTCATTGGTAAGTTACGATAACGTGAAACTCCCATATTGATTTGCTGGAATTCATTGGTAAGTTACGGTAACGTGCAACTCCCATATTGATTTGCTGGAATTCATTGGTAAGTTACGGTAACGTGCAACTCCCATATTGATTTGCTGGAATTCATTGGTAAGTTACGGTAACGTGCAACTCCCATATTGATTTGCTGGAATTCATTGGTAAGTTACGATAACGTGCAACTCCCATATTGATTTGCTGGAATTCATTGGTAAGTTACGATAACGTAAAACTCCCATATTGATTTGCTGGAATTCATTGGTAAGTTACAGTAACGTGCAACTCCCATATTGATTTGCTGGAATTCATTGGTAAGTTACGGTAACGTGCAACTCCCATATTGATTTGCTGGAATTCATTGGTAAGTTACGGTAACGTGCAACTCCCATATTGATCATGATTTGCTGGAATTCATTGGTAAGTTACGGTAACGTGCAACTCCCATATTGATTTTCTGGAATTCATTGGTAAGTTACGATAACGTGCAACTCCCATATTGATTTGCTGGAATTAATTGGTAAGTTACGGTAACGTACAACTCCCATATTGATTTGCTGGAATTCATTGGTAAGTTACGATAACGTGCAACTCCCATATTCATTTGCTGGAATTCATTGGTAAGTTACGATAACGTAAAACTCCCATATTGATTTGCTGGAATTCATTGGTAAGTTACAGTAACGTGCAACTCCCATATTGATTTGCCGGAATTCATTGGTAAGTTACGGTAACGTGCAACTCCCATATTGATTTGCTGGAATTCATTGGTAAGTTACGGTAACGTGCAACTCCCATATTGATCATGATTTGCTGGAATTCATTGGTAAGTTACGGTCACGTGCAACTCCCATATTGATTTTCTGGAATTCATTGGTAAGTTACGATAACGTGCAACTCCCATATTGATTTGCTGGAATTCATTGGTAAGTTACGATAACGTGCAACTCCCATATTGATTTGCTGGAATTCATTGGTAAGTTACGATAACGTGCAACTCCCATATTGATTTGCTGGAATTCATTGGTAAGTTACGATAACGTGCAACTTCCATATTGATTTGCTGGAATTCATTGGTAAGTTACGATAACGTGCAACTCCCATATTGATTTGCTGGAATTCATTGGTAAGTTACGGTAACGTGCAATTCGCATATTGATTTGCTGGAATTCATTGGTAAGTGACGGTAACGTGCAACTCCCATATTGATTTGCTGGAATTCATTGGTAAGTTACGATAACGTGCAACTCCCATATTGATTTGCTGGAATTCATTGGTAAGTTACGGTATCGTGCAACTCCCATATTGATTTGCTGGAATTCATTGGTAAGTTACGATAACGTGCAACTCCCATATTGATTTGTTGGAATTCATTGGTAAGTTACGGTAACGTGCAACTCCCATATTGATTTTCTGGAATTCATTGGTAAGTTACGATAACGTGCAACTCCCATATTGATTTGCTGGAATTCATTGGTAAGTTACGGTATCGTGCAACTCCCATATTGATTTGCTGGAATTCATTGGTAAGTTACGATAACGTGCAACTCCCATATTGATTTGTTGGAATTCATTGGTAAGTTACGGTAACGTGCAACTCCCATATTGATTTTCTGGAATTCATTGGTAAGTTACGATAACGTGCAACTCCCATATTGATTTGCTGGAATTCATTGGTAAGTTACAGTAACGTGCAACTCCCATATTGATTTGCCGGAATTCATTGGTAAGTTACGGTAACGTGCAACTCCCATATTGATTTGCTGGAATTCATTGGTAAGTTACGGTAACGTGCAACTCCCATATTGATCATGATTTGCTGGAATTCATTGGTAAGTTATGGTCACGTGCAACTCCCATATTGATTTGCTGGAATTCATTGGTATGTTACGATAACGTGCAACTCCCATATTGATTTGCTGGAATTCATTGGTAAGTTACAGTAACGTGCAACTCCCATATTGATTTGCCGGAATTCATTGGTAAGTTACGGTAACGTGCAACTCCCATATTGATTTGCTGGAATTCATTGGTAAGTTACGGTAACGTGCAACTCCCATATTGATCATGATTTGCTGGAATTCATTGGTAAGTTACGGTCACGTGCAACTCCCATATTGATTTGCTGGAATTCATTGGTAAGTTACGATAACGTACAACTCCCATATTGATTTGCTGGAATTCATTGGTAAGTTACGGTAACGTGCAACTCCCATATTGATTTGCTGGAATTCATTGGTAAGTTACGATAACGTGCAACTCCCATATTGATTTGCTGGAATTCATTGGTAAGTTACGGTAACGTGCAACTCCCATATTGATTTGCTGGAATTCATTGGTAAGATACGGTAACGTGCAACTCCCATATTGATTTGCTGGAATTCATTGGTAAGTTACGATAACGTGCAACTCCCATATTGATTTGCTGGAATTCATTGGTAAGTTACGATAACGTGCAACTCCCATATTGATTTGCTGGAATTCATTGGTAAGTTACGGTAACGTGCAACTCCCATATTCATTTGCTGGAATTCATTGGTAAGTTACGGTAACGTGCAACTCCCATATTGATTTGCTGGAATTCATTGGTAAGTTACGATAACGTGCAACTCCCATATTGATTTGCTGGAATTCATTGGTAAGTTACGGTAACGTGCAACTCCCATATTCATTTGCTGGAATTCATTGGTAAGTTACGGTAACGTGCAACTCCCATATTGATTTGCTGGAATTCATTGGTAAGTTACGATAACGTGCAACTCCCATATTGATTTGCTGGAATTCATTGGTAAGTTACGGTAACGTGCAACTCCCATATTCATTTGCTGGAATTCATTGGTAAGTTACGGTAACGTGCAACTCCCATATTGATTTGCTGGAATTCATTGGTAAGTTACGGTAACGTGCAACTCCCATATTCATTTGCTACATTGTCATGTTATACTGTTTTTGTAGTTGAGTGGGCTGGCCCCCATTCGAGTCTTATTGAAGACGTCCCAATTTCTGTGCAACTTTAAAAATAACAGTTCAGTGAGAATTAGCACATTTTCACTAATCTGTGATATATTATGTATATTGCCAATTTAATGAGCAGCCGAGTTCCCTGGGAATGTTCTTTTAATATGTGGGGGATAAAACATGCTACATTAAAACAATTAAATGTTGCAGTGATCCTACCAATAAGTATATTAGATGTAATTGGTTTATAGCACATCCTGAGTGTTCTGGTGTCAGTATATTGATTCTCAGAAATAACAATTGGCTCTAGTTAGATACTTAGTCGCAAGTTGCTCGTATTGTGGATGTTATCACAGTCCCTCTCGAAGAACGTTTTATTTCATCCCTTCATCACGTCGGCTGTCCCACATTACCACGGTTACATAGATAAGTAGTCAGTAGAAGCTAGACTATCGACAGTCCCTCTGGCCTAATGATTTTGTTTTCAAATTAAATGATTTAATCAAATGCCACAAAGCGTTTGCGGCTTGAAATGACTTCGGATCATTTGATTTGAAAAAAAAAATACTCCAGATGGACTGACGAAAGTCTAAGTAGACGCTATCATAGGAAAGAATGTAACACTGTTTGAATGACAAAAACAAGTCTCGCAGGTCTCCCGCTCTTAACGAGATTTCGGCCGCAATTTGCGCCTAAAGTCAATGCTCAGACAACCAGCCCAGGTTGGTTCAAGTTATCTGAGATCTATGAGAGATATACTGTGTTTGTACACAATATATAGTTGACTGACCGTAATGACCGAAGTGCAGAACGCACTACTGATAATATTTGTTCTTTTCTCGGGCAGAGATCGTACAACATACTTTTGTGAGCGAACCCGAATCGGAGACAGTCGAGCTGAACGTAACAGTAACTCTCAACTGCCAGGTAGACAACAAGGAGGGTGACGTAATATGGTACAAAGATGACATCGCTATATCAAATGATGACGTAACTATAATTGAAGATGACCGTTATAGTATAGTCGGTGACAATACTATTGGTGTGTATAATCTGCAAATCGAGTCTACAGTTGGTGGCGATACGGGCAACTTTCAATGCATTGTCACTTCCGGGGATGACAGCGATCGGTTAGAATCTAACGTTGCGAGACTGACTGTTTTAAGTAAGTTGAAATGTCATTGCCAATATAATCCAATAGAGTAACGGCGTAAATATTACAGAGTGATGGGTGTTAATAAGCAATATATAATTTTACCATTTTGTTACCGAAGCTGCATCACAAGAGCAAATTCGAAACCGTAAAATTTAAAATAAAAAAAATATACAAAATCCCATTTTTTTAAATGATTGCACTAATCAATTGTACCACGGTACCTAGAACTATTTTTAAAGTACGAAATGAGGTCTTCTTAGTCAGTAAATATTAAAGGTTTACGCTGAATGGCTTAATGATTGGGATTTAAGAATATATAGTCAATCAAGTTTTAATCGTTGAACTCATCTCACGGAATGTTAAACTTATTGAGTCACAATAGTACACTAAGTAGTGTGTACCTTTCACCCTAGCAATCCCAACCATAACAACCGCACCGATGGACCAGACAGTTGAAGAAGGCGATGACGTCATACTCCAATGTTCAGTTGCCAATAAAGATGCTGAATTGGTATGGACTAAAGATGGCGTCACTATCAGTACAGATATGACAACTCATGACGTCAGGTAGGTTCATTAACGGTTCATCAATATAATACAAGTACATGCACGCCCTCTATAAGTTCTTGCATACCACATGTATACATGTTAAAGGGGGAGGGTCGTCACCTGCGCACGCGCGGGAATTGAGTCCCAAGCGAGGATAACAACACACGCTAAAATCGCATATTGTATTGTTCACAGAGCCTAAAAAAGCTACAGGATGGATTTTGTTAATCGCGATATACTTGAATTACTAAAACCTAATGCTTCTTATTAGGTATACTATTCTCGGCAGCCAGTCGCAATATAACCTCCACATTGATGACGTCACCAGCGCAGATTCTGGGGTTTATACTTGCCAAATGGAGGGTAACCCGCCAGTTGCGGCATCGGCCAATCTCAACGTTGCTGGTAAGTGTCCACACCATGTGTGCAAGGAAGCGGATCGGGAGAGTTGTTGTTTTCAAATGCTTAGCATGTGAACCACCTTTTTTCAATTTTTCTAAATTTTGGATACGTGATTCACCTAAGCCGTGTACATTAATGCCAGTAAACATTATCATCTATGGATAGTTTATTTATGGTGTAAGACCTTTAACCCAACTCGTCCTGAGTTTTTTTTTAAAAACGCAATATGGACGAAATAAAAATTTGTTTTAATTATTTCTTTGGATTACAATAATGGCAATCTTAAACCGATGTGGTATCGTAATGATTGGTGTATCAACGCAACACAAGGGAAATGTCTGGTTTGACCTCCGAATGTTCGCAACATCTCAGGTAGTTGAACGTATAGCGGAACTTAGAGAGGAAGTGAAAGTGTCGGCTCTGTTTGTTGTTCCTGTTTCCAGTGCTCGTAAAAATCAATGTATTCTTGGTGGGACGATACTTGATTCCAAAATTACATGTGTAATTCTTTAAAATGTTAAATTTTATCACAAAATCGATATTTTTTTTTCTCTGCATAGTTTTTATTCCGCCCGATAGCAATGGTCCAATATGCACCACAGATGCTCCCGTCATATATGCAGGTGACAGAGTTACTATTACATGTGAAATAACAGGCGGCGATCCTCGTCCGACTCTACAGTGGAGTAAAGAAACCACAACACTGCAGCACAACCCGATAAACTCCGATACAGGTGTGAAGATATCGTACATTATCGGGCCGCTGACACAATCACAAGTTGGTGACGTATACGTATGTACGTCAGACCACGTGTCATACACTGAAGCCAAGACATGCCAAATTGGTCCCATTGAAATAGGTATGTGTACACATTGGTACGGCAGATGTGATTGGAAAGACCAGTTCATATTTCGTAACTTTCCGTAGATCTGGATGTTCAGATGAATACAATTTTTCTTGTTCAATACTGGCAACAAGACTTTGTTGTTTAAGATGATTTTTTTTGTCTGTGGCACGCTTGATATAAAACTTGAATTGTTATTGTAAAACAAGAAGAATGCTACATATACCAGTTGAAATTAACGTCTAATGCGCCATGAAATTAAGTTTCGCCACACTGCTAACTTCGATTCGTCAGTAAATCACCTGTCAGTCTGAGAGTAAACACAAATCCTGTATGATTTAAGCTAGTGGTGAGTCGAAGTACTCAAATTCGTATGCACGAAGGAACAGCGGTAGCGTAGTTGTTCTCCAGAGCAATGATTAATATTAATACCTGTGGTCACGGGTGAACATTCAAAGGGATCAGACACTGTATTAACTAGCAACAGTGCGATTTTGATTGGAAGACTTTTACACTTGAAAACATACATTATAATTTCTGACAATTTGCACATACCAGTATTAACATGTTCGGATACTGAGACGACAGTGATATCGCATGACCCTTAACAACGCCTGACACTACATTTAGGAAGTAAAGCATGAGCCAGTCATTCAGTATGTAAACCTACTTCATTGTGTATGTGAAACAAGCAAAACGACAATAATATTTAACATTTACAGAATATTTCAGGGTACAGCCTCAAGCCACACGCGTCTTGCCATATGAATCCACTACACTACAGTGTCAGATATCCCAAACGTCAGGTCAGGCTGTATGGTCGAAAGAAGGGGAAGAAATTAGCGTAGGGCCCACCATAACTAATGGTAACAACAGATACGATGTAGTAGGTAACCATGGTGACGGGGAATATAACCTGAAGATAGATGACATTAGCGCTGACGATGAGGGACAATATGCATGTACAAGGTTATTAGTTACAAGGGCAACCCAGAACTCACCATTCGTTACTGTTTATTTGGATGTTGATAGTAAGTGTTTTACAAGTGTGTCAAATTTAAGGCATAAACTGCTCTCGGTAAATACAATGAGAAACTTTGTATCGTGGGATCATGGCATGACACCAGTGCGTTATTACATTCGAAGACATTATTATGACGTTTGAGTTATTTTACATATTTCAGTAGCCGAAATATAATGTTCCTGTCATTCAGAAACTGTATGTGTACACTTCATTTACAGCGGAAACTCCACACCTCTACAAAACTCCTATCAGTCGTAGTCCTCGTGAAGGATACCCCGTACAGCTACAATGTGCCAAGGTCAATACTGATGAAGACGACCAATTACAATGGCGTAAGGATGGTCAGCTGATCAGTCTGGACCAATCAGTGGAAGGAGCATACCAAGACAGGTAATTATAGATAAGACGATTATTTAGCATTTACGAAGTAGTCATTAAACAAGTTCTAAACGATTCACTGATTGGACAACGAAATATGATATCTGACAGATTATCCAATCAAGGAACATATTACATATTGTTGTAATAAAATATTGCCCCCTGTCAAATTCTATACAATATTACTTTCATCCAGAATAATGCATTAATATATCACACGGTACAGTATATACTTATTTAGCCAAAATAACATGCCCAAATAAGGCATTATGACATCATTTCATCTCATTGAATGTAGGATATACATATCCGGTGATCACAGTAAAGGGGAATATTACTTGAACTTTTACCCCATATTGAAGTCTGATGGTGGTTCATACACGTGTCAGTTGTCTGACGTCTCGTCAACATCTGTTACACTCAGTGTCAGAGGTAAGCGTATATCAATAAACTATTGTATTTTATTCTCCAACACGTGCTTTAATTCATACATTTTCAAACAAACATACATGTGAGATATTTGGAACAAGTACAGATGCCCTGAAGATTTTGTGGTACGTACCACCAGTTGTCAATAAGTCATAAAATAAAAAAAGTACAAATCAACACAAATCACGAACAAATCGATATCCACTTCACCACACCGCATTGTGAGTTTTATTATTCAAGTAAGGGGCGGACTATTAGAATCTCTGGGGCGATGGCAAAAAAAAAAACAACAATGCAAAATACTTGTTTCCTTCACTTCAATGATGAATTCGCTGTAATTTGCTTTATTTACTCTGTGTGTAATACTTATTCCTTAAGAATTATTTATTGTTATTGATACTTGCAGGATATTCCTGTGTATATTTTTCAATTCTGCCATCGCCCACCAGTTTTTTATGGTCCATCCCTAAGTCATTATTGTATTCTTTGAACATTTTTTCGAGGTGCCCCATACTTTGAGTTAGACGCAACTCTACCCCTGACTCTGTCGTTTCAGACGCGTTACCTCCGTCACATGGCTTCCCGTCATGCACTGCTCTGGACACCGAACTGGTGATTGGTAGTAACATCACTCTTGAGTGCTTATCACGTGACGGTCAACCCCCAGGTGAATTACATTGGATGAGAGATCACAAGCGAGTGTCAAGCTACGTCGTCAACAGCGATGACCCAGATGTAATTATAATTGGTGTGTCTTTAGTGTTGACCTCCGATGATAACGGCGCAACCTATACCTGTACATTAGATCACGTGACATATGACGAACCACTCACATGTGTGACTGGTCCACTGAATGTCACAGGTAAATGAAATTCACTGTTAGTAATTCACACGAACATTGCATGTATAGTCACGCCATATACATTTGTCCTCGACTCACATAACGAACGACACAGAAGTATATACCACAGCACATACCACCATCTTCCCAGTTTACACTAAAGTTGATCATATGAACGAGATATGGATTCAGTTATCAAACTGTTTATTTATTTATACGCAACATAATTGTATGAAGTCTTGATTAACTGCAAAAATTAAATCTTTTGTATATGCCAATTATCAAATGTAATAGTTACTATGACAACAACATTCAACAGGAAGCACTTACGATTGGTTTAAATTACAACCGCACCCCTTTTCCCCAATCATTTTAATAATTATGTCGAATTTTTACTTTCATGGGTACATATTTTCGACTTAAATTAACATAATATTGAATGTGCAGACTTTATAAATTTTTGGATTTTGTTCACATTGATTATGTGCCAAAAACTCGTTTTACGATGACATTACTTTTGCAACAATAACGTGAATTTGAAATAAATGAAAGCTGTTTTGAACAACTAATGCCAGAAATGGAATTCAACAACTCAAATAGTGTCATAATTGATATAATTGTTTTAAACTTTGCTATAGGAACTGAGACCGACTGGCGAGTTTTAGCGATTACATTCTGTGTTCTGCTCGGTGTGGCGATAATTATCTTTATTGTTGTATGCATTATTATTATATGGTGTGTCCGAAATGCCAACAAATCTATTGAAGGTAAAATATTTTATCATTTTAAAATTATCAGATGATAGCGTGTAATGAATTAAATAATTTTGTTCAAGTCCAAGTCGTCTCAATGTCTTTTCTAAATTAGTGGTAATGATGGTTACATTAAATACACAGACGTTGCGCATTTGCTGAGTTCGTAATTCGAATTTAGTGCTCCATGTTCATTTGTTCGTATATGTGCCTGTAATTGTAATTACTCTGGTGTTCTATATTGCTGGTGGAAATATTTGTGCCCGCCGAGGAAGTTCGTAACTGGGTTGATCGTTCTGACCATGATTATGATTACGTCGACGTCGATGGTGATCAACTAGTCAAGAGTGCATTCATAAACAGGATGCTGTATTTTGGGGCATTACGACGAGGCGACTGCAATTTGCATAGTTCGAGTTTCATGATTATATATGCCTGTAATTTCGATTAACACTAATTCAATTTTGGAGTGTGTGTGGTATTAACAAATCAGTATGGCATTCATTTAGTTAGATACAATCAAACACACACAAACATTTAATAACATTTAAATATTTTAGTTTCATTACTTCTGTTGCAGCCGATGAAGAGAATGTAGAAGTGGTAAATGCTGATGATAAGAAAGATAATAAGGCACACCCTAAAAAGGATAACGTTTTACTGAACAATCTCGACGGGTCTTTAAAAAAGAAGGGCAAAGTAGACACATCTAGGGACAGAAAGACACCCGGGAAAACTACATTAACAAACACGTATTATCCCCCACCCTCTGAATACTATGACGAAACATTACCATCAAATGGTATTGGAAAACGGAGGCTTCATTCTAAAAATGTAGTAACCCCGTCAAAAAGTAAAAGGATGACTAATGTTGTGAGAAACCACCAAGACAGCCCATACGATGTGCCTTATAAGATTGTAGATAAAACAACGGATGACAAACCTGCTGCTGATGATGATGCCAGGTACTCACGACATGACGACTATCACAGTTACGACGGTAGTCAGCACTCTAGAAGTGACGATGAACGCAGTTATAATAACAGTCATTACTCACGCAGTGACATTGAACGCAGTTATGATGGCAGCCAACACCTCCCATATGATGATGATCTCAGTTATGATGGCAGTCAGTATTCGCGAAGTGATGATGGTGATCGTAGCCATGACGACATACGAAGAAGTGAGTCAGAGAATGAAGACAATGACAATAGAGGAAGTGTAATGAGACAGACCGGAGAAAATAAAGGATACAAAGAAAGAAGATACATTGACGAGGAAATTGATAGTGACAGTCAAGATAGATATGACCAACGATTA
Source organism: Saccoglossus kowalevskii (assembly GCF_978046115.1). Taxonomy (NCBI): domain Eukaryota; kingdom Metazoa; phylum Hemichordata; class Enteropneusta; family Harrimaniidae; genus Saccoglossus; species Saccoglossus kowalevskii. The sequence goes on along the minus strand of NC_140645.1, from coordinate 41,229,945 downwards.
ACTGACAGAAGCAGCATAAGTAGTGACCGGCAGAAATATGCTAGACACCAAGATAGTGAAAACAGCTTGTCAGATATATCAAGTGATCATCTGCCCAAACTAGAACAAGCTTCTGGGAATGACAAAATCGGCCATAAACATCGCAACGAGCCGCGGACATATATAATACATTCACACTCATCGAAGCAGTCAAGTCCAGAACATGAGGGTCAAATGGACAAGGTTGATAAGCAAGAAGTAGATGATATCAGTAATGACGAGAGAGCAAAGAGTAAAGAAAAAAAGACGAAGAGAAGACATAAGGATAAAAGCACAGAGAGTCCATCCTCACAGGTTATGAAAAAAGAGAAGATGAAATTAACAGAAAAAGATAGCAGCAAGGAAAATAAACGACATTCTCGGCCAAAGCATACTCATTCAAAGCAAAAAGATAGGTCTAGAAGTAAGAGCAGTAGTTCAAGGAGTAGTAGCAGTAGTTCCTCATCAAGTGGTGATGAAAGTGCAAGGATATATTCAAAGCAAAGCCAGCCTAAATCTTCTGCTGTAGAAAACACTGACCCGAAGATTGTGAAAGATAGAAAAAACGTGGATGAATTCGCAATTGAAAAAGACAGGAAGAAGCACAAAAGGAAGAAAGACAAACATCGCAAAGAAAGGACGGACAGACATCATAATACGTTGCCAGTTGCTACCAGTAACGTAAGTGGAGATAACGAGCATGTGGTAGTTGAAGATCCAAACATTGCCGAAAAATCTGGGGATCCACAAACACATGATAGAAGTGTCAAGCAAGAAGGGAATATTGTATTGGAGCACAGAGTAGGTCAAGACACACACAAAGAGAATGACCCTTTTAGCCATGATGAGGATAAGGTAAAGAAGAAGAAGAAAAAGAAAAAGAAAACAAGAGAGCATACAATTAGGTCTAGAAGCCCTTCCCTCCACAGTAACAGTGATCAACAGAGAGTCACCCCAGAAGAAGTCGACGAGGATGAAACTCCTAGACACAAACACAAGGTAAGAGCAATCACATGACCTTCTTGAACACTTTAATTGTGAGTTTAATTCCTTACAACGGAATATATCATGACATAACACTAAAAGACGTAACATCTGCAGTCCGCTTAAAAATGGTAGACACGCCATTTGTTTAATAGAATGTTATGGCATTATTAGGTAATATACGCTAATACCAAACTATTTTTTTAATTAATACTTGTAGAAATCAAAGAAGAAAAGGAAGGAAACCCAGAATAACATCTTCTAAGCAAGACTTACATAACAGGTTCTATATTATGCAAAGTACATTTATACTTATATACAGGTCTATATAATCATTTGACATCCAGCTTTAAAAATGAAAACATATCCAAAGATCATATATAATGGTTATATCTACTTGAGTACAGTACAGGATGAAATGCACAAATAGTGTTGACGAGTAGGAGACTGTGCATTTCATTTGAAACAATATAATGACTATTGTATGCGGATCTACGTTAACATTTGGGCATTTTATTTTGAAATTTATGATGAAATTCAGCTGACTGACTTGACTGACTGACATAATTTGGTTGGAAAATCTACTCAAGTATAAATACGGTAAATGGGAAGTAACCATTAAAGGTAAAGGGTTGTTGCAAAATGACGCAGTATTGTTTTAGGATTCATACACAACATAGGGATTAAGGAGACTGTGTTTGTCTAATGTTAGTTCACGTTGACAATAATGTCATAAACTACAATTATCCATCCGTCTCTGTTGATTACAATGTAACCACATTACTTAAGCGAATAATGTTGTAATTATAATATATATTATTAACAGATACCATATGTATTATTTAAACAGATGATTATGATTGTAATATAATGTAATATTAACAAATACATATTTTTGTAAATACTTTGATTATGACGCTTTTCATGTATAATAATTTGCATTTTTATAATAAATATATTTTAAGCACATTTCCTGGCGATGATGTACACAATAATATAAAAATATAAATGCATATTTCGCCTTTGTAGAAGGTCATTGTAAAACGAACTTTCGAACAGTGGCGTTCACAAACGTCTGACCCTAATTGTATTATTTAATGCTGTAAACCCGCGATAATTAAATTCTTTATAACTGTTGAAAGTTTAAGGTATTTGCCAAAATAAGTCCCGTAGCCCGTCTGTACCTGATTTGTAGCATTTGTCAGTTTAAAGTAAATTCAAAACTGTCTATGATTGAACTCAAGGTGACACATTATTTGAATATGTTAATTTGTACTCCTCGTCAACTCGTATCCACCATTGAAAAGTTGCAGTGTTTCCCACGTTTGAAGTGTTAGTTCGAATTCGTCACTTCCACAAATTTTCGCAATTTCCCGAGGTGTAAATGAAATAATTTCATTTTATAATTTGCATATGAATAAAACTGAAACTTTTCACCCTACACAAAAAATAATTTACATTGACAAAAAGCGTGATGCTGGGCCACATGAAATGCGCCATTACTTTCGTCAAGACTCGGCAGAAGTGTTAAGAAAACAAACAGTCATGAAAGTGTACGGTTATAAAGTGGAAAACGTGTCTTTATGACCGGGTAGAGGTTAATGGCGACTGCATCACATCTATAAGCAATACCGTGGCCATAGAGATTGGTATGTGCTCTCTAGCAACGATCTCGTTACGATGTCTAGGTATTTCGCGGTAAGTTAGTAGTCAGTAACGACCGTGAGATTGCAAGAATCTTATATGCTATGCACTTCACTTAGTATCAGTCTTTTTGTGGCGATATGCTTTCAGTGTATGTTACTGATTTGAATATTATGTAAATAATTCTGTGTTTCTCGAATACGAACGTTGTCACGGTGTCATGTACATTGCATCATGGGAAAACATCAACAGAGAAGTCATTTAGATCGAACAAAATAAATTAACCCCAAATTCATTCGTTTTTTGGGAGAGAAAACCTTAAAAAACTAATTTTGACAAGATAATTTAGATTTTTATATTAAGAATAGTTCATAACGAAATGTATACCCTATGCACCCATAAATCATTTTTTTAACCGATTTCAAAAGAGCATTACAGGAAAAAAAATAATTTGCTATATTGTTGTCTTTTATTTGTCTTGAATTGTGACTGAAAGGAGTTGAATGAAATTACAAACTATGTAGTGTGTTCAACAACTCCTGTATGAACAATAACTTTCATAAATATGATTTTACTTTGTAAATATACTGTACTGTAGTTTTCTACATAAAAACAAAAGAATTTCACAATGTCGAAAACGGAAAGTCTTTATCGCAGTGTTATTTTAGCATCCTTTTTGGCTTTAGAATGTTGTTGTGCAGATTCCTCATTCTGAACTCACTGTAGAAACACCAGTTATAAATCCCGGTAACTGTATGCAACAAATTATGAAAGCTCGTGCTACCGCCTGAGTGGGATATAAACCAACTGAGGGCGCATACCACCCTGGTTCATGTCCTTAAAAACAAAGAACTATGATATCCGTTGTTGATACCTGATGACACATTCAGTATACTAGTAACTATGCGGTGTGTAACTATACTCCCATGTTTATTATAGCGTTCAGATTATATAGGGTGACTCCATTCCAACAATGAAATCACGCTAGCTGGGCATAAGAATGGCACGCCTACAATGAGCACAACAAAGAAGGCATAACAATTAATTAAATTCCATGCCAGTCTGGGAATTCGGATATGTAACTAAGTGATATGGTATGTTTAACGCATGCTGGCGCAATAGAAAAATTGGTAATAATGTTGGACTATTAGAGTTTACACATTGTCACGTCAGGTTTTCAACGAGCAATAAGAGTTAATAAAAATTAAATAGTCGAAAACAAAACCGGTAATAAGTGATCTACTCTAACATGCAATGGGTTTGAACTTAATTTAACATACACGTTTTCACTGGCATACACAAGTGCTTCGAATGTGTATTCAAAATACTAGTAAGTTATTTATCGTGATAACTTTTTTTTTTCATTTTCGTTTATCAGCTCATGATTTTTAGAAATATTTGTACTAGTATATTGATTTCATCCCTGAATGCAAAAAAAGCGCTTTGCCAATGGAATCACTTCTGATTGTGCGTACTGTGTCGCACTCACTGGCAGCTTTTACTCGAATGTTCCTTGATGAGATAACCTGGGATTGGTAGGGAAGTTTAATTGTAGATTATCAAACGACCATATAAACGACGCACGTGGAAACCTACGCGATTGTTAATCACATTGACGATAAGCGATCGTTTGAGTTCATTAATGTCTAGCCTAACATGAACCATGACGTCACCCAAATAGCGAGAGTTACCAGGCATGCGCAAAGCCCTTTCCAATAAATATATTCAGGTGGGGTTGTTACGCATGCGCAGGCGGAGCAGTTCGGGTCATCTTAGCAACACAACAATCCACCAAACATAAAAACTAACCACTTTCATTGCACAGTGTGGCGTGAAGTGTCGAAGAGACACGGTCAAAGCAAGGCCTATATATCCATTCACACCATGAGGTGACGGGTGATTCCCAACGCTTCCAGATCATAGACTGATACTTGATATTTGCAATAATTACGGTGTCTAATTTTTAAGATATTTTGAAGATTTTCAAGAAAAGCCGTGGACGCTTAAAGGTGAGTTACCACCACGTACTCCTTGATGTCATTTTTATTACGACATTTCCGGTCATGGGTGTCATAACTGTCATAAATACGACTCAATACTTTCTCTTTCAATTTACAAATCTTTAATTTAAAGTTTTGATTAATTACCGATTAATGACGGTTGTTATTATAGTAGATGTAAATACTAATAGTGGGACTGATAAATGTTTTGTATATGCAAACTGTACTATTCGGAACTTATAAGCAAGCACGATTGTGCCTCACTATGTGAGATGGTACAACCACTTAGATTTCTATATCATGCTGAATTGGAAGCAACTATCATACCTATTCCATGGCGGACTCGTCGATATGACCTTGCACAGTGTTAGTGTGCGGAGGTGTTATCATGTGCTATTGGCTTAGGAATCCGTCAATTTAGCGCAGGCATACACACAGGGAGCATAGATTACGCTTCAGTGTTAGCGCCAGTATGTTTAAAATAAGAATGATACTACCTTCGAGAAAAAAGACCCGTGTTTAACGAGTGTTTGGAGGTGAAACGTTTGACACCGTTGGCCATGTCTGAATACAGCATTGTACAGCCCTGCCTACGCTGTATACTCAGAGAACAAAGCACAGACTGACATTCGATTCAGAACAGAGAGAAGCATATTAAATTTCATGCATATATTGGTATGTACTCATTTCAAAACTGCAACTCAGAAATCGCAGATAAAACATTAAATAAAAAATATAATATATTATCCAAATTACTGATCGCACCCATAACGTGTGAACGCGTTATTTAAATGGAAACGCACAGTATTATTATTTCGCTAAAGGCCGAAGCACAATAGAGTCAGAAGAAAGGTCATTTCACGGCGACAATTACCCGACAAACTGCATTCTATAGAATTTTGTGTCGTCTTAAATAGTGTTGTAGGTGAGTAGAAAATCCACAAAAACTTCCCTTCCATACCACATTGTTTAGAATCGTCGTCACACAGGCGAGTGACTAGTGTGGTAACAATAGATGCAACGGTTGTACCACGGTTGTTAAAAATAATAAAAAAGAAACACCCACACACCCACACATACATACATACATACCATTGCTTTGCACAATGAGACCAGAGTCGTAAACGTGCCTGCGGCGAATTTGACAGATGGCGATGTCACTGTAATGGACACCAAGGTACATGTGGGTTGGTGAGCTTGATGCATTGTTAGTATGAAAGACGCTTTGTATGAACTAACGGAGAAGTTTTATTTTCTTGCCTTCATGCAGATTCCAATCAACATGGCCCACAGTAAAGCAATATTATTCCTGTCTCTGATAGTTACGACGTTATTATGCATAGGTAAGAATATATTATTACTAATGATTTCAATAATGTCAAATTCAGTTGATCTGCACAGAACATGTTTTTGCTCAAAAGATGCGACATACCGTACCACCGTACTGTCAGTATGATGCCTTGTATTGTATTGTGTTGCTCATGTGTAATATTGTATTTCATCATGAAGATAAATAACAGAAGCTTCAAACGATGGTATGGTTGTATAAAATAACAAATAGATAAATCTAATTCTTAGTAAAGACGATGTTACACACCAGATAGATAAATAGGATACAAACTCCAACCATGTAAAACAATTTCAGTTTCTAATTTGGCGTTTAAAAATGAATTAAAGTTGATAATAAAGTTGGCTAAGCAAATAATTAGAGTTAACAAAAGGAAACAATAAAAATATATGATATTGCCGAGTGTATTGTTTGTTTGTTCATTTACTGTGTTTCGGGTATACATACAAGGCTATAATAGTGTTTTTTTAATAGTAGTATATGAAAATGATTTAAAACGTTACAATTTAGTAGGCCTTATAGTTTTTTTTCACCCTCAAATCGCTTACACCTTTAGAAAGAATGATTGTGTAGGTTGCAAAATCCACACTTTGTCACATGGCAAAACTGAAACACTAATTCTCTAACCACACTGCTTCACTCTGTTGTGCGAAAATAAGCATCTCTCACAGGAAACTATGAGCGCGCCCAAATCTATGAAAAAGGGTCTACCGATAGGTGAAACATTCCCGGTGTATATAATATTTGAATGCATCCATCTGTGACACAAAATGAAATAATCAAAGATATTACACACTATTGCCTCTTTTTGCAGGTGCACAGCAAATTGATGTCGGACCGTCTGACGAGACTAAAAGAGAAGGTAGTGACGTAATGTTTAATTGCACGGTGTCCGACAACAATGGAACGCAGGTTAAATGGATTCATAATTCAGAAGGGCTGACTACAGAATCCGAAATTATTACCGACGATAATCGGTGAGTTCATTAACAAATAAATACCGTCTCCTAGAAATGCATTGTCGTCTGATTACATTTTGCCATATGCAATCAGTTTACGAATGTTGTCTTATTTTTTTTTATAAACAACTGTGACTGGTAGCAAAAAAACAACAACAACAACACACTACCTCATCGAAAACTCACTTTTTCGATGTTTGGATATTAAGTCGTTTCTATGCAATCTAGTGGAGGAATTATCGCGACACTGTAAGCCAAATCTCTCACTGTAAATTAACTTATATACATCTCGTCTGAATTAACGCGTCACTGTAAGCCAAATCTCTCAGTAAATTAACTTATACTGGATTAAAATTACACAAAAATACATAGTGCAATCCCAAAATTGAAAAACGTCTGATCATTCTTAATCAGAATAAGTTGACATCAATGAATGGAAATGACTCACAACCCGAAAAAGTTTCTGTGGTTATTGTTGTTCTATAATAGGGACACTTTTTAATATACATTCGTGTCTTGTAAGATTTTAATGCCAATTGCTTGCATTTATGGAGGTAAACTAATTGAGAAATTCTGTTAGTGAATTCATCATCACAGAAATACGATGTATAGCCTTTAGCGGTCGCACGTAAGGCATATGAGATTGTCAGACATCGGAATCGCCGTGTCAGTATTTTTCAAATATTGGTTGTTAAAACTAGATGGAAACTAGTTGAAACTAGGTAAAAGACGACGCACATTCGTACATGTCATCCAAATATTATCAGTCGCTCACATTTAATCGAATGACAAAAATGTATTCATATGTCGCTAGAAGTCGTATGTATTTTTCGTTGCTAGGGTATCTCTCACTGGCGACCAATCACGGGGCGAATACAATTTAAATATTGTGAATCTCGGAAGTGACGACGCTGGCACGTATATCTGTGTAATCGATGAGGGCAATCCTAGTGGCACTGATCCAAGTTCCAGCGCAACACTCATTATAATTCGTAAGTATATGTGATTCGGCATTTGAGCACCAACGTCAGCTTTTGTCACCATTAACAAAATGATGTTGTATATTTGTTTCCATATTTCTTTTCCAAATTAGATCAAGATCTGTAGCTAATGGGACATCGTGTCCACTCGGTCCAAATTTAATAAAATGCATGAAACTATTTAGGAGGCAACATGCATGGAAAGTATGGATTAAATTTGAGTTGTTAAGCTCTGACTCTATTATTTCTCCTTTGCAGCTGCCATTGCTCCAGACAGTGGCTCTCCGACCTGCGAAGCTAATACCCCAAGCTACGACGAAGGTGTTACTGCAAATGTTGTGTGCACATCAAAGGGTGGTAACCCCAAGCCTGACCTTATTTGGAGCATGGGAGGTCAAGATTTAGTGGCAGTTGCTAGCAATTCGGCCGATGGCAACGAGTTGACGTACAGCTTCGTCCTGAGCCCGGTATACCAAGGTTCTACGTTCACGTGCACGTCACAACATCCAACATATTCAGTCGCAAAACAATGCAGTATTGGGCCGATTTCTATAAATTGTAAGTATGTCTGAATTATCTAAAGAAGTGTTCCCATATTCAGGCCCCTCGTTTGTATATTAATTAATAAATCATAATTAAGTGTAATATGCAAATTATCCTCTTTATATGCAGTTTGATGGACCACGAATAATCTTACACTATTAATATATCTGTAACTATTTTTAATTTATTCACTGGAATTTGGACATGCGCAGAATGTATTTGTGAACAATATAGTGTTCGTGTTTTTTTAGATGTTCTGACTTTAATTAACACATTTTGTTTGTTCACAGTGATTCCACGAGTTCAAGTCAGCGTCAGTCCCGAAATGTTAGAGTTGTACGAAGGCCAGGAAGGTACCATAAATTGTCTGGCTACTGGCGACCCACCAGTCACTGGCTACACCTGGCACTATGGGAGTAGCCGCATCAACAGCACCGACAAGAGATTCCGAGCGAATGAAGGCGACAGCAGTCTCACTATAGTCAGTGCTGTTAACAGTATGGATGGCGCACAGATTAAGTGCGTTGCAAGCAACAGCATCGACTCGCAGCTAGCGACTGCTACCATCACGATAGTTCGTAAGTTCAATGATCAGAAACAAATTTATATTCGAATATTAAAATTATCGCGTAGTTTAAAACATTTGCACGTTTTGACGAAAACCTAGAATAACTATTCTACTTGTTTATCTGTAAACATGGCAAGAGACAAAATATTATGAATAATTCAATAATTACCACAATTGACTAATTCTAACTTATGATGTTGACGTATTTGTATGTGATTGGGTTGTTACCATGGTTTCATTATTTCTCTTCTTAGCCGCACCAACCGAAGAAGGATACAGCCTGAATTTCATTATTGCCATTGGCGCGCTTATACTGAGTTTAGTAGTGTTTGTTTGTTGTATCATTCCTCTTATAATTTACTGTTGTTATAAACGAAACCTGAAAGAAAAGAAAAGTAAGTATTGAATTTGAATGTATTTCAGGAAACCGGGATAATAATAGTAATAAACCATTCAATCATAAATATATTTCTACATAAATTCCTTGATATAGGAGAAGTAAAAAGACCATTATTCTTTTTCATTAGAAAAGAAAGAAATGCGACTGACCATTAAAAAAGAAAAAGCTGCTATCGCCGCCGAAAGCGCAACTGGACAAAACTACTACGTAGAATACGAGGGAAAACGGAAAAGGCGACGAAGGAAAAAGCAGAAACATTCAGTTGTCATCAAGCACAACGTCGTGGATCCAATTAGCGGTCAGGTAAAGAGTACAAAGTCGAACGGTACCGCTAACAGAAGAACTAGCGACGATTACGAAGCGCCGATTCGAAGCTCGAAGCGTTCCCGATCTGAGAAACGATCGCGGTCCGAGTCCCCAAGTAAATCTAAATCTCTAGGTGACACCAACCGTTCACAGAGTGAAGACCGGTCATCTTCCACGAAAGGAAGGCGCCCTCTCCACCATAAGGTCTCACTCTCCCCGGGTGAGTATCTCGCGAGAGCTGACTTGGAAGATAAGGTCCACCAAGTCGAAGATCTTCAGAAATCGCTGACAATATCGCCGGAAAGAGAGCGAAAACACCGTCGGAGACGTCACGAAAGGTCACGAGACAACAGACGTAACCATGAACGCCGGGACAAAGCACAGAAAGACTAAATACTTAACCAAAGTTGAAGTGACTCTAGATGTAAAGAAGGGTGGGACTATATGTATAACAACGAGTACCAGGAAAACAAAATTATGATAGTCAAGAGAAAAACTTTTTCTTTATGGTTTTTTTGTCAAGATGTTAGTGAAGGGTGTGCCTTAATTCGCGAATTAGAACCTCTTTGCAGTTAATTTTGCCAACGACTTACAGTACTGACTGAATACCTGTAAGTTCCAGTATTGACAGAACAATACTTCTTTGAAGTTAGTGTGTGAACATTTCTAGTGTAAATACTCTGTACATAGTCTTTATTGTAAAATAATTAATGACGTATTTTTTCTATTGGCTATAACCATTTTTTTAATCGATTAGTACAATGGTTAGGATATACAGAGTTATGAAAATGTAAACAACACGTGCACAGCTGGAAAGTCGAAATTGCCTTCTTTGTACAAAATGGGTATACACAAGATGGTACATCATGTAATGTGCTAACATTTATCATAATATAATGTAAGATGATTTGAAATCATTTTTGACTACCAACAAACCAGTTGTTTATATATGAATACCAAAAATCCTTCTAAATGTTACAATTTTCTGTTCATTTGGCACCACAATTTTCATTTTATCTATGAGAAACATTACATAAATAAAGCTTATGCCCCTTTAACGCTTTGTTACTGGCAGTATGCATGTCATTAGTATAGAACACGTGACTTGACTTATTACACCTGTTTTATAATTTGGTACACAGGCACGATTCATTCGGTATGAGCAGAGTATTATCCAATTTTGTTATCAATGCGCATGTTTTTTAACCATGCATAGAGTCGACCTTTATGACGTCACTTTTCGTGTCAGTAGTGACGCTTCAGGGGACCTAGATGGAATAATCATTGCAGAATATTACGTCACCACAATCACGTGGCAGGTGTTTGAAAAACACTCATAATTGTATGAAATGTTTAAAAAAAATAGCTATCTACAAATTCGGGTAATTGGTTTCCACCCCTAAGCACGTTCTATTATATTCTGCAGGTTATGAAACAACGGATTATTTTAATTAACGCGTACTAGACTTGAATTTGCACACAATTCACGATTGTAAATCTTACCTTAAAAATGAAAAATTCACTTAAAAAACTATTTGCTTCCAATTATGCCTGTTTTCATGTATTCGGGGTCTTAGCTGCCTATTGTATAATTATATATTATTACCCGAGCCAAAGGCGAATAACTTCCTTATACGCATGTAATGTACATCTAAATGTATATTTTATACTGTCACTATTAATTTATCATGTAACCATGGCGATTTTTGAGGTGTCATGGGAATTTACAAACAATATACATGTTATCTGAAATTAAAAGAATTTGTTTTATTTGGTCTGATATTTTCGGACTGGAATATTTGCCCAGTTCCTTTTTGTTTTGAAAATATAGTTATTTTTGTATATGACAAGAAATATATTTTCATTAAGGTGGTGGACTACCAATATAAACATTTTGAACACTGATACCATGTTACAATCGCAATTTTAAATTTTAGGGTTGAATGTTACCAAATATTGAGTCGGTCACGTGACCCATTCTCTGTGTATTGCGATCATAACTCACGCTGTTTGTATCTTTTCAAACCTCCCAAAGACTAGATTTTAGCTAATTCAATTTTATGTATAAGCAGCTGTTTCAAAAATATTAATGACTCAACTTCACTATAATAATCTGCATGCAAATAAACAAATAAATTGTGTAAAAGAGAGATTCGGTCGCACGATGAAATTACATTTTTAATTTAGTCCATATTCATAAATTATTTACATAATAATTATCATAAATTATTATGTCACGGCAATTAACTGATTTTTGATTTACAGCGATTTAGGAAAATTAGTAAAAAAATTGTATACCGATCCTAGAATAGAATAGAATAGGTTTATAATATAAAAATGGTCAGTGTCTTGTATATTTTGTTTATTTTCTTACTTTTATTTTATGTTAATTTTTAAACACTGGTCTGTGTAGCGACACTGTGATTTTTTAAAATAAATACATCGAAACCTAACTGTAATTGTTCGATTTACATTCCATGCAATATACACATGCAAAATAATTACATTGCACTGAACTCTCAGTGTACTAATTATTGTTTCAATACTTTTCTGATTACCGGACGTGTATCCCTATATCGTCACCGATCTTCGGCAGTAGTGATAGTCGGCACTGGTCTCAGGACATGGCGTTTAGTGGCCCTACCCGAGGAACGAATACTGCAGATTCAACGGGGAGGTCAAAGCCAATGTACTCTGGGTGAATGTGCCACATACTCAATGGGGAAGTCAATACAACTGTGTCCTGGGTGTGAGTGTCATGGACCTAATGGTGACACTAAAACCATTGTACTTAGGGTGAGTGTGCCACATACTCCATGGGAAGGCCAAAGCCATTGTGTTCTGGGTGAGTGTGCCACATACTCCATGGTAAGGCCAAAGCCTCTGTACTCTGGGTGAGTATGCCACATATTCCATGGAAAGGCCAAAACCACCGTACTCTGGGTGGGTGTGCCACGTACTCCATGGGAAGGCCAAAGCCATTGTGTTCTGGGTGAGTGTGCCACATACTCCATGGAAAGGCCAAAACCACCGTACTCTGGGTGAGTGTGCCACATACTCCATGGGAAGGCCAAGGCCTCTGGGTGAGTGTGCCACATACTTCGTGGTAAGGCCAAAGCCTCTGTACTCTGGGTGAGTGTGCCACATATTCCATGGAAAGGCCAAAACCACCGTACTCTGGGTGAGTGCGTCACATACTCCATGGGAAGGCCAAAGCCACTGTACTCTGGGTGAGTGTGTCACGTATTCCATGGGAAGGCCAAAGCCATTGTACCCTGGGTGAGTGTGCCAAATACTCAAGTGAAATAACAAAACCATTGTACCTTAGGTGAGTGTGCCACATACTCCATGGGAAGGCCAAAGCCACTGTACTATGAGTGAGTGTGCCATATACTCCATGGCAAGGTCAAAGCCATTGTACCCTGAGGGAGTGTGCCACATACTCCATGGAATGGCCAAAACCACTGAACCCTGAGTGAGTGTGCCACAGATTCAATGGGAAGGCCAAAGCCACTGTACCCTTGGTGAGTATGCCACAGATTCAATGGGAAGGTCAAAGCCATTGTACCCTGCGTGAGTGTACCACAGATTCAATGGGAAGGCCAAAGCAACTGTACCCTGAGTGAGTGTGCCACAGATTCAATGGGAAGGCCAAAGCCACTGTACCCTTGGTGAGTATGCCACAGATTCAATGGGAAGGTCAAAGCCATTGTACCCTGCGTGAGTGTACCACAGATTCAATGGGAAGGCCAAAGCAACTGTACCCTGAGTGAGTGTGCCACAGATTCAATGGGAAGGCCAAAGCCACTGTACCCTGGGTGAGTGTGCCACAGATTCAATGGGAAGGTCAAAGCCACTGAATCCTTGGTGAGTGTGCCACAGATTCAATGGGAAGGCCAAAGCCACTGTACCCTGGGTGAGTGTGCCACAGATTCAATGGGAAGGCCAAAGCAACTGAATCCTTGGTGAGTTTGCCACATACTCCATGGGAAGGCCAAAGCCACTGTACCCTGGGTGAGTGTGCCACAGATTCAATGGGAAGGCCAAAGCCATTGTACCCTGCGTGAGTGTACCACAGATTCAATGGGAAGGCCAAAGCAACTGAATCCTTGGTGAGTGTGCCACAGATTCAATGGGAAGGCCAAAGCCACTGTACCCTGGGTGAGTGTGCCACAGATTCAATGGGAAGGCCAAAGCCACTGTACCCTGGGTGAGTGTGCCACAGATTCAATGGGAAGGCCAAAGCCATTGTACCCTGCGTGAGTGTACCACAGATTCAATGGGAAGGCCAAAGCAACTGAATCCTTGGTGAGTTTGCCACATACTCCATGGGAAGGCCAAAGCCACTGTACCCTGGGTGAGTGTGCCACAGATTCAATGGGAAGGCCAAAGCCATTGTACCCTGCGTGAGTGTACCACAGATTCAATGGGAAGGCCAAAGCAACTGAATCCTTGGTGAGTTTGCCACATACTCCATGGGAAGGCCAAAGCCACTGTACCCTGGGTGAGTGTGCCACAGATTCAATGGGAAGGCCAAAGCCATTGTACCCTGCGTGAGTGTACCACAGATTCAATGGGAAGGCCAAAGCAACTGAATCCTTGGTGAGTGTGCCACAGATTCAATGGGAAGGCCAAAGCCACTGTACCCTGGGTGAGTGTGCCACAGATTCATGGGAAGGCCAAAGCCACTGTACTCTGGGTGAGTGTGCCACAGATTCAATGGGAAGGTCAAAGCCACTGAATCCTTGGTGAGTGTGCCACAGATTCAATGGGAAGGCCAAAGCCATTGTACTCTGGGTGAGTGTACCACAGATTCAATGGGAAGGCCAAAGCAACTGAATCCTTGGTGAGTGTGCCACAGATTCAATGGGAAGGCCAAAGCCATTGTACTCTGGGTGAGTGTGCCACAGATTCAATGGGAAGGCCAAAGCAACTGAATCCTTGGTGAGTTTGCCACATACTCCATGGGAAGGCCAAAGCCACTGTACCCTGGGTGAGTGTGCCACAGATTCAATGGGAAGGCCAAAGCCATTGTACCCTGGGTGAGTGTGCCACAGACTCATGGGAAGGCCAAAGCAACTGAATCCTTGGTGAGTGTGCCACAGACTCATGGGAAGGCCAAAGCCACTGTACTCTGGGTGAGTTTGCCACATACTCCATGGGAAGGCCAAAGCCATTGTACCCTGGGTGAGTGTGCCACAGATTCAATGGGAAGGCCAAAGCCACTGTACCCTGGGTGAGTGTGCCACAGATTCAATGGGAAGGCCAAAGCCATTGTACCCTGCGTGAGTGTACCACAGATTCAATGGGAAGGCCAAAGCAACTGAATCCTTGGTGAGTGTGCCACAGATTCAATGGGAAGGCCAAAGCCACTGTACCCTGGGTGAGTGTGCCACAGATTCAATGGGAAGGCCAAAGCAACTGAATCCTTGGTGAGTTTGCCACATACTCCATGGGAAGGCCAAAGCCACTGTACCCTGGGTGAGTGTGCCACAGATTCAATGGGAAGGCCAAAGCCATTGTACCCTGCGTGAGTGTACCACAGATTCAATGGGAAGGCCAAAGCAACTGAATCCTTGGTGAGTGTGCCACAGATTCAATGGGAAGGCCAAAGCCACTGTACCCTGGGTGAGTGTGCCACAGATTCAATGGGAAGGCCAAAGCCACTGTACCCTGGGTGAGTGTGCCACAGATTCAATGGGAAGGCCAAAGCCATTGTACCCTGCGTGAGTGTACCACAGATTCAATGGGAAGGCCAAAGCAACTGAATCCTTGGTGAGTTTGCTACATACTCCATGGGAAGGCCAAAGCCACTGTACCCTGGGTGAGTGTGCCACAGATTCAATGGGAAGGCCAAAGCCATTGTACCCTGCGTGAGTGTACCACAGATTCAATGGGAAGGCCAAAGCAACTGAATCCTTGGTGAGTTTGCCACATACTCCATGGGAAGGCCAAAGCCACTGTACCCTGGGTGAGTGTGCCACAGATTCAATGGGAAGGCCAAAGCCATTGTACCCTGCGTGAGTGTACCACAGATTCAATGGGAAGGCCAAAGCAACTGAATCCTTGGTGAGTGTGCCACAGATTCAATGGGAAGGCCAAAGCCACTGTACCCTGGGTGAGTGTGCCACAGATTCATGGGAAGGCCAAAGCCACTGTACCCTGGGTGAGTGTGCCACAGATTCAATGGGAAGGTCAAAGCCACTGAATCCTTGGTGAGTGTGCCACAGATTCAATGGGAAGGCCAAAGCCATTGTACTCTGGGTGAGTGTACCACAGATTCAATGGGAAGGCCAAAGCAACTGAATCCTTGGTGAGTGTGCCACAGATTCAATGGGAAGGCCAAAGCCATTGTACTCTGGGTGAGTGTACCACAGATTCAATGGGAAGGCCAAAGCAACTGAATCCTTGGTGAGTGTGCCACAGATTCAATGGGAAGGCCAAAGCCATTGTACTCTGGGTGAGTGTACCACAGATTCAATGGGAAGGCCAAAGCAACTGAATCCTTGGTGAGTGTGCCACAGATTCAATGGGAAGGCCAAAGCCACTGTACCCTGGGTGAGTGTGCCACAGATTCAATGGGAAGGTCAAAGCCACTGAATCCTTGGTGAGTGTGCCACAGATTCAATGGGAAGGCCAAAGCCATTGTACTCTGGGTGAGTGTACCACAGATTCAATGGGAAGGCCAAAGCAACTGAATCCTTGGTGAGTGTGCCACAGATTCAATGGGAAGGCCAAAGCCATTGTACTCTGGGTGAGTGTACCACAGATTCAATGGGAAGGCCAAAGCAACTGAATCCTTGGTGAGTGTGCCACAGATTCAATGGGAAGGTCAAAGCCATTGTACTCTGGGTGAGTGTACCACAGATTCAATGGGAAGGCCAAAGCAACTGAATCCTGGGTGAGTGTGCCACAGATTCAATGGGAAGGCCAAAGCCATTGTACCCTGGGTGAGTGTGCCACAGACTCATGGGAAGGCCAAAGCCATTGTACCCTGGGTGAGTGTGCCACAGACTCATGGGAAGGCCAAAGCCACTGTACCCTGGGTGAGTGTGCCACATATTCATGGGAAGGCCAAAGCCACTGTACCCTGGGTGAGGGTGCCACAGATTCAATGGGAAGGCCAAAGCCATTGTACCCTGGGTGAGTGTGCCACAGACTCATGGGAAGGCCAAAGCCACTGAATCCTTGGTGAGTGTGCCACAGACTCATGGGAAGGCCAAAGCCATTGTACTCTGGGTGAGTGTGCCACAGATTCAATGGGAAGGCCAAAGCCATTGTACCCTGCGTGAGTGTACCACAGATTCAATGGGAAGGCCAAAGCCACTGAATCCTTGGTGAGTGTGCCACAGACTCATGGGAAGGCCAAAGCCATTGTACTCTGGGTGAGTGTGCCACAGACTCATGGGAAGGCCAAAGCCATTGTACCCTGGGTGAGTGTGCCACAGACTCATGGGAAGGCCAAAGCCATTGTACCCTGGGTGAGTGTGCCACAGACTCATGGGAAGGCCAAAGCCATTGTACCCTGGGTGAGTGTACCACAGATTCAATGGGAAGGCCAAAGCCATTGTACCCTGGGTGAGTGTGCCACAGATTCAATGGGAAGGCCAAAGCAACTGAATCCTTGGTGAGTGTGCCACAGACTCATGGGAAGGCCAAAGCCATTGTACTCTGGGTGAGTGTGCCACAGACTCATGGGAAGGCCAAAGCCATTGTACCCTGGGTGAGTGTACCACATACTCCATGGGAAGGCCAAAGCCATTGTACCCTGGGTGAGTGTGCCACAGATTCAATGGGAAGGCCAAAGCAACTGAATCCTTGGTGAGTGTGCCACAGACTCATGGGAAGGCCAAAGCCATTGTACCCTGGGTGAGTGTGCCACAGATTCAATGGGAAGGCCAAAGCAACTGAATCCTTAGTGAGTGTGCCACAGATTCAATGGGAAGGCCAAAGCCATTGTACCCTGGGTGAGTGTGCCACAGACTCATGGGAAGGCCAAAGCCACTGTACCCTGGGTGAGTGTGCCACAGATTCATGGGAAGGCCAAAGCCATTGTACCCTGGGTGAGTGTGCCACAGATTCAATGGGAAGGCCAAAGCAACTGAATCCTTAGTGAGTGTGCCACAGATTCAATGGGAAGGCCAAAGCCACTGTACTCTGGGTGAGTGTGCCACAGACTCATGGGAAGGCCAAAGCCATTGTACCCTGGGTGAGTGTGCCACAGACTCATGGGAAGGCCAAAGCCATTGTACCCTGGGTGAGTGTGCCACAGATTCAATGGGAAGGCCAAAGCCATTGTACCCTGGGTGAGTGTACCGCAGATTCAATGGGAAGGCCAAAGCAACTGAATCCTTGGTGAGTGTGCCACAGACTCATGGGAAGGCCAAAGCCATTGTACCCTGGGTGAGTGTGCCACAGATTCAATGGGAAGGCCAAAGCAACTGAATCCTTAGTGAGTGTGCCACAGATTCAATGGGAAGGCCAAAGCCACTGTATCATGGGTGAGTGTGCCACAGACTCAATGTGAAGACCCAATCCACTACGAATATACGCAGAGTGACTAAGGCTTTGAAAGAAGTGTGGCGAATGTCCCACAGATGATTGTGTTCGACTGGGCCTAGTTGACGCCGCGGGTTATAGCACAGGTTCCATCTACAGCTCCAATAGTGGGATATTGTCAGTTGCAATGCACGTGACTAGATTTGACAGGGGAGACAACATTGACATTCAATGTCGGGATCTTTCACCTGACAAGAGACAGTATTTAAATAAAAACAGTTTTAAATCTAAAAATCTCCCGTATCATTATTTGGTTGGTAGAGCACGATATAAATTAATTGTGAACCCATACGTACATCAATTACCCGCAACATATACACTAATGTAAGTGTTTATTTTTCACGTTATTGAGCTCGTGGTTGTTGGGATACGATTGGAAAAAGGCATGTACACCGATTATTCAACATATAATACAAATGTAACGTTACAATTTGTCCAAAAAAATAAACACAATTATATTTCGGCCATCAATCAAATTGCCGCTTATCCAGCGATGACATAAGAAACATAGGTACGTACAAATTCAGTGAAAACATATTCCCTGTTTGCTTGCTGAAAAAAATGTGGAAGTGTAATTAGTTCAGCCTAAATTATATAGGTATCATGATCTACATGGCTCAAATTTGCCTTGGTGCTGTGTTTTGATTTTGAGACAAAAAATAGAATGTTTGACAATACTGACTTGTAGCTTGACGGACGGCCGGGGCAGGCATATACCACGGGCATAAAGTAGCATTGACACAAACCGTCGGTGGCGGCGGTGTTTGAATTAATGCCAATTCGTTGAGTTATATATTCATATACAGCGCTTATTTTATTAGTTTAGAATTAATGTTAGTTTATAATTAATGCTTTTGGTGTTATTTTTAAAAATCTGATTTGATTGAATTTTTGTTTGAAATAAATCACTCAGAAAAGTATTGTTCACTACGCAAACACACACAAAAGTGAGATTGTTCACTTGTTCGCAGTAAACAATAACATTATCGTCTGATAGTGTGATTTCTTTTACATTCAGATATGAGGTGCAACTGAGAGTGATAAGCGGTGAGTCGTTGGTCTGTGTGAATCCTTTATTCTGTATGACACACGGTGTATGTTTTGTGTATAACATTAATAACGAAAGGGTGTGTCTTGATTGATGTGCACTCGGTAACTCATCGATGCTCTAAGACGGTAAACAGAAATAAACACAAATGTACCCATGGCTACGCCATGTAAAAGGGTGTATGATTGGCCTGTAGTGCGCATGCGTGGGTGTGGCTAGTGAGGTCATATAAACTTTCAAACATCTTCGCTATTAAAAACCCTGGAATGCCATACCTGAGCTCTCAGTATACAGGAGACACCGGGACATATTGATCGCACGAGGCGATGTCTTATCGTGTGTAAGTGTGTTAGGAATCGATCTCTTTATTGAACAACGACGGGTATCTCGTATTCGCCGGCAAAACGTGTGATTTACGATCGGCGAAAGTGAAGGTGACTAAGGTTTCAACGGTTATTTTCAGCAAACACACGGTAAGTACCCCGATCATACCTCATATAGGGCTTCCAGGGAATATTCCTGTCGCGATGTTTGTTGTTTTCATTAGCTTTTCACGGTTTTCATTTCCTCGATATACTTTCTATTTCATCACGTGTTTAACGTACAGGGTATATCGGTAAATAGAAGCCGCTGTCAATGACAGGAAGACACTAGTGTTATGGCTGGGCTGATCTGACGCATTCATGGCGTGTCGGTAACAATGAATGAATAAATCAGAGGCAATAACCTAAACCGCTGAAACTTAAAAACTATGTTATTACCCAACCGTATAATATATATAGCATCGGAAAAATCAGTTTAATTTCACCTCCGTGCTGCTACGTACTCGGATTTAACCATGGAAGTTTATACCGTGGATAATCGCCAGTACATCGATTATCGATACGAGAGAATGGCTCCGCTCGTTGAAGATTTGCCGTGAGCGATGTTCTTACTGAGCGTCCTTCGATTTTTATTTTTGTCAACAACAGAAATTATAATATTTATAATATGAACAAGAATCTGTGTTTAATACACCGACGGTTTTTAATTTTCCCGTCGATACTTAACGTATGGTGTGGAGAATTATACACAAATACCGTACGTGCGTGTTGTTTATTTCCAACATCTGTCAGTTATCACTAATTTGTGCTCACCGTCTTCAATTACCGCGAGCAATTAGTATTTTAGTTGATCACTTTTAGAATGAGGTTTTTAGTTGGACAGGAATTCCAACCGTTAGACAACAATACATATGCGAGTGCTTGTTCTCAGTGCACCCACAGTGAAGGGAATAAATTAAACCCATTCATCAGGAGTCCTTCGGGTATTGTTCGATAACAATGCAGACGGCCATTTCATTTCGGCTGTCATATTTTCCGTGGCTTGATTAAACCACTCTCTGTAAAATCAACAAAATCATTGAGAATACAAACATACACTGGCGTAAATAAAAATCGCATTTCACGGAGAATATAATTTAAAAATAAATTCGCATATCAGATAAGCAATTTTCAATTTTTTGTCTGCTACATTTGGCAATAAAATTGTCACACCGTTAAATGTCTTACTCCTAGTGAACAAATTGACACGTAACATTAGTCGTGTTTTCTCGTTCATATTATCTGCTTGAAAATCGATAAAATCACGTGCACCATGTACTCGTCCTTTCTGCTCACAAGTCAATTCATAATACCCCGTGGAATAAAAACAACGCCACTACTGAGATGAGATTATGCAAACCCATTAACGGTTACCATACGTATACTAGTATTTATTCCACCTTGACATTTGGCATAATACCAATTATTGAATTTTAAATCCTAAATATCAATTAAATTTCGTATTTTAAATAAATATAATTGCGATATTATTGTTTGGATCAATTCGTGGCAAAAACGATTGACATAAAAATTCATCCAAAAAAATTAGTAGGAATTCTCCCAATTTCTCCCTTACAACTTGAATAATTCTATGTCTCAAACCCTATGTCTCACGTGACATTATTGTTTAGTGTTGTCACTTTGTAGAATGACATCTCCTTATAAGCCCAATCTTACAACTATTTTACCAATTGAGTTAACGATTACAATGGAAATCAAACACACATATAAACAGTAGTATTCCGGGGTTTTACAGGTTTCCGAGTAATTTACCCCTTGCTCCACCGTTGTAAATGAACAGATTAATCTGTTATGGGAATTGGCTTTTATTGTGTACGTCACGAGTCACGTGGCGTGTTAGCAAACCGTTTGAAGCCAGGAGGTATGTGTAGCACCGTCGCATTGTAATTTATTAAATCCTGAGTCAGGAAGTGTACAAACCGTAGCCAAATGCTATCATGTTTTAAGCATATGTCGTTTATTTTTACTTCACAATTCAAGAAAATAAAGTATGACGTAGAATTCAAAAGATTTGTACAATACTGCTGTTGAGTTGAAGCATATATACAAGGCAAAGTTTTGAAAGACCTGTCATAAGAGCTGCTCTCTGATTGGTCAGATTGTTAGACACAATCTAGTAAATAGCTTCGCAATGACTCCGTTATTGTACAGAAAATATATGTCACAAGTTTTGTAAATTAAGAAGATGTTGCCCGTTAATATCACAATTAATCGCTGCACTGGAGTGTTAGGGGTCACCTGTATAAAAGCATGGGGGTGGATTTTTGTTAGCGCTGTCTTATCTGTATATTTTTCTTGCATGCGCAGTGATTTATGTAATATACGATGTCATAATGGCCTTATGTTGAATTCAAGTGCCACAGTAAGTGACATCTTTACCTGACACATGCGACCCTGGAAATATGGCATGCGCAGTTTATGCTTCTGATGACCTCAGTAAACCAAAGCGTTAAACTGAAATCAATATTTCATTGAACAAGGACTTTAAAATCGACTGGCCTTTCATCCAAGGTCGCAGACCAGGGACATATTGTTTAAAACACAAATAAAGCAATGACCTCAGTGACCTTTTTTTACTTTCTTGCAGACTTATGTAAATTAGAATCATGCAAACTCTTGAAGTCATGCCAAGAATTGTCGTTATCGTTGTTATGGCGATCGCCATAGTGAGATTCGGTGAGTAACTATACCTTGCATATCAGATTCATTTAATTTGACGTCCACTTATTCAAACGCGGCACTGCAAACCAACGTACATTTCCTCTTAGTAGAAATGAACATTCAGAGACAAGTAGATTGAAATATGTAGGTACAAATACATGTTGTTGTTTTTTCTATGAAGTTTCGAGCATTCAATTTATTACAAAAAATCGTGTGTGTTGTGACATGGTATAGTGCAGCATTAGAATATATTGTTTGGTTCACAATCATAGGGTCGAGAGTTGGTACTTTGGAGTCAGTAGAGCACGACATACAAACAAACAAACGTTGACACGTGACACTGGACTATCCAACCCTGCATTGCTTTTAAAAAAATATACACTTGTATCCATGCCAACAATAATGTATTGTAGTATATTTTATAGTAATTTTCCTGCAAATAAACATCGCATTTATTTCCAATTCTCTCGTGACAATGGGATCATAATTAGGGGCATCTGGTAATTGGTTCATTTCCGCAGTTTCTGTGTAAAAGCAGGCATTAATATTGATTAATAGGGCTCAAGTTCAATGCACGCGACGTCACTTCGATCGACGCATTACGCTTTAATTCGCCACACTAGTGCATGATAGTAGCAGACAAAAATACTTTTGTTACGTCATTGGGTCATAGCGCTGCTAGCTAACGCTACGAAACGCCCGTGAAGTTATTGTTGAAGGATCGGGCGATCACGAACATTTCCCTAGATGCACGCCGCTAACCACTCAACAATTTGGAAATTTTAAAATCACTACAAATTCTTGACATTTTACTGAGTGGACGATTCCTTCAAACAAATGATAATAAGGAAATAATAATCGGACGCTATCTGAACGGATTTCCATGAAAACAGTGACTTTGAAATTTCCCCGTACCGTGACGCTGGCGGCCGCTTTGGATTGGAAAATAAGTACAATAATAATTCAAAAACTAGTTTAGACATCTCAAGTTTTTTCTTCCGAATTTAAAACAAGCAATTACAAATAATAATTTAGCAAGGTTTCGAAGAAATTCTATTCCCAAAAGGTCTAATAGTCATTAAACTACACAAATCTGTATTGTGTACTCTACGAACAGTACAATCATAGAAATGGAAATAATCTAACTGGTGTACACGTGACTTGAGAAGGCAAAGCATATACAAGCGACTCTATGAATACACAAAGAAAATTGAGAATGAGAAACCATGTCTATTTTTTTTGTCCTAAAATTTCTAGAAATTGGAAATATGTTGACAATTCAGTTTATCGCACGCCACACTAAAGTTATATAGCTCTATCTATTATGCATATTTGAATATTATTTGCATAATTAACAAGACGTGACAATTAAATATTTATCTATTCGAGTTTATCTTTGCATATCTTTTACGCGGCATTTACATAATGATTTCGACGGGTTTACGACTATAAACAAATCATTGTCAATTTCACAAAGTCTTCATCATGATGCTAATTTACTGCCTGTCAAACTAAAATGTTATATTCATGAGTACAATTGCGATAAACTGAAATAAACGTGTCGAAACTTGTATTTACTCATTTGAATAGTTCACATCACTATTAAATTTTTACATTCGTCTGTTTATTTTTATATTATATATATAAAATTTATAATATTTATATTGTATTTTATTATATTGGATATTGTGATCACCAAAATGGTTTTAGTGTGTAGTTAGTTGTATATGCGATGTTTTTTCATAATGTACAAATACTTCACCATGTAGATCGTCTTTCATCCGGGTTATTTGGCATATCACTTATGACATCGACAAAACCTCAGATAACATTGTCACACTGGTGAACTCTGACCCCATACAAAACACTCACAATTGAAATCAGATGCAAATTGAGATTAAACATGAAGTGCCATTACAGTTGTTATGCAAATTAGGGATGTGAAATTCAGTATTTGTGGCGATGTACAGTGTGAATATCACATCGACGGTGATTTAATAAATATTAGCTCAATTCGCGAGTAAGTAGTACCTTCATTTAGTGAGTATACACATTTTGCTAAATAAGCTTGAATAAACGAATGTGCAGATTTTTGAATGGTAGACAGAAACGACATGAATGTATTATATATAAAAAGATCACAGAATGAAGTCTGAAATGATGACATTGATAGTTCAAATTCCAAGAAAACACATCTTATATTATTTTAACACCAGATGAAGACATATCTACCGAATGTAGTATTACCAGACGATGACATATCTACCAGATGTAGTATAGATGAGATCTTAAATCATAAAAACTCTTCTTTCAGCATGACCTTGTTCAGAAACGCAGCATAGCTAAATACACGATCTTCAGAAGCGGGGTCGTGACCCGCTACAATACTAGTAAACAGAATTGCCTGACGGAAACTGAACCAACGCGACATTTGTAGCTACAATACTAGTAAACAGAATTGCCTGACGGAAACTGAACCAACGCGACATTTGTAGCTACAATACTAGTAAACAGAATTGCCTGACGGAAACCAACGCGACTTTTGTAGCTACAAATTCACTATGATGCTTCTCGTTCTAGGTAAAACTAAAATGATGCGGTTTTAGATCTGTATTTTCAAGCATCAGAAGAAGATATATTTTTACCCTTTAAATTTTATTAAATAAGGCTTTTGAAAACAGAAAATGAAATTTGTTTCATTCTGTTGTGTGTGACCCACTTCAGTTCACTGGTGCGTGAAATCGATCTATTTGAACATAATTTTGACGCCATAAAAATACTTTGTCGCTAGAGGGCGCACCCTTGAAAATGCCCCTTTTTACAACATACGTATGTTTTTGTTTGCAGGTGAGGCTGTGCAAACTTTCGATATTACTCCCCAGAGCGAAATCACAGGCTATGTCACAGGTGCTGTTATATTACAGTGTGCATCTAGCGACAGAACAGGAACGGTGTTGTGGATACGGGATGGTCAAGTGGTTAGCCAAAACACCCTGGTAACATGGAATCCGAACAGGTAAATATTGTGTGTTAAAATCGTCTTGTTCCGATCGCATTAAGTAAAGACCGTCCACGCCTCAATTTAGCTGCATTTTGTTTTTGTTATCAATTTCAATACAAGTCAAGAAGTAGGTATCAGATAACTTGTCGTCTGGAGTAGAGTGAGGCGATCATAACACCAAATACAAAGTGCGCGTACATAGGTACAACACTGATCGTTACATCTGACATAAATTTTACTCTCATGTAGTCGATTTATTCAGTTTCATTATTTTTATCATTTCACTTATGGTAGATTCCATGAACGGATTTGCTTTTTTTTTCATTTTCGTAATTATTATAACTATGATTTTTTGCATAGGTGCTTTATTTCTGGAGATCAAAGCCAGGGAGAGTTTTTCCTTACGATTACTGACCTAGTGGAATCAGATGCAGGAACTTTTTATTGCATTCTTAGCGGAGATGGTGGCGACGCAGCCATTGCTTCTCCTCCATCTCTAGTTACAGTGTTACCAGGTATGCATTTGTCTGTTCAATCGGTCGTTATGTTTTCCCAGCCTGATATGCATCTAAGCACGTGTCTGTATGTCTGGAATGTATATTTCGTTCGGTTTACACTTTTCTATTTTTAACGTTTAACAGATCCTCCCCAAATCTTCACAATTGAACCGAGTGACACAACCGTCGTAGAGGGCGAAACTACAATTTTTCAGTGCGCTGTGGAAAATAAAAAGGGGACAATATATTGGTCACAGGGCGCGGCCCTCATCAGCATTGACATGCTTATACAGGACAAGTTTGCTGACAGGTTAGTGCAGTCCGTATTTTTTTCAACCTATCAGAGTGATGGAAAACCAATAATTTGCATAATTATAACATTGAAACAAAAACTATAAGCGCAGTTACATGGTGATCATGTTACAATGTATTTGCAATAATGAGAACATAATCACCCAAACATATGTTCCATGTATACAACAACAATTGTTTAAAGCGGGGAGTCGTCACCTATGCATGCGTCAGGTGGCCATATCGTGTCATTGTTTACAAACAAACGTCTACCCATGAGCCTTTGCGTTCTTAGCGTGTGTTGTTATCATCCCATGAGACTCAATTTTCGCGCGTGCGTAGGTGACGACCCTCCCGCTTTAAATTAAACGAAACTTTGACAAAACAAATAAATCTTATTGATTTTCATTTTTCCTGCAGGTTTTCACTCATCGGTGACCATGCAAATGGGGAGTATTTTTTACAGATAAACAACACACAAATCAGCGATGATGCTGGGTATAGATGCTTCGTTAGCAACTCAGACGGTAGTGCCACCCTCATGTCTGACCTGGCACAGTTAATAGTAATACCAGGTAAGGTACCACAGAATTGTGTTTCAAAATTACAGCATACACCCTCTATCGAATTGTCTGCATTCCAATCGGGAGGCTTTTCTCACATTGGACTGTTGTTGAATTTGATTGGCTGTAATTGATTTATAGTGTTTGAATGCATATAATTCCAATTCTTTCAATACTAAGGTGATAGGCATACTTATATGACAAGATCAGTAATTCGGCAAAATTGCCATATCTCAAGTTATGGAACTTCTTGTGACTTGAGTCTAAGAAAAACGCCAAATACAAATTAAATCAAATGAATGAATAAATAAATAAATAAATAAATTGTTTCCATGATGCTGTGAACGTAACTCACAACGTAGCGTTTTTAAAGATGCTGATCAACATCAGTTTGCAGTGGGTTGTTTTTTCACCCATCACAACCCATTTTTACCCATTGGAGCTTTTCTCTGCAAGGACATAATTCCAACAAACCTCTCTTGTCCTTCACAGAAATTCAATAGCTCCACACTCATCACCAGTACATTTAGTAGATATATTCGTCTAATAATAGGTGATTTTCCGAACAATTGCGAGATCTCGCGAGATGCATGAAAGACGCGCGTCGAACGTCTGCCGCAAAAATCTAACGATTTGATTTTGAACTAGAATTTCTTTATTTCGCAGCTTACATTGACCGGCCGATCTTCGACAGAGGAATATTGCTTCCGAATACCCTCACTTAATCGAAATTGCCTATCATCAAACGTGGACAGCACATTATTAAGCATGGAAATGTCCCCGAAATACTTTCGCGTTTGTCGAATCCCACGCGATGTTTGACGCCACTACGACGCTATGACCTTTGTTTGTCCTGTTTTTACGTTCGATTTCACGCATAACGCGTGATTCTCGCAGTGTACGGAAAATGGTCTATTGATATTCTACCACCTACTTGTAACTTAGTTACTGCTATGTGTCCCTTTATCATAACTATCCACTTGATAGTCTTTCTAGTCCCTATCACAAACTTTATCTTACAGTCACCACAATGAGTATTACTACATCCGCTGCGTCGACTCTCGCTGACGTCACTACCCTCGCACAAGGTATGAAATACATGTGTCACATTTGAAGTCACCTATCTGTTTTTCTGTCTGTCTGTCTGTATGTATGTATGTCTTCAACAGCACCCAGTCGTTTCTGTCTATTTACGCGCACATGCATCCTCGTCATTAACCAGGTTACCATGCAAACGCATTAACGAATCAATTCAAACATACTTGTCATATAATAACAATCTCACGCTGGTGCACAATTATTTAGTAGTCACAGTTCAACCTTAATATCCCTACAGTAATGGGAACTACTCTGTGACGTCATCCAGTGTATGAGTCATGATATACTGCGCAACTATTTCATATCAACTTGTTTTTACAACAATACACCGTAACAATCATGCGTGTAAAATAACATTTCATTGGCTTCATTTGACTGAATCGAGTAGTATGCTAAATGACAGCACCACTCAAGAATAAAACTCTCCAATATGCAAACCAAAACTTCGGTTCGATTTAGATTTGTTATTTTGAGAATTAAAAACGGAAACAAGTTTATAAAACGTGTTTCATCATTCAGTGATACAGAAACGCCTAAATCAATAATACACGATCATTTGAAAAATGCATATTGTCTAATGAAATAGTAGCTTACTAATGCCAGTAACCCATATATTTTCTTCCCGCAAAAAATAATGTTTTCACATTTTGATGTATTTTTGATGTATAATTACTTTGTGGAACTAATTCTTAATTGGCCGCAGATCTTCATCAAAAGTATGGAAAAAATGCAAAAAAAAAAAAAAAAACGATTATGAGAATTCTTGTTTTTATCTATTTTTATATTTGTCACAGTAACAACACAACAACAAACTACTCGTCCAACCACTAGTAAACCAACGACTAAAGCACCAACACACGCGCCACCAACTCAGAAACCATCAACGAAAACACCACCCACTACTCAAGGTATTGTACACATTTATTGTTCTCTTTTCATCATGATGGATTGTGAAATGCCAGCATCTATTCAAGCCTAACGCACTGGATATGTCTGTGTTATTAATAATTTTACGTTTTAAAGCAGATTAATTCTAGTAATTATATACTCCTATTTGTATTACCGCTTAAATATGATGCCATAACTTTATCCCCTAGTCCAGGATATTACACATTTTCTACAAAGTGCGCCCTCTAATTATAAAGCGTTTATAGGTTGTAAATTAGCAACACGCGCCGTTCAATTCGTTTGATTTTGTGGTTGCTCATCAATGAACGAAGATTATGTTTTAAGAGATTTTACTACATTCTAAATTAACAACTTTGTCGATTTGAATCACATTGCCTTCAACCATGTACTAGTAGGTCATTTCGGCTTCTGAGAAGCACCCGCTACTAGAGGGCGCGATTCATAGGAATTGTGTATTTTACGTCCACCATGAGTAAGAAAAAAGTTACTATTTGAGTTGGGATTGATAAGCTCCAGTTTCTAAACAAGAGACGTGAGATGTAATCTTATGAGAATTCTTTGATTCCGGCATATGTGCCATGAGCATTTCCAAACACAATGGACAAACTGCGCACACAGCTACTGTAGAATACTTTATTTTCGCTTGGAATTTATTTTCGCTGAAGGGATGATTTTGTGAAAATAAAATCCAGCGAATATACTTTTTTTCTATATTTCACATTAAACTCATCAAAAATCAGTGAAAATAAATTCCATACAAAATGCCCAAAAAGCCTTTTCAGCGAAAATTAATTTCAGCGAAAATAAAGTATTCCACAGTATATGTGTAAATGTTTGCAAAGTGGAAGTATCTTTCACTACTTCGATACTGCTTGCATTAAACCACACCATGGTTGAATAAAACAATGCTATGATTTGTGTTTTACTGAATAGTTGATAATCAATTTAATTTCATAGCGTTACCTTGGTTTGCGCAATACTCATCAAATCAAAATTTGCATTCTTTTTAACAGGACCGGTTGCACCAGGATCGTCATACCCACTGTGTTCGTTGACAGGCAATAATATGTTTGAAGACGAGTTGGCAACTATCGCGTGCCGGTCTTTAG
Source organism: Saccoglossus kowalevskii (assembly GCF_978046115.1). Classification (NCBI taxonomy): domain Eukaryota; kingdom Metazoa; phylum Hemichordata; class Enteropneusta; family Harrimaniidae; genus Saccoglossus; species Saccoglossus kowalevskii. The sequence continues at coordinate 41,200,076 of NC_140645.1, read as the reverse complement.
GGGGTGAACCTATAGCTAACATAGAGTGGAGCAAAGATGGTGAAAAGTTTGAGCCAACACACACGTCCTTGTTTATGAACGAAATTGTGTCATACATAAGTCTGAATCTAACAGAGGATCTTCTCGGTGCTGTGTTCATATGCACCTCGAGTCACGTGTTGTATGAAGAGCCAAAGACTTGCCAAGTCGGACCATTAGAATTTGAATGTAAGTTCCAGTTTACATTTCCCGGACAATGCCTTATATGTTACTTACTTGAGAATTGTGCCCGGAGACAAAATGGCGTCTGGACGTTTCGAATACTGAAATTAAAGCGGGGGAGTCGCCATCTGCGCATGTGTCAGATGACCATAGCGTGTCATCGTTTACAAACAAGCGTCTACCCATTAGCCTTTGCGTTTTTAGTGTGTGTTGTTATCGTCGCCTGGGACTCAATTCCCGCGCGTACGCAGGTGACGACCCTCCCGCTTTAAAATGAAATTATATGTCCAAATAATAAACGTTTCCAGACAGCAACATATGTAAGAGGTGATCTTTAATGTTTTACAAAATGGATCGCATTCTACAAATGGTTTCTTAGTACCTAAACCGTTGTGTAACCAAGTGCCAAGTAATTTCATGGCCGAAATATTTTGTATACATTATATAGTATATATTTTATAGTCATGTTATATTCTAACATTATATATGTTTTTGATACTTTGCAGTGAAACAATTTATTGTGGAGATCGAACCAGCTGTACTGAATGCACGCCCAGGTGACGAAGGAATGTTTGAGTGCATTGTTGACAGCCATTATCCCGTCTTAGACTACGTTTGGCGATTCGAAGGCGAGGAGATCAACGAAACCGATAATCGATTTAAATTTGATAAAAACAATACTATACTGCACGTACTGAACATAACCAAAGATATGGACGAATCGGAGGTTACGTGTGAAGTAACGAATACACATGAAAATGAATCCGCGTCTGCAATAATCAGATTTGGCGGTGAGTGATCGTGTTTTCTCATCTAATCACACTCAAAAATTGCGTCATGTGATATTTTTTTTCAATTTTAGCATAAACTGTTCTCCTTCTAAAAGTTTAATATATGTTATATTGCAGGACACCATAGAGGATTGGACGCTCTTTCAGTCGCAATAATCGCTGCCATAATGACCTTTGTATTTATAATGATCATTCTTGTCCTCATACTGTTTTATTTTTTCTGGTGGAAGAAGAGGAAAGAAAAAGAAATACCATGTAAGTAAAACTTCACAAATAATTTTCAAAATATTGCTGGAAAAGTAATAACATGTAATTTCCGTTTAAGGTTGTGATTTATAGCATTGGGATGGTAATGGTTTGTAAAGTTAAATATTCGTGGGGTCGTCATCTGCGCATGCGCGACAGTATAAAAACGCAAAGGCTAATGGCTAGACGCTTGTTTGTAAACAACGACACGCTTTAATCTTTTCAATCTTATATTCGCAGCCAATCAACCAGTTGTAGAAGACGGGAGTTCAGAGGTCAGAAAGAGTACTGATAGTAATCTGGATGGTACTATATCGCCCAAAAGCGGACAGGCCAACCCTGCTTACGTGATAGAGAGTGACATTCCACTCGAAAAGAACGGAAAGCTACCGGCGATTAGAAGTCACACACCCGTAGGTGGAAGACCTAACACTGCGGATATTACTTACCACCGAAGTGAACATAAACATTCTCATCGACGCCATAAGAAGCACAAGAGAAAGAGGATCAGGCCAACAGAACCCAAGAGTCCTCGCTCATATGACAATGGGAAACCCCGTGTACTGGACCATTTTGTTGTAAACAGCGTAGATCAGGAAACTCTATTGGAAAAGTCTAACGAAACTGGACGAGATAGTCCCCAAAACCACGTGTACGAGACGCCTTTGGATGCACAAGCTGAGACACACACTCCGAGCAGGGGACGCGAACGGTCGCGCAAGGAAGTTGAGGAGGACAATTTACGGCCTCGTTCGCCAACCCCAGAAAGTCACCGACCGAGAACTGGTGAACGAAGACATAGACACCGTAGATCAGTGGATGAAATCGACGACCGTGCAAGGGAGTCATCCGAGAGAAGAAATCGTCACCGCCGTCGCCGCCGCCACCACGATGAATCCGAAGATGAAACGAGAAAGTCCGGAGAACGCCGAAAGCGGCCGAAGTCCAGTCACCGTAGGAGTTCTTCGCCTGAAAATAGCGATATAGGTTTACGGAAACCTAAAAAAATGCCTCCCATTAATAGCGGAAAAGCAGAACTTGAAATGAAAGTACACAGAACAGAAGAGTCAGACATCGGTACAACTGAACACGACGACGACACGAAAGAAGTACGGAAATCACACAGCAAACCACGTCGACATCACAGATCACGTGAATCACATGAAAGACGGAGCAGTTCATCACGTGACCGACACAGGTCATCCATACAAGATAATTCATCTGACCATAATTCTTAAATTGCAGTTTCGAACATTTGTGTATTCTGGGGTTTTTTGAATACCGAACATGAAATTAGTTTGCAAAGTAACAGTGTACATGACGTCATTTGAATATCTCAGTTCGTGTACTTAAAATGCTTATACATTAGGAGCGCCATTTAATGTTATTGATATGTAGTGGCATTCTTCTTAAATTTATATACTTAATGTACACATCGTTTAATTTCAATATTTCGCATCGTCCCACTGTCTATGATTTTCGATCTTCGATATTCAGTCGCGCAAATGCAAATATGCATGTATGTACGCACAAACAAGTCCGTTGCGAGTCCTGGCTTCTGACAACAACCAGTACTAACTAAGGATCTAGCTCAAAACCGGAACGTTTCCGTCAGGGCAGGGGACTACATTAAAGTGGGAAAATCGAAAACCAACTACAATTAAGCAGTATTTTAATATTGTTTAGAAATAATCCAATATTTTTAAAAAGACGCTTTTTCTATACTTATACAGATTGTGCCAATAACATTTTGAAAACAATAATTTTTTTTTGTTTTTTTACCAAAAAAAAAGAGAAAAGAATGATGTCTTTTAATCCACATGTGTATATATGAAACGGTGAGGTTTAGTCTCTAAAATACGTCTCTCTTTAAGTGACAGTGGCCAAACCTTCATACAAAATGCATTTGTATGTTTAAACAATTCACGAACACATGTATAATAAAATGTTTTACATTAATACGATAGACGTTGCACCGATTACGATAATGTTGAATGTTTTTATATTAGTATTTATTACAATAATTGGAACCAATATATGTATATAAGAAATGTGTTCTATTTTTGTAAACAGTTTCCAAATTAATATGGGGATGATAATTCTTAATTTCAAGTTTCCAGTGCAAGTTTTTCCAAAAAAAGTGAAAGTAAACAGTCGTATATAAATAATAGTTTTAACAACATAAATTATAGTGAAACGTAAATCGACATTTAAATAGGTCAGTGACATTTGAATTGTGGGAATGCGTCACCTATATGACGTCAACTCTAGGTCTTGGCAATTGAAACTCGAAAACAATATTTAGGTGACCCCGAGCGGTCTCAAATCATTCTTGCATTTGAAACTCTAAATAGTATTAATAGATAAATAACCAGACTCGAATTCGCGGAGAACGCGCTTAAGTGCTGATGACTTTTTTGTACAAGAAAGTAAATTAACACAAACGAAATCCAGTGAAAACAATGTCTCCTAAATTCGGGTTTCATCGGGGTTATTTAGCTAGCTCGAACTTTTCAATACTAATTGGGCGAACATCCAGTGGTTTCATAATATCGAGTTAGACATATTAAAAGAGCGTAAACAGAATTAATCCCAATTGTCAAGTATCAACATTTACAACAAAATTACAAAAATCACGTTACCATGAAAACACTCATACTTTTTGACCATATCACTTACTTCATGTAAGTCACACATTGTACAATTTGCTATGTCGTCATAATCAAGTTATTCATGTATATTTCAATTATTTTATTTAAGTTTCAACATTATATAGTCATATTTTTACAACGTATTTGTAATTTGAATAAATATTCAAGTATAAAACTCAGTTTGTCTGTCCCCCCCATATATTCGACTGGGAAGGTTTACTATAATAGTAACTACATTTGCAAATATTTATATATGAAAGATTTGTGCACATACTGAGATAGTGATAAGTATCCCAAGTCTACGTTTTCTGGAAATAGATTTGTTGTCAGATATGCTGAACCATTCACATCTGTATGGTGTCAGCTTAATGCTGAGTGAATCTGACGTCAGTGTACTCCTAACAGTCTATCAAATTTTACTAAAAAGGTTCAATTAACATACCTAACCATAGATACTTCAACAAAAGTCGTATAGGAAATTTACAAGTTTAAAACACAAAAAAAAATGAGTGACAACAATTGACAAAATGATCCACAAAAACAGACAAGTACACTAGAGTATAAGTCATATCCTTAAAATAGAGATGGTATACATGATATGCATTAATGTTTAGTGACACTCGCCAAATATCATTTTAGTCATAATCAAGTGATTTCTGTATGAAACCTAGTGTCTACATCAGACATTGATGTCATCTGAGATAACATTTGTATTGCGTTAAGATACAAGCTTATTATATCTTCCAATACAACTTGAATGTTAAAATGATCTTTCTCTACACAACCCTTGGTTTAATAGTTTTGACAAAAAAGTCAATGTCTCTTTAACAAGTCTATACAGGGTCTGGGACACAGAATGAGCTGGGAAATAAATTGGTATTGCTGCAAAGATGTGGAAATTAATGATATTAAAATCATCTATCTTGTTATATAGTCTGTTGAAAGCTGACCTTCAAATTCAAAGCACGAATATAAGTATTAGTCAGAAGAAGGCGATTCAGTAGTCACATTCGTTTCAAGTTCATCTAAATATATCTTTGGGATATAATCACACAATTTAGGATTGTTGATGGAAAGTTCTTCGCTAATAAAATAAAAATAAAAATAATGTAATTAAATGATTTGTCTTTTCGCTCCTTTTGTGTTCAACTAATGTCGTATTTAACTAATTTGCATAGTATTCTAAACAAATAGTATGCAAATGATGGTATCCGGGATTAACGACCTGTTGTACATTTGCGTTTATTGATATATTTTATCTGGCTGCATTTATTGTGTTTAGTGAAACAATCTTGAGGGCGCTATGTCATGTAATACCTCAATCATCGAGGTAGCCCTTCATGTATCTGAGTATGCACTACACTTTGTGTGATATATGTGAACCTATATAATAGAGCTATTGCATAATTAAATCCATAAGTCTGTCATCCCTTTAGGATTGTCAAAGCGCCGTAGACGTCTCACCGCGTCGTGTTGAATACGGGTCCCATGACATCAACTACTCAAATACGTTGTTTATTCACACGGAATTCGAACGCGTGCTTAAATTTGTCATATGTTGATGATTTGTATTTCTACCATGTCATACATTTAGTTAATTGTTTAATTAATTCGAACATGACCTCTGCGCCGTACCAATACTGACAAGAATCAGCAGAACTTCATTATTTATCTGAACAGGCAGTGTTTAGAAAAGTTTGTTCACTACTGCAAATGACGCTACTATACTGATTGGCAACTCAGCTGTAGTGGAATGTGCAATCAGCGATAAAGAAGGCACTGTCATTTGGTCAAAGGACGGAGTTGACATTAGCAGCGACATCACGATCACCAATGCCGTGGCCACTTTTACTTTCAAAATTTTGTCCGACGCGAAATTGCCACGTGATGACTAATCTGTTCTGCGGTGTATTCATCGTATTCAACCCGGGAGTTGAACACTTCCAAGTAGGCAGGGTCGTGCGTGCGTCATGGTAGAATAGGTCAGATCAAAAGCTACTTTCTCATTGTTCATATGCTTACGTTTCATACCACGCATTAACATAGTTACCCAGTCGAAAAACAACTTGAAGGTGGTAACTATAGAGTTCGCGGCTGAATAGACCAGTCGTGGATATCTCGTTAACGCCAGATATTTTACTGATTCGTTCGTGAATGCATTTATCATTCTATCTTATAAAATAATAGCGGCTGGACCTCTCTGTACAAGTTGGCCAGACAAACGTAATTCAGGATCATGGCGTATGCTTAATACACATCATTGGAAACCAGTCCATGAGGAATAGCTCATAGAAATCTAATATAAATTAGGCAGACCTTCACTGTTTTTTATCATTCGTGAGTTCATTCGCTATAACGTTTTATCAATGAAGTGATGTTTTAGATACCAATTAATTTACACTAGATACTCCGTTGTATTTGTCCAGTGCCTCTGTTAAATAGTTTGGTTGGGGATTGGTCACAGGAATTTCAATGACTCTAAACAAATACCGGAATATTCACCTACATTAGAAGTGAAAAATCCGTGACACAACTGAGCGACAGGCGCTGCATTAAACCGTGTCACGGTGAATGACATTCAATGCAACACAACCCATATATATGCCTGTACAATAATGAGAGGTTTGTCCTCAATACGCATTGTATTCAACTTGTACCATAGAGCACAACACGGTTGTCGTTAGCAACCGATGACAAACACATGCTAATGCATCAAATATTCCAATTGGTTTCATATACTAATTATCCACACTTTACCTGACGGTGAACCAATCAGCAAGATTCTTTCAAACGGAAATGCATTTTTCTTAAACATGGCGATGGACGCCTTAGCGCACGCGCATCTTGTACTTATTAGAACCATGAATCACTTTCTATATCGCAATATAAGCGAATCTGTCATCATGACCCACCTTTAACGGATACCTAGGCGTTAGCAATAATTCCTGCCAATTCTTGTCTTGATGACGGTATCAGGTGTGATATATAGGACAGCGGTTTTCGCAGAATCGACCCACGATATAACTTGTTTATATATTAATGTGAGTAGGTAATATTTACTTTTACTCTGACGTACGCACGTGCCAAATTCAAATACACGACAGCAACTTCATTCCGTCAACTCACGATATTGTTCAGGTATATATTGTTATTATGTTTCTCTAAGCCCAATACTCATATCGCAATCGACGATGCATTACATGTCGAGGCCGTATCACAATTTCCTCGACACTATGTCATCATTTTATGACAATTGAAATGATCTCGATAGATGTATAATAACTCAATTATTTTCAAATACTGCAGCCTGATTACGTATACGAATCAAATGTAAAATACTAATTTTGGGGAGTTAAGGGGTCTTACTGTGAATTAAGTAGTACTTTCGGCTGCGTTTGTAAACAGAGTAGTATATGGTTACGGTGTAGATATAGAAAACAATACAATCGTGGCCGTCGTTTAGAAGCTAAATATATGCCTTTGACCATGACTATAATAACAGTTCGAGCGTCAATTCACGCATTCATTCAATGTCAAGAATAGAGCGCTTGTTTATGAAAAAAAATGGATGACCTTGTTTTACTGCCAATGAGAAAATCGACAAAGACCGTACTTGAAAACACAACTGAGCAGGTGAACGTAAAGAAACACGGCAGAACAGAAACAGATTCGGTACACCACGGCGATATATTCACAGTTCTCGATGTTTTGAACGAGAACTTTTTACACGGCTTAGCGTGAATACTTTACACAGTGAGTGTGAATTGTTTTATCACGATTCCCATAGTAACAATAACACACAAGCGTTGTCTTTAAAGTATATTAATATTCTTATGTAAAAATATCAATATTATTATTAACACTAATTTCTATATCAATGTTCTTGGACATATTACTGACAAGGCCATTTTCAAAATTAAAATTTAACAACAAAAACGTAGTCACGTTATATGATATGAATAATGTTGGTTTAATTGATTATTTTACCTAATTTTAGACGCCAATAAATCATCGATATAATGAACGTAATCTCGAGGGTCTCCACATTCTAACGTTAGCCCATTATACTCGGGCAACAACAGCATATGAGATAGCACGCCATCAATACAACTATAAAGAGAGTATAGATTTTTATTTTCTTTGTATTTACGGCGTTGGTTGCACGTATACAACATGTGTAGGTCAACGAGTAAGCGAAGTTATTAATATTGGTGCAACAATGTCTCCGGCTTCAGGGTATGAGACCAAAAAGAAAGAATAAGGAAAATCACATACATTGAGTTGGAGAGTTGATCTGAATTCATATTTTGAATCGACTGGGTTTGTTATATAAAAGTTTCCAATAAAAATGTGGATGAAACATAAAACATGCAAAATAGAATATGAAACAATACATTATAACAATATATTATGATGAAAAAAATCTCAAAAAGACAAACATGTAAGATTTTCGACTTGTTTTTCGAAAATTTTTATATGGATTAATGTTATTGAAGGCATGCCACAATAACAATTAATTATTTTGTTTCGAGCTTCATTAAAGTCACCTTGGTTACAGCGAATATAGAATACACTATATATGCAATCATATAATAAAATTATTTTAAAAATAATAGCTAACTGTTTACAAAACTTCCACGCTAGGATTATTGCTTTTGGAAAACTGCTGTAAATACAAAAGGTCAAAATAACGCCAGAAGAGTTATTTACGTTGACCCAAGTCGCGTGACGTTGCAGACATAGTTCAAACACTGTAATAATGCATTGTTACACAAGCCATGGGACATAGTAACAACTTACACAGCGAACAATAGGAACAATGGTCAGAGTTATAGGACGGCATTGGTAGCGATAGAATAACAAGTCGCAATGTTATTGGGAGAAGAATAGGTTCAGTTCGTAACTCGACGCGAATAACGTATATTGCCTTGGATTTATTGTACATAATATTGATTGGTTAATTTATCGCACGATTCAGGGGCGCATGATTACGTGACACCATAATAGGACATGTTGTTGCGCCGTTTACTTCAGAAATAAGATAAATAGACCATGTTCTGCCTTCCACTGTTCAAATTTAGTTGAGTCTTCGATGTGAGCAGTATTGGGAAAATTCATGCTATATTAATGAAGCATTGCCACGAGTTGTTTACATTAGTTGAAGAGAATAATTCAGACCCAGGCTTTAATTATCGAAGTAAGAACTTGTAATATCGACGTTTGTCTGATTTATATCGCTGATTCGTCTTTCAGGAACCATAGCCAGGTATGGCTTGTAGAGTTAGCTCGTGGTTGCTCATACTATGTGTATGTTCCTCTGTAGTGACGTTAGGTAAGTAACCGCGCTTACTACCCTCAATAATAATCCCTCCTTACCCTGTTATACGAATACACCAATCGGTCCCACAGAAATTTATATTAAATTCATTACTTCAATAGAGTTTGTGAACTCTATTCTTGGTGACGGCCTTAAAATGTCGTTTTAATCGTAAGCCAGTCGTAAGCACTGTGTTCTGCAAAAACCGATGACACGGATTCTGATTACCAATCCATCGACATCGTCCACGGCCAAATGTATTCTTATGTTTTTGTGCAAACCATTCTCACCAACAGCTTAGTTTCACCTTTCCGTAAACAGTTGGATAGCAACAGTTACTAGCACTGAGCCAGACGCCATTTTAATGATTGTTATTTTCCATACAGTATTTGGCGCACAGCATTTAACTGTCATGCCAACCGATCAGACTGCTGTCGTTGGTGATACTATAACATTTCACTGTACGGTCGCTGAGAAAAAAGGATTTGTCACGTGGTTACAGGGGGGAAGCCCTCTGAATTTTGACACCATGATGAGCACAGGTAATACAGACTATACCATTGTGTACAGTACTACCGCTGAGGGCGAAGCGTATGATTTACAGATAACTAATGTTGGACACGATGACGCAAATACATACGAGTGTACGGTAACACAGGGAGGTGGAGACGGTGGTGCCATGTCTGGGCAGGTGGTTCTCACTGTTATAGGTATGTCTATGTCAGTTGATTGTTGTTTTTCTCCAAACATGCAATTAAGTCTGCATCAATATATTATGCATAGTGATCCCTCCTTGTAAGAGCATATGCCAATAAAACCATGTCATATACTTAATCAATTATTTAATTAGTTCAAGTCAATCCTAATTAATGATCTTGTCACAATGCGACCTCTGTGTCGTACATCTTCTAACAAGAACCAATAGGACTTCTTAATCATTTCTCTGAACAGACAGCGTTCCCCAAAGCTTCTCCAAAACCCCAAGTGACGCTACTACATTGGTTGGCAACTCAGCTGTAATGGAGTGTACAGTCAGCGATAAAGAAGGCACTGTCATTTGGTCAAAGGACGGAGTTGACATTAGCAGCGACGCCACGATCACCAATGGTGATAACAGGTTTTCAATTACTGGGAACCAAAATAATGGAGAATATAATCTACAATTGGTAACCGCAGACACTCAAGACACTGGGACATATGCTTGTCGTGTGACAGCTGCAGGCTACAGTGATCAAATTGGACCCGATGAAGCCCAGGCATCATTGTTTGTACAAGGTAAGACCACCATTGATGATAGTTGAACGATTGGTATTTGCACATGTTGCATTGTTGCTCATAATATATGTCATGGTGTCTTTATTGAAGAAATAAACTAGTAAATTTTAGTTGTTGAAATATTGGTTACGTTTATCTGTTCGAAATTCAACTATTGCACATGCTTGTTACAATTAAAAAAACAAAACAAGAAGATCGACCACTCGTGTTTTCTGTGTGATTTGACGCCAAGTACAGCACAGTTATCTGAGAAATTACCCAGCATATATTGCCATTCCACGATGAATCCCCTTTTCCAATGATTCGCTAAAATATTTGTGTTATTGGAAAATGTGTGTAGGAGTAGGGGAGGGGCGTCCAGGCTTAGTGATAACGATATAGAGCATGACATTGGTGACATTATGATGTCATAATAGAATATATGTGATGAAACGATGCATATTTACTTTTCGACAGCGCCTCAAGCATTTACTACTGAACCCACAAACACCGACGAACTGGAAGGCAATGACGTCACGCTATTCTGTTCTGTAAGTAACAAAGCGGGGCAGATAGTATGGTCATTGGACGGTGAAGACATAAGTTCTGATTCTACAATTACAACATCTACATCCGGGTACACCATAAATAGTCCGATTCCATCAGTTGATTACAATTTGAAGATTGAGTCGGTGAGACCAGAGCACGCTGGTAATTACGTGTGTTCAGTGACATCCGCCAATGGTCATCCTGCAATTACTAGTGGTACTGCTGTACTGACAGTCGAGCGTAAGTGAACAATTACAATATATTATACTTATATACCAAAATAATGAAACTGATGACAAAATAGCAATCACGCAAAAATATTAATAAATTTCACTTTTTTGTAAATCACAACAGTACACATATGATTGAACTTGATTCAAGTTTCGCCACGGACACTTACGCCCATGTTCTTGCCTACAGCTCGACAAACCTTCCAAACGGAACCATCAGACACCACAGTCGTCGAAGGCGAAGCAACAACGCTACAATGTTCAGTCAATAACAAACATGGCACTGTATCCTGGAAGAAAGGAAGTGACATCATAAGTGAAGATACCACGACAACTTCACATTACGCAATAGTTTCTACCACTCCGGGGTTCGACTATGACCTATATATAGACAACACAACGTTAGACGACTCGGGAGACTACGAATGCTACGTTTCTGATGCTTTAAATGGAGATACCGCCATCACAAGTCGGTCAGCTATATTGACAGTCTATGGTAATTATGATAACACAAATATGAGAAACAGAAAAATACATATATACATATATATATATATATATATATATATATATATATATATATATATATATATATATATATATATATATATATATATATATATATATATATATACTTTCACTCTTGGATCAAAATAACCAGAAAAAAACAAGTTAACCAGATAACGAAACAAATTGTGTATTTGTGGTAATCGTTTCTTTTTAGAATAATTGTGTCTGGAATGTGAGATTGCAGAGTGAATTCAAATTATTATGATTTTAAAAAGCAGAATTAATTATTATGAACATGATACAATTAGGTTCATTATATTTAAATACAAAACTGTTCTCATCGTAATTGCAGACTTAGAAATTCAGAGTTTCGCAACGACGCCATCAGACGCCGAAGTTGTGGAGGGAAATGTGATCATTTTGCAATGTACTGTAGATCACAAAGAGGGTTTCGTGATATGGTCCAAAGACGGAGTTGACATTACTAATGACGCCACGGTTACCAATGGCAACCCGAAGTACTCGGTAGTAGGAGATGTTGGCAATGGAGAGTATCATCTACAAATCGATAGTGTTGCGTTGTCTGATGCCGGCACCTTCAAATGTCAAATCACCGAAGCAGACAATAGCCCGGCAATTGAAACAGCGGAAGTGACGTTGGATGTCATAGGTTAGTGCTCATATTCAGTTTGTTACTATCTTGGCAATGCATATATTTTCTAACTCAGTTAGAAAGTGTTATGATTTGGTTATTGTGTGTGCTGTGATAACATTTCTTAAAAAATAATTAAATAAGAAGTCATGGAATGTATGTGTTGTTATTTATGAATAGGGCGCCAAGCATTCACAGACGAACCAGTGGACATTACGGCCGTAGAGGGAGACTCAGTAATCCTAACCTGCTCTGTCAGCAATAAGCATGGTGCACTCTCATGGATAAAAGACGGTGACGTCATCAACTTTGATTTAAACATCACCAATGATGATGAACATTTCAGCATTATGAGCACATCGCCAAATACGGAATATAATCTAAAAATAGACAATATTCAAATTAGACATGAGGGAAGTTACATATGCAAAGTGTCAGATTCAGTTGATGGCGATTCAGAAATCATCAGCCAATCAGCGATTGTCACAGTTCATGGTAAGTAATGTGTACGTCATTTCCGCTCACCTATAATTATACTACTTTCTGACATTTTCAATAATAATAATAATTGTGTGTAAGTGACTGTTAGCAAAATGGCTGATTTTTTTTCTACAGATTTGGAAAGCCAGAATTTCACATCATCACCAGTCGACGCAAAAATTGTTGAAGGCAATACACTGACTCTAAGGTGCAGCGTTGAAAACAAAGAAGGCAGCGTCATCTGGTCTAAAGATAACGTAGACATAAGTACGGATCACACGGTTACTAACGGGGATTCCAGGTACAGTATTAGAGGAAATTCAGACAATGGAAGATACAATCTACAAATACGAGATGTTGCTTTATCAGATGAAGGCTATTATGAGTGTCGTGTGACAGCAGCAGACAACAGTCTGGAGATAAAAACACCGAAAGCCTTCATAGATGTCTTACGTAAGTTTTATATTTATTTTAAATGTTTTACATATTTGTCACTGATTACTATATCGTGCATATACATAATGTTAGTGGATACTTCAATTTGATTCGGTATGTTACTAACGAAGAGGGCAAAAGATCAGATTCTTATTAGTTTATTAAATCTTGATGAGAACTATTTTGTTGATGAGAAATATTCCATGAATAATATATAATCAAGGTCCTCGCGGTTTGGTGACAATTACGTGTGATTTTTGAAGATCTAAAAAGTAGCTATATATATCTTTGAACTAAACCTTCTAAGATTCAGAATGCCTATATTACAATGAAACACCCCGTTCCAGGTTCGATATGTACTGGCGGCCAATCAAGAGTAACTAAACATCGTACATACTAATTAATTGTTTCGCTATTAGCTTCGCAGAGTTTTACCGTGGTACCCACGTTAACAGTGGCCGTTGAGGGCCAAACGATCATCTTCGATTGTGCTGTGAGCAATAAACATGGCGTATTGTCGTGGAAAAAAGATGGCACCACTCTTAGCAACGACGCCACTATCGTCGCTGCTGACTCACGCCTGACTATTCTGAACCCGTCTGTTGGCGAATACAACCTACAAATCGATGATGTCAGCGTAAATGACGTAGGAAGTTACGTGTGTTTCGTGTCTGAGGATACCGCAATTGGGGATTCGTCAATTCAAAGTAATCCCGCGAATTTGATAATGCAGGGTAAGCCTATTTTAAAGATATACGTAGTAGTCAATTTCCAACCCAGTCTTCTCTGATCACTTGCACATAGTATGTATGCGTTTGCAAATTGCACACATCTTCGAAAGATTGGCGTTTCACGGGAGAGCAAGATTATAATATTATGTTGACATAGTGTACATTGATACTAGTGAGTTGTTTTCAAGTACAAAAACGTAAAATATATATTTGGTCAAACTCATTATAGATGCTGCTGTTCAAAATATGACTAGCGTTCCTGAAGATACAGAGACGATCACAGGGTTGGAAGTTTCACTCGAATGTTCCGTGTTCCATAAAGAAGGCAATGTCATTTGGTCTAAAGATGGCGTCGATATTAGCAACGATGTGTTCATTACAAATGGCGATTCTCAACTATCAATTGTTGGTGATCAATCAGCTGGAGAGTATTATCTAAGAATTAGTAGTGCAGCTCTATCAGATACAGGCGTGTATCAGTGCAGAGTAACACCAGCTGATAACAGTGAAGAAATTATATCACCACAGGCCATATTAACAGTGGAAGGTTTGTAAAAACATATATTCACTATATTCAAGAACAGCTATCAGAGTATAAACCGCCCGACGCAATTCTTTCCAAAATAGTTGTCAGGACAATCGAATCCTTTTTTTCATCTTCCAAGTTTTCGTCAGTGCTGCTAGCTCAGAAACTGTTACTCGTGGTCATTATATAAGTTATTCTGAAAGTGGAATTATATCTCAATTTGCTATTGATTGATTTATCAGTTATGCATATCATAGTGCACAATTTATGATTAAATTTAAACATCACATATGGCACAATGCTTCATCTACAGAACCACAATCGTTTATCGTTGAACCAGTTGAAGAAGTGGCAGTAGAAGGTGACGTCATAGTCTTGACATGTTCTGTAGAAAACAAGCACGGAACGCTGCATTGGAAGAAAGACGGCGCCATTTTAACTGAAGATATGCAAATAACTGCCAACGATCCAAGTCTCAGTGTAGTGACGTCACAGCCAGGAAGAGAGTACAACTTGCAAATCAATGCCCTCAGCATGGAGCATATGGGAGAGTATTTGTGTCATGTAACTAGCGCAGCCAATGGAGATGTTGCGATTGACAGTGATTCAGTGAAATTAACAGTGTATGGTAAGTGTTGTGGGTAGATAGACAAGCGGGTTTGGGGCCGACAGAATAACTTTGAATCACTAGATTTAAGTATTGCATTTTTATGTAATAATTATTTACAACATGATTCTCTAAACACATATCTCACCCACTAAAGACACATGGTCCTTGTGATATCTGTGGTTGTATAAAAGTTTCCAATGCGACAGTAAAGTGACGTAACTAATTATGATCGTGTGCGTAATTATTATTCATTCACAGATGCAGCTGTTCAAGATTTTACCACTGTTCCTGTGGACACCAACATCGTGGCGGGGAAATCAGTTATGCTTGATTGCGTAGTCAGTAATAAGGAAGGTGATGTAATCTGGTCCAAAGATGGTGTTGATATTACTAAAGATGGGACAGTCATCAACGGCGATGCCCGATACAGCATTGCGGGTGACGCGACAAATGGTCATTATAACCTGCAGATAGACGACGCTGAGGTCACTGATACTGGTGAATTCCAATGCCGTGCAACTGCAGCAGATAACAGTGATGAAATTAGTACGCCCAAAATAGATTTGGTAGTAGACGGTAGGTCATATTATATATTATTCATGAATAGAACACCCTCATTACACTTTCATGAAGAATCGTTAGATTAAATGTTTAAAGCTGTGTTAAAAAATATAAATTCTAATTAATAAAATGATTTTCAATTTATTAATACGCTTTCAGGTTTGTAAATGTTTTAATAATATCCATATCGAAACCCTTATTGCTGTAAATTTATATTTGTAGATCCTCAGACATTTATTGAAGAACCAGATGATGCCACTATCACAGAAGGCGAAACAGTAATATTTAATTGCTCTGTGAGTAATAAACATGGCACTCTACACTGGAAGAAGGACAGAAACACCATCAGTACTGACATGACTATCGATGTTAATGACCCCAATATAGCCATTGTTTCTGATAATCCGGGGGTTACATATAATCTAAAGATGAAGAATGTTATTCCTGATGATGCAGGAGTGTATGTGTGCTACGTCACAGAGGCAACTAATGGCGACTCTTCTATTGAAAGCCAGGCTGCAACACTAACTGTGTTTGGTAAGGCAATTTTTGTTGAATGTCATATCATGGTTTAATCTATAGTGTGCCAGTGGTTTACATGTTATACACCTGTTATTCATATAAAGCTGCTAACAGTCACACAACGAAAAACTATTTAGGAAGGAAGGCCAATAATAATGTTCATGGTGAACATATTTAGGAGGTAGCTTTAAATAGTACACAGGTAATATGACAAGAACATTAATGCAATTATTCTTTGTAGAATATAAGGTCACAGTTTAACGAATCTAATACGCATTATCTTAGAACTCAAAGCAACACACTCATGAACAAAGAAACAAACAATTCAGAGACATACATACTGCAACACGTGGCCAAATAAAAAAAATTACATGTGGACATCAAGAATCAATAAGAAAGTTTCAAATTTCATAGTCACAGTAAAAAGAACCATTTGAGTCTTAAATGCTAATTCTTAGTACTATACCTTTAGATCTTGCTATACAACAGCTTGGGACAACACCATCAGACTTGGACTTGGAGGTTGTTGAAGGAAGTACTGTGGTACTACAGTTTTCTGTGCAGCACAAAGAGGGATTTGTTATTTGGTCAAAAGATGGTGCGGATATATCCAATGATGTCACTATTCTCAATGGAGATCCACGCCTAAGTATGGTCGGTGATCACACGTCTGGTGAATATAATCTGCAGATTACTGATCTTTCTGCAGAAGATTCAGGCAGTTATCAGGCCCGGGTAACATCAGCAGATAATAGTCCAGAAATTCATGCTGAAGCATACACTTTAAGTGTTGAAGGTAGGAACAAGTCAAGCTCTTATATTCTAACTATAGTCTTGACTTCTTTATGTATCTCAGTGGGTCTGATTCATAATATAGTTGTAATTGTTTACTGGAAATTCTATTTATTTCAGCAAGTCAATCATTCACCACAGAACCAAGTGATATTGGAGAAGTTGAAGGGGAAACAATTACGTTACCATGTTCCGTTAGTAACAAACATGGCAGTTTGTCATGGAAGAAAGATGGTGTTGTCATCAGTAACGATGGTGTCATATCAGTTTCCGATCCTCGTCTCAGCATAGTGAGTCCAGCACTTGGAAGCGATTACAACCTACGGATTGACAATATCAATCTCGGTGATGACGGAGAATACACATGTTATGTGTCCGAAGCTGATAATGGTGACGCTGCAATTGAAAGTGGTATTGCAAAGCTGACTGTTTATGGTAAATTTACCAGTCTTTATACACTCTTCTGAAAATACTTACAAATTAAAAAAATATATATTATGACAAGAAATGTGAAGTGTGTTACTGTTGTCAAATATTAGTATTAAACACATTTTCTTTCTATTCAAGATTCTGAAGTACAAAACTTCACAACCGTTCCCAGTGATGTCATCTTAGAAGTTGGTGAAACAGTTCTGCTCACATGTACAGTGTACCACAAAGAAGGCACACTTATATGGTCCAGAAATGGAGAAGATATCAGTAATGATGTTACCATAACGACCGATGATAACAATTATTCTATTATCGGAGATCATGATAGTGGGGAATATAATTTACAAATCACTAATGCACAGCCAGTCGACTCTGGGCAGTATGAATGCTGGGTGACAGAGGGTGACAACAGTGACCAGATTCGAAGTGGAGAGGTGTCTGTTAGCATCAGGGGTATGATATTCATGAATACATTTCTCAGTAGTAATCCGCATTTCTCAGTAGTAATATGCATTTCTCAGTAGTAATATGCATTTCTCAGTAGTAATCCGCATTTCTCAGTAGTAATATGCATTTCTCAGTAGTAATATGCATTTCTCAGTAGTAATATGCATTTCTCAGTAGTAATATGCATTTCTCAGTAGTAATCCGCATTTCTCAGTAGTAATATGCATTTCTCAGTAGTAATATGCATTTCTCAGTAGTAATATGCATTTCTCAGTAGTAATATGCATTTCTCAGTAGTAATTATCATTTTCACAGTTCCTTATCTTTCATTGTCAGTATAATTATTATCCGTACACGTGTATAAATTATAAAAGTAATTAATCTTAGGTCCAATATCAATGGTGTTTCGGGATTATGTTCTGCGATTATTTATGGAACCCATATTTTCATTTATTTATTGTCAATCGCATTTAGGACCCGACTCGCCACTTAGAGGATACCCTAAGTGCACATCAAGCACAGAAGATAAACTTATTCTCGGGGAAACACTCATCTTAGTATGTGAATCTATTGGAGGCAATCCAGCAGCGAATTTACGTTGGGTCCAAGATGGCATGATACAAGAAGGTATCGCTATGGATACGAACACAGAAGTGCGTCTGAGTTTGGTGCTGACTGTAACAGAAGACTTACTGGGGACAGAGTTCATCTGCCAATCAAATCATCCAACATTTTATATTCCAGAGACATGCAGTATTGGTCCATTGGATATTGACAGTAAGTGAAATGACTGCAATGATTGTTATTATCTTAATGAATATTGTCAGACACATTAAATCATAATTTCAAATACTTTATTTTTGTTTCTACAGTTTCTCAGACACAGGTTGCCCTGTTTTCAAAAGACACTGACAAAACTACTAAAGAAGGAGCCAACATGGTTATGGAATGCACTGCCCTGAATAAAGCAGGCACTCTCCATTGGATTAAAGATGGACAGATGATCAGCAGCGACACTGTCATGGAAACGGGACAGTATGACGCCAACAGGTATTTGTTGTTGAAATAGTAAACGAGTCATTAGTTAACTTGACCTGACAGAGAAGTATATTGTTGGTCACAGTATATAAGATATCAATATTCGTTCTGTATGGTGTTGGTCACAATACACTTTAATATATAAAAGAATATCAAAAAAAAAAAAAAAAGAATTCATAACACACCACACAAAACAATACCTAGCACTGTCAACAACAACATTTAGACCATTCACATAGCAGGGACAATTTGTCGATGGAGGGCGTCCTCTACACGTTTTTCGTAACTAGAGGGCGTGATCTGAAAATTGTCTTACAATGTATTCTAGTTTAATGAAGTACCTTTGCCCCAGGTATTCCATCCGTGGCGATCAGTCTGTTGGTGAATACTTCCTAAACATCGACGATGTCAGAAAGTCAGATGCTGGAACTTACTACTGTTTGTTGTCGTCAAACGAAGACGGAATGCCGATGATGTCATCGAAAGCAATCAACTTCCATATAGACGGCAAGTAATTAATTTATAATTGAAATATATATTTCTTTAATATTCATATCTATAGGCAGCTCAATTTTAAGAGGGCCGACATGAGAGAATGAAAAAAAAAAACACACACGCTACATTCTGATACAACTATATGTAAGCGGACATCAAAGTGTCCCGTTACCCATATTCGAATTCTATTTCACTTCATTAATTCCGTTCTGAATATATCAAAATGTCTTAATTACAGATTCTCTCGTCTGAGTTCATATCAAAATACCATCGAGATATGTAAATAACTAACAAGATCTGCTTTTTGACTATATTAACAAAGTCAATGCATGAAGATGTATATATTTGGTTCCGTTATCCTTCATAAAATATGTACTTACATTTCATCTAATTTCACCTTATATATTTTGTTTTTATAGATGCCATTCCACCAAATATTAACTTTCCGCAATGTACAATATCCAGTGATTACGTCATTGATGGAGATACGGTGTTATTGACATGTATTACTAAGGGTGGTGACCCTCCAGCAACTTTACAATGGGATCAAGATGGTCAGAATCGTGAAGGCATTTACATAGATGAATCAATAGTGGGGTTACAAATCAACGCTAGTGCCGAAGTTAATGGAAATACATTCACGTGCACATCAAGTCATTCAACATTTGAGAATCCGCGAACATGTGTTATTGAGCTCAGAGTTGAAAGTAAGTCGCACAATACCACATAAGTGGCACATTCTTTTCAATGGTTTCACTTACTATATAGTGCATACACTTAGATCCATTTCACTGTTTAAATGTTCATGTTTACTATTCAGTACTTTCAGTACAGTTCTTTAGGTGGTTGCATTTGTACAGTTACACTTTTCATGTGTACCATGCACTACTCGCCAATAAGTTGACCGCGGTGCCAAAGTGGCACTGAGAATTATTAGCGTAACACTGCTGGCATATCGGAACACCATTGTGACAAAGATATTGTTCTCACTTCATTCATTCACAGGTCGACCAACAGATACTGGCACTTCAGTCGGATTTTGGATAACCCTAATATTTTTGATAATAGCACTAATTGTGATACTTTTGATACTGTTTTTCTGTGTATATAAAAGGCGGGAAGACGAAAAAGGTAAAACAACATACGCCTATTATTCCAGTACTAAGATACTAGTACGCAATATTCCATTCATTATTTTATCAAAATATATAACAGACATGGCGATAGATAGTTCTTTGTTTAAGTTAGTTTGTTTGTCTGTAATTTATATTGTTCAGATTTGTGTAATACTTCGGTAGATTTTCGGACACCATATATACACATTGATATGAACAACAGTTTGCTTCACTTACGATAAACACTTCACCATGTCACAATATCTAACGAGTAAACATTACTTTTCAGACACCAATCGTATGAACTGAAAGTAGTAAAATATAAATTGTAATAACTTATATTTTGATTTAATGTTGTTTAACAGAATATAATCAACAAGGTTACAAAAGAAACAATGACATCGAGTCAAGTTTAGCGTCATTACCTTCGAGAGATGAGCTGTATACTCATACTGGTAAACCTACGGGAGACGGGTTGTACATTAACCGACCTGTCATAAATACTGACTTCACGGACGTCCCGGCGGATGCCATGAATGTGGGAGCCGGGGTATCACAGACCGTGGAAAATAAACCTGTACAAATCCGAGAAAAACGTAAGACGGACGAGGCGACTAAAAAGCCAAAAAAGAAGAAGAAATCCAAGAAGAAATCAAAAAGAACTGAACGCTATGCAATAGATACAGAAGACACAATTGATAAGCTAGAGCGACGTAGCAAACACAAGAAGAAGGATAAGTATGAAATACACCCTCCGAGTAGAAGTAATTATGCCCGAGCAGAATCCGAAAGTGAAATGACTTTTCCTTCTTACAATGAAACCCACGATTCCGGACGGCATCACTACGGATTCTCCAACGGAGGCGTACACAAACATCGACGATTTCTGACGTCAACGCCCAACCAAATGGGGTATCTTAATACAGGCTATTCGCCGCTCATGCTACGACCTATGCAAAGAAAACCAATTAGGGTAACTCCTTCGCCAGTCGATGGTGGGTTAATAGGACAATTTCCGCAACCAATGTTAATGAGTTATACCCATCCAGAATCTGTGTCAAATGTCCTATCAGGAACGTCTGACAGAAATGAACACATTAAGATGTTGCGGGAGCAGCTTAGGCAGTCTCGTACTTGAACCAAGCAAACAAAGTCTTTAACTTGCTCTCCAATAGTGCATACATGGTCATATATATCACTCATTTTTCAAATTAACGATATATTGTATACATATATATTTTATCTAATGACAGAAATCTCGTTTGAGCCATTAAAACAAATATTTCAGGAATAATTTTCGGGAATAATAATTTGTTTGTATAAATGTTTAAGAAAATAATGCAGCTCCATTACAATTTTGCAAATCACTAGCACCTAGTTTATAGAATTTAAATGCCACATTTATGCTTTAAACAGTTCATCAATGTATCTAATTTGATATCACGTCCGCACATTTGGTTCACACACCGTTACACTATTTTTTAAAATCAACAATTTCCATGTTTAAAGTAGAGTTTTTAAAATTTTCTACCTATTTATTGTCACTTTTCATCGATAATTCAGAAGTCTTATGATGCAAATTTGAGTCTTCCATGTATTTTATTCTTCGATTTTATCCAATAAATTATTTTATTTTAGTAAATAAAACACATTTGCTCTCAGGTTGTTACGTATTGAGTTCGGAATGATGGATTGTTGGTAATCTGATTTCCCTTTTTCAATTCCCCTCCTGTACCCTATTAAAGGCGCGCCTAGTTTTCGTTGGATCTACAACCAAGCAAAACTAGTGTTGCATATTATTTTAGGGTGTGCTCTAATTGGTTTACACATCTCGTCAAACATAAGCTGTTATTTGATTTGAACGCGATTTGGATAGTGATTTTGAACGTCAGGCGACGCACAACAAGCGACCGGAATTTAGAGCCAACGGAGCCTCAACGTAATGAGGTCTGAGGTCTGACACCAATCTCAACTTTTTTTTAGTACTGATGGTTGACGGGGTATGTTCTTAATCCTACTTCTATCAGCCCCATAGATTTCTAAAAACTTGGTATAATTAGGGTTAATGCTACATTTGCCACGTTATTTTATATGCAAATGTCGAATTAAATAGACTACAGTATTTGCTAACTATACTAGTATATCAGCGACCGGATTTCCAATCAATAAAACATGTCAAGACACGAACGAATGAAGTCATTTACACACATTAGTTGTATTTCCATTTCACGTATAATAGGCTCGCTTTCAATAAATCAAAACTTACACCGCCGAAACACGAGATTAATAGAACATGCCCCGCCTCCTACAGGGAGTGTGTAACACGCGAACTCCTCTCAATAGGACCACATCCGCCTCTGGTAGATAATGGAAAGTACAATGAACACCTTTTCAGCTACTCAGTATATCAAATAGAATATTCAACAGTCACGACATCTCGTAAGATACGACCCACAATCAATTGATTGTCATCAATTAACAGCATCCGTTGTAAAAATAAAATAACTCGACCGTGACATACGTGACAATAGAATAGTCAGAATGCGGGAAATGACATACACTATAAGGAAACAGTGTTGGTGAACAGTTTAACAGTCAGATACACTATAAGGAAACGGTGTTGGTGAACAGTTTAACAGTCACATTGCAGCATTAAAAGTCTTGGATTAGTACATCAGAAATCGCAGTATACGGAGCTTCACATTAAAGTAAGTAATAAGTGGTTTCTTTCCTGAAAATGCATGTCATAGGTATATCACATGACACAGTCTCGTTCAAAGTTAAAGTTTACAAGACTTATCAGGAAGTGTGTTTCCTTCATTTAACCATTAGTACGTCCATGATTTAACTGTCTTGTCCTGTCATTGAGTGCATATAGTCGACACAATTCACCCCTGGAACATCAGCGGTATCAGGGGCGGATACAGGATTTTGTTATGGGAGGGGGGGGAGGTCCAAGCTTTAAAATCGGCAGACTAAAATAATGATTTTTTTTATATTATACAAAAACAAATTGAATAAATTTGTCGGGGGGGGGGGGTTCCCGGACCCCAAGAACCCCCCCCCCCCTAGATCCGTCACTCGGTAACATAGGTAGGCAATAACATTGGTGATACGATTTGACACCAGCACGTGAACTTGGTAACATCCTTGAATGAACTACATAATATTACCACATGATAGTTCTGTCATATTTCTATGCCATGCTCTGTATATCCTTACGTTCAATCGACCACTAATAAGATGCCCCTACGACAGGTCATTACTTAGACTGGCGCAGTCGGGGCGATTAATTTGTTTTTGTAGTTTAAATGAAAAAAAAAATCGCGAAATGGAGGTGTTAGTGCGAACACAGTTACAGGTGATTTCGCGCTAACACCTCCATTTCGCGAATTTTTGTATTTTATTTGAACTACAAAATTAAATTAATCGCCCCGACTGCGCCAGTCTAGTCATTACTGTATATCTTTGCAAAACGAGTTTATCTATCACTTTTACCTGTGTTTATAAATATTACATGAAATAATTGCGTATTGGCCTAGATTTGAGACAAAGTACGCTCCACACGAAAGGAAGCGCGTTTTATTTGAACCCTTGACAAGGATAATATCATAATAATGCTATACTCGGGGCGGACATCCGTGCATTTTCACCGCTTGGTAACCATCACTGTGAAAACAAAGGCTGAACACTTTCAGAAAACGGTACTTTGGGATGGTTGTTGAGACTCCCCTGAACAGTGTAACAAGTTACTGTTTTCTCTAATTTTCACCGGCTCTTCGCTCGGTGTTCCTCAGCAGCGCGCGCAGAACCCGTAGAAATACGTGGTACAGTGGTGCGCGTCTTAGCGACGTGGAATGTCTTAAGACGTAGCTCCGCCCCCGAGTATATAAATCGTCGTAATGCACGTCAACATTACGATATTGTACAAACGCACGTCACAATCATGGGACTGTTACACAATGGATACATCTATACATACTGATAGGTAGCGATACGTTGGATTAGTCATGCGTATCTATTATAGAATGATGTCTGTACACGCAGAACAGTCGCAACATATATTGTGCATATTTGATTTATGTTTGTTTCTCAGAACGATTAATGATGACACAGACAAGTTGGAACGTTATTTTTGTTATATACTCTGCTTTTGTTTGTAACTTAGGTAAGTTGATGAATACAACTTCTACAATCACCATTTTCCAATTATCAGCACAGATGATTAGACATTGTTGTTGTTCACACCAACTTACTTAATGTAAACAGTATCTACGCAATGTATATGTTTGGCAAATCTTGAGCATTTACTTGAGATTATTGAAAACCCCGTCAACCGTACTTCCGTTTTGACACCACGCTCGTTTGTGACCTCAAAGTGACGTATATGGGTGTAATTAATGGCGTGTGTCACAGTGTAAGGCCTGCTTATCGCAATTGAGAGGGCCGCCCACAAAACTCACACTGGACAGGGTTTTTTTCACCGCTAGAATGGGGTAGACAAGACAATAGTACTGGAAATGATATACACATACACCAACATATCGAGTTAAAGCTCCTGGCTTTAATACCTCTCAAAATAATTACAAGAAATAAGCACAGAAAAATACAATGAATAAAGTCACTAAAATAGGGGATTGCTTAGGGAAGTGTGCATTGGTGATAACTCACAGTTCCAGGATGTATTAAAGAGGAGCAGAGGTGTGGCTTTTGTCACTCTGTACATGACATTTGAGATCTATGGATGAATTCTGTCAATAAAAACAACGTGTATGTGCTGCGAAATGCCCCAAATATCTGGTATAAAACGGGCTGTGAAGCAGACGACAAACTTCCGCTTTGCCTGGCGTCATTTCGCCTCTAGAGGGCCAGTCAATGATGTCATCAGTGAACACTGATAATTGAACCCATTCATTCTAGTACGTCAATCCCATAGAAATGCTACTATGAAAGGCCTTGTTAACTGACAACTCAAAAGTTGTAACATGGCGAGGTGTTGTGTTATGAATGCCATAACGATTCATGTTAAGTTTCTCGAAATCCCAAATAAAAAATCATGTTGTTAGTTGCGAGAAATCGGCAGAAGAACTATCCTGAAAGAGAAGACACGTACAGCGTTCTGGCTATAGTAAACAGTGAGTGAATTAATATTGTACTAGTTAGAAATATGCTTACATCACTTGAACTACAGTACTCATTTCGCCCAACTTCCTACTTTTTAATGTTTTTTGTCACTGGCACAGAAGTGGTCAAAATGTTTGGGGACACAACGAGTGTTAACTATTATAAATTCTGAACGGCTCTTCAAATCTATACCACTTTGTATCGTTCGCGAACGCAACTTTATATGTGTTCAATATTAGAGCCGGTACAATATTGTAACAAATTCCATATCTCAGCGATATAGCTATTGTATACACATACCTTTTTTTATTATGGTTCGCAAAAACGTTGAATAGCCGTCAAAAATTCAAATATATTTAGTTTTTAACTATCTATAATTATATGCACGCAATTTGACCCTTTGGCCTAGATTTGATTGCCATGGAATATTTTATTTTAAACAATATTCTGACGTTACTTACTGCCCCAAAAATGTTTCAACACAATTGCGCTATGACTGTCCGATTTTCAATGTACATCGGGTAATATATTAATAACCATTCTCACCAACGGCTAGCTTAGGGGAGAGTAGGAAATTAAACGGCCGCAGGTCGCCCGCCTTTTATGCATGGATTTCATGACGCCGTCTAACCGCGGTCGGGAACGAAAGGCTCGCACAGCAATTCACACTTGTTGTCAAGACCATGAATGAACAGAAAGGATTGGGAAATTAAAAAGATCATATTGCCACAAAGTTAAATAAATTTGTCTGCACAAAATCTTGGAAACTAGTTTATAATAGAGACCGAGTGATCAACGACATCATTTT
The DNA here is from genome assembly GCF_978046115.1 of Saccoglossus kowalevskii. Lineage (NCBI taxonomy): Eukaryota > Metazoa > Hemichordata > Enteropneusta > Harrimaniidae > Saccoglossus > Saccoglossus kowalevskii. The sequence continues at coordinate 41,173,559 of NC_140645.1, read as the reverse complement.
GGGACGCAATTGCGTAACTTACTGCGCGGCGATGCTGACATCCAGTGTGTGTTGACCGAAGTTTGACCCCCCAAGTCACGCACTGAACAGGCGCGTTACCTTAGCAATCTTTTTCTTTCACGCTCCGCGCGTCGATCTTGTAAAATTGTTATTAGTTTTGACGCGATGTGCTGTACGCAAACTTGTATATTTTAAGGTCGTTTACTTAGTGCGCTGCTTTTCTAATTACGCAAATTTCAAGTTGTTTACAATATTGTACTGCTCTAAAAATTTCAACATTGTAATATATCGCTTTCATAATAATTACGCAAACTCAGTTATTTAATATTGGACACTGATGATGTTTCCTCCGCGAACGATACAATGTGGTGTAGATTTGAAGAGTAGTTCGGAATTTTAAAATAGTTAGTACCAGTTGTATCCCCAAACTGTATCACTCAAAACCACTATTTCGATCACTCCTGTGCCAGTGACCAATGTTTGGGCGACCGGTCGGTGTTTGCAATGAGACAACAAGAGAAAAATTACGATAAAAATGCAGTCGTTTTCCGGTCGGAAATTAAGCGATAAGCTGTCGATTAAAAGTGGGAAGTTGGGCGAAATGAGTACTGCAGTTCAAGTGATATTAGCGTATTTCTTATTCAGTTTTTAACTCGTACAATATTTATTTACTCACTGTTTACTATAGCCAGAACGCTGTATGTGTCTTCACTTTCAGGTTAGTTCTTCTGCCGATTTCCCGCAACCAACAACGTGATTTTTTTATTTGGGATTTCGAGAAACTTAACATGAATCGTTATGGCATTCATAACACAACACCTCGCCATGTTACAACTTTTAAGTTGCAAGTTAACAAGGCCTTTCACAGTAGCATTTCTGTGGGATTGACGTACTAGAATGAATGGGTTCAATTATCAGTGTTCACTGATGACATAATTTTACTGGCCCTCTAGAGGCGAAATAACGCCAGGCAAAGCGGAAGTTTGTCGTCTACTTCACAGCCCGTTTTATACCCAATATTTAAGACATTTCGCAGCACATACAAGTTATTTTTATTGACAGAATTCATTCATAGATCTCAAATTTCATGTCCAGAGTGTCACAAGCCACACCTCTGCTCCCCTTTAATGGACGACAGTCAATGGCTTCTGCAACACAACAACGAAGAAATACGGGAGTCTTGCATGTAGAGGAACGCTGGTATTCTGGAGGGCATCGTCAAAAGCAGGAGATCGCAGAGCAGTTCATACAAGTCACACAGAATGATGGTTGTAGCCTGTATCACTTGTCACACTATATCGTAGCAGAACACACTGGAGTACCCAAACTGATGATGGACCCAAACTGTCCTTCGTCTGTCCAATTCATAGGCATGATTCAGTGTTACCACCCGGGTTTCCACATAAACCAATCAGAATGTGATCTTGCTAGCAGCTGTGTCACGTAGGCAACTCAGTAGATCATAAACATCCTTTGTTATTCAAATAACAGCACACCTGGTAGATTCCGATTTTCCTTCCAAAGTTGTAAACATCCTTCTTTATGTAAATTACAAGCACACCTGGGAGAACCCACTGTCCTTCCAGAGTTGAAAACAAGTATGACCTGTCAATCACCTTTATGACAGTTATGACAATGCACACCGCTTCTTCCCATGATTCCGTGCACACTTCCATTTGCAGGGTTTGAGATAATATGACAAAAACATGAAATAAAGGATGTTGACAGCGTGCACATTGACAAATCTGTTTGATTGTTATGTAGTTGTTTTGCAATTAGAATACAGGTAAAATTATAATCTATATTAATTTTTGCTAAAACAATAATGCCGCTTAGAACGATTTTCGTGACATATTTACAAACGCTTAGTCGCTAGGATCGCGAATACTTATTTAGAATATCCATTATGCACATGTGCTGTTTTGTTATTTAAATCCCAGACCGGGAAGTACTTAAGAGTACTGGCACAAAAGGCATGAGTAGGCGTTATCTATTCATCACCGCCGCAAATTACGGGTCATAAATGTGTTTTGTGATGGAATGAATCCAATTGAAGCCCAATGACCCTTAGGTTAAAGAATGGTAGTAGTATCACTAGATGTATTTGTGATTCTAACCAGACAAAATACCTCGACAGATTGTGACGGCTACCGACTATTGCCAACTATATATATGACAGATTTTGTGATGATTAACGTCCCAGTGAAAACGGATTGTTTCAACGTGCATGCATGCTAAAGCCACGATAAAACCAACCAACTTTCAACTATGTTACATCATGGTCAAAGTTTGGTTTATTGGTTTAACCCAACACCGTGTTCAATGTCAATGAGGGAGGAATATGTCACCTGAATACACTTCACATATTTTGTTGTTCATGCATGACTTTTTTGATTTGTTTGTGTTTCAGTTTTTGCTGCCCAACATTTCACGGTCACACCCATCGACCAATCGGCTGTGGTCGGAGACACTGTTACATTCCATTGCACAATTGCTGAGAAAAAAGGTTATCTCACGTGGTTACAAGATGGGAGTCCGCTGAATTTTGACACAGCAATGAGCACATCTAATGCTGACTATTCAATTGTGTATAGTATCTCAACTGAAGGCGAAGCTTTCAATTTACAAATTTCGAACGTTGGGCATGATGATGCCAAGAACTACCAATGTACGGTGACACAGGGAGGTGGTGACAGTGGCGTCATATCTACACAAGTTTCATTGACAGTGACTGGTATGTGCAATGAATCGAAATATTTAACAATAAATAAATTGAACAGAAATAATTTGAATACCGAAAACTGGAAGGGTAACGAATTAGCTTTGCCTTTCCTTTCTTCTTTTTCCAACTCGTAATAAGTCACTTAAGTCCACTTTTATGACAACTGTCTGAACTATTGCAGCTGCCCCAGACTGACTATAATCGTTTGAGGAAATTATATGTTATTAAGACTCCTGTCGAAAATTAATTAGTAAATATTTATATACCGATTACCAAAGGTTAATAAAACATATCACGCGTAAACAATTGAAGAACCATTACTTATAATTCTCAACAGACAGCGTTCCCCAAAGCTTCTCCAGAACTCCAAGTGACGCTACTATATTGGTTGGCAACTCAGCTGTAGTGGAATGTGCAATCAGCGATAAAGAAGGCACTGTCATTTGGTCAAAGGACGGAGTTGACATTAGCAGCGACGCCACGATCACCAATGGTGATAACAGGTTTTCAATTACTGGGAACCAAAACAATGGAGAATATAATCTACAAATTGTAAACGCAGACACTCAAGACGCTGGGACATACGCTTGTCGTGTGACAGCTTCCGGTACCAGTGCTCAAATTGGACCTATCCCAGCATTATTGAGAGTTCAAGGTAAGATGATGTTCTTTGGGTTCTTGGGATTCACATAAATGTACACGTGATACTTAATAACCAACGATAAGGTGTATGGCGATCAAAATGAGTTGTTGCTCCTATTAATTTAGAGTAGTGTTCATATGAAATAATAATTTACATTCATTTTGAATTATTAGAAAGGTATGGATAAATAGATTCGTTCATCTGAACAACCATCACGGCCACGAACAGTTTGATTTAATTTGGAACGTGTTTATATTGTTTTCCTATCTCCGAAAACGGCAGAAAAACCTTTGTGATTTATTGATATTGCATAATTTGAATATAGCTTATGCAAATATAATCACAAAAATATAATCTTATTTTTCTAGCTTGTTAATTAGGCATTTAGGTTATTTTGACCTAACCTAAAGTCTTGGCAATTTTATGTGTGTCTTTACAAAATAAAACTTTCATGCAACAGGCGTTATGTTTGGCTGAGCTGTATTCGCATCAGACCAGTTCCGCAAAGACAAATTGTGTGATTATGTTTCGACTAAATTGTGTGATTTTTTGACAGAGCTCCAGTCATTTGTTATTCAACCTGCTAGCACTGATGCCCTGGAAGGCAGTGACGTCACGATATTCTGTTCTGTCAGTAACAAAGCAGGACAGTTAGTATGGTCATTGAACGGTGAAGACATAAGTTCTGATTCTACAATTTCAACATCTACATCCGGGTACACCATAAATAGTCCGATTCCATCAGTTGATTACAATTTGAAGATTGAGTCGGTGAGACAAGAGCATGCTGGTAATTACGTGTGTTCAGTGACATCCGCCAATGGTCTTCCGGAAATAACCAGTGATACTGCTGTTCTGACAGTTTTCGAACACCCCACTGAACTTCCAACTGAACGACCAATCAGGAGTACCACCGACCATTCAACCACACGTGGCACTGACTATCAAACTTTACATCTAAATGAACATCCAGTTGTATGGCCGATCGAAAGTAGCATCGAAGTTACAATTGTACGTGCCACCGAACGCCACACTGAACTCTCGACCGAAAGTGTCACCGAACGTTCAACCGAACGAACAATTGAGAGTACCACAGAACACTCATCTGAAAACGCCACCCAACGTAAGCACGTTTAGCTTCCATTCACACAATTTGCCATTGCGAAGTTGCATTTTTATTTGTAATAATTCATCTCTCGCTATCTGTAGTCAATGATTGATAGATACATAATTTATTAGAAGGACATTAGAATAACAACACCTAAGTGTACAATATATATGGATATGTAACGTATATTTAAAGAACTGTCATGTCGATTGTGTCTCCGCATTGATTCATATCATCGAAATTTAGATTTCGAAATTGTGAACAAGAAAGATAATCGGAAAACATATTTTAGTTCTTTTTAGGGCTCCAACATGTGCACCAAGTACAGTAAGTACACTTATACTTGGAGAAAATCTAATCTTAGTGTGTGAGACTGAACGAGACGAACCAGCAGCAATATTACGTTGGATTCAAGATGGCGGTGACGTGCGAGAAGGTATCACCCTAGAAACCAGCACAGCAATCCGAGTTGGTCTATTCCTGACCATAACAGAGCACCTACAGGGGTCAGTATTCACCTGTGAATCAACACATCCAACACTTCATATCAAAGAGGCATGTCAGGTTGGACCAATTGAAGTAGACAGTAAGTTGTACCGTTTTTATTATTTAAATGTGAACTTCAATGTCTGTAGACTCACCAATCTACTCGAACTCAAAACGATGTGACGTGATGTAACCCACGGCACAGCAAATATGATCACGTGTCACTATCCCATCCGTTTTTATTGTAAGTCTTTGTTTGGTCTGTCCCATAAAATGCATTTATTTACACGGTATGAATGCAATCGGTGGCCAGAAAATGTGGAAGACAATGTTCTGGCGAAAACTCGTCATTGTCATTACATTTGACACTAACGAGATGTGAGAATATCTTAAAGTTTAGCCTAAACGTTTTGCTATTTGATAATCAAATAATTGCAGTTAATTTACATTAGGTTTTGCATTGAATAACATTTCCACATTGCCAAATACAAAGTACACCACATAAAACGCCCAATTGTTTACATACATACACATTTAATCACAGGTTCACGGACTGAAATAAAACTGTTCTCAAAGGAGGCAGAGAAATACGCCAAAGTTGGAGAGCATATCATCATGGAATGCAGCATTCAAAATAAGCTGGGTACCATTCAGTGGATTAGAGATGGTCATGTGATCAGTAGTGATACTGTCATGAAAGATAACGAACATGAATTCTCGAGGTATGTTTAGGTTTAAGTTAAAATTGGATATATGTTTTATCGGTACATATTTTTAATAGTGCAATGATTTATAGCATGTGATTATATTTCTTCATTTCACCATTCTTTTCCGAACCCAAATATGTTATTGATAAACATAATTCCACTATGACCTTCACAAATTGCAATAACCACTATGATCACATTAAATACATTTTAGGTACTTCATTGGAGGTGACCAATCCATTGGTGAATATTACTTGAATATCGACAGAGTCAGTAAACACGACGCTGGGATATACTATTGTTTACTGTCATCGTATGTGGACAGACTGCCATTGGTCTCATCAAAAGATATTCGACTACAAATTGCGGGTAAACATAATATTTTTCCATTCACTTTGAAACTATGAAACTACAACGACAATAGGTTTGATGGACAGCCTTCAACAAACACATTGTTCATAAATTGAGTAAAAACATACACAAGTACTCATGTACTGAGCGTCATTATTACTTATTCACATAACAACGAAAATAAATATCGGTTTTCTATTTTCTGGCAGACCCCATCCCACCAGAAAGTATATATCCGCAATGCACAATATCCAGTAATTACGTCATCGAGGGAGATACGGTGCTACTGACCTGTATATCTAAAGGTGGTGACCCTCCAGCAACTTTACAATGGGACAAAAATGGAAACAACCAAGACGGCATTCATATAGATGAATCAACACTATCACTGCATGTCAACATAAGCAACGAAATCAATGGTGCAACATTCACTTGTACGTCCAAACATTCAACATTTAACCAATCACATACGTGTGTAATTGGACCATTGAAAGTTACCAGTGAGTAGAGTTTAAATCATGTTTCAATGCAATACAATGTCATAATTCGTGAAGGATATTTACATTCCACGAAGACGCAACGATAGAAAACAAGGAAACACTGATAGCCATAATACATTACTGAATCAAATGACTGAGAGCAAGATTATTGTACCTCCAAGTTTAGAACAGGTATTGTAAAAGAGTGACCACACCCTGCTCTACATGAAACTACGTCATTAAATATATCATTGAACATAATTGCAAACTTGTATTTATGTATTTACAGGTCCCTGTTGTTTGTTTGTTTGTATTCACAGGTATGCCAAATGGAAATGACTGGTACATTGAATTCGTGGTGACATTGATAATTCTAATTCTTACCATATTAATTATAGTATTTCTATTAGTTATTCTCTTAAAGTGGAAGCTATCATTTCCAAGAATTTTACCAAGTAGTCATGTGTAATGTCTAATGAATTGATATTTTCTACCTCAAGAAGTTAAAATGATAAGTTATCTGGTTTCACCATAGACCCTCCACTGTAAAGTATGTGGTTTCACTTTATAATTTGGACTCGTGAAACAAGCAGGATCGTCCTGGGGGGGGGGGGGTCAGGCCTGAACCCACTTAGTAGGTCATATGTAATTAGCTTCAGGATACAGTGTCGAATATAGAATGGTGAACAAGAAAGGGTTGCCAAGTTTCATGCCATAACGGCAACGACTTTCATTATAACTGATTGTTATACGTGTTGAACTCAGTTTTATGGTATCATAATTCCACCCCCAGAATAAAGTGAATTCGTCTGGACTGTGGTAGATCCACCTATGCGCATTACTACCACAGTATTCTAGTCAGTGTACTTTGGTGTAAATGCTAGCTTCACCATGTGTTCGGGGTTCCTTTTCATTTTGAGTTCCGGCCATTACAGACAAACACGCCTACAGTTCAGCCAACTGTATCTTTCTTTATTTTGACTGGCATGGAAATTATTTTATGTCGTCAACTGTTTTTTGTGGCATTATTTTTCATGAATGAATTATTAGTTCATATGTCATATTGTAATTATTTCAAGTGGATGGAGCCTTGCCCGATTTATTTGTACAATTAGGAGTTCAAACTGGTTCAGTTGGATTGGTACTTGTGCATTTCTCAATTGCTTATTTATGTTATTTGAGATTAAGTTATATTTATTAAAAGTACCGTTAATACTAAAGTTTAGCATGGTGTGAGTCTGTTATATACAATGTATACCGTATTACAAAGATACAATAACCCTGGATTGAAATAACGTGGACACAGAGATTGAACAGACTGTTGCAACTCACCTCTGGGTCAGAATTCTAAACACTCGACGGAATTTTCCATGGAATGGAATTGTCTAGAGGGTGAGTCGACCGAATCACTATGTTGTCTGGTATGTCAAAATACAACGAACTCGGTGTACTGTCTAGACAACGTTCAACGAACTCGGTGTACGCTGATGGTACATGTTTGGTGATAAAAAATATTAAATATAATTCAAAACAAAATTAATTCATGCATTAAAGTGATAATATTTTGCTGATATTTTGTGAAGAGATTGCTCATTGCTAAACAAGGTCATATGTGAGAGCATGGAAGGTAATATCTTCCATGGTGAAAGTAAAAAGAATCAGATTTAACCTGTACTTAGAGTTTTTGACTTCTTAATACGTGCTAAGGAGCTGTGCGCGTACGCAAGTAATAAGTTGGGGTTCGGACCATTTTGTCATATTAACGTGATATTTTTTTAGAAAATCACATAATATATATAGGCTTCTGAACAACAGGGATTATTTCCTTGCAAGTAAAAACTGTATTAAACAGCTCCAGCAAAGCTCCAGTAAAATCATGTTTCCTTCAATTTATAGATCGATTACAGAGTAACAAACTGCCTGTATGTGGCTATTAAAGCGGCAGGGTCGTCACCTGCGCACGCGCGAGAATCGAGTCTCAGGCGACGATAACAACACACACTAAAACGCAAAGGCTCATGGGTAGACGCTTGTTTGTAAACTATGACATGCTATGCCCATCTGACGCATGCGCAGGTGACGACTCCCCCGCTTTAATAATATTACACACTGATTCACTGATGTTGTATTTATGACAATAAATAGAGTAAAGATTGAGAGTTTGTTGAAAAAATCAACAACATGAACCGGAAATCCGACGCGCTGCTAAAAATGAATAATTAACTGCTGACAATCAATGTCACGTGACGTGGATGCAATTAAACATGATGCAATCTTCACAAATATTTACACAGGTCCTAAAACGTTGCTCATTACCATGTTACAGGTTCAACGACGACAATGAAAATCGTGTTCGCGAATTTGAAACGTCACTGCAAAGAGCCAGAAATATCCCCAGTTGTTTGATATGAACTTAACACTGCGTTTAGTGTTGTTCACTGTTCCGAGTGTGTGTGTGTGTGTGATGATACAGAGCGTACTTCGAAAATAAAGCAACGTACAACTATAAATGGAACGGAAATAAGACTCATTCCGGGTCACACTAGTACTCAATACGTCCATGATCGCACGATATTTAGAGTTGACGATGACGGCAAATTCAACCAATTTTGTTACATGTGGCTCAGTAACTGGCGTCGTTGTAGCTATTTTTACGAAAATGACAAATTCATGCTGGAACTGATCAGCCCATCCTAGAAACACGTACGAAACCGAAATGAGTGTATTGTTAACACTCACCAAAATATTCACACCTGTGTTCTGCATACAGGCTCGTTATATGATGTTGCAATTTATCACCATACTCTATTGTACTCAGTATCTTGAGTACAATTTCCTGTCCTGTGTTAAAACGCACCAGTGTATAGTAAGATAAATCACAGTTCCTCAACACTGGATAAATAAAGACGTCCCGTAACGCAATGTTAGAATGACTTCAGTCAGAGAATAGTTCAATTTAGAAATTAGTAACATCTTCTAAATTTTGCGAATTGAATTGTGTACACCACCATTTCACAATTATGTCCCAAATTTCAAGAACTTCACGTTTCGCTTATTCTTAGTGAAATAGAACTAGTAATCCCATAAGGATTATGTAATCGTAGACGGAAATTCACGTAGTAGGCGATAAAGCCAAACTGACCTTTGGATATGTAGCTTTCTAGTCAATAGAAAGTAAATTATGTCTATTTCACCACAGCACTCGTCGGAAATGCAGGCGCGAAAGCTGTAGTGAAATAAACTTGATTTAAAGAAATTGACAATGCTAATATATTACACACATACAGAATGTGAACGATATACACTGATGATTAGTGTTATCAGCTAGTAAATGAACAACTAGGGGTTCTGTAAACATACGCTGTGCAAGTGATTAACAACATGCATTTATCATAGCCAAACCCCAAATAAACAATCGCCTTGATTGACCCTATGGAGTAGTACATAACCAATTCAGTTAGAACAATTCATCCCGTTTTATTAACACTTGAAAAAATGAAACAATGTGCCAGAACATATATGTTTAAAAAATAAAAAAGTAGTATTCGTAGTTTGTCATATGCTGACGTGGGCAAAAGTACGTGCTCTCGTGTTAACACTCCCATGCGTTCCAATTAGAACCAACCCAGATGTATCAAACTGTATTCATCAACCTTCTAGAATGAAATCATATTTCTAGGTCGGTAATATAATGTTACAGAGTGTGGCTATCTACACAGTACAACTCATCTTAAAACAATAAATTAACTCCAATATAATAATTCGGTCAACCTCCACATTCATGATGCTTGCATTGATATTGTTTGATTTTCACCTATGCCAAGACATCATGTTTGACAGCCCGTAAGAATCATGTGATTGTCTGTCAATCATAACACGATAATTACTATACACATATCGATACAAGACATATCGAGAGAGTTTTTTAACGGATCGTATATTATTTCAGTAATAACACGACCATCCGTGTAATCCAACGACTTGTTATGTCAAAGGTCACGTTGCACGCCGTGTATCGCGACATGATGTCCGTACTTTCAGATACGTTACAATAGTTGTTCCGTGTGACGTATTATTTCGATATGTTAATATGCTATTCATATTTATTAAAGTGTATCATTTGTGTTGCATGTCTCTTTCCAGGTGACGGAACAACGATGTTTGCGACGAGTGTTAAATGCGTTATATACTCTGTTTTAGTTTGTAACTTAGGTAAGTAGGTTGATAAATTAACAATTCCTATCATTCTTTTTATTACATCACTTCCCAGTCGCAACGAAGTGAAAAGTGATGACGAGTATAGTTTTTTGTCGACCATGCCACGCCTACGTGTTGCTTATTATAAACTTCATCTATGTTGATAAAGAATGACTATCAGGGCCGACTATTCAGTGTTTGCAAAAATTCAACGAAGCCTATGAATATCCTGGAACAACTGACAAGCGCTTTAGCATAAAAAGTGTGTGCTGTTGTTTTCTGTGTTTCGATGATAATATTATGCATTAATCGAATAAGAGTAGTCTCTAAATAACTAGCATACTTGAAAGTCATTTAAAACCGCTTAAAACAATGTAATATCACGCGATCGTCAGGAAAGTACTAAGGGTAGGCGGTGAAATAGATGCTCATGAATCGCATGAAAAATTAACGAATAACCTAATTATTATCAAGTTAAAAGTGTGGCAAGTCTCCGCATGCTATTTGTTTAGAACTCGTGAAAATATTAACATTATTCAATTTTTTTAATTTAGTTTTATATAGTTTAGTTTTCCCATGTATATGGAATTTATTTAACTTTTATTTTCGCGTAATTAAATTTGACACACACAATTCTAGGCGGTATCCATTCTGCAAATCAGGAAATTAAAATGAACAGATTTTAACCCAAAACTAATCAGATTTGTACATTGTCCTAGAGCATATTTGTACCAAGTTACAGTGAAATGGAATAATTAGTACTTTATGTATCAGTGTGAAAGCTTAAAATTGGTTAATTATGCAAATTAGGTAGTTGATATGTACAGATTTCAACCCAAAATTAATCTGGTCTGTGCAGTGTCCTAGAGCATCTATATACAAAGTTTAATTGAAATGTGATGATTATTACTTGAAATATCAGTGTAAAAGTTGAAAATTTATTAATTATGCAAACTAGGTGATTAATATGCGAAATATATACCGAAAACTACTTGGCTCTCTGCATAGTTTAGAAATATATTATTAACACATTAAGTTATTAATATGCACAATAATTTATCCCAAAACTAATCAGGCCTTTGCATAGTCCTAGAGGATCTATGTACCAATTTTCATTGAATGTGATGATTAGTACTTGAGATATCAGTGGAATAGCCGAAAATTAATTGATTAAATGTGATGATTAGTACTTGAGATATCAGTGGAAAAGCCGAAAATTAACTAATTATATAAATTAGGTGTTTAATATGAACACATATTTATCCCAAAACAATTAATTTCTGCATAGTCGTTGATGAGCTATGTACAAAGTTTCATTGAAATGTAATGCTTACTACTTAAAATATCAAAAGCTGAAAATTAATTCGTTATGCAAATTAGGTAATTAATATTTAAATTAATATTTACTGATATTACCCTAGAAACTATCAGGTCTGTGCAGTGTCCTATGACATATATGTACATGTACCAAGTTTCATTGAAATATGATTAGTACTTGCGTTATCAGTGGAAAAGCCGAAAATTTACTAATCATTATGCAAATTAGGTAATTAATATAATTTCATCTATGTACCAAGTTTCATTCAAAAAACGATGTATGGTTCTTGAGACATCAGTGGAACAGACAAACTGACAGACACACGCATACATATACTCATACAGACAAAAAGATGTCCAGCAATCAGGGTCCATTGCTAATGACGACCAAGTGAGTTTCTAATATTTTCTAATGTTTCGGTTTTTTATTAATTGGTAAATATCAGATCTTTAATTTAGATTTTAGCTGTAATTTGTGGAAGTATGTAAGTCGATGTGGTGGAGATATTTCATTTTCAAACTGTATGATTTTGTAAAACCCTGTTTCACACAATGGAACAAAAAATTTGAAATCACGATTATGCTGTTCATGAACATTCTCATTACGAAATAAAGAGCATGCTAAAGGAAATTATAACTGTATAATAGCTGCTAAACAAACAGTTCAGTTGTATTTTATCCGCGGTTTAGTTATTTTGTGTTATAAAATTGCCTTATATAAAACACTACAAACTCACATTTTTCAGTTATGTTTTAAACAATTACGTAGTTGCATTCCCAACCCTATATAAAAAGTTCTAGAACACGCAAACAAGAACGACTTTGAATTTATGTTTTACAAATATAATGTTTTAAAACGCTGGTAAAATTTTGATAATTTACATTTAACATATTTCAGATGATTTGAACTCATTGTTTTAACTTTTGAAACGGGTTTGAATCATTTTTTCTACAGTTCTCGCAGCTCAACATTTCACGGTCACGCCCATTGACCAATCGGTTATGGTCGAAGGCCTTGTGATATTCCACTGCACGGTTGCTGAAAGAAAAGGCCATCTCACGTGGTTGCAAAATGGAAGTCCAGTGGACACAACCAATCGTGATTATTCAATTATTTACAGTACCTCTTCTGACGGAGAAGCTTTCGATTTACAAATTATGGATGTTGAGCATAATGATGCCAAGAACTACCAATGTAGTGTAGCACATGGAGGTGGTGATAGCGCGATCATCTCCGGACAAGCTTCTTTGACAGTGACAGGTATGTATAATGAATCGAAATATAATTTGCAGAGATGTTCTTGTCCACCTCTTCAGATCGTCAATGAACTTCACTTTTTGTTTCCATTTCTGTCCATTTTTTTCTGTTATTAGGATGTTTTCAAAGAATTTCAGTTGTCTATTTCAATATCTCATGGCATATTTCGTGAAAAAATCATGTCTTCTTTCATTATTATTATCCAACAGATCCTCAAAGGTTCCATACGATTCCAAGTGACATTACTGTACTGGCTGGTAACTCAGCTGTATTGGAATGTGTCGTCAGCGATAAAGAAGGCATTGTCATCTGGACAAAGAATGGTGAGGACATTAGCAGCGACGCCACGATCACCAATGGTGATAACAGGTTTTCAATTACTGGGAACCAAGATAATGGAGAATATAATCTACAAATTGTAAACGCAGACATTCAAGACACTGGGATATATGAATGCCGTGTAACAGCTTCCGGTCAGAGTGCAAAAATTGGTCCTGATACAGCATCATTGGCAGTGCAAGGTAAAGCGCTATACTGTAGTTAATGAGAGGTAGCCAGACTGGCAAGTTAGCGCCTCGTAGGTAGTGCCAAGATATACGAAGCTCGAATTAAATTGAAGATACAAATTTGTCAATTGCTCATTGTTTACACACAATAGTTAATAGTATTCACGAGTGCACTTTTGTGATGGTAGGTGGCAGTTGAATAGAATCATTTACATTTACATTTCCAAACCTAAGAATAATCCAAGATGCTAATGTCTCCACACAACAAGAATGGATTAAGGATGTAGTAGCGGTTTTAATAAATTAAAATTCACACTAACTGTTGTCATAAAAATAATATTTTAAACCACATTAAACTATATATAAAAGCTGATAATTCACACTAATTCAAAATCGATGTTACGTTAGATGTGGTCACGTGACTGCTAGTAAATAAATCCTTATTTGAAGATTCAAATGCGTACTGTGAAGAAATTAAAAGCAATATCACAATTTACCCCTTGAAAATGTACAAAAAAAGTACAATAAAATCACAGCTACAATTTCTGAAACAAGTGAAGGTATCTGATGAGTGATCGTTGAGTCTTACTTATTTGTTTGATCATTTATGATGTCGAAAATAGAACAAAGATTTACACTAATTTGCATATCGATAGATAAATAGTGGAGTGACTGCATTGATTATTTAAATGATAATGAAAACTTTTTTACCAAAGTTCGTTCTGACTTTCAGTAAAATGTGAATGTATGGTAAGCATCTAAAGTTGTTCTAAAATCATTTTAATATTTGTGAATTATTAAATATATAATATACATGCAAATATGCAATTAGGTATCCATAACAACGCGAGCTGTAAATTTTAACAACTGTTTTAAGCATGTTCCAATGATGATGGAGCTCGGAAATAATTAGATATGGCTATGGATTAACGTATGTAAACAGTAAAAGGTGAATAATGACACTTTGCTTTGATTTAACTTACTGGTACGTACTAATAATCATAAAGGTCAATTAATTGAATAAATATTACAAAAATATACAACTTTGCTGCTCTTCAATTAAAATAGCATATTTTAAGAATAATTAAACCTTTAAATAATAAAACGAAGTTAAATTAATAATATATCTCACATAGAGTTGCTGGCAGACATTACACTGTGAATATGCACGACACGACATCTCCGGGCGACATCTATGCCACGTAAATTATGATTGGCGGGGAAAAATTAATTTTTTGCATTTATTAGCGCAAAAGTTTGGATTAATGTGTGAAAAGATTTAATAATACAAAATAATCGCACGATATATTGTATGATTTTCCGACAGCACTGCAGTCATTTGATGTTCAACCTGCTAGCACAGTTATCCTTGAACGCAATGACGTTACGCTATTCTGTTCTGTTAGTGACAAAGCAGGGCAGTTAGTGTGGTCATTAAACGGTGAAGACATAAGTTCTGATTCAATCTGATTAAAATCTGATGTAGTGTACGGGCTTTAATTATTGTGGCTATAATTTTATTTTTTATTACTTTTGTTATTAATGCCCTTTTATTTTATTATTTTACTTTGATTTTGATTTTGTGATTTTTTTTTTAATTCTGCCCTACCTACATCTGATCCGACGCCTATGTAAGTCCCGTTCAAATCTCGCATAAGTAACAACCAATCACAGCCCCCCTTTTATACAGGCTGTCGGTTGCTTACTTTTCAGTGTAGCGATACTACGGGCAATCTTTCTGTACATTATATTTTGCCCACTTGAATAAACCATTAATAGAAAATTGCTAGTATATTTTTATTTGCAAAAGAAATTCCACAGCATTTTACAATTTTTGTCATTACATTTAATATTTTTTTCACTTCCAACAAATGTGTACACTTCCAGATACATCTTCACCAGCCAAGGTTCGTTCATTCAGTCATCGCTTCAATTTTACATCACTGAGCATAATTATCTAGAATGGAAGCAAAAAAATAAGTAAATCGTAATGATTAGAACACTGTAAACAGCTATAGTAAACAATGCAAACTGATTTTAAATTGTATGACGGTCACCGGCCCACGGCATCGACGCAGAAAATTGGAGCAAAAAAATATTTCCTGATCAATTGCGATGTGTTCCAATAAAAAATATTTTATTCCAAATCAGCTCAATTACTTTAATAAAGAGTTATTGTATAATGTACAAAATGATGATACAATTTGATGAATATTTACGGCTACGGTTTCAATACCGTAGACGATGTTGGCCCGATCTTCAACAAAACATCACCCGTCTCCAGGGCAGGCGACTGGAAAAAGACACTGGTGTTCGGTCGAAACGGCGGAAACAAAATCGTCACTCCCAGAATAACTATGCAAAATAACGATTTAAAGTCGAATCATTCGAGCCACAATATTAACATAAAAATGACTTTTGTTGCATTTGACAATGATAAACTTACCGAAAAGCCGTGTTATTCTCGGTCGCTAACGTCGGTATAATCCGCCATTTTATTTGAGTGTGTTTGCCACCCGACTCCGCCCGGTGACGTCATCATGTGCGCTATAGAAGGAGGTATGTGATTCGTTGACTAAAATCGTCGATAGTGGGTCTCGTTGAAATCTCGTTACATAGGCATCGGCTCAGATGTAGGTAGGGCGGAATTAAAAAAATCACAAAATCAAAATCAAAGTAAAATAATAAAATAAAATAAAATAAAAAGGCATTAATAACAAAAGTAATAAAAATTAAAATTAAAATAACTTTATAGCCAAAATAATTAAAGCCCGTACACTACATCAGATTTTAATCAGATTGGTTCTGATTCTACAATTACGACATCTATATCCGGGTACACCATAACGAGTCCGACTCAATTAGTTGATTACAATTTGAAGATTGAGTCAGTGAGAGCAGAGCATGCTGGTAATTACGTGTGTTCAGTGACATCCGCCAATGGTCATCCAGAAATCACCAGTGACACTGCTCTTTTAACAGTTGAAAGTAAGTAAATAAATATGATAATGCCACCTTGATATGCAGTAAATATAAAGGCGAGACATTGCAGCAAATTCTAAATCATGCAGGAAAGTAATTTGTAAACTCAGTTACATACCGATTACAAATCACACTAAAAATAATTTACACGTCGCGTTTTTTTTAAAGTTCAAGAGCGGTGGTCGTCGCTCCACGCATGCGTATGATCATATAAACGCAAATAGCGACTTTGACTGTTGCGCAGACCAACGAATACAGACTGAGACCTTACTAAGCTTTAATTAGGTAATCTTAAGATGATTGGAATGTATGGAAAGAACGCATTGGAATTTGGAAAAATCAATGTTTATCAACACAAATGTCGATTATTATTATTTAACAGTAAGGGACCCCCAAAGCTTCCTCACGACTCCAAATGACACTACTATACTGGCTGGTAATTCAGTTGTAATGGAATGCGCCGTCAAAGATAAAGAAGGGATTGTCATCTGGACAAAGTCCGGTGTTGACATTAGCAGCGACGCCACGATCACCAATGGTGATAACAGGTTTTCAATTACTGGAAACCAAGACAATGGAGAATATAATCTACAAATTGTAAACGCAGACTCTGGGGTTTATGGATTGTATACTTGTCGTGTGACAGCTTCGGGGAGGAGTGAACAAATTGCTTCTAGTTATGCAATTTTAAGAGTACAAGGTAAGGACATTTATTGTAGTAAATGGATGGTAGCCAGATTGGTTGGTTAACGCCTCGCACCAAGATATATGATATTCAAATCAATTAATTGCTCGAGGATTACACACAATAGTTAATATACTGTATTCAATATTGCACTTTTGTGATGGTAGATGGCAGTAGACTACAATCATCACATGTTTTTTTGACGAACCTAATCACGAATGATCCTTACTTTTAATGTTCCCACTGAACTAGAATGAATCAAAGGATGTATTAGAGGTTTTCAGAAATTCACGCTAATTGTTTTCATAGAAATATTGTGAGCTATATCACAGCTTAAATTCACACTAATTAAAAATCAATGTTACGTTAGATGCATATTTCAAGTGGTCAAATGACTACTGAGTAAATAAACTCTTTATTGCAGGAAATTGTTTGTTTTTACATTTGATAGTCAAATCTTTACCATGCGTAAATTTAACAAAATTCGCTGACGAAGTATTGTATATCACATCTACAATCTCTGATATAGTGATCACTGAGTAGTGATTTTTTGATTTGATTTCGGATTTAGAACAAAGATTTAGCCTACTATGCATACCGATGGATAAATAGTGGAGTGATTGTGAAATGGTTTTGACAAACATGTTGACTTCCTATGAAATGCCGCTGGCTGCTAACTATCTAAAGATGTTCTAAAATAATTTAGTACTTGACTGTGTGATTAATTAAATATTTAAAATATATGCAAATTAGGTATTTATAAAAATTCGAGCTGTCCATATTGACAACTGTTTTTAGTATAGAGCTATGAATTACTCTTGGAATAAATAGATATTGCTATGAATTGTATAATATATAAACAGTTCAGTTTAAATAACATATGTAAAAAACTCTACTATACATATCCTTAATGACATTTTGAACAGCAAAATGCAAACAATGACACATATATGCTTAAGTCATTTGAATTACTGGTACGTACCAATAATCCAAAGTTCAGTCACGTGGCTATTTATTTTAATGAATATTACAGAAATACTCAACCTCACTCTTCAATTGAATTAGCGTATTTATAGACTAATTAAACATTAATATTGTAAAGAGTAGTTAATTGAATAATATATTTCACCTAGAGTTTTTGGCAGCAATTACGGATGGATATGTACGACATAATTGCTAGGTAAATTATAATTGGCTGTGAAATATTACACTTTTGGCAGTTATTGACCTAAGCGTTCGGATTAATGTGAAAACAGATTTTGATAATAACAAATAATTGCACAATATATTATATGATTTTCCGACAGAACTGCAGTCATTTGTTGTTGAGCCGGTTAGCACAAACTGTCTAGAAAGCAGTAACGTCACGCTATTCTGTTCTGTCAGTAACATAGCAGGGCAGTTAGTATGGTCATTGAACGGTGAAGATATAAGTTCCAATTCTACGAATACAACAACTACATCCGGGTATATCATAAATAGTCCGACTCCATCAGTTGATTATAATTTGATGATTGAGTCAGTGAGACCAGAGCATGCTGGTAATTACGTGTGTTCAGTGACGTCAGCCAATGGTCATCCAGAAATAACCAGTGATACTGCTGTTCTGACAGTTGAACGTAAGTAAATATAATAAAGGCTGTATTAATCAGTAGTATATATCAAGGTATAAATCTGCAGCAACAGGAAATGTGATTGAGAAAATGCCATCTAATAGGTAACTTTCTATGAATCTCTCCACATGCGCAAGAAATCTCTGAGAGAATTACCATTTATATTAATCAACTTGCGTGTTTTTAGAAATGGGTCACAAATTGTTTGGAACAACATCTAATAGGGGGTCGCAGAACCCAAGGCATAGTGGATGGTTTGCATTAATTTTGGCAAAATTCCTTCAAAATTTGGTCGGTTCACGCTCTTGCTGGTTGTTGTGTGTGGCACACTTGTTTTTATGTTCGTCTTCATGTTTTTAACATATTATGTTTCTAAATTTCTGACAGACCTACAAGATTTTATTACTGAGCCTTTGAGTATTATGGAACATAAAGGCGATGACGTAACACTATTTTGTTCTGTAAGTAACAAAGCAGGGCAGTTAGTGTGGTCATTGAACGGTGAGGACATAAGTTCTGATTCTACAATCACGACATCTATATCCGGGTACACCATAAACAGTCCGACTCCTTCTGTTGATTACAATTTGAAGATTCAGTCAGTGAGAGCAGAGCATGCTGGTAATTACGTGTGTTCAGTGACGTCAGCCAATGGTCATCCAGAAATAACTAGTGATACCGCCATTCTGACAGTAGAACGTAAGTAAATATGATATCACATATCAAATTGTAACGCCAAACCCGCGACCAACTGAACTTCCCAACAAACCGACAGCCGAACTAATCATGCCACTGAACGTGCCTCTGAAGGTACAATCGTACTGCTAACTGAACCTCCCATCGAACGTAAGCACGAGTCGACTCCATTCATCAAATGCCCGGATAGGAACCCATATTTAAATATAGAACGTAATCCTGCAATTAACAAAAACATAGATAGCAATTGACCATTGACTTGGTGGCGCTATTTACAACTCATTACTCACACTCATTCAACGCATGTACTAACACAATGTTAACATAATGTTCGTGATAGCGTTAAACATATGCTTGGTCACAGAACTATGTCAACTATTTATAAAACATTTTGCATAAATTACGTATCTTACTGAAAATTTCTTATTAAAATGAAGCCGACAATTATTATTACGTTATCAGTATTTAAAGTTTATGTATTTTTGCGTTGTTTATTACTGATTGAACATTCTTTCATTCACAATATTAACATGAATTACTAAACACATTTTTGAATTACAATTATTTTTATGTGGTGAATATAACACATTTGTTTTTCATAATTTAGCACCTCTTCCTACATGTGCACCAAGTACAGTAAGTACACTTATAATTGGAGAAAACCTGATCTTAGTATGTGAAACCGAACGAGACGAACCGGCAGCAATATTACGTTGGATCCAAGATGGCGGCGAAGAGCAAGATGGTATCACCTTGGATACTGACACAGAAATTCGAGTTGGATTAGTGCTGACTATAACAGAAGAATTACAGGGGTCCGTATTCACCTGTGAATCAATCTATCCAACACATCACACCAATCTAACATGCCAGGTTGGACCACTCGCAGTAGACAGTAAGTAATATATGTGGTCTCCCATGTAAAAACTCGGAAGTGAACTAACCAACCGGTCAATACTAATTAAAAGCAAAGCAGATGGTAGAAGGCAAATAACAGTATAAACAAAGTGGAATTACTAGTCAAGCATCCAAAACACTGGATCAGTAAATAAACTAACTACTGACAGAGTGTATCATGTCTGGCTGGCTGACTTACCAACAAATAAAGTCTGACAAAGATATATCAATACACGATCAAATTAGAAAAAGTAGACCTAGCGACGTCGGCGGCGCCATTGTTCCATATATACAAAATTTACGTGTTGCTATAATAACTACAAACATAAATGACAATTGTTGACAGATGCAGTAAATACGTTCATTTCTCATCATTGTTCATTTTTCATTAGTTTTGCAGACAGAAATAAGACTGTTTTCAAAAAAAGACAACATATATGCTAAGGTAGGAGAGGATATCACTATGGACTGCACCGTTCAAAATAAATTAGGCACCATTCATTGGATTAAAGATGGTCAGGTGATCAGTAATGATACAATCATTAACAATGACGAAAATTACGTAACAAGGTATGCTTAGTTTCAGTAAATACATTTATTCAATCGACAATTAACATTAGTAAATTTTACTGAGATAACGACGAATTTAGACAGGTGTGGCGGTTTGAACGCCGTCATTGTTGCTGGCACACAAGTGTTTTGAGCAGTTATAGGTATTGTACATTTACACATTGTATTGTGTTGTATTATATGGCACAATACCAATAAGTGTGTTCTCATGCTAGTGTTTGGTTGAATATTACCATTAAAACATATTTTGAACCCAAACTGATACCCATAGCATTTTGGCGTGATAAATGTAATATTTAGTACATAGCCCCCCATAACACTAATTCTAACCCACCACTCCATTTCTACTCTCCTACTTATTTCCTAATTATTTGCCCTTCTTCGGGACACCAAGTTATCTCGCGGTGTCAGGGTTAGGATTCAGGTTAGAGACGGGGGACTTAAGGGACTCTTTCCCAAAGTACATTCAAAATATATAATCTTATTTCCAAAAATAGTTTGAGCAAGTTAGAAAAAGATAATTAAGTTCACTGTACCTTGGTACACAGTCCCTCTATAGAGGGATAGAGGGACTGTGCTTGGTACTACTTCCCAAGCCACAGTGGAAGGATATTGCGTTGTGTGGCTGCCAACACATGTTGTGATACCAGAGAACAGAAAGTGAAGGTGTAAGTTATATAATCCGTAGGCAACAAATCAAAATTATTCATTTCCGGCCTTAAACTCTACTTATCCTTCTAAATAATTGGAACTTTCAGGAAGATTTGTGAAGTTTAGGATTGCCTTAAAGCGCGATGGTCGTCGCGCAGCGCGTGTTCGAATTCCATGTAAATATACAATGTATTTTACACGCGCTTTACATTGTTTACAATAAAGCAGTATACATGTGCACAATTATGATTACGTCAAACATATTGTAGGTACTTCATTGGAGGTGACCAATCCATTGGTGAATTCAACTTGAATATCAACTCAGTCAGTAAACCTGATACTGGCTCATATTATTGCTTACTAACATCAAGTGTAGAGGAACTGCCAGTGGTCTCATCAAACGTCATGCAACTGAACATTGGGGGTAACTATGCTTATAGTTATTCATTTGGTGATGGTAAACAAAGTGATGAATATTATTTCTCTAATATAGTATTTTGTATAAAACGACACGGGGTTACTGCAGCAGATTTCAGGATGTGAACTGGTGATATCGTTGGACAAAGGGGACAAGAGCGCAGAGTGCACTAGACAAAAGGCTTCATCACTCATAGTGAAATTCCTGGAAAATCGCAATACCATAATTTTAAGTTCTGATTGATGTGTAGACACTAATATCGTGTCATTCATAAGATGGTTACTGCCGTTTTTATTAATGCTTATACCTGTTTCCCTTGAAACATACAGGTGAGATGTTAGTCCTGGACAACTGAAATCAACATGTTCTGCATTAAACTGAATCTGATATAGTAATACAACTTTCTACATACATAAAACATATCTTAGCCGCAAAGACTTGTTCAGTGCCCCTCAAACAGTGTTACATTTTCCTACATTTTTTTTTCTTTTAATTTGTTTTTTTTTATTCACATATATTCCCACAAAAGTACATTACTTCAAAATAATCTTACATGTCAAAAAGATATACATAAAGGTAATTAACAGCATAAAATGAAGCAATATTAGAAAAAGAAAAAGAGAAGGGGGGATAGGTGGGAAAAAAAATGGTTGGGGGAGGGGCTGTTGTTGTTAGTGTGTACATTTTCCTACATTACCACATCTACATTGAATGCTAAGACATGAGAGAATGAAACAGTATTTAGGGCAAAATAAACCACGTGACTCTCGAACTCGGCGAGAGATCGGCGACCATTTGCGCTCAGAGTCGATTAAAATAATCACATGCATGGTAGCCAAGCAACTGTAGATGTAAACAAGATCATCTTCTGCGAAAATTTAAATGTGACACTAGTTGCAAAAATCCGATACACGTAGCAATTTGGAAAAAATTAAATATAATCTACTTTTAGTGACATTTTAAACTATACATTTTTCTATCTTCTGATAGATGCCATTCCACCAGAAGATAACTATCCACAGTGTGCAATATCAAGTAAAAACATCATTGATGGAGATATCGTATTACTGACCTGTATGTCTAAAGGTGGTGACCCTCCAGCAACCTTACAATGGGACCAAGATGGGAACAACCAAAAGGGCATTCAAATAGACGAGTCGACACTATCACTGCATGTCGACATGAGCAACGAAATCAATGGTGCAACATTCACTTGTACGTCCAAACACTCAACATTTAACCAATCACAGACGTGTGTGATTGGACCACTGGAAGTTAGAAGTGAGTAGAGTTTAAATCATGTTTCAATGAAATACAATGTCATAATTCGTGAGGGATATTTACATTCCAAGAACACGCAGCGATAGAAAACAAACCATAATACTATACTGGATCAAATAATGGAGAGAAAGGTTCTTGTACCTCCAAGCATAGAGCAAACAGGTATTGGAAAAAAGTGATCGCATCCTGCTCTACATGAAACTACGTCATTAAATATATCATTGAACTTAAATGCAAACTTGTATTTATGTATTTACAAGACCATGTTGTTTGTTTGTTTTTATTCACAGGTAGGGCAATGAAACTTGAAGGTTAGTAAATTTGAAATAACATCATACCCGATTGAATACAAGGTAATAACCAGAATATTTAAATCGTAAAAACAAAACAGATGACAAAGAGGACAGACACTGTGTTGCAACACATGACCAAAGAAGCGAAGTCATGTCTTTTTAAAAGCGTAAGGCATCCCCACCCGTTCGATCTCCACCTGATATATCGTTGAATGTCTATGCCTCAACTAATCAATGTTTTATTACTTCAATTTATAGGTACACCAAAAGGCGATAGCTGGAGTGTTGGATTCGCGGCAGTCTTGGTATTTTTAATTATTACAATACTTATTTTAATAATTCTAACAGTTCTTCTCGTGAGAAAGAAACATAGAACAAAAACACTAAATGTAACTATCTGATCGATGAGTTGTGGCAGTATTTCTACATTCTGATCATAATCAGGTAATTGTTTCATAACACTGCGGCAGTTCAATTTGTACACGCATGGCCGTATTCCACTTTAAATATAATTGTATTTCTACGGATGCAACAAATTATTGTTATTCACGTTTTTATACAAATGATCGTTTTGGAAGTGGTAAATCTAGACTAGTTTACTGTAAATGTCACATAATGTCTTCATTAAATGATAACATTTATGATATGATATGATTACATACATGCAAAACTACTAATCTATTTCGAATATTTTAATATGCTTTCATCCAATGAGTTGATACGCTGTATTTTTTTAATTCCATAGTTAAATAATTTTGACATTAACAGTTATTGAGATAGTTACAATACAAAAGTTCTGCATTATGTTTTTACATTTATTGCAATTATTTTCAATATTGGTGTCTAGTAAAATGCTGAAGAATTGTGATGTTAGGCAATATTACTTTTCCTATATATTTTAACGTAACTTAACAAATAAATAAAATAAAGATATCCCAAAACTGTCACCATTAGTCCATATTAAGTTATGTGTTAGGAGACTAAAGAAGCATGTATCTTACACACTGTTAGAAGGTGGATAGCATTGAAAGATGTATGTCTTACAATATTTTGATTCAATATGACTAATTATTAAGTAGATATTGTAGAGATGAGATGCCCCAAGGAACATTATTATTTAGCTAATTGAGTCAAACTCGTTAAAAATTGTATAAATAAATATCTCCTTTTTAACTACACATTTTAAACCAACGAATACAAGATAAAATGGAATGACATGTTTTTTTCAGAAATCTTGTGTATGGGATATTGCATGAGTTGAAAACAATAATTCAGATATTGACTGGTATGAGTGCACAATCTGGAGTGGTGGTCAAATATTTGAAAAAATGACTGACAGTTTGCAAGTGTCACCACCTGGATGTAGGGATGATCATATGCTTGTTTGTCTTTCAATTCATTGGCGGCAATAGGTCCTGTGGCAGAATTTAAATTCCTTACGTTTTATTAAAAACGTTATCACTGCTGGCGGGGGAATTAACCTATCCCCAGCTGTTAGCTGTACAGATTGAGTTTTCTTTTATTAATGTTATTTGTGTGCGTTAACACTCACAATTCTGTATAGTTTTGTGGAGACATCACGTTTGGTTCACACGATTTAGTAGTGTTATAAGATCCATGTTTAAGGTAGACATTAAAACATAAATTGCAGTAATTTTATAAAAACAGGTTGATAATTGTGTTCAGTAGTGACAATTTCTCAATGCTCTAACCGTTGAGACACATTTCCGGTAACCACGTGATTATATCAACGGCTGCAACCATGTTACTCTGCCACGCCTTAGATTTTTTGGAAAGTTGGTAAGATGTTGTAAGAGAAGGGAACAGCGAGGCGTTACCTCAGCTGACCGTTTGGATGAACTGATGTGTATTCCTTTGATTAGAACCTTGTATCTCTACGTGAATTATTTGCCAAACTCCTTTCATTGACCAATGTAAGTTTAGTAGATTACCAATGCCGGAGTAGTTGACCGATGCCGGAGTAGTTGACCGATGCCGGTGTAGTTGCCGATGCCGGTGTAGTTGACCAATGCCGGAGTAGTTGACCGATGCCGGTGTAGATTACCAATGCCGGAGTAGTTGACCGATGCCGGTGTAGTTGACCGATGCCGGTGTAGTTGCCGATGCCGGTGTAGTTGCCGATGCCGGTGTAGTTGACCGATGCCGGAGTAGTTGACCGATGCCGGTGTAGTTGACCGATGCCGGTGTAGTTGACTAAAGTCAATGTAGTTGACCAATATCAGTTTAGTTGATAGCCAATGTCGTCATATTAAGAATAAAGGATTATGAACTAAAGTTCGTCATCACAAACTTGTTTTGACAGAGCCATAGTTATAAACTACCTAATATACTACAACTACACGTTTAGAGTCGTTTGCTGCTTCAAACTTCTGTTAATGTTCGCATTATACTATTTCGACGTAAAGTATCGACATCACGCAAATATTTTGTTTTGTTTAATATGTATTTAATGGGTTCTATCAAATGTAATGGTGTATACATTAAACTTATATTTTTATTTGCATAATGGTTTGGCCCAGACTCATGTGAAATCATATCACATGTCGATCATTGGATGATGATAATTAGCTAATCCCATGATTCGAGAGATACCTTGCGGTAAAGTACCTAGAAATCCAACGTCGCCTGTTAGAGAGTCGACGTTCGTATTTCAATATCACATATATCTCATTATGTGAAACATAGACTGGGAGTTAGACTCCTACAAAAACAACAAAACAATCGCACACTTTACAGACAAAAACATGATGTACTCCTAACGTATATGTAGATTTTTTGTTGAAATGTGATCCCTATATTGTCAAATTCATGGATGAACTTGGATAAAAATGCCTACAGAAATTCACAAATCTTATGTTCACTCGGAGAAAGATGTCTAGCGCTACGCGAAATTTCTCAAAATTACTTTAAATAAATGCGTTAGTTGGTATCAATGGCATATGTTATGAATGTCAAATATCACTATATTGTTTTACAGTTTTTCGAAAGATTTGAAAAATCGACTAAATTACATTACAGATACATGCTCCAGCGGAATTTAGAATTTTGCTGTGATCCATGCAGAATTCAGAACCTGGATTGAGTTATATAAATATCCCACATTAATCGCCTTTCCTTCTCCGAAAAATATCTAGGTTTCATTGAACGTTCAATACTAGTGGAAATAAATACGGAAAAGTTTCAATCGGATAGTTTTTTCCCCGATACAACTAGAAGTGAAAGATAGAATATTCGGTACAATTATGGGCGTAGAAGAGTATTTTCAACACGAATTTTTTGAGTGCTACTAAAACGAAGGAATGCGAAGGAACGTGTTTTTGAATGGAACGCGTGACTATATAATGTAGATTATTCCATTGAAAGAAATTGTTTAATGTGACGAGCTTGACCGAATATATAATTATCTGGGAAGGATAAAAAATTCCTATGCTTATATTTACTATATATATGGAGAATTTTTCTGATACAGAGAAAACAATGTTAGTCAAAAGCAAGTTTCCAGTCAGTTATGTTACCACGCTTCGTTTACCTGGTAATATGTACCCTATGGAACAGTGACATTTTTCATTATCACAAAATTGATTGTCTATCCAGAAAATATGAGCCAAAATAAAATTTGGGGACGTCTGAGTTAGTATTATCTGATACGTTTTATATTTTTACGTAACATGTAGTTATTTTTCTTTTACAAAACTAGACATCAAATAAATGAATATATGTACATTTCGCTGTTCCCATGCGGAGAATAAATCGGTCATTTTGTCGGCACCTTGCTATATCCAAGCAAAACAATTTGATCACAATTATTATTATTTAAAGGGGAACCCCCTTTTTGGATATCGTCACTTTAGTGCATGAGCATTTTAAGTCGTAGTTTCGTTTTAGGTTGGCATTGAATCGTCCAATGCCCATCAGATGCATGAGAACTGGCTGGTAACATTGTAAATTGCGGTTGTTTTTGATTAGTTGTCATTTAGGCTCGTCGTCGACTTAACATGTGCGATTAATGGAATACCCTCGAACAATGAAATGTCCTAAAATGAAAAAGGTTTTTGAACGATAAACGTCGCCACCACAGGCATAAGTTCGCTAAATTGTATTTACGCCAATTCAAGTGAAATTACGTCAATAGCCAGGAGGTTAGATTCCATAAAATAGTAGAAATTCACTTTGCCGTCATTATCACAGACCCATAACATATATGATTTCAACATAAAAAGTAGTATTCGTAGTTTGTCATATGTTAACAACGTGTTCTCACCTGAAAACGTTCACTTTGATCCATTCCACGTCCGTGAAACGTCCTTCCAGAATGAAATTATGTCTCTGAGTCGGTAGTAAAATGTTACAGACAGAGTGTGGTACATGGTGGAACTAAATAACTTAATTCGATCATCGCTCAAATCTGCATCAGCATTGATAGATTTGAACTAACAACAATCCGCACACGAGAGGCGGTAATCATGGTCTGACTGCTAATACAGCATAAATGAATCAAACCCAACTCGGGGAAATCCCTCTCAGCTCGGCTATACTCGAATGATCATCTAACAGATCTGCAATTGAACGTTGTGATTGGCCGGGAAGTATTGGATATATTTCAAGTAATGATATCAACATTATTCACAGCAGATTAACTCACCATACTTTGATAAATGTCTATAAATATACACCTGATTTAAATATGTATTAATTTGTTTTTCATGAATTCCACCCACGATTATTGTTTGAATATGCGATTTGGCAACTATGTTTTTTGGTATCAAACTTGTAAATGACTGAACACGAGATAAAAATCGTTTAACAAATGAGCCGAAAAAATAGATTATTTGATTCTAACGAGGCTGGTGTCCATCTCAATCACAGGTACAAAAACGACAATTTGGCATTCAAAAGATGATATCAGCGCCTAAATAAGGGAAAGTACAACATGAATACCCTGTATATAAATAGAAAATACAGCTGTGACGACAACTCACAAGACACAACGAACAATAAAACGTGTCATCAACAAACCGCGTTATCTGAAAAGAATAACTCGACTCTGACCTTAACACAATGGGGTGACCTGAACGTGAATGACACACACTCTGACGAACGGTGCTGGTAAACAGATTAATTACGACATTACAACTTACGGTACAAGAATCGGATCGATATATTGAGAATACATAAAGTGCATCGTATTAAAGTAAGTAGAACGTATTTCCTAAATACCAGCGACTGTTAATCTCTCTCACAAACCGCGTGTTTGTTTGTCCCGGTATATTACATGATACATGTCGATTAAGGTCAGTGATTTAATGATACTAATCATGCACTGTGTGACTGTTATTTTAATTATCAACCAGAGTCTATCATCGTCGAAATTCACTCCCAGATGAGCTAGTCACCTAGGCAACAGTATTGACTGCAACATTTAAAATAATTCGATAACTGTACGTTAGTAACTAGCTATAACCTTTGAATGAACTATGCATAATTAACATCATGGTTGTGTATCTGGTGAATAGATAGGACGTATTATACACGTCATCGACCTTATTTAATAATCAAAACACAATCATTCTTAATTGATGGTTACGAACAGACACGCCTTTGCAATAACGGGGCCCATTCGACCATTGTTTCATGAAAAAACATCGGCTGCACACTATCATACTGTATTCGACAACGGCCCGCGGGAATCATGTGATCGTCTGTCAATCATAATACGTGTTAAACACTATGTAATGATACATTGGCATGTCGACACATAACGTATCCGGTTTCTGTGACGAATCGTATATTGTTTCATTTATAATATGACCATTCGAATACATCCAACGACTCACTGTATCGAAGGTCACATATCGACGCCGTGTATCGCGACATGATGTCCGTACATGTAGATCAATTACAATAGCTGATTCAGTATGAAGTATTATTTCGACGGGTCACAATGTTATCCATGATAATTAATCTATATTTGTGATGTATTTCCCTGTCAAGATCACAGAACAATGATGTTTCCAATAAGTGGGAGTGTTACGTGTGTTGTATACTCTGTATTAGTTTGTAACTTAGGTAAGTTAACACTTTCTATCATTATTTGTTATTTTACCGCCTCCAAGTCGTAGCGCGGTCAAAGGTAAAGACGAACATAGTTGATTCCACGCCTACTTGTTGCTTATTATAAACCTAATCTATGTTACTAAAGAATGATCTTCAGGGCCGACTATTCACGTTTTTTTTTTCAAAGATTCGACAAAGCTTGAAAGAATATTTCGAGACAGCTGACGAGCGGGTCAGTCTAACATGTGCGTGGTGCTGTATTCATTTGCTATTTTTGGTGTGTTCAGATGGCACTGACATGCATTAATCGAATAAATGTAGCCTATAAATAACTGGCATACTTGAAAGTCATTTAAAACCAAATTAAAACACTGTATTCAATGCCATTCATTTTTATTCCCAATAAAGTACTAAGGGTGGGGCGGTGAAATGGAAACCCGTGATTCGAAAGGTCAATGTTATTGATGGAAAACGCACGAACTCAAAATTATTTCATTTTAACAAGGGCGAAAAACTTAATTATCAGCAAGTTTAAAGTGTGACAAGTCTTCACATGTTATTTGTTTAAAACTCATAAGAATAAATATATTATTTGACTTCCTAGTTAAATTATTTAATTATTTTTATATAGATCTAATGTATATGCAATGTATGTACTATAACTCGTATTCATGAATTCCGGGGTTACATCTATATATATATATATATATATATTCAGGCTACAACCCAGTGTCAAGTAATATTATAAAAGTATATTGAAGAAAATATAATGCCGAAAAGTAATTAGTCAGGATTCAGAATAAAATCAACATGCCAGATATTTGTATTAAAAACATTTATCCATGATATTTAAAAACAAACAAACAAAATTATTATGCATATTTCCTAGATTTTGCTAAGGCTTTAGAGAATATATGAAGAGTAGGTTCATTATATAAATTATTGCAAATAACATGATTAAAAATGTTAAATAATTTGAAACATATAGTCAACCACTAACATTAGCATACATAATTATATAAACAATACCATTCATCAGAAAACAGAAGTAAAACAAGGATGTATCATGTGTTAATTATTGCAATTGGTGATGTCAATTGCAATGTGGGCACTACACATTCAGGACAATATTAAAAGGTAAAAAACAACAATAGAAACATTTAATTATAAATTTTGTAGCAGCAAATGGCACCAAGATATTAACAGATTTAACAAATTAGGTTACTTGAACAAAAACGATTAATAATATACAATACAAACGGTTAATTGTAATACAATTTCACAAGATGTTTATGTGAGTTACACTGTGAAGAAAAGATGCATTTACAACCATAATTTGGAAAAATTTTTTATAGTAGACACACAAAACTAAAGATTTCAGTAAAATGAGATTATTATTTATTTGAAGATAAGGAACATTTATATGTATTGGTTTGTCAGAAATATAAAACAATTATCATATTCAATTTTAAGCAAAAATTTAGATATTAATAATTTAGCTGACTATATTTTTACAATTTAGCTTTATATACATTCTTTTATTGACATGCGTTTTAATTTTTGTTATAACACAATGTAAACTTATTCACAAGGACACCGTACGTTTTTATGATTATTGGTTTTGTTCGCCATTTTTCAGTTCTTGGGTGTATTCCAGCAAACTTTCCCATACCCATAGTTTAACTAGGTTAATGTACCCATAAGGGTTTGATAGCTAACAGGAAATCAATGCTTTTCTCTTATGCTTTATTCCAAACTGATACAGTTGTATTTAAATGGGGATTGTAAACATTATATTCATATGGAGATTGTAAATGTTATGTTTTAATTCATATAATTTATATTGCACACCATTAATATCTTGAAATACTGCAGTTTGTATATTTTAAGTTAAACACTACATGCTATGAAGGTTGAGGCGGACTGAGAGTTCTGTTTCAAGTATGGGTTGAGTTTGAACCAACTAACCATGAGCTATTGTGAACTCAGCTAAACGACAAATGAAATTTAAAGTATTACATTTTATTTAAAATAGACAAAGGGGTATTGATTTATCAATCAAATTAGCAAATGACAATTTTACAGTTTCCAAGTTTGTTTTAACCTCGGTTTGAATCGCTTTCTGCAGTGCTCGCCGCTCAACATTTCACGGTTACGCCCACTGACCAATCGGCTGTGGTCGGAGACACCGTGACATTCCATTGCACAGTTGCTGAGAAAAAAGGCTTTCTCACGTGGTTGCAAGATGGGAGTCCACTTAATTTTGACACAACAATGAGCACAGGAAATGCTGACTATTCAATTGTATATAAATCTACCGCCGACGGCGAAGCATATGATTTACGAATTACGAATGTTGGGCATGACGATGCCAAGAACTACCAATGTACGATAACACAGGGAGGAGGCGATAACGGTGCCATATCTGAACAAGTTTCATTGACAGTGACGGGTATGTGTTGACTTGTATTTTACATCTCTTGTAACGTCATCAATCATGGTACTCCAGGCATATCTGCCTTCCACGAATCTCAAATATTTCTGCTAGTGTGTTTGTCCATCTCTTCAAATTCTTTGTCTCCTGCTTGTTTCTCCGCTCATTGTTTCTTATCATTAGGCGTTTTTCATTTCAAAGAATTGCATTTGTATCTTTTAATATCTGATGTCAGTAACAATAGTATTATTTGCACATTTCAAGTGGGCTATAATAAATAGTAAAAAACAGTTACATACATATTTCAAATCAAACAGAAGATAATTAACGCATCTAATTTTAAGAGAGCTAATGACTCATTACTACTACTGTTATTATTCAACAGATAGCGTTCCCCAAAGCTTCTCCAGAACTCCAAGTGACGCTACTATACTCGTTGGGAACTCAGCTGTACTGGAGTGTACAGTCAGCGATAAAGAAGGCACTGTCATTTGGTCAAAGGACAGTGAGGACATTACCAGCGACGCCACAGTCACCAATGGTGATAACAGGTTTTCAATTACTGGGAACCAAAACAATGGAGAATATAATCTACAAATTGTAAACGCAGACACTCAAGACGCTGGGACATATGCTTGTCGTGTAACAGCTTCCGGCAACAGTGTTCAAATTGGACCTAGTCAAGCGTTATTGACAGTGAAAGGTAAGAAGTTATAATGTAGTTAATGGGATGTATTCAGATTGGAAAGTTAACTCCTCGTAGGTGGTGCTAAGATATATGATGCCCGAATTAAATTGAAGGTAATAATTTATCAATTAGTCGTCGATCAAATACAATAGTTAATACATTGTAATTAATAGCATTCAAGATTGCACTTTTGTGATAGTAGATGGCAGTAGACTAGAATCATTCTCATGTTTTCACACTTTGCACGAACCAAGGCATAATCTATGATTCTAAGGATTATTGTTGTAATAGAGGTTTTCAGAAAGTAAATTAAAACACATTGTTTTCATAGAAGAATTGTTTTAAAACTTATCAAACTATATATTTTATGAAAACTCCTAATTCACATTAAAATCGATGTTACGTCAAAAACTTTCATATGTTGAAGATTCGAATGAGTACATGTACTATGAGAAAATTAAAAGTTATACCACAACCAAGCAATAACTTGTTATTAAATGTTTTTATTGGAATATGTTGTTTGTTTAACAAATTTAACATCTACAATATCTGAAAAAGTGAAAGAATTTGATGAGTGCTTGCTGAGCAGATCTCATTTGATTCATAATTTTCATGTAGAACTTAGAACAAGAATATTTTGCATATCGATGGATGAATAGTGGCTTGATGAATTAATTATTTAAACGGTCATAACATTTTCTGTCATCAACGTTATGAAGTCCAGTGAAATGTAGATGGCTTGCAACAATCTAAAAATGTTCTAAACTAATTCTAATTGTAATACTTGACTACGTGAATTATTAAATACATGACATTAAGGTATTTATAACAATACCAGCTGTCAGTTTTGATCAGTTTCTAAACATGTTTTATTGATAGAGCCCTTAAAATTTTCTAGGAATTTGATATTTTTCTGCGGATTCTATAATCTATAAAATGTTAATTTTCATTAACATCTATGAAACAACTAGATTCTTAATGGCGCTTTGGTCAGCAACAGATGAATGCCACTCAGATTTATATGATTTACTGGTATGTACTAATAATCCAAAGTTCATTTACGTAGCTATTTATTTGAATATTAAAAAAAATACTCAACTTTGCTCTTCATTTAAATTGGCATAATAAGAGATTAATTAAAGGGTAGTTAAATTAATAATATATCTTATAGAGTTGCTGGTAGTCATTACACTGTGGGTGCGTATAACACAACATGCCACATGCGATTGACTGTGAAGCATCACATTTTTTTAAAGACAAGTTCGGAAAATGAGAAAACAGACTTTTAGTAAAAAATATAGTTGTATGATATAATGTATGATTTTCCGACAGAACTACAGTCATTCGGTGTTGAACCTGTTAGCAAAGGTATCTTGGAAGACAGTGACGTCACACTATTTTGCTCTGTCAGTGACAAAGCAGGACAGTTAGTATGGTCATTAAATGGAGAAGACATAAGTTCTGATTCTACAATTACAACATCTACATCCGGGTACACCATAAACAGTCCGACTCCTTCTGTTGATTACAATTTGAAGATTGAGTCAGTGAGACCAGAGCATGCTGGTAATTACGTGTGTTCAGTGACGTCAGCCAATGGGCATCCAGAAATAACCAGTGATACCGCTCTTCTAACAGTTGAAAGTAAGTAAATATAATAAAGGCTGTTTTCATCAGTCATATATATCTTGGTAAGACTTTGCACCAACAGGAAATGACATTGAGAAAATGCTATTAAAAGGTTAACTTTCTAGGATTCTTCTCTCATGTGTGAAAACAGTATGCGAAGAACATCGCATATGTCGATTTATAATTGCCAGGTACTTTCAATTTATCTTTCACTAATAGCAGATGACAGTACCATGCTGGATGGTTTGCATTTGTTATGACGACATCACTTTGTAATTTGTTTAATTGATACTACTACTTGTTATTACGTGTGACAGTTTTTAAAATAATGTATATTGAAATTTCTGATAGAGCTACAAGATTTTCTTACTGAGCCTTCAAGTATTGAGGAACACGAAGGCAGTGACGTCACGCTATTCTGTTCTGTCAGTAACAAAGCAGGGCAGTTAGTATGGTCATTGAACGGTGAAGACATAAGTTCTGATTCTACAATTGCAACATCTACATCCGGGTACACCATAAATAGTCCAATTCCATCAGTTGATTACAATTTGAAGATTGAGTCAGTGAGACCAGAGCATGCTGGTAATTACGTGTGTTCAGTGACATCCGCCAATGGTCATCCAGAAATAACCAGCAGTACAGCTGTTCTGACAGTTTTGGAACGCCCAACCTCACGACCAACTGACGTTCCAACCGAACGTCTAACTGGACATGCTTCCGTAGGTCCAACCGAAACTCCAACTGCACTTTCAACCGAGCAACCAACTGAAGAGCAAACTGAACCTCCCATCGAACGTAAGCACGAATCGACCCCGTCCATCATATGGAATGTATAGAAACGATAAGTGAACACAGAACGTAATGCTGCATTTACAACAAATGAGATAACAATTGACATGGTTGCACTATTTACAATTCATCACTAACCCTCATTCAAAGCATGTACTAACACACTGTGTTAACAAAATGTTCATGAGAGTATTTTACACATGAATACACGTTTTGTCATAAATTACATTACAAAATCCGCATCTGTTTTATGATAATTTAGTATTGAAATAAAACAATTTGTAACATTCCAGATGAGAGGCACTTGTTTTTTGAACAATGGAGACGACAACATCAATCAACCGTCTTTGTGCTGGGCAAGAATGACGTTAAATGGTTGAATCAAACTAAATCACCAGGTTTTCTTTTGTTTGCTTTCCTCTAGATTGTTCAGAAATATACTTGAATTGATCACCCTAACTAACTATGTTAGCCTATTCATCTACAAATACCAATGCAACCAGTGATATATAAAGTTTGTCATGTTCATTAATAGTTTTTAATTGTGGAATGCACTGTAATATGGATTGCTTAATATGCATGGTGTATAGAAATATGTATCGAAACAATCATTTGAATGTATGACCATGTTTTAATATAATGTGTACTATCTGATTTAGCTATATCATTACGACAGCAAAATAGGAATTAGTGGCTATCTGAACAAATGTTTCATTGTTCAATATTGCACACTGATAGCATTTGTCTTGCTTCTTGTGTTGTTAGATTAAAATATTACAATAAAAGATTACGAGGCAATGACAGACATATTTGCCTGAACATTTGACCCTATTTATCAAGCGAATAGTACAAAACAAACGCATCAGGTTAATAAGGCATAAGGGCGTTGTCTTTCCTTCACATGCTTTTTCGATTTTTAGTACATTCAGCGCAATTTACTGTACCGTCGAATAAACATAATTTCATTTACAATATCAACATGGAAACCCAAACACAATATCCAATATCTGTTGTTTTTATACAGTTATTATAACACCAGCTTTTATATTCTAGTTCCTGTTAGGGTTCCAACATGTGCACCAAGTACAGTAAATACACTTATACTTGGAGAAAATCTAATCTTAGTATGTGAAACTGAACGAGACGAACCGGCAGCAATATTACGTTGGATCCAAGATGGCGGTGAAGAGCAAGATGGTATCACCTTGGATACCGACACAGAAATTCGAGTTGGATTAGTGCTGACTATAACAGAAGAATTACAGGGGTCCGTATTCACCTGTGTATCAACCCATCCAACACATCAAAACCAGGAAACGTGCCAGGTTGGACCACTTGCAGTAGACAGTAAGTAATAGTTGTATCTAATCGTCAATACTAATTAAAAGTAATATTACAAATGAGGTAAATAACCGTATACATAATCAATACTTACTAAATGCATTATCAGTAAAACAGAATTACTAGTCAAACACCCAAAACAATAAATATATCAGTAAGCAAACAAATTCTGTCTGTCTCAATGATTACCAACAAACAATGCCTCACAAACATATTTCAATACATGATCAAACAAGTGGGACAAGTCGACATACAGCCAAGAAGCAATGACTGTTCACACATCGTACCACTGTTTTTTCATTGTATTTGTTACAATTTGCTGTGTTCTTAAAAAACTACAAACAATTAATTATAACATATATGGGCTACCAAAACCACTTTCCAAATTGTTTGCATATGTGTTAAATAGATTCATTTGTCATTAGTCTTGCAGACAGAAATAAAACTGTTCTCAAAAGAAGCCAACAGAAATGCTAAGGTAGGAGAGGATATCACCATGGACTGTACCGTTCAAAATAAATTAGGCACCATTCATTGGATTAGAGATGGTCAGGTGATCAGTAGTGACACCACCATGAACAATGACGACACAAGGTACGTTTCAGTAAATCAATTTGATATATTTATTTAATCGGCAGTACTTCACGCTAAAGTGTTTACAGCATATTGTATATTCCTTCCCGATTGTATATTCAAAATACCTCGAGAAATTGCCAATAAACAATACAGCCTTGAATAATGACAATATGGGAATGTTTTTATAATTACTCAACATATATATAGTATATATAACTTATAATATACGTCTCAATAAAATTTAGGTAACACCAACATATTCTGTTAAAGCGAGATTGTTTCAGAAAAAAACATAATGTATCACAGAATTTATGATGACTTCATACTGAAAAAATATATAAAGGATGCATGTAGTGAATATAAATTAAATGACTACCTATGCAGATAAACATCTCATTTAATGGAATTTTCAGTAATGGGTATGATCACCTCCTACAGTAACACAACTCACTTTTTTGGATGTCACTTTAAGGAAATAAGTTGGCCTATCAATAGTGTCCAATTTGTGAAGTTGAATATTGGGTATTCACCTATATTGTATAATAATGCCAGACACATTTTCTCCATTATGATTACATCGAGCATATTGTAGGTACTTCATTGGAGGTGACCAATCCATTGGTGAATTCAACTTGAATATCAACTCAGTCAGTAAACCTGATGCTGGCTCATATTATTGCTTACTAACATCAAGTGTAGAGGAACTGCCAGTGGTCTCATCAAACGTCATGCAACTGAACATTGGGGGTAAATATGCTTATAGTTATTCATTTGGTGATGGTAAACAAAGTGATGAATATTGACAAAGATGAATTCTCCAATTTCGTATGTTTATATAAATACAGTATAAAGTTTACTCAAAACCATATACAAGTTATGACACCCCTGGAGCAGATTGCAGGATGTGCATTGGGCAAAACGCTGTGTCATAGTATCATTCCCAGTGAGTGCCATGGAAAATAGCAATATTTTAAGTTCTGATTGATGTGTAGACACTAATTTCATGTTATTCATAAGATGGTTACTGCTGTATTTCTGTATTTGGATGCTCGTATCAGTGTTCCGTGAAAGATAGATGTTGGTTTTTAATCCTGGATAACTCAAATTACTTCAGGATTTTATAGCATTTACAGAAGATGGTATATATTTTTTGCATCTACAGTTGCTTTGCATGTGATTATGCTGATCGAGCTTGGACGGAACTGATTGCCGAGATCTCGTTGAGAGCGCGAGATCCACAAGGCTTACTTTTGCCTCTCAAAGTGTTTCGTACTCTACCATTATCGCATCAACGATAGAGTTGATAATGGGGGATGAATGTAACACTATTTGAAGGGCAATGAACAAGTCTTTGTGGTTGTCTCGCTATCAACGAGATCTCGACGGCCATTTGAGTCTAAGTTCTATTTATGTGTAAGTAGAGTAGTTTAGTGCAGAATATTAATTTAGCACAAAATGTTGAAAAAAAAACATTTACTTTTAGTGACAAAACTTGGCAAATTTATATTCCCCGGTTTACTATTTCCTGATAGATGCCATTCCACCAAAAGATAATTATCCACAATGTGCAAAATCCAGTAAAGACCTCATTGATGGAGATACTGTGTTATTGACATGTATATCTAAAGGCGGTGATCCTCCAGCAATATTACAATGGGACCAAGATGGAAACAACCAAGAAGGCATTCATATAGATGAATCAGCACTATCACTGCAGGTCAACATAAGCAACGAAATCAACGGTGCAACATTCACTTGTACGTCCAAACATTCAACATTTAACCAATCACAGACGTGTGTGATTGGTCCAATACAAGTTGCAGGTGAGTAAATTTGAAATAAACTCATGCTCAATTGAATATAATGTATTAACAGGAAAGGAACAGATGACAAAGAGGACAAACATTGTGTTCCAACACATGACTAAATCAGTGAAAGGACAGGAAGCGAAGTCAGGTCTTTTGAAAAGAGAAGGACCAACCTACTCATTTGATCCTACAATCTCCACCTGATATATCGTTGAATTTCTTACTGCAATTATATATTTTTTTAATACTTATTATGCCTCAACTAATCAATCTTTTATTACTTTCATTTATAGATGCATCAAATGGGGATAGTTGGAACGTTGGATTCTGGATAGTTTTGGTATTTTTAATCATTGCAATAATTATCATATCATTTCTCATAGTTTTTCTTGTGAGGAGGAAAGGTAGAAAAGAAAGAACAAGTGTAACTATTTGAAGGCATTATTTATTACAGTGCACAACTGTGATATATAAGTATTTGAGATTTGTATATGCATGGTCATATTCTACTTTAAGAGTAGTCCTGTACAAAAATAAAATTGCATACTGTAAAAGTGTTAATTATTCACTAGATTTTAATTTTGCTTATTTCGCTGACTGGAAAATGTGCTAAATTAAAACCCAGTGAATATGTAAAATTGAGCATAGAACACATTATCTAAATGATAAAACTGAATTTAGAACCCACCGAGTATGCCTGAAATGCTAAATCTGTCAAATTTAAACCCAGTGAAAATTAGTCATTTTACAGTAATATTTGATAACAAAACAATTGTTATTTGAATGTGTATTGCTGTCAACTAAGAGACATTGTATTTCTACGGATGCTACAACTCATTATTATTCGTGTTTTTATACAAATGATCAATTTCCAAGTGGTAAATCTAGACTAGTTTATTGTAAAACCCACATAATGTCTTCATAAAAATTTCTTAGATTTTTAGTACATGATTAAAAATTTTCTTTTACGAATATTTTGATATGCTTTCATGTCTTGCACTAATAAGCTGAAGAGTTCCATGGTTCAATCAATTTGACATTAGTTTAAGTATGAGTGCATGTTAATTGCCAATATTTGTGTCTAGACAGATACTGAAATATTGGACTGTTAGTTAGCAATATGTAGATTTTTGCTATATATTTTAAAATAAAAATTATAAGAATAAAGAATAATATCCCAGTAGTCCATATTAAGGTATGTGTTAAATCTATTTAGTAAATAAAAATTGTATACTAGTACTACACATTGTTTGAAGGTGGATAGCATTCAAAGATTCTTCCACTATCTTGCATCAATATGGCTACCAATATATTGAATACATATTACAGTTAAAGCAGAGATGCCCCAAAGAAGTTTATCATTTTGCTAATTGGAGCATCCTTGTTAAATACAGTTTATATAAAAATATATCCTTTTTTTAAAACACATCTAAAAGTAATTGGTCAGCACAAACCCATGGTGCAGTTTACTACAATCTGATTAAAATCTGATGTATTGTATCATGGTGTGTATTTTATCTTATATATTTATTTTACTTGTGATTCGGTATATTTTTAACTATCGCCACATTCGCAGTTACCAAAACTTTAAAAACCTATCAACAAATAAATAATAGATCCAGATAAAATAAAATTAAAATAAATAAAAATAAAATTAAAAAAAAAAATTAAAAAACAAAACAAAAACTAGGATCTTATTTTAATCAGATTGTGGTTCAAGAATGTTATTTTTCTGGTTTGCCTCTATGTGAAAAGAAAAATTAAAGCTACAATCAGCATCAGCACGCCCAATCTATCAGAAATCTATTCCATACTTAATTAAGTCACCTGGTTTCTATTAGGGTAGTTTGAATGAACAGTGTAAGTGGTTCCATGTATTTACCTAGTTTGATTATCAAGATATGGTTTTCAGAATATATATGTACTTATGCATATTAATGAGGTTACATGATCGTATACATCGTCTCTTATCTTTTAACAATCTATGGCCATATGTTATTTACAAAATATTCAGTTGATCGGCTGAAGCACCAATAAGAAACAAATGCTCAAACCTTTGGTCATTCTTGTCAATAATCCAAAATGGCAGCCAAACCATGTGATTCATCGATTTTTTTTATCTTTTCGTGTAAGAAGCTAAGGTAGTACATGTTATATGCAAAAAATCTAGTTGATTGGTTGGAGCATTCAAGAGAAACAAATGCTCAAACTTTTAGTTATCTTTGTCAAAAAATCAAGATGGTGGTTTCTAAAGATTTTCTAGCGTTTTTTGCCATTTTTTGGAGAAAAAGCAGCGGAAAAAGTCATGGGACCACTGATATCTATTACACACGAGTTTTACCATATGCCATAAAAAGTCTGATTGCCTAGATCCTCAGAAAATGGTCAAATAGCCACTTCCGGTATAATTTCAATCCAATATGGCTGCCAAACCAATCAATCAACCAATCAAAATTCTGAAAGTCAGGTGTTCTAGTTCACATCAAGGACTATCAGTATGGATAATTTCAGACCATTCCATTCAGTGGTTATCTCAAACGACATGAGGATTTTAGGGAAGAAAGAAGAAAGAAAGAAAGAGGAAAAGACGATAATAATAGGGGCCTAGCGCTTCAGGCTAGGGACCTTAAATATTTAAAACCACATATTTTAGAAGATTCATACAAACCCAAGATTGAATATAATTGAAGATAAGAATATTTATGGCTGGATGATAAGTTTTTCTCTTGGCACGGAAACAGATTTCTCTGAAAAGTAAAAAACAAACAAAACAGTCATAAAATACGTCAATATTGTATCATGTATAAGACATTCATAGAACATGTCATCATATAAAGTTATTACGAGAATACTGCAAAGTATGCATGAAGACAGTACAGCAAGAGTATTGACCAATGCGAAGCGGAAGTCTATGTGACAGTGAACTGTATGAGTGCATACTTTGCAGTATCCTCATAATAATCTTTTCCTCTCAGGAATACATCATGGGAATGCCGAAATCCAAAACATTTAGAACAAATTTAACGAAATTCTTTGTGTGGGATTCGGTCAAACTCTGGTGGCAGTCATGTTTTTGGTTTTTTTTTATTAGAGAACGCTTATGTGCTTAGTCGTTCCATATTTGGAATTCATATTTCCTAATATGGTAGGATGAAAATACCCAGTAAAATACTGCAAAATTACGGCACGCTGTAACTTATGGCATTACGGTGACAGATGTATAATAATGTACATTATCCATTTTAATTGTGCAATATGGATGATAACATGTAAATGTAATATTTAATACTGTATAT
The DNA here is from genome assembly GCF_978046115.1 of Saccoglossus kowalevskii. Taxonomy (NCBI): domain Eukaryota; kingdom Metazoa; phylum Hemichordata; class Enteropneusta; family Harrimaniidae; genus Saccoglossus; species Saccoglossus kowalevskii. The sequence goes on along the minus strand of NC_140645.1, from coordinate 41,131,060 downwards.
TGATAGTTATTGAAATACGGGGTATCATGAACTGAAAATGTTGTTACAATCATCTTCCTCTAATAATAAAAACAAACATGGCTGCCAACAGGGTTTGACTAAACTTCACACAAACAAGTTCACTTATTCTGTTCTAAACTTTTGGGATTTTGGCATCCCAGTATGTACCATTGGAAAGAGAAGATGTATAATAATAAGGTTATTACGAGAATACCTCAAAATATGCACTCGCAAGTCAATACTCCCGCTGTACTATCTTTGTGCATACTTTGAGGTATGCTTGTAATAACCTCATATTATTCATGAAGGAAAGCATGTAACATACTTACCAAAAGATAACGGAATACTTTTATCATTTTGAACTAGATGTAGTTCAGGAGAGTTCTCATTCTTTGTCGTTCTTGTGACAGTTACCATGGTATCACTGATCTCCAACATAAAGGCACTCCCCAAATAATGTACTCCATGTAGTACAAAGTTATTAGTTTCATATGGAAGAACAGGGTTCATTTCCAGATGGTCAGAGTAGATTCGGATTCCAGCATATCCAAAAATGATTGTCTGCAGAAATCCACCCATACCAGTTATAAAATTATATGCCCCTCCTCCGTCTGGTACTTCTGACCAAGTCTATTGAGGGAAAGATAAAGTGATAAACATGGTTTAAAGTAGAGTAAGAAAAGTACAATTATATGCATATTTTATTGCATATCTTTAAAATGGCCACCATAAAATAGTATATAACCTGGTTAGAATTTGTTATAAATCATTCGGTTATATAACTGAGGAATTTTAATTAAGCTAATCAGGTTCTCTTAAAATAAGAAGCTAAAATATTGTTTTAATTTTTCAACTGGATTACTTGTTTTATTTCTCTACAATATTTTTTGTATCAGTACCAGTATCACATGTCTTACTTGTATGTAAATTACAGAGATTTTTCTATGGTAAAAATAAGTAAAATTGTAACGATATGGTAAACAGCCAATGTGATTTTTGGTTTATATGCAGATAGAGCGAATAGAGTATATATATTAAAATCTGAAATATATCCCTTCTATTATGATATGGAATACTATAATAGATTTAAATGTCATGACCCCAGATTATCAAACTGCATTACATTACCTTAAATGGTTCCTGTATGTGTGCATAACTTCTCTTAAAGATTTTATCAGCTTTTTCAAAATCTTTCAACTCAAGCCACCCAATGGCAAACATACTCCAAGTCATCGCCGGGCCGAATGAATCAGTTACTTTGGCATAGTTGATGAGGTCATTCTTACGAACATCTTTTGGCATGTCGTACATTAATGGATAGCCAAGAAGAATGACATCAGCCTGCTTAACCTCACTACCTAATTAAAGAAAAGATTTACATATGCGTATTTTTTTTAAATATTACATTATCTCTAATTCCTATACTCGTGTGGATCCACACAAAAATAACATGAAATCAACCTTTCAAACAGAATCTTATATGACTTATTTAGTGAAACAGTGAATGACAGAAACCTGGGGACATTATAAATATTATAATATAATAATAGTAATGATAATGAACTTTATGGTTCACTTGTAAAAATAATAGTTTGCATATGATCTTTGCAATGGTGAAAAATGTTATCATTAACAAGACAATACTTAAAAAAAAACAAGAATGTAGGAACTTGAAATTATCAAATAAATGAAAAGAATGTTTGTGAATAAATAAACTCTAAATTATTTGTTTGTAAATCAAATGCCTGTAAAAAATGACCAATCCAGTTTAAAATTGAAGTTTAACATCATCTAATAATATTAATGAGTTAGTTCAACATCATTGAATCCCAATTGCTTTATTTTGACTAAGTGGGCATTTACAGTTGCTATGTCACATGACGGGTTGCATGTGCATTATGGGTATAGACAATGTTTAGCTCTTGAGCCAATCACTATTATATTTATTTTTTTATATAATTTGAATGATGATCAGTATTTACAAATTTTTGTAAATATGTTTATAAATGTACATATTCCCGCCTTTCACTGTAAACACTGAATTACGATTTTTTGTAAATTAACTGTTTTTTTACCTTTAGTGTATCCATCAAACTCTGGATGATATTTATTTTTCTCATCAAATGGTATATAGATATTATCCGCAATGTGTCTCCACTGCTCTGGCACTGTCACTTTATTCTTCATTAACTTAGCAGCAAAGTATGGTAGCATTAGACTGATTGTGGCGATAACATTGGTGTATACAGAGTTGTCAATACAATGATGGTACTCATCTGGTGGCATTACACCTAGAAATTAAAACAATCAATTGCTTAGGCTGAGAAAAAAATTATCTATGTTTCTCGTTTCCGCATGCATCATTTTGATCTATGCGCCTCGGACGTTTTGTTTTCCTTCTAAAACATTCCAAAATGTGCTTGTACAAAAAAAATGTACTTGCACTTGTCTCAAATTTCCCCAATTTTAGCTCAGTATTCAAAAAAAAATCACCTTGCCGTCTGATTTTAAAATTTTCCTGAAACGAAAAACAGAATTTTTTTTCCTGGCCTCATAATCAAACATTTCTTGAAGTTTTTGTGAACATTTTTGAACAAAATAAACATAAAGGACCACTGTGAAACATGTCTTTTTAGCAAGTCAATAGAAAAGAATGTAATTCTCACAATGAGAGCGATAACTGTGACAAAACCAAATACCCAAAAAGTCTTTTCAAAAATTCCAGCTAAAATGAAGTATTCTACAGTACTTAATGGTGCCTTGTGGTTGCTTGGCAACTAGTGTCCAGGTGTACATGAATACTTTAACTAAAGTAAGATTCTGTCATTTCATGAATTGAATCCAATTCTCTAAAATGACATGTAGATATTTACATGTAGCTACGTTTACAGTATGTTGTGGAAGAATACAAAATTGAAACAGCTGATGAAACAAAAAACTTACTGTTTATAACATATTTATCAATACTGTCATCATAATCAACTCTGCTTTCCCAGAACACTGCAATATTGTAAATCAACTCCCAACCACCATCATTGGTTAAAAATGACACATCTCTTGTTACATACAGATATTGTTGAACTGCCCACGCTATATCTCCAGTTATATGCTGTTCATTATTGGCATAGACAGCGCCTGGACACACCTCTATACCTACATCAGTATTTAATAATGATTATAGTCAGTAATCGTTCAACCATGCATATGCACTCAGAAGCAGGCTAACGATATTTGCCCGATTGATTAAAAAGAAATATTTAAAAAAGCTAGCAGCCAAGAAATGAGAAGCCTAAAGCATCACTAGATGGCGCTGTTACCAGGAAAAGTATACCAGTCATAAAGCTTTCTGAAATTTAACAGATTTAGCTTTATATGAAATTATTTTCAAAAGACGTTGACAGAGAGACACAAGTATGAATGGTCTTAGGAGGTTAATCAGACAAAACACCAAACCCTAACTCTGAATGAAAAGCAAATTACATTTTTTGGTCATTAGTCCGCCCTCACTCCAGTTTGCAAATAAACATATAGACCAAATGCAAAATATTAATAATCATCACATAAAAACATAACACATAAAAATTCAATTAAATTTTTAATTTGGTGCAAGTTAGTTAAATTCTTGTGTTCATGGAATGAATTTTAGGCACATATGTAATCACTGTTATGTACATATACATTGTGTACATTTCTGTCAGGTGTACACCCCATCCACCATAGATCAAGGCTAAACCAAGCCTAAAACTTTTTTGTTTTGTGTTGGAATGTTCCAAAAAAGCTATCCAATTTCATGTTTCAGATGGAAGTCTACCCAAGCCTAGCTAATTTAAATGCAAACCTGAGTAAGCACTTTCCCAGGGAAACATTGCTCCTCTGTAACCATGCCGACGAGCCTTATTCTTTGCTTCATCTAGACACTGTACCCGATAGAGAAGCATCTTCCTAGCAAGTGATGGATGAAAAGCTAGAATTGGAGGATACATCCATATCTCCATGTCCCAGAAAACATGACCATGGTAGTCATCGTCATGACTTCTGCCTCCTGTTGCTAGGCTACCAGGACTTAGGCCATAAAATGGAAATTCTTCACTCATTATAGGTGGCAACGAGCTCAGGATATAGTACATGGAAGCATGAATTGCCTTTGAAAGATAAACATCGCCATCTAAGTCTATATTTCCACTCTTCCACTTAGTTTCCCATGATGCAATGTGGCTATTGAAAAGTTCATCTGCTTTGGTCATCTCCGTGCCCAATTTGTAAGATTCCAATGCTTTAGATTTAATTTGTGACACTGAGATGATGGAAAACCAAGACTTCCGCTCCTCGTTCGGTTGTAAAATTAGCAATTTTGGAAACTGGTTCCAGAATATGAAAACATCTAAATAACCACTTGTGTCAGATTCCGGTGCCAAGATTTTGCCATACATTGAGCTGTAAAGAAATAATATTTGAGTATATATATATAAGATTTGAGTTGTAAATAATGATAGAAGAAAAAAATTGTTTTGAAATACATCTCAGTTTTTCGTACATATATCCCACAAATTGTCAGGGTCCAGAAAAGCTTACAAAAAATGCTATTTGTTTTGTCTGTAGGCAACAATCATGATGTTTGGATGATTATCAGTATAATCTAAAATCAAAGAAAGCTTAGAAAGAACTCCCATGTGCTGAGAGTATTGGAGGCACATTAAAAATTAATTAGCCTTTCAAATAAGAAACTTGGCAACTAATATTTGTCTGCTATTTGAGATGTACAACGTGAAAACAATGTGATTCACATTATTGAAGTTTATAATACTAAAAGCGCGGCTCCGCAATCCCAGAGATTGTACCAGTGCATCATGGGAAATGTAATTTGGATGGTCCGCCCAGTTGTTTACTTGGTACATACAAAATACATTTGATTTTACATCTGTAGTTTTCAGTCTAATTTATTCCAGAGCACCTTTCCCACAAGTACAATTTAAATTCTTATTTTTTGAGATACCAGAAATTGGCTAATAATAATTAGATAATCAATATGTATGGTTTTCAACATAAAACTAATCTTATCTGTGGATTATGCCAGAGCATATATGAACCAAATTTCAATTAAATGTAATAATTATGCAAATTGTGCAAATTCAGCAATTAGTATGCTTGAATTTCAATTCAAAACTAGTGCATTGTGTCCAGGCACTTATATATCAAGTCTTATTGAATGGCAATAATTGTTTTTTGAAAATAATTATTACACAAATTAAGCAAATATAAGATAGACTCCAACCCCAAACTATTTAGGTTTTGTGTATTGTTTCACGGCACTTATATGTACCAAGTTTTATGATAATGTGATGATTAATTCTTAAAAAAAATTGATGGAAAGCCGAAAAGTAAATTATTATACAAATTAGGTAATTATTATGAATGTATATAAACCCAAAACAAATTAGTTGCATTGTCAGAATGTATTTATGTTACAGTGTTTTTAAGCTATTGAATTTACTGCTTTTGAAGTTAAAGCAGTGGAAGTGGTCTCATTTCAGAAAGCCTGTTTATTTTGAGTAGAAATAGGAAGGTGACAACTACTGTAAACATAATGAAATAACTACCGGTACTTGCTGTTTAATGAATTAATTTGGATGTATTTCATGAATCAACAGAATCTTAACAAAATCATGGTGAGAATACGGTTTAATTAGCGACAACATGAATTAAAAAAATGACAGATTAACTAAATTAGCCTATTTCTAGCTAAATTAGGTAATGTTAGCTTATAGACATGTTTTACAGTATAATTAAAAAATCTCTTCAAGACAAAAGAAAATCTGCATACCTTACACTGCTATCAGAGGAAAAATTCACTTCAAGATCAGATGACTCAGGGGTAAAATTGTCTTGAACACTGACAATTATCTCATTAGCATATTTGTGATTTTTCTGAATTATGATGTCACATACCAATAACTGAGGATACAACTGATGTGCGTATATACGTTGTTCAATTGCATAATCCGGTGTACTAATTTGATGATAAAACACAGCTAGAAAAAATAAAATATCTGAATGTTATGAACTGCAGAGTGATGTGGTGTCAGCTAGCTGCAGCAATAACTATGATGTGTCTGTATACATGGATCTCATTGGCTGCTGCAGACAGGTGGTGTCAGCTAGCTGCAGCAATAACTATGAGGTGTCTGTATACATGGATCCCATTGGTTGCTGCAGACATGTGATGTCAGCTAGCTGCAGCAATAACTATGAGGTGTCTGTATACATTGATCTCATTGGTTGCTGCAGACATGTGGTGTCAGCTAGCTGCAGCAATAACTATGAGATGTCTGTATACATGGATCCCATTGGTTGCTGCAGACATGTGATGTCAGCTAGCTGCAGCAATAACTATGAGGTGTCTGTATACATGGATCTCATTGGCTGCTGCAGACAGGTGGTGTCAGCTAGCTGCAGCAATAACTATGAGATGTCTGTATACATGGATCTCATTGGCTGCTGCAGACATGTGATGTCAGCTAGCTGCAGCAATAACTATGAGGTGTCTGTATACATGGATCTCATTGGTTGCTGCAGACATGTGATGTCAGCTAGCTGCAGCAATAACTATGAGGTGTCTGTATACATGGATCCCATTGGTTGCTGCAGACATGTGATGTCAGCTAGCTGCAGCAATAACTATGAGGTGTCTGTATACATGGATCTCATTGGTTGCTGCAGACATGTGGTGTCAGCTAGCTGCAGCAATAACTATGAGATGTCTGTATACATGGATCTCATTGGTTGCTGCAGACATGTGATGTCAGCTAGCTGTAGCAATAACTATGAGGTGTCTGTATACATGGATCTCATTGGTTGCTGCAGACATGTGATGTCAGCCAACTGCAGCAATAACTATGAGGTGTCTGTATACATGGATCTCATTGGTTGCTGCAGACATGTGATGTCAGCTAGCTGTAGCAATAACTATGAGGTGTCTGTATACATGGATCTCATTGGTTGCTGCAGACATGTGATGTCAGCCAACTGCAGCAATAACTATGAGATGTCTGTATACATGGATCTCATTAGTTGCTGCAGACAGGTGGTGTCAGCTAGCTGCAGCAATAACTATGAGGTGTCTGTATACATGGATCTCATTAGTTGCTGCAGACAGGTGGTGTCAGCTAGCTGCAGCAATAACTATGAGGTGTCTGTATACATGGATCTCATTGGTTGCTGCAGACAGGTGGTGTCAGCTAGCTGCAGCAATAACTATGTGGTGTCTGTATACATGGATCTCATTGGTTGCTGCAGACATGTGGTGTCAGCTAGCTGCAGCAATAACTATGTGGTGTCTGTATACATGGATCTCATTGGTTGCTGCAGACATGTGATGTCAGCTAGCTGCAGTAATAACTATGAGGTGTCTGTATACATGGATCTCATTGGTTGCTGCAGACATGTGATGTCAGCTAGCTGCAGTAATAACTATGAGGTGTCTGTATACATGGATCCCATTGGTTGCTGTAGACATGTGATGTCAGCTAGCTGCAGCAATAACTGTGAAATGTCTGTATACATGGATCTCATTGGTTGTTACAGACATACCATCATGTAACAGTGCATTTGATTGGCTTGGTTTTGGCAAAGAATACCCCAGTAGCGGTTGTGAATAATATTGTTGGTTTGCACTAAAATGTCTCAATAACATCAGCCAACAAAATTACCAACAAAGCTGAAGATTGACAAACTGTATCGTCAGAAATTGTTTTCAAATCAAGTATATTGAATCTGAGCAACTTGCAGTAGGATCGTAGAACATTACATTAATATTCACTGAGGTTCTAGGGAGTCACAGACGTTTTCACTGGGGTTCTAGGGAGTCAGTTATTTTCACTGGGGTCCTAGGGAGTCAAAGCAGTTTTCACTGGGGTTCTAGGGAGTCACAGCAGTTTTCACTGGGGTTCTAGGAAGTCACAGCAGTTTTCACTGGGGTTCTTGAAAGTCACAGTGACCGTCAGCGGGGCTCATTAAATTTTGTCCTCACCATCAAACACCATCACTCAAATCACAAAAATTCTGAGCAGAGAAAATTAAACAGTATAATGTTTTCTTTCATGTCACATGACTACATAACAGCCAACTAGTGTGAAGCTTTCAGCAATAAAAACAAATAAATAATTTACCTTCTTTAACATCAAGTCGGTAGATCTCTTCACACTGCAACACTGGCAGAGACACTCGAACATTGCAAGGTGACGGTATTTTTGCTCGATGACTGTTCAGACCTCTACCATTATAAAAACCATTTAGATACAGATTTTCACTATAAACTATGGTACCTAGGTAACCATTGGCTACAGTTGCCATAGAATTTTCTGCATTTGGTAACCTGCGGGGAGAGTTGGTCATTATTCAGAATACTTCCAGTTTTCATGTGTGTAGGATTGATGATTTAAAATATAATTTAAACAAAATTAATAAAATATAATACTTTATCAACAATAATAAATTAGTATAAATTCTCTAATTTGGCCATCATTACATCTCTCTTTTAAGGTTCTGCTTTCTTTTTTGGGGGGCGTCAAATAGCAATCATGACTGATGTGACAATGTTTGTATGACCTTGTTTAATTCCAAGCCACGGTCAAAATTTCATTTCAGCATAAAATATTTAAAATATAATTTAAACAAAATTAATAAAATATAATACTTTATCAACAATAAGAAATTAGTATAAATTCTCTAATTTGGCCATCACTACATCTCTCTTTTAAGGTTCTGCTTTCTTTTTTGGGGGGCGTCAAATAGCAATCATGACTAATGTGACAATGTTTGTATGACCTTGTTTAATTCCAAGCCACGGTCAAAATTTCATTTCAGCATAAAATATTTAAAATATAATTTAAACAAAATTAATAAAATATAATACTTTATCAACAATAAGAAATTAGTATAAATTCTCTAATTTGGCCATCACTACATCTCTCTTTTAAGGTTCTGCTTTCTTTTTTGGGGGGCGTCAAATAGCAATCATGACTGATGTGACAATGTTTGTATGACCTTGTTTAATTCCAAGCCACGGTCAAAATTTCATTTCAGCATAAAATATTTAAAATATAATTTAAACAAAATTAATAAAATATAATACTTTATCAACAATAAGAAATTAGTATAAATTCTCTAATTTGGCCATCACTACATCTCTCTTTTAAGGTTCTGCTTTCTTTTTTGGGGGGCGTCAAATAGCAATCATGACTGATGTGACAATGTTTGTATGACCTTGTCTAATTCCAAGCCACGGTCAAAATTTCATTTTAGCATAAAATAATAAATACTTCGTCCTCAGCTTAGTTTTGATGGCAAAAGTAATTATGCATGGTCAGAGTGCATTCATCATCAAGTGCATATGAACCCTCTTCTATTAGCTAAAATTCTATTGGTAAAATTTGATGTTAATCAACTTTATTGAAAATTTGAAGATAGCAAGCCTTCTGAGGAATGTGGTGAAGACTTGTATTCTTTTATTCAATTGTTGTACATATCAGATCTACCTCAAAGTTTTTCTTCGTCTTAATTCCTCCTATTCTATTCTTTTAGCTTCTTTTATCAAAATTGATGTGGTGTTTGTTGATTTTTTCTAGTAGAGCTTTGTTTAGCAACTGTTTATTTACAGTTGCATGATTTTAAATGTTGACACTCACTCAGCAATGCTTATATCCTGACTAGTTTTGTTAATACATCTTCCATTTCCTCAGTAAAGATTTGTTAATTATTTTCTGTTTCCTGATTTAAATACAATTATTGCAATTATTTACGAATGCGTCATTAATATTTTTAAGTAGTATAATACATAATGTAATAAAAAGTTTATACATGTATACACATATCAGTAGTGTTTGAAATAAGTGTATTTGCTTAGTTTTCAATTTGTTCTGCTAAGGTAAGATTTAAATACAACATTCAAGACAATACCATGTTTTACCCCCAGGTTTCTGCTTAATGTTCACACACTCACAGTGAAACCAATGAGAAATTAAAAATATACCAAATTTTGGTTTGCAAATACACCACAATCTATAATTATCTAGAAGCTTGAGTAGTATTTTTATTTTTGAGCTTACCGGTAATTATTCTACAGTGATTCACAGTGAATTTCTCTAACCTATTTTGACAGAATCCTAGTTTCACAAGAACTTTTTGCATAACTGATCTATGGGGTGTTCACACATTAAAATAACATAATGGAATTCCACGCACAAACATTTGTGTTTGTATACCTGTATACTTGTGTATAAGAGTTGTGCGTTACTTTCAAGGACATAGCTCGGTTTAGGCAACACAGGGGATCTTCTAATACTAATGGATTAGTAGTAGTAGAATGACTATGCTTATGCTTAAGACTTGTTTACTATATACTATATGAGTGTTTTGTGGGACTGGAGGTAGAACAGCAAATATGTAAAATATGTGAATCCCTTGAAATAGAGGATGAATACCACTTCGTTTTAAATTTTTTTTACCCCTATGGTCATATACTTATTCAACATTAGAAAAATTTTATTCCATTATGTCAAATAAATCTGAACAAATAATCACAAAACTAGCAATGTTTGTACATAAAGCACAAATTCTGAGACAAGAATGTATTAACATGAGGTGACTTTTGACCTCAGGAAAGTATTAGTTATGTATTTATTATTCCATGTATATTGTGAAATGGGCCAGTGGCCTTTAACAAATATTCTTCTTCGCACAAGTGCACAGAATCATATTTGTGCAATTGAATGAAGAAGGCTGTGGCTATTTTTTATCTGAAAATTACTCACAGTGGCTATAGCAAGATTGAAGCTGCCTAAACACCTTCTGTCGTTAAAGGCAGTAAGAATTTGATGGCTGGATGTCAATTTTTAGCAAGATTTGTGATTTGTTTTTGGTTATTTGCAGATTATTATAATATTGTTATTATATTATTATAATCCATTCAGCAATTGCCTCAAAAAACATCAACACCTTTAGTATTATCAATTATCAGGTAGGATTTATCATTTCAAGATTATATTGATATTCTGCCATAGAGGGCGATATACTCGAAAGTAATGATGTCCCACGACAAATGAGAATGTCGGGAATACGCCCCCCCCCCCCCCCCCCCTCCATAGCACGTATACATAGCACGAAAAAAAGACGTGGTGAGGAGTTATACTTTTAGAAACTCAAACATCGTCAAATAAATCGTCTAGCCCCTTTGGAAAGTGGGGAGTAGAAAAACTTTCACATTATCCCTTAGACTCTTAGTTGTTCAAATGTATGGTTGTTCTTACTTTTTTGTCTCAAAGACAGTTGGTAGAGTGGATATGTCTTTTATCGTTGTGGAAGAATCCATAATCCAGATCAAACACAGAGCCCCGCAAAAAGCAGCCGATATAAAGTAACGCTCGTTCTCCGGCTGCACTGCTTCTTATAGATATGAGTGAATATGAATAATAGAGTTCCGTAGCCCCGGGCGAAAATTCGTTGTCTTGAAGAAAGATTCCTGTCTTGATCTACATAATTGCACATGCCCGTATGTCTACTGGGCCAAGTACTGTGATCAACCAGCGCAATCTTCGTCTCAAGTTTCCATCACTTCCGGATTATCACATTTCGCTTTTTTGTCGAATGAGGGCGATTTCAATAACTGAATGCTTTGAAGCTACTAAGGGACGACGTCAAAAGATCGATGTCGGATAAAAAAACTTATTTCCTTTAGTTTGGGGGTGGGGGTTTTGACCTTAAAAAGTTCCCATCCTACAAAAACGATTTTATTTTTTAATGAAGTCAAAAAAATCTTTGAGTATTTGTAGTTCGTTTTTTTTCTATCCAATTATGGACAGAAATAACCGAAACAGGAAAAAAACAGAAAAATGGTTTGGTTCGAGTGTAAATCTGTGCGTCAAATGAGGTGCATTTGTAAAATCTTTTTACACCCACCCGACAACCAACTGCTATGTAATACTACTGTCCGATTATCAATTTGTATTTAATGGTGAATGTAGTCTGACGCCATGACCAATATTTATCAATTAAGTTTTAGTGGGGGGTAGGGGGGTTTGGAAAAAAACTAAAAGAATTAAGTTTTTTATCCGACATCGATCTTTTGACGTCGTCCCTAATACTGGCCATGTTTGAAACTGTCCTAGTTTGTTTACTTGCCATTCAACTTTGTCTACTAACATGGACCATGGAAGGTACTAAGTACCTTCCATGCATGGACCATGGAGCTAAAAGTCTTATTTTAGCTCCATGCATGGACGTACTAGAGATGGACGCTGCACGGTGTTTACTCGCTTTGATGTATGTGCGTTGCCGCCACTAGATTACTGTTAATCCGGATCGTGTCTGCATAATTTCCTGTCCACGGGAAACGATCACGAACACGCCCGATTATAGCTCGGTTCATCTTCGTTTTGTCCCGAACGCCCCCGACGATCTGTTTACGATCGTCAAGAGAAAACAAAATGGCAACGAACAGGCACTAGAGAAAGTTTGGTTTCGGTTCGGATTTTGTAGATCCCGACATTTTAGAACTAGACGATAATGATTTTGATATTGAAGACATTGAAACTGTCGACTCAGCCGTCCCTGAAGAGGACGAACAGCAGTATTGTTTCTCGCGAGAGCCCACCATGAACGTGAAAGCTAATGTTAAAGAAGTCCATTTTTAACATCGAATTACGGCGGCCGAACTTTTCCGACCATTTTGAGCTTTGTGCCATCTGGAAATTTCACTCGAATTGAACATCGGATAAAAAAAAATCGTCATCCGCTCACACCGGGTTTACTGGCAATATTAAATTAAAATTGTTAATAAATGCAGAAGAACGGTACAGACATGCTCGTAAACTTGCCTAGAACATACGGATCTGCGTTAAACCTTTGATTTACAACTTAACATTGCACCAGCTCACAGGCAAGGTCTGTATTTTTTTTGACCCAATATAATATAAAATTTAAGATTCGAATCTTGTCGTGAAAAATCAACTTGGCAACTCAGCCAAGATGAAAGTACGTCTGCCTATTCATAAATGTAAGATGAGTACAATAGAAAGACAATGCGTCTTATCAGGTGTGAATCACTGTGCAGTGTCAAACTCTAGTACGTCCATGCTACTAATCTCATATATTCCCTGAATCTTAGAGTTCAAGCCTAATTTTCCCAAACCACAAATCAGGTTCTAAATCAAATTCATCTAACCAGAAGAGAATTTCCATATCTAGTTGTCCGGGGAAACTGTTTACAAGCGCATTAAAAGGCGACAGTCATCGTGCCGCGTCCTGCTCGATATGGGACTCATAGCGACGTATACAACGCGTGTAAAATACATTGTTTATTTACATGAAATTCGAGCACGCGTTGCGTGACGACCACCGCGCTTTAAATACAAGATTCTAAAATTAGCTAAATGAAAACCATTATATTTCACAATTTCAGTTCGACTTCCGAGAAAGTCTCAGAACTATAGATAATTTATTCTTTTTGAAAACTATTATCTACTAGTACTTATAGCGGTTCATTCCTAAGATAACAAAAAAATAAATAAACAAAAACCCAAGAAATTCTATGTTGAACCTAAAATTACTGAATTACATAAACTATATAAAACCATCAAAAGTGGGTACAGCATTATCAAAAGTGTGTAATAAAACACAACGTGAAATCAAGTAGTGAAGTATCTTAGGAGTTAAGTAAGATGACAGTCCCACACATTCCACCTCTTTGTAAATAACATGTCTAAAATCCGAAAATATGCAACCCGCCAACATTAATTGATTACTACTCTGATCTATGGTATTGGCATCTAGGAACATGAAACTGCTACGCAAGTAATGCAATGACTTCGACTTGCTTGGCGAATAACACTTACACTGTAGCAATACTAGGTTCGACCCAAAGGAATATACATCATCTCATTGCGTATAGTCCATCGACGATGGTGCCGACTGTTCACTTCTATTACAAAATATTACATACTTACAATAAACATGTGAAACGTAATCGGGCAATGACTGTAGCGTGATTACCGGGGATATGTCTCAAAGATTAAAACATTGCGAAATTGTCTCTACTGAATACAATGAGGGTCGCAATTTCCAATTTTGATTCTTAAACACAAATTATCAAATATATTATAAAAATGCAAAATGTAATTATGAATTTGCTTTATCTGCAGAGTATAAAACCTATTTTTTAGTGTAAATGAAACTTTCATTTTATTTCCTGTAAAAACGTAAAATGTCTTTTTCATTTACCAGCTATCCTCTTGCCCCCTCTACAATTAGTAAACAATCCCTGTAATACACTACAACATCGCGTGAACCAACCATGTGTACGTGATGTCACTATGGTAACTACTGCCGATATCCTTTAGATGTTTTTAGAAAAACTCCTAATTTATAAATTTGAACGAATATCCTTTTAATTGGTGTACTTCTTTAAAAAACAAATGATCAAATATTAAAACCGTGTAATGATTTCGAACAACACTTTCTAAATGAAGCTGTCCACTTATTATAAATAGATGGATAGCAAATGGTATAAGAAATAAAATCACAATTAACACAAATTAATCAAACCGAAATTATTAGCACAAATTAAAAAAAATCCCCAAAATACAACATTCAAATTGAAGGTTTTTCATTCGACACTAATAAGTTGCGTGAAAAAACAATGTAAATTTCGGACAGGCAACCACTGTCTAAAAATAGAGACACATTTTGTTCTTCTGATTTAGTATTACTTTATACGATCGTTTTTTATTGTGAAATCTTTTTCAATTTTTTGTTCACCATGACCTTACGGCTGTACTTTCCTAAGTCAGTGCTATACCAATAAATACTATTACTTGCACTTGATCTAGAAAGTTCGCTACACGAGTCCTTGTCATACCGTGCCAAAACGGAAACAGTCGTGACCCATGTGAAGCAGTGCTGCTGTTGACACGCTCACCAAAATTCGTCCGGAAACTTGTCACTGTTCATACTTAATCTTAATCAAGTTTATTTTGGCATTTATCGACTCTGTTTGATAGAGAAATAGAATCAAGATATTTTAATGATTTGGAATAATTCAGTATTTGGCTTTTTCTACTGTAATATATCTTTTTAATAGTTATTGTCCTGTCACATACTGCTCACATCTCTGGTATACTTAGCTTAAAAGACTAACACAGAATTATGCTTGTCTCCGGACTTAATTTCTTGATATTTAAAGTGCCTGTGAAATGGCTGCTATTTTCTCGCCTAAAATCATTCATTGGTACATCAATATTATTAATTTTTATGTTTCTAAGCATAAAATATTTTTTTAAAGGAAAAAATGCGTTTCAAACTCAGTCGAGGGCAACTTTATTTTTGTGTATTTTAAAACGAGACTCCTCATTAGCTTCTTATTTGCATACATAAATTCCCTTTGTGACGTCACGGTCTCTACTGACCATTATTTGTTTTTAGACGAATTTATATTAGTTGTTGACGATATACGAGTATTTATTATATGCCGTTAAAATGAAAAGTGAAATCTGCTGTACAGTAACAGTAATAATAATAATAATAATAATAATAATAATAATAATAATAATAATAATAATAATAATAATAATAATAATAATAATAATAATAATAACTTCTCTGTTTAGATATAGATAGAATTACAATAAAGAATAAAATCATTATAATAGAAAGGTAAAAACAGACAATTAAGCTGTATATCCCCTAAATTTTCACTAAAATAAAACATACAGTATGTGCACTATCTTCCAACAAAACGTTCCGTAAAGTGCAACCATACACCTTCAAATAGTACCGAGTTGGTGGACTCGTTATCCCCGAGTCTTTGTAACTCGTGTATATAGTTGCCGTGTCTGTTTGTTGCCGCAAATGAGTCGTCTACCTCGATGGGAGCTTCGAGCACGGGAACGGAGACGGCAGAAAAACTGTGTAAGTTTTTATTATTTTTTATTTTCTTGAGCTTTTTCTGTCCTTTTTAAAAAAACAATTATCATGACACTTGAATTGGAATTTGGTAAGTATGCTGCAATACAAATACGTATTATGGGTGATTTTAGAAATAGTTAGTATTTCTACGCATTTAGTTTAGGATTATTAAAATAGAAAAACAAAACAAAATAAAGGTATTTTTTTGCAAAATGATAAATTAAGCGCAAAGAAAAGTTATTTTACAATCTTAATGTCTTAATTCTCTTGTGAATCTCCCCTGCGAAACTCCAAAGTGAATTCGTATTTCATTATACACAACATTCAGAATTCTAGGAGAATCTCTTTGCAACTAGGGGCTGCTTTTAATATTCTTTTACTTTTTAAAAAGCAATGTGTACCAAGAATTCAAGTCCTCCCACGGGAAACGCATATCAGATAAGAACTGTGTAGTACTGAAAAAAAAAGTCACTGAGTTAAAAAAAAAAATCACTGAAAAAACGGTTTTAATATTTATAATTGTTCATACTGATTGAAACACGATGTTCAAATTAATTTGCATAATATTGCTAATACATATGTTTAAACTTATCATGGTGAGCCTGAAAACATCGCTTTTTGCCGTACTTCGATCGCCCTCTAGCGTCGAACTGTGTATAGACACTGCTAAAGGTCAATTGTTGACCTCAAAAACCTGCTGTACGTCCGCTCGTGACTCGAAAACTAGTGCAAGAGTCGGAGTGATCTGTTTATTTGTGTCAAATTGTCCCCTTCTTTGCATGGATCTAACTTGTATGAGTACAGTGACGGCTTAAATTCACGTGAGTATCTAAAATAGTCACTGTCACATTGTATGTGGTTCTTTTAGTTGTACATGTATGTATGTAGGTAGCGGTAGATTCAGTTCGTGTTCGCTCTCGTTTCCGATTATCAGTGTTGTTGCATGATTTATTTATTTATATATTTATTATTGAGCTTCATAATTTCGGATTCTGTTTTGAGATGAACTGATACTTGAGACGAACATTAGATCAGTTTGAATTATCATGCATACTCCCAAATTTCACTGACCATGGCTGGTTACTTTCCGAGACTTTTGGCACTTTCCTGTTCCGTTTCAGATATTGTATTAGTTCAATGATTGGCTGACACACGCCGATAAAAACAAGTTGCCACACCGTGAGTGTTTAACATCGAGGTGATTTTTGTCAACCAACCTTAATAACTAAGCTACTTAAAAGATTGTGCCTGATTGGCTACCAAACCCTAACATCTAACAGTCACACCAATCAGAGAGCAGCTTGTTTGTTGAATGAAGTTTTCAACGAAACAAATCCGGCCTTGTGTAGTATACATGTACTGGTATGCTTAGATAATTCAACTGCAATTTTCACAGTTCAGTTTTTTTTTTCTCTCAAAAAAATGTAGTGTTTTCTATTTTATTACTCTGATTGTGTAGATCTAGGTATGGAGGATAAAAAAGGAATTCTTTGAACTGTTTTAAAAAAAAAGCAATAATATTTATTACACGTGAATGAATGAATTGTACAAGTCATTTTGAGTCATTCCATCAGGTTAGCGAAAAGACAATTCATTATGTGGTTGTCTAATCATAAATGTCATCACTATTTGTGTGTGCTTCACAATGTAAACCTTAACAACAAGATTTCCCAAATCCCAGTTATATGATGGTTTATAAATTTTCTCCTTATTTTTTTTTGCTCCTGCTTTGATGTTTCATCATCAAGAATCAATATCACTGCAAAAAGTCATCAGTGAGGTTATATGGCCTAAATTGTTTTTGACATTGAATGACATTTGCACTAGTGAAACTTGAGCTATCCTGTAATCAAAGGGACCATATGAATACAAATGTTACATTCCATTTATTATAAATATTGTTATGAGTGTACCCGATCCTTTTATTTTATTCATCAGTTTTTTGTAACATCAGAACTTGTTTCTCGAAAACATCAACAGAATGAGTGTCTCATCGACTAAGAAGAAAAAAGAGAAAGAGGTCAAGGATGAGGAGAAAAGCAGAGTTGGTGGGGAGAAAGAGAAAAAGAGAAGTCACCCTACTCTGCAGGAGCTGAAAAAGAAAGGACGAGAAGCAATGAAATCAGTAACAGCAAAAAGTAGTGATGATGTGACACAATCTACTCCAAAACCAGAAAAGGTAGTTATTTTCTTCTTGTACCAGTAATAAAAAAAAAAAACGCGAACATTTGAAATAAAAATTCAGAGAAATGGTCACATATCACAGCAGTGAAATTACTGTATGCAAATATGATTATTTTTTTAACGATTTAAAATTTCATGTGATTTCCCCAAACTTCTGAAATCTGTTTTCATTGAAACTTTTGACAGTTCTGTGAGTAATATTTTGGAAACAAGCCTAGTGGGTTTTCATTTGTATGTTGCATTCTTGACCAAATTATATTCCACAATGGATAGAATTAAAGAGCAGTGGTTGTCACACTGCATTCTGTTTGAATATGGAACTCATAGCAACATTTACAAGTACATAGTTTGTTTTACATGAAATTCGAATATGTGCTGCACGACAACCACCGCCCTTTAAAGGGCGTGATAATCATATAGACCAACTCAGCATTATGAAGATTATGGGTTTGACTTCTGTGGTACATGGTCAGCTGCACACTCACCATCATGGCATCTCCATTTGGAAAAATCTTGTTCACACGTCTCTTATCTAATCATGGAACTCTTGGTCAAAACCTGCCCTCAGAGTTAAATTGAGTCTGGTCGATATTGGTTTACCCTGTTCACTTGTGTTCCATGCATTTTGCTACTAGAGTGAACACTACAAAAATACAACCTTGCGTTTTTATTTACTTTTGTTTTACAGACGTTTAGTGACTGTCCACCGCCATCTGCTGTGGGGTAAGTATCCTCCATTGGTTTAGCAAAAATCTGATGGTTCAACTAATAGAGGCTATTATTGTTTAAACTTTTGTTTTTCCCAAACTGAAATTCTAATTGGGGATTGAAAGAGCAGATGCACAGTGTACATATTTATTTTTGTAATCACCTGCATCATATATGTTTAAAACACTGACATCAGCCCATACTACACTATGTGTAAATGAGCAAAGTGACTGACACATGGTCATTGTCACATAAATTGCAATGTAAAAACTTGAGTAGCTGCCATTTTGTTGAAATCACCATGCGAACCATAGAAAATTATAACGCACAACACACGATTATAGGAAATGACACATAAAATCATCTGTGAGAGGCAGTCAGAGGCTTAGCCTCTCATGATGGCAACATATTTGACATTTTGCCCAGGGCCCCCGCAAAGTTGTCATTTTGAACCATAATTCTGAGGTTCATCAGACAAAATTAAATTTTAATGGATGGCACCCTCTGGAGTCCTGGACGCAGCCTCACAGCCATCAGGATTTAAAAGACAAACTTGATATATACTGTATATTCTATGCTTTCAGTGTTCACCTTTAGACACTTGCTTTTACAAATTGGCACTGATGATAAAGGAAATGTTTCATTAAAACTAAAACTCAGAGAAAAAAGATTGATAGTTACAGTTATTGTCACTTTCAATAAATGTTAATTCTTATACTTGTATTTCCACTTTATAATCTGCAAAAAACTTTTCACTGACCCCTGAAGCACCATAAAAGTGTTTTGGCGTTTGTATTGTTCATGAGAAATCTTATCCAACAGAATCTTGTGATCAAATATAGACAGTGTAAAGTAAAGTGACTGTAACAATGGAAACTGTGCTTGATTTGGTGATTAAACACCACAACCATCAGTACATGCCAGCTTCAATGCTGCAATCTGATTTTAGAATTATTCATCATGATAATAATAATCCGTGGTAGATATTCCGGGGCTTGAACTTTGAAGACCCAAATTTATAAAATGGTCTTAGCACATAGGAATAATAAAGACAAACCCATTGGGCATCAAGGCCTTTGATGTCTCTGTGAAGTTCAAGTTTTGGGATTCTGGATATGATACAAAGTGAGATTACAATTTTGCAAAAATTAAAGTATGAAAGGACATACATTAACTATATATATTTTTGATTTTGTATCGTTTTTTTCTAGAACTGGTTTGGTATATGATCCAGTATTTTTAAAGCACACTATTCCATATGAGTGGTAATGTATATATTTTTAATCAGGTATTTGGAGCTGGGGAGGAGAGTATTTGGGCAGGGAGTAGGTGAGCTAGAGTGTTGGGGACAGGGGAGGGAGTTACATACTACTCAGATACAGTATATTCTAGCAATATTAATCAAAGAATATGAGGTCACTTTTATGGGCAAATATTTTACTGGTCTAGATTGTCAAATGATATTACTTTCAAGGCTTTCAAAGTCTACCTCATCTGGAGCAAAACCCCTACCAAAGAGGGCGCTTATGAATCGCAAGTCATGTGACAAATTGCAAAGGTCAGCTAAAGAATTATTTCATGGCCAACAAAACTGTCATTTCAAACATTGCATTCTGAAATTGTTTTTCTATATGATGAAATCTAGTTCTCACATGCTTATCCTTCTATCTAAAATCTTCTTTTTTTTTTTTTAATTTTAATCATACTTTTTAATCATACTTTTTTGTCATACAATTGTTGTATTTGTTTGGGGGCTGGGTGGCAATGGCAGAATTAAAAAAAAAAATCATAAAAAAAATATTCTGCAGAGATCAATAACAGAAAAAAATGTTGCATGCCTATTTATTAGGGTAAAAATATTACACGCCAAGGATTTGAAAAAAAAGAATTTCAGCAAAAAAGTTTAAACTATTTTGTCTAGTTTTTCTGACCAAGAACTGTGATTCAGCATTGTTCATCATAACTCACATTCATTTCAACCAGCTTCAAGTTGTGATGTTTCAAATTACACAGTTTAAAAATTTATATATGACATTGTTGTTGGCAGATATGTACCAAGTGGAAAATGTCATTGAACCCTCCCCCCCCCTCTCTGCCTCAAAAATGAAAGGGTTATGTTTGTCATGCATGTTATTTGGCCTATACAGATTTGATTATATGGGACAACATCTGTGATGGCATTCAACCTCTATGTAGTAAATAACAAACAAGAATCAATATTTTAGTTTTATAAATCTTTATTTCATAGTGAACCAGGTAAATCAGAAAATCCACAGAGAATCAGTGTCTGTTATGAAGCACTGAAGAAGGAGAAATTGGTGGACCAGTGTATAGAAATACCGGTACGTATCCATAGAAATACCGATACGTATCCATTGAAATACCGGTACGTATCCATTGAAATACCAGTACGTATCCATTGAAATACAGGTACGTATCCATAGAAATACCGGTACGTATCCATTGAAATACCGGTACGTATCCATTGAAAAACCGGTACGTATCCATTGAAATACCGGTACGTATCCATTGAAATACCGGTACGTATCCATTGAAATACCGGTACGTATCCATTGAAATACCGGTACGTATCCATTGAAATACCGGTACGTATCCATTGAAATACCGGTACGTATCCATTGAAATACCGGTACGTATCCATTGAAATACCGGTACGTATCCATTGAAATACCGGTACGTATCCATTGAAATACCGGTACGTATCCATTGAAATACCGGTACGTATCCATTGAAATACCGGTACGTATCCATTGAAATACCGGTACGTATCCATTGAAATACCGATACGTATCCATTGAAATACCGGTACGTATCCATTGAAATCTGTTAATCAAACACCAAGAAAGAAGAGAGAAAATATTTGACCCAAAAACCTACTTATATGTGTACAGGAAGTTTTTCAAAGTAGTGGAGACCGATTCGCTTAACTTCTGGTACGGTAGTCTTAGTTGGCATACTGAGGCAAAGAGAAAATGTAAGCTGATTTGTGTCATAACCCATACTGGGCATACCACATAAATAAATAGTTTACATGCCCAACAAACGTCAAGTCGGGTGATGGTATTCTGTCATATCATAGTTATCAATCTTAACATTTAAAGGGCAGTGGTTGTTGTGCCATGTATGTGCAAGATTTGTGTTGATAAACTTTTCGATTTCTCCACAACCCACTATGCTCCACATAGCAAGTATATGTGACAATTGATCTGGAGAGGATGGACTCTGTGGCAGTTCAAAAAACAGACAGTAGATCTCAAGTCATTTAATTTACCTACAGATAAACCTGTACACTCTGATCTATGCAACACTTAGAAATTGTTCTGTGGATGTGTACACATTGCGTAATTGTGACAAATGTTATCAACAATCTACCATTTCTTGTGTGCAAGGGTTCACTATCTGAAGCATGTATTGTACCATGACCACCATATTAACTGATCTCTTCTCTCACTGTCTTTCTAGTCCAGGATGGCAACTGATGAAGAACTCCTGTATCTTCATAGGTAAGTAGGAAATATTTATAACATTCTGATAAAACCCATCTAGATTTGTCAGTATAAAGAGTAGAAGTGGCACTTTGCGGTTATGCAGAGACTGTTGCTATGACATGGTACAGCTTTGTTAAGGTTAGATCCCTATGTTGAATGTACATTGCAGTGGAGAGGAACCCATCCCAGAAAATATTCTGGTAACATTGTCACTAACATAGTTTGCAACATCAGAAATCAAAACTATGTTGCGGCAACTTGCCTGTACAGCATTTATATAGAAATCCTTCATCTTTAACAAAAACTGAAAATGTATCCATGTGTCAGATTTGAAACTCTACCTATCAGGAATATACATGTACATGCGGGATTTGTTAATACCCGGTACTACATATGATAGTACTAATATATCTGATTGTACAACTAACTGCATTTGTTTATTTATTCCAGTGCTGAACATATTGACATTATGAAAAAGACAGCAGATATGTCAGTGGATGAGTTGAAAACATTAAGTGATAATTATGATTCCATTGCATTTAGTAAAGTAAGTTGAGTCAGTTTATACTGTAGACAATCATAATCAAGTTTCACTGTCATCATGACTTGTTAAATACTGGACGTGGGTTCCATGTGACAATAATGTGTGTAAAATATAGAGTTAATTACATGCAATTCAAGTACATGCTGCATAATGATGACCTTGAGAGTTTTATTTACTAAGTAATATGACTAAAATTTAAGGAAAACCTTACGCAAGATTTACAAATGCATGGGTTTGTGTTTGGTTGGGCCTAGTTGACACCAAGATTGTGTATTATAAATTTTATTTCCATAATACCATTATAAGAAAAGGGTTTCAAATATTTAATGTTTTTGGATCCTTTGTGCAATTATTGGTATTCAGTCTTAATTTATCATATGAGTGGCTTAAAATGAAAAAGTCAATACCTGCACATGTGGTCGACGGCCATAGTGTCTCATTGTTCATAAATACGCGTCTACTCAAGAGACTGTGTTTTTAGCATGTTATCATTGCTTATGACATAATTCCTGCACACACACAGGTGACAACTTCTTCGCTTTAATGGCCAGTGTTTCCACCCAGCATCAAATAGATTTTGGCTTCCATTCATCCCTGGTACATAGTGCTTATTTGTCATGCTTGCAGCATTTATGGTTGGGAATATGACAGTCAGTCATAAGGGATGTAAAAACTGTCGGCCCTGTGTAAAGTTTCTGTCCTCAGTGCACATAAACATTGACAGCATCTTTGTCACACAGAGTAGTGATTTTTTATGAGATGTCCAATATTTACTCTAATTCGAGAACTAAGCCCATTGTCTGTTTTACTTTGTTCAACTATCAGTACGCTAGTGATATGATAACAAAATTTAATTTTCACAGGATTCCTTTGAGTGTGGATCATTTGCTGCAGGAAGTGCCATAACACTGGTGGAACACATTTTATCAGGAAAAGTAAGCATTATAGTTTTTGCTTGAATTTGAGTTGTACATGAATGTAAAAAATGTAACAACCATGATTATAATGTCTATAAACATGTGATTTTACATAATGTATCACTAAAGCTTTTAGAAAATGCATTATTATTCAGTGCATATTTTGCTGTTTCATTAATTTACAGCGATTTTATTTACTTACAGATTAGAAATGGTATTGCTTTAACACGGTGAGTCTACTTTATTTATTTTGCAATGATTATTCATTCCTAGTTTATTAACTTGTTGCTAATGATTGTGATATTGCCCAATATGATATTCCCCTGTTGTCATTAATCCCCTAAGGTGTTTGCTGATCCCTTGATATCAAGCCCTGTTCATGAGATGATCAAACAGAAATGTTTGTAATTTTATTGTTGACTTTGTATCATGCAAAATGTGTGTGACAACCATCTAATTTATATATATATAAAGGCAATATTACACAAGATAATGACCTCCAGGTTTTTGACTCCCGTGTGAAGCACAAAAGGGAGTCTTTGCAGTTACCCTGTCTGTATGTCTGTATGTATGTATGTATGTATGTATGTCACTTTTTTTGTTCCACCGTTATCTCAAGAACCACTAATCAAATTTTCGTGAAACTTGGTACATAGATGCTCTGGGATGATGCGCAGAGTTGATTAGGTTTTGGTAAAAATCTATGAATATTAATTACCTAATTTGCATGATAATTAGCTGATTTTTAGCTGTTCCAAGACTGTTCCACTGATATCTGAAGAACCACTCATTGGATTTTGATAAAACTTGGCACATGGATGCTCTGAACTAGTGCGCAGATTTGATTAGTTTTGGGTAAAAATCTATGAATATTAATTACCTAATTTGAATGATAATTAACTGATTTCAAGCTGTTCCATGACTGTTCCACTGATATTTGAAGAACCACTCATTGGATTTTGGTGAAACTTGGCACATGGATCCTCTGAACCAATACGCAGATTTGATTAGTTTTGGGTAAAAATCTATGAATATTAATTACCTAATTTGCATGATAATTAACTGATTTTAAGCTGTTCTATGACTGTTTCACTGATTTTTGAAGAACCATTCATTGGATTTCAATGAAACTTGGCACATGGATGCTCTGAACTAATGCGCAGATTTGATTATTTTTGGGTAAAAATCTGTTAATATTATTAATTACCTAATTTACATAATGATTAATCAATTTTGGGCTTTTTCACTGATATCTCAAGTACTAATCATAACATGTCAATAAAATTTGGGACATAGATGTCATATGACACTGCACAGACCTGATAGTTTTTAGGGTAATATCAGTACATATTAATTACCTAATTTGCATAATTAATTAATTTTCAGCTTTTGATATTTCAAGTAGTAATGATCATGTTTCAATGAAACTTGGTACATAGTTACTTGAGGACTGTGCAGAGACCTAATTAGTTTTTGGATAAATATTTGTGCATATTAATCACCTTATTAGCATAATTAGTTAATTTTCAGCTTTTCACCTGATATCTCAAGTACTAATCATCACATTTCATTGAGACTTGTTACATAGATATTCTAGGACTGCAGAGACCTGATTAATTTTGGGATAAATAATTGTGCCTATTAATTACCTAATTTGCATAATTAGTTAATTTTTTGCTGTTCTATGGCTGTTGCACTGATGTCTAAAAGCCACTCATTGGATTTCAATGAAACTTTTAAAGAGTACCCATCACATTTCAATGAACCTAGGACTATACACCATATTAGTTTTTGGTAAATATTTATGCTTCTTAATCACCTAATTAATATAATTAATTAATACTGATATCTCAAGTATTGATCATCACATTTGAATAAAACTTGGTACATAAGTGCTCTAGGACAATAGACAGCCTGATTAATTTTGGGTTAAAATCTGTTCATATTAATTCTCTAATTAGCATAATAATTAATATTATTTTGGTTCTAATCATATTTCAATGAAACTTTACATTGTGCAGACCTTATTAGTTTTACACTTAAATCTGTTCATATTAGTTACCTAATTTGCATAGTTTTAATTTTGAATTAATTTTGAATGTGTCTCCAATACTCTCAGCACACGGGAGTTCTTTCTAAGCTTTCTTTGATTATTTCTTTAGTCCTCCAGGTCATTATTTGTTTAGTCCTCCAGGTCATTATTTGTTTAGTCCTCCAGATCATTATTTATTTACGGTAGTCCTCAAGGTTCTCATCTTATGTAATATTGCCTTGTATGATGTCCATTTAATTTATGCATATTTTTTCAGACCTCCAGGTCATCATGCCCAGTGTGATATTGCTTGTGGTTATTCATATTTTAATAATGTTGCATTGGCTGCCTATCATGCTAGACACCATTGTAATGCAAATAGGTAAGAATAAGAATGAAATTTAATATGTATATAGTCAAAATTTTAAAAATGCAAAACATATTATTAATATATATCATTTTATGTCTCAAAGTTGAGCATAATACATCCTGGTATGTTTGGTAACATTGTTTGTATGAGCTGAGTTTTTTGTGTATTTTGTTCATACTGGTTATTCCATGTGCTATTGACCCAAAATGACCTACAAATTGAGCTACAAAAGGAGCAATATTGGTTGAAATGTTAGGATGTTAATACTATGCATATCTGAACAGCACCAGTAGATAATTAGAAATGATTTGTTTTTATTGACTTTCTTTCACGAGCTATTTGTATGGTACATTATGCTGTCAGTGTACATGTATGTTACATGACTTATTACCATACTAGTCAGTAACATAATTTGACTTCATTTTTAAATCATGTGAAATCATTACTGTGTATGTCTTACTAGAGTGCTGATAGTTGACTGGGATATACACCATGGACAAGGTACTCAGTATCTTTTTGAGGAAGATCCAAGGTATGTTATGATAACTTAGTGTGGGATTCAGATTAGAGTACATCACACCCTTAGATTTCTTATCTTACTTGTCAGAAAAGTATTCTATATATTATCACAAATCACAACAAATTATTCTACTCTTGTCAGTTAAATAATATTAGATTACTAGGAAGATACCTCAAAGTATGCACGAAGACAGTACAGCGGCAGTATCGACCGACGCGCAGGGGAGATCGATACGACAGCGTACTGTATGAGTGCATACATGTACTTATGCATGTAATCATTCAATATTTGGAAATCGCATTTCCTTATATGGTAGGATGAAAATACCCAGTAAAATACAGCAAAATTGCGGCACGCTATAACTTATGGCGTTACGGTGACAGATGTATAATAATATCAGTTATTAATTTCTTTATTCTAGTGTTAAAATATGGCATAATATTTCAACTAGGATTCGTTTGATAAACTCACCATGGTATTTCAAAAAAAGCTGTCATAGGGCAATGATCGTCACGCAGCATGTATTTGAATTTCATGTAAACAATGTATTTTATATGTGTTGTATACATCACTATGGGTTTCATATAAAACAGGACGAGATACAATGACCACTTTTAGCAGAATATACTTAGTTTTCTAAATTTCTATATTTATATGTATTCTGTTTATCCTATTTTGATATTATAATACTATAGTACCTCTGAGTCAGTACTTTGGAGTGCAAGCTTTTTTTTGGCCCCCTATTTACCTTATCTTTCTTCAACACCATAATTAATATATATATATATATGAAGAATAAGATAGTGGTTATTGAATTATTATTTATATTTATTTTGTTAACTTAAAAGAAAATAATAAGGGAAAAAAACATATTTATTAACAAAGATGTAAATTTGGTTTTGCTGACATCACCATTAACTGGTAGTAACCTTGAATTATCTGAAATCAGATGCAATTTGTTGGTTTCCCAAGGAATAAAAAATATTTACAGTATTTCTTGGTTAGCATAGATTTCATGATTTTTACAGTATTTATTGGTTAGCATAGATTTCATGATTTTTACAGTATTTATTGGTTAGCATAGATTTCATGATTTTTACAGTATTTATTGGTTAGCATAGATTTCATGATTTTTACAGTATTAAAAACAAAAATTTCTGTTACTTATGCAAATTACTACATGTTGCAACACAGATTCGCAATAGGAGGATCCTTTATCACTTAATTGACCTCCCGTATTGACTGTTGTGTTTTTCAATTTAATGCATCACTTTGGCTAGCCTGGGCTGTACTTTGTACAGTACATATACAAACTAATCTTTGCACTCTTTGCACAATTAATTGATTTTAGGAATAAATATATATATTTTTTTTTCTGTACAGTGTGTTGTATATTTCAATTCATCGATATGAACATGGATCATTTTGGCCACATTTATCAGATAGCGACTACCAATGTGTTGGCAAAGGCAAAGGAAGAGGGTTTACTATCAATATACCATGGAATAAGGTAAGTAATGTGCATATTATTTATGGAGGGTATGTTTTACCTTCTCAGTCATGTTTACAACCTTGCTATCACTGACAGTCAGTGTCTCTTATTATAATTCTTGTCACAGCTTTCAGTTGGAATTTCTCATTTTTGGATATCTTATAAAAGTATGATCAAACTTTTTGGGCTTGTGTCGATCAAGTTCAAACTTTTCACATACCGGTACATCAGACATTATATCGGACATATGCATATGAATTTCGATCTGATTCAAGATGGCCAAATGGCAGCCATTTTAAGGCAAAAAATATTTCAATTCACACATTTTCACCACTTTGGAACCCGATCTCAGTCATGCATTGATGGATTCTGTTCAAACTTGGTACATACATGTACGTTGAACATAATGCACTCCTATTTATTTTTTGGATTAGGTTCAAAATGGCCACTGGCAGCTATTTTTTTTCAAAAAATGCAGTTCTTGATCCATATATTCAACATGCCTGGATTAGTCAAGTTCAAACTTCACAAGTACATGAGACTTCCTATAGGACAAACACACATGCACATCCAAAATGGCTGAAAGGTGGCCATCTAGTTTAAATTAATGCATTTCCAAGTAACATTATGACATAGATCTGAACCAATCAAGTTTAAACTTCACACATTAGGTCATACATGTATCTCGCATATGTACTATATGATATAATTGAGGACTTTGTCACTGACAATGACTTCTTTTGATTAAATCTGTAGACTGGCATGGGTGATTCAGAATATATTGCTGCATTCCATCAAATAGTGTTACCAGTGGCTTATCAGGTGAGTCCATATAAGTGACTACTCACTATCTGGTTGTTTTTTAATTCAGAAATATTAATATCAATTTCTGTGATCATCAGATGAATTGTTCATTCTGTAAATATGATTATGAACTAAGATGCACATATTATATTTCAGTTTGATCCTGATGTTGTGTTGGTGTCAGCAGGATTTGATTCTGGACTTGGAGATCCAAAAGTAAGTGTACCACACCACGGCTACTCTGCAGACAGAACCACTTATAAACAGAACATTTATTTTCTTAATAATCCAACTAAAAACCTGTCTGGTCATCAGTTTTTCTGTCTATCAATCAATCCATATTTAGCTCTTGTAGGGAAACTCAACTAAAACTTGGGTATGCAACCTTGAAAATTTAATTTTACCTCTAAAACATTTTGTTGAATGTAAAATAACTGCCTTATCAGGTACAGTGACAACAGACACCCTAGGTAACTTTCATGTTAACAAATCATGTTATTTTGGAATATAATGTCACTCATTTACTCAAACCCAAATCCAAGCTTGAAAACAACTTTTGCATCATTCATTTTTCCTGATTTGATCATTTGAGAATGTTCATGAGAAAGAAATTTAATCAAAATTACTGTCCCTACAACCCCAGTGAAATTTAGGACTCCTTAAGACTCCAGTGAAAGTCACTGTAGCTCTCTAGGACCCCAGTGATAATCACTAACTAATGATTATTTTTACCTTTGAATGAATGCAGGGTGAGATGAATCTATCATCTGATGGCTTTGCTGTCATGACAACCATGTTAATGTCATTAGCTCAGGGAAAACTTGCTGTTGTGATGGAGGTAATGTTAATTTCAAAATAAGTTCACTTCATATTACTATTTGCCCCACTGACTGAATAATCTATGTGTAATGCAACGCTAAAAGTCATATTATCGACGTCATATTCCACTTGCTAAGGCTGAATACACTATGGTTCCAATTACTGAAGGTTAAGTTTGGCCAAACATGAAGAAATGGTGTAAAATTACACAAGATTTCAATCAGACTTGGATAAAACTGAATTCATTATTGGGGAAAATTGGGAAAACTTCACTGTAAATAATTAGCAAGCCAGTACAAAGTAAATGATTGATGTGATGACCACCACCCTATAATTATAAGCCTAGCTCTACAGGTTGTAACCACCTTCTCTGAAACTACTACATGTACATCAATAAATACTGCTAGATTCACTACGTTCAATTACCCACCATAGACTCCGGTCAGTCAAAATGACTATTTTGAACTGTAGGCATTAATCAGCGATTCTGCTGGTGACGGAGAGATAGAATCCAGGTCAGGGGAAGCCCCATGACCTCAAGATTCTTTTACCCCTTACGTCACGAACCCACGTGACCGAGGCCACCTGGCAGCGCCACAGGTAGCCGTCCTTCACTCTTAATTTCTCTCCGCCTCGAGTGGAGATGAAATCTAGCGAGCTCTGCTGGATCGCCTGCTTTTTTTCCTGTCCGGATTTATAGCTTTGGTTGTTGCTGCTGCTCGGCATCCGACATGGTAGCTGGTAGGATAGGTTTTCCTTGTCTTTTTTTACCCTCGTGTCGTTTTCCCCTTTGTGTGTAGTATTTTTCACAGCAAAGAAATCAAAATCCGGCGCCACTACGTAGTCACATGTTGATTTCATGGCGGCACCTTTTACAACTGTAATTCGTCTCCCTCATGCATGTCGTCTTTTATTTTTAATGTATTTAGCAATATATCGATGTAATGACAGCTCCAAGGCTCGCTGCCTTTTTCTTCCGGTCTCCTCGTCTTTCGAGCCGATCGTACAGTGGTTTATTCAGAATCTACCAGCATAGAACCCGCATCCGAGATGCTTTGTCGTGGCTACGTGTGGGTTTCGGTTTTTTTTGCGTGAAAGCGTGTTTTTTCACTGGAGTTCTGAGGCCTGAGATTTTCTTTCAGAGCCATCAAAATCGCTGACACTGACCGCGTCACAGCAAGGTCGCGCGTCCAGTAAACAAATCGGTTAAAGTGAGTTGCGTGTTTTGCATGAGTAGAAAGTCCTCACGCTCGGCTACCGGTACTTCATGTACCGGGACGTCGAGTAAGAGGCCCGACGGCAGAGGTACCGATATTTTCTCGGTCTCCCCCGCTGATCGGAGGGCATCCTCACAGTCTGTTTTTTCAGGCGGTGTTTTTACCCGATTTTACCGGCTGCAGCGAGGCTGTGCCCCTGGAGGCTTTCCTCCTATGGGGCCCGTTGTGGGTCTCTTCGTGGACCCTTCCTCGCACGGTGCCGAGTTTGCCTCCGAGTTGAGGGCTTTGGTCGAAGGACTGTCGGGGCAATTGCGTCCCTGGCAGGCCGGGTAGATCAGACGCAGTCGGAGCGAGCTGTCTCCACTGTGTACCCTCGGTGGGCAAGCAGGAAGAGACACGAAAGCATGTTTGCATTCAAACACGTCTCTTCCGGGGAACCCCCGTTCCCAGGCACGGCTCTCCCACTATTTTGGGGGGTGGCCGAGGCCCAGGCTAATTGCCCCGGTCCTTCTCTGGATCCTCGGGCACTGAATGCCAACGGGGTGCTGGCAGCCAAGTCTCTGATCTCGGGGCAGGGCTTTCAGGGCAGGGCACACGTTGACCCCCCCTACTTTCAGCCAGCTAGGACTCGTCACACGGTAACGGTACAATGGTAACGAGTTTTTCCTTGTGTCCGGTCCCCGCTGTGGGATTTGACTCTTTTCTTACCGACCCACGGGCGTCCCCAGAGGGAACCGACCCTGTCATGAGACGCACAGTCGAATACGCTCCCTCTCACATATTAAAGTGAAAGGAGATGCAGTTCGCTCGCGTCGGATACAGCTGGTACTCCGGGCGTTCCCTCAGAGTCATCCATCTGTATGACTCGGTGAGCCACGCTTTTGGGGTGAGGCGGAGTATCATCAATCCCAGTGATACGATGTATATACCCCCACCCTTGATCCTAAAGCAACCACCTAAGGTTGCTTCAATGCTTATGGGATCACGGGTGTCGGGATCCAAAGCAACCCCGTTGGCAAGTCTCTTCCTGTCCGCCTGAGTGCGGAGTGGGGCGCAGAACATGCAAACGGTGTTGATGGGCGGCGTTGGTCAGCCGTGGAGGATGTAATGCTTAAGGCCCCCGAGTGGGGATAACATAAGGCAACACTTCCCACTGGACCAAATGCTACCCGGTCGGTGTGTTTTCGGGATCAGACCCCATAGCGTGGGATGAAACCAAAACGCCCCCAACCGGATTCCAAGGCTCCTTCCCCAGACCCCGGTACCACGAATTTGGCAAACCGGGCAAAGGGGGATAGCTGCGTTCCATGGGTGGCCTTTCCAATTGAAGACGACCCATCTAGCCCTGAGGGCAGAGTTGCTTGAGCACATTATGCGTGACCAGCACTCTGGAGACCTTGGAGGCAGAACACACCATCCTCCTAGACCAGGCGACATTTTTACTGGTGGGCCACCGCACATCTACATGCGACACCCCCTAGTGTCGCCTGGCGCTCTTGGCCAGGGCCACTACCGTGCTACGAGACGCGGCCTTAGACGCACGTGTTTTCGCCGACAAGCTGAGCCGGGGTACGTCCCCGCCTCAGTGACGCGGACTGGACTTCCTCCACCCTCTTTGTTCAGGGAATGGTGGGTACAGTCTCGGAGCTTCGGAGTGCAATGAACCGGAGGGTTCAGTTTGAATCCGCTAGCCAGTTAGTCCTACCATGGGCAATCGGAGGGCACCCCAAGCACAGAAAACACAATGCCCTAGGGCGTTGTCCGCTAGCTGGAGTCAGCCAGGAGGCAAGCGCTTATACCCTTCCATGGGAGGGGAGGGTAGTGGCGCGCCCCCAGGGAGGTAAGAGCCAGGTGGTGGCTCCTCACCCTCCCTGGGCGGACGTCTACCCGGCAGCAGGGGAGGCATGTTTGATGCTCACCTCTGCAACCGGGGGGGACAGGCACGTGTTCGGTGAATGGCCAGGTCACAACTTAGTCACTACTTCTGGCCTTGGGGACTCACCTCATGGGGGAAGGAAGCACACACCCCCTCGCAACTGCCGAACACGTGGCCACATATCCCTGTCAACACAGATTGCGCCGGTGTAGTCCGGTTTGGAGACAACGGGTGACCGATCCCTGGACCTTTCCAGATGGTAACATCAGTTTACGGGATACCGCTGAAATCTCCTTTTCCCCCCGTCAGTGTCTCCCCTGTTGGGCACTGCCAGGGGACTCCCGCAAGGCGGAAGCAATCAGACAAGAAGTAGCAGTTTGCTGGGGAAAGACGCCATAAACAGGGTACATCAGCCGGGGCTAAGGCCAGGCTTCTACCCAAATGGGTTCGTAGTACCAAATCTACAAATGGCAGGCGTCCAGTTTTGGACCTAGGCAGACTGAATCAGTACGTGCTCCTCGATCGGTTCCACATGGAGACACTATTCAGGGTTCTTCTCTCCATCCACAGTTTTGACTGGCTAGCCCCGTTAGACTTAAGCGGGGCCTACCTGCACGTACCGATGCACCCAGCGAGTTGCCATCTTCTTCGAATCGCCCAGCTGGGCCAAGTATTCGAATCTCGGGTGCCTCCCCGTTCGGGTTAGGCACAGCGCCCTACGTGTTAACCAGAGTGATGAAACAGTTGGTGCTGCTGCTTCACCAGATGTCGGTACACCTCAATCCGTACCCAGACCTCCGGTTACCAACAACCCGGGCAAGGGGTAATAGCCAAACGTGTCAGGCTAACACGGGATTTACTTCACCAGTTCGGCTCATTGGTAAATCGACAAGTCCCACCTCGACCCAACGTGCAGTTGGTGTCCCTGGGCATGGAGTTTTGACACAGAGGTATGCTTGGCTTAGCTATTTCAAGCGTATTGCTTAGCGCTAGGCAGCCTAGCCGAATGCCTAGCCAGCGTTCCCTTTGTGTCCCTCCGCGAACTAACACGGATCATCGAAATGATGACCTTGGTTGGAAGGGTCGTTCCCCAGGCCGCACTACGCAGCCGCCCGGTATAACGCTTGTTATAGCGCCGAGCTCTCCTATGGGAACTAGATAGGCGGGTTTCGATCTCGGACCAAGTGAAGGAAGCCCTGCCCTGGTGGTCGTCACTGGCCAACCTCGGACAGGGGAGCCCCTTGGGCCCGCTCGCCGCAGGTATGACTCTGGTAACAGATACCTCCCCCTAGCGTTGGGGAGCGCATCTATTGGGCCAATAAGCCCGAGGATATGGCCCCCGCATTAGTTTCGGGACTACCATATCAACCGGCTCGAACTGCGAGCAGTGTACTTAGCACTACCACGCTTTCTACCCGTAGTTCGAGACCACAGAGTCCTGCTCCGCACAGGCAACGCAGCGGTGGTCTCCTTCAAGAAGGAGGGGGGGGGGCGTTCCCCATCGTTGTCAGTCCTAGCGGAGCAAAATCCTCCTTTGGTGCCTGGAATACAATGTGGAGCTAACCGCACACCACCTTCCAGGGGTGAGGAACAGTCTGGCGACGCCCTTTCAGGGCGGCTCCGTCTCCAGAACACGGAGTAGCTGATACCCCAGTGGGTAGCCTCTAGGCTGTTTTCGGCCGTGGGACGGTCCAAGGTTGGACCGTTTTGCCGCACCCCGGAACGCCAAGCTCCCGACGTACGTAACACTCCTGCTGACTCCAGGAGCCTGGGCCAGGGTCACTTTGCTAGCCCCGTGGACCCACTTAGTTGTGTACGCCTTTCCTCCCTTCCCGCTAGTTCACCGGGCACCGGAGAAAAGCTTCGACAGGTGCACACCCGCATATTATCATGGGTTGCACCCAATTGGCCAAGCAAGGCCTAGTTTCCACTTCTGTTGGGAAGGCTAGTCGAAGCGCCAACAGTGCTTCCGGACTTACCGGACCTGCCGTCCCAACCAGACGGCGCACTACCAACGAGCCCAGCAGGTATCACTTACACGCATAGAGGCTCTCAGTAGACCCGCACATATGAAAGCCTTATCTGAGCGGGCTGCCAACGTCCTGGCCAGGGCGAACAGGGATCCCACCTACGCGGCCTACATTTCTAGGCCACAAGCATACACTGATTGGTGTAGCAGAAGGGAGGTTGATCCATACCATCCCTCTATTGGCTAGGTAGCAGGCTCCTTCGTCCACCTGTTTGACGAAGTGGGTTTGTTCTACGCAGCGAGCGTTGGCTACAGGTTGGTCTTGTCCCCCACCACTCAGAACGTACGGGAACAAGACTAGCCGATTGTCCTATTTTTAGGAGACTATTTACTGCTTTCCAGACGCCAAGACCCCATACAAGGGAGCCGCTCAACTGGGACTCATCGGCTGTGTTGTCTGCTCTAAGCAGACTGCCTTTTGAGCCTCTCCAATCAGCACCACTCAATTTTTTGATGTGGAAAATAGTCTTCCTACTGGCCCTCGCCTCAGGTAGGCGCCGGTCAAAGCTAGGCGCGCACTATCCTTTGCGGACGGTTGTGCCGCTTTTATGGGCGATCAAGTTGTACTAAGACACGAATCGGGTTCTCACCAAGAACCAAATTGCAGGACACGATCCTCAACCGATCGTCATCCCCCGGCTGGCAAATATTGTCAGTCCGGAGGATCAGGAGGAATTGCTTCTCTGCCCGGTCCGAGCGCTGAGTTGCTACGAGAACCGTACCAGGTTTTCTAGACGGGGAACCAAACACATGTTTTTGTGTTACGGCCCTGACAAGCAGGATAAGCCGGTTTCCCCGACTTCCATCCCCAGGTGGATTACTGCGACTGTACTGGAGGTCTATAATACACTATCCTCCTCAACACAGACCTTGCAGAGATACCAAGTACAAGAACATGAGGTCCGTGCGATTGCTAACTCACTAGTGCTAGCGTCAGGTGCCCCCCTCAAACACATTCTGAGGGCAGGCTTCTGGAGAACGCAGAACGTCTTCATCAACTACTACCTAGGAGACACCCAATCTATTGAGCAGGGTCTCTTCAGGTTAGGCCCCGTCGTAGCGGGTCAGGCCTTGTTTGCTGACCCAGCCCGAACGACTGCAGGGGCCTCTGCGCATAGGCGATAAGTCAGTCTCTGCATTTTTGCGGGCAGATTGTCTGTTCCACTAGCACTTCCTGGAAGCTCCCAGGTTTCGCTTCTGTCGACCTACGCCCTCATGCGAACTGTTTCGGTCCTACTTCAAGTTTATCACCCCCGAGTTCGGCTTGGGTCTAGCTTTCTCGGGCACACCGAACCCTGTCACCACAGCAGCATTGGCTTCTTGCTTCTGGGACAGCACAGGCAAGGTAAGACACCACCCTTCTTGGGTCTTAACTTAGGTTTTTGGGTTTGTTTTTCATCCCGGACTGGGGGAAAGTCTTTCATCATTCTCCTTTTTTTTCTGTTTGCTCGGAAAAACCCGCAACCTATCGGTGTCTGACTCTGCCTACAGTTCAAAATAGTCATTTTGACTGACCGGATTCTATGGTGGGTAATTGAACGTAGTGAATTTAGGCGAGGGTTCTCCGAACCCGCCTATTCACATAGTTCATACCCACCATAGACTCCGGGTCCCCCCCAACCTCCCCACTCTTTCCGTCGCGTTGGTCTAAGTCCTTGAGGCGGAGAGAAAGGAACCAGAGTGAAGGACGGCTACCTGTGGCGCTGCCAGGTGGCCTCGGTCACGTGGGTTCCTGACGTAAGGGGTAAAAGAATCTTGAGGTCATGGGGCTTCCCCTGACCTGGATTCTATCTCTCCGTCACCGGCAGAATCGCTGATTAATGCCTACAGTTCAAAATAGTCATTTTGACTGACCGGAGTCTATGGTGGGTATGAACTTTGTGAATAGGCGGGTTCGGAGAACCCTCGCCTAAATTCATTAGTTCCTGAATGCATATGCTTGCAGTTGTTGAGAAGTTTCTAACTATTTTGGAAATTATTATACTAATAACTGTTGTTTTTTTCTTCTTCAGGGTGGTTACAATTTTGACACTGTTAGTGAGGGTGTCTCCATGGTAACACGTACCTTATTAGGAGAACCCTGTCCTGCTTTACAAACAACCAAACCATGTGATAGGTAAGATAGGTCTTTTGCTTTTTGCCATTTTTTGTTTTATTAAAAGCACATCTAAATGAGGGTGTGTATAATCAAAATATTATTGTTTCTTTTGTGTTGAAAGTGCATTTCAATTGAAATCATAGTTTTGTGGTATTAATTGTCATTCTAGAAAATACAACCACTTCTTATATATCATGACACACCACTCAAATTGATGAGATATTATTAACATTAACGGCTATGACCAAGAACTACAATCTACTGTTTTATGTACTTAATTGTTTTGTTAAAATCTCTGCAATACAAAGAAATAATACTTTCTTTAGAGGCTTTGCATTTTGAAATGTTGATATTTAAGATTGCTTTATAACACATATTTCTATTGCAGTGCAATACAGAGTATTCTGGATGTCTTATCAGTTCACAGTAATTACTGGAGATGTTTTCAGTATCAAGGTAAACAGTGTATAAAGATTGTGAATATTTGTGAATTTCTCACTTAGGGTCTTAACTGGGAGACATGTTTGACATTCATAACATTAGTCATTGCAAATTATCTTCAATAATAAAACCATTTATACATTCATAACAGTAATAGTTTAATGTTTTATTAAAGAGCAGTGGTCATGCACTAATTACCAACCACCGAAGAAATTACCGAATTAAAACTTGGTACCTACCTGTACTCAGTCTGTACTTGTTGGTCTGCGCAACTGTCAAAGTTACCATCTTTGTTTATATAAGACCCACAGCTAGCGCAGGCATAACGCCTTGACCACTGCCCTTTAAATTCTATTGCCACTGTACTGTTGTCTAGCTGTTGTTTTGGCTGAAATTGAATCATGTCATTTCTTGTGCATCAAATGTTTTAGAGAACAATCATGCACTTGAGATAACCATCATTACTTGTCTTGATATAAAGTTGGAAAACTATTAAACCTCTTGTACCTAAATACAATCTTCTAGTTTTCAGTGAAACTGATAGCGTAGTGTACATTACCCATGATTGATTTATTTAGTGTTGGAATCTTAAATGAAGTTGACCACTATAAAGCATTCAACCAACAGACTCAATGGAGAGGCCAAAGCCACTTGCACTTGATATTTGCATATGCGTAAATTGTATGTTTACATTTGCAAATATAAAACAAGTCAAGAGAGACAACATTGGCATTCGTATTGTCCGAAACACGATTATGTGCATACCTTTAATTTTTACTTAACAAAATCATTGAAACAGCAGTCACATTGTTAGAATGTTTTTCATTTTTTTTTAGAACTAGATGAAGACAGTGATGGGCAAACTGTGGGAGTTGAAATAAGTAGCGATACTTTACAAGAACAGCAACAACCTGAAGATGATATTGTATCCGATGTTCTCAGTAAATTTACTGTTATGAGGCTCAACTGCCCACCACACAGGTATATAATATAGTTATCATGTAGTTTTAGAGATCAATACTACTGTAATTCCCATAATCAAAACTTGATAAAAATGGCCTGTGATGCCGGGAATGTTAAATGGGATGGTAGATAGTGTAAAAATTTACAGTTATCCAGTTGCTGATTGTTTCGATAGTTTTTCAGTTGTAACTATGTGACTGGAACATACATTGTATTTTTATGTAGTAAATTTGACTGAATTATCTATGTACCATAAAATGTAACCATCTCCTCCACCATGCCAGCTCATCACAAACATTGTATTCCAGTAATAGGATGCAATTGTGGTACTGTACATACGAGGGAATTGGTAACCAAGGTGTAGGGAGCCCTCTGGTGGCTAGAATGTGGATTCTTTCTATTTTAGCCAAATGTTGCTTTCTTTGTTTTTAGAACTGCTATCACATATGATGAAAGAATGGGAGCACATTATGACCAGTGGTACAAGTAAGTATTCAGTGTAAGGGCCTAGGAATGGATTACATAAGACCATTCTTTAGTACAAGAATATGCATAATAAAGGGCTAGCATATAGAGTAAAAGCAAATACTGGTAGTGACCAGAGGTGTGAGTAAAGAGACACAATGAGTGCCCAAGTCTAAGATCTGGATTTTCAAACAATGTTACTGTTAAAAAACATGTTGTTAGTTTTTTCAGCAAATATAATTCTACATTGGACTGTGTTAATAGTTGTTGATTTCTGTATTTATTTTCCTTGTTGTACAAGTGGGCAGTCAGCAGCTATGACAAATGTGGTGGTCAGGGACAACCGCATGACCACCAGTTTCAACTCCTGCACTTTTATCGCTTCATTACAACTGTCTATTACTTTTTCAGATCTCACCCAGAGTGTCCTAACAGAATTACAGCCATGTACAAAAAACATGAAGACTGGGGACTTCTAGATAGATGTATTGAAGTGCAAGTGAGTACCGGTACCTAGATTTGGGTTTTTTTCTTCTAGTTTTTATATGTACTTTTAACTGTGATTAGAATTTCTCATTGTTGTATGTCCCAATAGGGTTGTTGATTTACATAATATTGGTAACTTAATTAGCATATGAATGTGTCATATTTCACTTTTCCTTAGTAAGTGTTCCACATATGTCAATCAAACATTCTAACCAATAGCATGCAGTGTTCAAAACTAAGGCAGACCCTAGGTCAGAGGCATAGGACTTCACAGTAGGGCTGACAAGTCTTAAGAGCATGCTGACCCTGCAAGCCTGCTTCTTGAGTTTTATGATTAACATAAAAATGATAAAAGCTAAAACAAAACAACAAATTTCTCTGTGGGTCATCAAAACTACACATGACCTCACCATGCATTTTTTGCTCTCAGGCTATCAACATTTGTTCAACTTGTATGCTGTGTGAGCCACCAACCTTTTGACATTAGCGGCAAACACTGATAGCATGACAGCAACTGCTATACATTGTCTGTTACTGACCACTAATAAATATTCAGACAGAAAATATTCTTTCAATACTTTGAACATCTAATTTACTGTGAAAATAAGCAGGTCTTCTTTTTTACTCTTTGTCAAGTCACAAACTCTGTGAAATGTATTTAGAGCAGAAATAGACCAGCAACTATAGTTGGACAAGCGATAACATTGTATGAGAAAAGTTTTATTGTAGAAAGGTGAATTCTCACTATAATATACAATAATTAGCATATCAATAATTTCAATTTTTTTTTTTTAAATTCAAGCATATCAACACACCATTCTTAAAAAAAGAACATTAACGTCATTAGTTGAATGGCGTCACGGCGGGTCTCAAATGTAATATTGATTATTCATTCACAATCCACTTTATGATAACTCATATTTTTCTCTCAGTCCAGGATGGCGACAGATGATGAGATATTACTATTACACAGGTATGTTTACACATCAATGGTGGATTACAGAAGCATGATTTAAACAAATGTCAGTGAAAAAACATGTCTTTTTCGCGAACTGATTTGCTAATTCAAGATGTCGCTAATGACTTAAATTAAAATTAATAATGGCCGTCAAACAAAGAAATCAACAATGACAAGTGAGATTCGCTAAATCAACATTTCGCTATTACGTCATTTTACCACAATTTGCTAAAACTGCATGCCGCTTTTTCAACATGTTTTACAGTATGTGTATATGGAGTCCTTCAATGTAAAATTATGTTGTATACCCAATCAGAATGTTAATATAATATCTTGCTTTGAAAAACCTTGAAATGAAAGAAACTGAATCAAAATGTAACAAGGCGTTCAGGTTGAGTTAATGGTAAAATACTTGCATTTTAAATGTACTGAATGGCAGCATAACTTTTTACTTCTTTTGTTTGAAAATTGGTTGCAAATCAACATTGTACATATACCATAGAGCAAATACTTGTATTAACTTTACTAGTATGACTGAGATTTTTTATTGTTAACTGCTGTGGTTTGTGTTTATTGTGTTTGTGCTATGATTTTCCCATTTCATTGTTTACTTACACTACTATTTTTGCAATTTTATTTCGAAACTTATTCATGTCCTTGATTGTAATTTATTGTCTCAACCTAAAACAATTAACTCATTAATTAAATGGTTCATTACCAAAGGTACCACATTATCATTGTTCATTACTTTGTTTCACAATAAATATTAAACACTGATGTTTACTATTTTATATTCTACAGTTCTGATCA
Organism: Saccoglossus kowalevskii; assembly: GCF_978046115.1. Classification (NCBI taxonomy): domain Eukaryota; kingdom Metazoa; phylum Hemichordata; class Enteropneusta; family Harrimaniidae; genus Saccoglossus; species Saccoglossus kowalevskii. The sequence goes on along the minus strand of NC_140645.1, from coordinate 41,089,864 downwards.
TCTCAAATTGATGAAGAAATCTCAGGGAATGAAGAATCGACAACTAATTGAACTGGCTTCTAATTTCAATTCTATTTACTTTCACGAGGTATAGTAATGTTTTCACAAATAATTAAAGCAATAGCTTTATTGAGAATTGCTAAACAATTGACAATAATTTTTTTTTGAACTAGATACAGTGAAATACTTTATTTTAGCTGGAATTTATTTTCGCTGAAAAGACTTTTTGGGTGTTTTAGTTTCACTGATTTTTGATGAGTTCAATGTAAAACATAGAGAAAAAGATATATTCACTGGATTTGTTTTCACTGAACATCCCTTCAGGGAAAATAGCTAAAATAAATTACAATTTAAATCTTTTTTAGCTCTGCTGTCGACTTTGTCGAGTGGAGCTTATCGTATGAGCGATTGTCAGCCGTCGTCGCCGCCCGTTGTCTGTGTCAATGTTTTACTTTTTCAACTTCTCCTTGAAAACTAAAAGCCTGAATGTTTTGATACTTGGTGTATATGTACCTTGGGTAGACCTCTCTTTGATTTGTTTATTTCATGATGATTTCTTGAATTCTCTAATTTCAGTGAATATTTTTGTCATTTTTGGTAAAAAGTGATATTTTCGACTTCTTGTTAAAAACCACAAGTCCAATTGCTTTCAAATTGATATTGTACATACAATAACTACTTGTGGACCTCTCTCAGATATGGTCAAAAATAAAATAATGTATGTTCTGCATAGTCATAATGTCTTGCTGACTGTTTCCTTGATGCAAGGAACATTAAACATTTTTATTTTTATTCTCTCATTTATTTCCTTGTGTATTTTAAAAGTGTTTGTGTATTATTATCTGCAGTCTTCCTACAAATGTGCCTGTCTGGCAGCCGGTAGTGTCCTCAATGTTGTACAGGAAGTGGTCACTGGAAAGGTAAATAATAAGCGTTTGCTAAAGGGTGGTGGCCATTGCACTATTCAATGTGATATATTGGTTTTTACACAAAAGTCAAATACATGCTGCGTGATGACCACTGCCCTTATATTGATATATTAATTTGTATTTGAAGTTTCTGAATAATTGATACATTTCTTTATAGCAAAGAGATAAGTCTGCATTCTGGCTTGCATGACGGTTAAGAAGCAAAATCTTGGTAGTTAAGGAGATGCTAGAAAAAAAAAATTGAAATTCATTGCATGTTCAAAAGCTGTAATGAAATTAATTTTATACACAAAATACTAAAATAATAATTTCCCAAAGAACACGATATTTTCACATTATTTATGTATATTTGTAATTTGGAAAGATTCTGACTATTTTCGTTTCTTGGGTACATTTAGCCATCTAAATGTATTCCTCAGTCATACGAGTATGTTAAATCTATTGGTGGGTTTTGCCTGTAGAGGGTGCTTCCAGTTGAACTATTAAAATCTTGTTTGATGTTCAGATAATCAATAAACTTGTGCTATCTTCATTTTTTGCAGGTTAGGAATGGTGTATGTATTGTCAGGTAGGAGCAGCTTGCTATTTAATTTATTCTGTCTCAGTATTTTGTCCCTTAATGCTTTTTTGCATAGTTTATTTACAAATGTGTCTGACTTCTCTTTTTTCAGACCTCCAGGCCATCATGCTGAACAAGACAAACCATGTGGTTTTTGTTTTTTTAATAATGTTGCTTTAGCTGCTAAATATGCACAGAATAATTTTGGTCTCAAAAGGTAAGATTATTTTAATTGCTCTGTAAAAATGATGTAATACTTTTCCCTTCAAATATCTGAAGTACATTAAACTCATGCAAATCCAAGCTCTCCTAAAGTTCTACTCTGAAGTGGAGTTTTGGCCTTAACCCGTTTAATGCCATTTGTCGTGGAGAACTTTGTGTAACATGTTCTAATTTAATTTGTTATTTTCTAAAACCACCAAGTTTGTATTTCCATATGCTTCAATTTACCGTAAAATTCTACTCATGAGTTTTGACATGTGCACATATTTTAACTGCATATAGAAGTGACAATATTTTGTGTCAAAGTCTGTCAATAATTAATCATTTAAATATTATTACAGTATTTGGACTTTTTTAAGTCACTGTTTATTTGATTTTTGAGAAAAGCTGTCAAATAATACATGTATGCATACACATTTAGCATAGACCACAATGAATGTCAATTTGTTATTACTTCTATACATGAACAAGTATGTTGTAAGGCAATGTATATCATTTATGAGGTATTGAGATCCTCGCCATAGAAAAAAAATTGGAAAATCCCCCAAAACAGACAAAATATGAACTCCATTCTTTCCATTTTGTACACCAATTTTCTTTGAAGCAAGTGACCTTATATTTTTATTTCATTTTTTCCTCCTTGTAACATAAAATTTCTAGTATGTAAAAATAAAGAAATTTACATTGTTTTGAACAGCCTTTTACTTTAAGCAAATAAAATTGTTGTAAAATCATAATACTGATATGAAATATAAATGGAACTATTTTGTGGATGGTGCTAAAAGAACTAAAGTGAACCAAACCTAGGTAATACACTGGTATAAATTATACATCTTATTTTTTCAGGATTTTAATTATTGATTGGGATATTCATCATGGTAATGGTATACAACATATGTTTGAGAATGATGACACAGTACTGTACATATCATTACATCGCTATGACAACGGATACTTTTATCCAAGTTCATCTGATGCCAATTATGATAGAATTGGCATAGACAAAGGAAAAGGTTACAATGTCAATATTGCGTGGAATGGGGTAAGACACTGTTTTCGAATATCGAGTTGCTAAGTTGGAATGTTTACAATTTTTCAAACCAGTCAGCCTGTAGTGGTGATGAGTAATTACACAATCGGGTCACTCCTATGCTCCCACCTAATATGGGTGAATGTAGGATACCTCATTCAGGTATCACTCCTTATATAGAGAATGATATCTTAGAAGATGATTACATCAGTCCTTATTTGGAATATATATGATGTCTTTAAGAGATTGTATGAAGATAATTATTCAATATATTAAGTTGTCATATGTTATATCTCAACAGGCTAGAATGGGAGATGCTGAATATATTGCAGCTTTTCAACAAATTGTTATGCCAATTGCTATGGAAGTAAGTGATTTCATTTCAACATGTTACTCTGTGGCAGGAAGACATAATTTATTACCAACAATATAGTACATCTCAAATTGATGAGAACTTACAATTAATTCACACGTGTAACATGTAGACAAGTGTGTTTTCCTATGTAGAATTGTCAAAAGTTGACAATGACTATTTAATATGATTTATATAGTTATTTCTCGTTACAGTTTTGTCCTGAATTAGTATTGGTATCATCAGGATTTGATGCTGCTAAGGGGGATCCATTAGTAAGTATAATTATAATAATAATAATAATAATACTATAATGAAATTACAAATTAATTTTTGGTTGAAAGTAATAAAAGAAAGGTAACAAGCAAAAAAGAGGACTAAATTTTATCATTTTGGCGATTCGTGTCTTTTGTGCTCAGTATTTTATATATGGATGAAGTGAAGGGCTAGGTATAATGTCTAGAAACATAGAATTACTGTGCTACAAATATTGTGATAGAACACTTGCCTAAAGTTGTTTTTTTTCAGGGGGGATATCACATAACTCCTGAAGGGTATAGTCACTTAACACATATGTTGTGTACATTAGCAAATGGTAAAGTCATTCTTGTCTTGGAGGTAAGTTCATTTATGTCCTTATGTTAAAGTTAGTTGATAAGAATATGATTTGTTGATTGTTATGTCTGAGTATCTTAAAAAAATACTTCACTATATATTTATATATAATATAAGGTTATTACGAAGATACCTCAAAGTATGCACGAAGACAGTACAGCGGCAGTATCGACCGACGTGCAGCGAAGGTCGATGCGACAGCGTACTGTCTGAGTGCATACTTTGAGGTATCTTCGTAATAACCTTATTATTATACATCTTTTCCCTTCAAGGATACATCATGGAAATGCCGAAATCCAAAAAGTTTAGAACAGAATCAGCGAACCTCTTTGTATGGAGTCCGGTCAAATCCTGGTGGCAGCCATGTTTGTTTTTATTATTCGAGGACGCTTACGCGCGTAATCATTCCATATTTGGAATTCACATTTCCAAATATGGTAGTATGAAAATACATGTACCCTGTAAAATACCGCAAAATTACGGCACGCTGTAACTTATGGTGTTATGGTGACAGATGTATAATAATATGAGCTATTATGAGAATACCTCTAAGTACGCACAAAGACAGTACAGTGGAAGGATAGACCGACATGCAGCGGAGGTCGATGAGGTATCATTTGAGGTATCCTCGTAATAACCTTAGTATTAAACATCTTTTCCATTCAAGGAATGATGGGAATGCCGAAATCCAAAATTTTCAGAACAGAATCAGCAAACTTTTTTGTGTGGAGTCCGATCAAACCCTGTAACTGTAGCGTTACAGTGATAGACATATAATAATAATCATTATCACGAAATCAAATTTGTATCAATTCAAGCCATATATGAGAAGCACTCTGGAGGCGTCTACTGACGTCAACCAAAATAAAAATTATTACGAGAGTATATAGTCATCAAATTCATATCCGAAAAAATGAAACGCCAGAGAGTTGAAAGTGTCAACATGAGTCTTTCACCATAAACTGTAATTTTCAGGCATTATATATTATACAAGTATATAAAATTCTGAATGATCTGGACAATCTTGTAGTGTGTTCAATGAGAATAATTTCAGCAGTATGTGATGTCAAATTACGTAGAGAAACACACATTATGAATGTGAATTACTGGTTATCTCTTCCTATCTATTAAATTAGTTTCTGTTTACATTAAATTCTTTTACAAAAGCATAGGGAGTTCTTAACAATAACACATAAAGCATTACACATGATGCATTTTGTCATTTGATTTAAAGACCTTCTAGGTGAACATTATTGGGTTCAGAAAGATTTGCTTCGCTAATAAATTACTACAACTACACATTCAGTTTATTATTGTTTTTCAGGGTGGCTATAATTTAAACTCCATCTCTGTATCCATGGCAATGTGCACCAAGACATTATTAGGTGATTCCTGCCCTGTTATTGGTGAAATTATACCATGTGACTCAGCAGTGGACTCCATCTTATCTACCTTACATGCCCACAATATATACTGGCAGTCTTTACAATTTCAAGGTATGTAAAGTTATATCAGCGCTAACAGATACAATGCTATGACGTCACTAGCTAATTACTTTCATTATTGGATGTGTCAAAATTGAAAGCTTTCAACTAAGTTTTGCTGACAATATGAAATTATTGTTTTAATTATATACATGTACTGTTATTCATAAATTAATTAATCCATCTCTATATAATTCTTTTCTTTGTCACTGTTTTTTCCCCATACATTTTGACTACTCAGGAAGGTTTTCAGCTTTCAAGTACCTTGGGTGGTTGTTATATACAAGTTTCACTGTACTCCATAGTTTATAGAGGTTTGAAAAATTCACAGTACATGTGTGTATGTTGTAGTGTTTATATCCCATTATGGGGTCAGTACATGAATTGGTGAATTTTATGATTCATATTTCATAATTTCAATCATAGTAACGCTTCCAGAAACTGACCTGCAGATGGAGGGAGGGGACACTGGAATAAAACAAGAATCAGGTATCTCAGATAGGTAAGGGTTAACAATTATCCCCACGTCAATTCTTTTTAAACAAAGTAAATAATTTCCTGTATTAGATTGTCCAGAATTGCAGAAATGAAAATAGGTTTTACTTGACTTGTCTAATATTTTTGTATTGAGTTTATTTTAAAATTTCGTTTGACACACACAAACGTATTAAGTTTGATTTGAAGAAAAATTGTCACATTAAAAAGTTAGGGTGGGAGTTGAAAAAAATAATTCTGCACAAAAAGAGATTGTAAAAAAGGAACTTTACACACTTGAAAGCGAAAAAAAACACACAGCAATTCTAATGAAAAAAACAATTTCAGAGTTCTACCCCAGAATTTTATGATCAAAGAAAATAAATTACTGTAAAACATGTTGAAAAAGCCGGATGCAATTTTAGCGAATTATGATAAAATGATGTAATAGTGAAATGTTGATTTAGCATATTATCTCTTGTCATTGTTGATTTCTTTGTTTGGCGGCCATTTTGAATTAGCGAATCAGTTCTCTCACTAAATTCGCAAAAAAGACATGCTCGCAAAAAAGACATGTTTTACAGTATTCACATCCATTTCACTTCTTTCTCTAACCTGGGGAGAGGCCAGTCAAGAAATACAATTAATGAACACTTACATTTATTATGTAGCCCTGCTGCTGGAGCTGGTGGTGATGCTGGTAATATTGTCATGGAGTTTGGTGGTGATGTGGATGACAGTCTTAGGGAGGTTAGTCGTAATACTGGTGACAATCTTAGGGAGTCTAGTGGTGACAACCTTCAAACCACGGCAGGCAGTGGTCTTGCAAAGTCAAATGATGCTACTGGTGAGAATCTAGAGTCTCCAAATAAAGAACAGCTTGTTGGACTTATGCAGACACAAGAACATGAGACAAAATATCCTGAAACCAGTCAAGATCCAAGTTTGAATATTAGTACAGATTCAGGAGTGTCTGAATGCCAAGGTCATCCAGTTTCACATCTGGACACAGAGCATGAGATAATGATATCTGGTATGAAAGATGTAAAAATTAGTGAAAATATTGATGACACTATTGGTACCACACAGAGTGAAAACAAATTGAAAGAAGTCGTAACTTGTCTAGATTGATAGGGTGAACTGCAATGAAAGTGAAATCATCTTTTACGATAAATCAATCTCTTGGCAATATATTGTAAACCGTGTAATTTTCACTGCTAGAAATTCCCACGATTTCAAGATCATATGGGACCCATGAAGGCAAAATTCCCCAAATGTGACTAAGACTCCATGTTGTAGGAACCTGAGAGAAATGTTCACTAACCTGCGAAAATTTATCTCGAAAATTTGTTTTATTGTACTTAATATCACATAGATCGAATAACATGCCTTTGTATGCTGTTCAAAATCAATCATGCATGTACATAACAGTATATATAATTTGCAGTAGCTGCCCCATATAAGAACCAGACAGAGCAACCATTTGAATTTAAGCCAAATTTAAGTTTTATATCTACTTAAATTTGCAGTACTCGCTTTGTGCAAGAGTAATTCACATTCACATATCATGATTTAATATTATCTCTTCAGAAATTTAATGAAATTAAATGGTAATATTTTAGAAAATCTGAAGATGGGATAACAATGTCAAATCTTTATCTCATGTCACTGAGCTAATTTTGAAGAAATATTACAAAATACTTTCACATGGAAACCATTGCTGAGAGAAGAAATGAGTGATAACATTTTTGGAAAACTATCGTTTGAAGACCACAAAACATGTAAACTGACATGGAAAAGCTCTAAACTTTTTGTCTACTCCAGAAGCATCTGTAACCCAAATTGATTCTGTTGCATTGTATTGGCGTTCTAATTTGTTAGTATTACACTGCATAGTACATATGCAGTGTCACTTGTTATGGTTACTAGTTCTTTGGGTGCCACACATACACAGGATGCATTTGGGATATTTTTTAAATATCATTTTCTAAGTACATGCACTTAGTAATTGTTTCTACTGAAAATTTTGATAACAGGAACCAGCATTCATACACATTTGATAATATAAGTGAGATTCAAAAGTAATATAATTTGTTGATTGAATTATGTGATATAGATACATTGATAATAAATTGCTTTTCCTTGATATGTATTTATCAGTTTGTTTTGCAATACCCACATGATGTTAAAACTCACATTAATTTCAGAAAATTAACCTTTGCCTTGATGGTTTCTAATAGGAATATGGTCCAAGCAGATGTTTTCTAGGTTTTATCTCTCTATCCATGAATGTAAACTTGAATGGAATATGCATTCATGTTGTCAGTATAAGGCCACACCAACTTAAGTTTATGAATGACATCCGCGCGCGCATTAGTTTTCGCCTGTTCTCAAAAAAAAAAAAAAATCTTTGACAACGAGACAGATGGGTTTTCTGTCCGGAACTTGCCGACTCATATTGTCGCAAAACACCGGCTTGTCGTGAAACTCGTTTTGGACTACCTAAAAACGTGCCAATTTTGTCGTAAATGATCTTCTGAACATGCGTATTGCGTTGCCCGGGAATTCCTACATGGCAATCACGCCACCAATATACGTGAGCATAAAAGTTCAGAGGAAAAACGTAGGGATTGTTGTAGACTGGTATGCAATTGACGTCGGCCAGGGAGATGTGACGTTTAGACAGCTATACGAGATGTGTACATCAACATGTGCCTCCTACAAATGAAGACTTCCTGTTTTTGGTTTGATACACTGTGTTCTGTGTTCGTAATACCAGCTCCGTAGTCCTGTGGTTTTAGTAGGATTTTTTTTTTTGGCAGGATTTTTTTTTTGCCCTCTCGCATTAGTTTTGGGGTCTCCAGAGGATATCATCCATAAAATTAAATCAGTGTGGTCTAAGTTCATCATTTTGACATGCCAAAAAATAATTGGATTAATGAATTATAATTGATATATTGACTGATTTTTTTTTTGTTTCAAGACATAAAGTAAATGTGACTGTTGGTTTATGTCATCAAATACGAATTCCTACTACTATTATAGAGAATCATACAAGTTGAAATAAATTTAAAATTCTAAATGTCACAGTTGTGCCTCATGAGGTTTAACATATTCTACACACAGTCATGAGGTTTAGAATTGAAAACATGCGAGAACCTGGACAATTACCAACTTGTATCACAGCAATACAAATGAAAAGGAAGCACACAATGGGGAGTCTTTGCGGAATTACCCAGTCTGTGTTTATGTTCCACCATTATCTCAAAACCCTATCAACACATTTCAATGAAATTTGCTTCATAGATGCTTTGAAAAAATGTACAGACCTTCTTAGTTTGGGGTTTAAATTTGTTCACACTAATTACAGAATTTGCGTAATAGTTAGCCAATGTTACTGGTGTCACTCCAATTACTATCCCTAGTTATTCAAGTTAGATATTTGTCTAAATGGAAGTTTAGAAGTCCCACCTTCAATGATATCTGTTGTAATGATCTATGATTATTATGATGATGATGTTTCTCCTGTTGTGAAATTTGTGTTAATTACTATTTGGATGTTTGGAAGCTGGATGACAATCATCGTCGCAAAGTATCGGCTGAGAAAAATTTGCCTGCTGTCATGCTTGTGTTACTGGACATGCCCCGATTCATCACCATGAAAACGAGTATGATTCTGACTGCACGAATGCTACTACACCGAGGACACATACTTGCACCAAGCAAGCCAACCTCTGTTGAGCTTTGTGGTAGAAAAAAATTGTCTACCAGTTTTGAGTGCTTCTGTTCGATCTACATCACTGGTGTTTTCGAGGATGTGCAAGGTAGGGAATTTCAGTATACTAGTACATATGACTGGTTTCTCTGGTCGTAAATCTGGGCAATTGCAGTTAGAGCTGACCCAAAATTTGACTTGCTTGGGGATAGAGATCGGCAGCACAGTGGGTTTATTCCATTCTTTGGTCAAGCGCAACAGCAGGATTGGGGTAATAATAGCCTATATGTTTTCTGAGCCACTAACCACACTGCGGAAACTAAAGAAGGTGGTCGGCAGGATGACATTGTAGGAGTTTTGATCCCTCAGGACACATTACAACCAGAACAGTACAACACTCTCTGCTGGACAATCAGTCTGCACTTGTGTAGATATACTCCAAGAGAGCCTGGTAGGTTGACCTCCCACTAGTTTGGTTGACCATCCCTGATCATCTGGTAGACGGAATGTCTTTCTTACAGCCCGTACCAACATTGTCCATTTGACAGACACATCAGGGGCTTGCTAGCACACATGATCGATCACCAGACCAAGGGTCTATAGAACACTGCTTAGTTAGCTAAATACATTACAACCAGAACCTACCTAAGCAGGGGGACACAAGGTCATGACTTTTGAACAGTTTGACAGTGATTATTCTCGATTTGTGGTAAATGCACAACATCACCTTAGAGTGAAAGCGCATCACGGAGATCCACAACACCATAGCCTTTGCACTATTGCAGACTTGGACCAAATTCTGAGCATGGGATGGAAGATCACTTATCAGATTGCCACAGAACTGTTGTCTTCTAAACACACAAAGACTGGTGTTTGTAACACACACCCCTTGCCAGACAGCACTTGCATGGGATGCAACATTGATGTAAACACATTCCCCCAATTTCACTAATATTAGTGGCACTCTGGAAGTTGGCTCTATCAGACAACACACAAATGAAAACACTGTTCGGGCCGAGTAAAAAGTGGACACACCTCCTTTAGTCTTTACTAATAGTTTAGCTACGGTAAGTTCTCAATAATTCGGGACTACTGTCTGTTCTTCAGTTGAACATGTCTGCATTTTCGGGACTGTTCCACATACACACGTACATGCTATCCTCACATTCAGGAGCCACTTGCAGTATTCCTCTATGTCCCACTGATAGACTTTTTAACCATGTGGCAAATATGAATAATAAAACCCTATGCATGATGGGAAACATCAGGTCTGCAGCCAACATCAGTTTGGTTAGGAACATTGCTTGAGAAAGAAGCTATTAAAGAACTGCTCAAAGGCCCTGTGTTTGGCTGTATCATGTTGCTTCTTGTCATTAGTATTGGAGTCTCTTCAGCAAGCTCCTCGTGAGGCACTATAATCCTCGTGTCACTATAATTTGTCTTAGTTAAGAAAGACACGATTCTGATAACCTTGGCTATTGACAGATGCAGTGAGTTACAAGCTCTCATTAGCTGATTTAGCAGTCTTTCAGGCTGACTCAAACTCGCACATACAGTTACTTGCTACTGGACTTTCTGTTGCAGAGTTGGACTTGGGCATTTATCAGGACAGTTGCAGGTAGCTTCTACCCTTGGGGGCCCTTGGCTAGGTTGAGTTTTCTGTATTGTAAATGTTTTGTTAACTTCTTTCGTTTGCAATGAGGCAGCATCATTCAAGTTATGGCTGTTCATTTTCAGAGTGTTTGGTATGCATTTATTATTCTGTTCGAATGTATGCATTGAATTCACACTGTGTCTTAATTGGGATTGGGATTGGTGCGACCGTGGTTCCTGTGGATTTGCCCTCTTATTTTCTGGCTCAAGCCCATTTTATATAACTTATCCAACACAAATATTGATATTGATTGGAGTGACGCCATAAACTATAAGGCTGCTTCATTACTCCAACCTGTTTATTATTCACTCTAAATACTTACCTATATAAAGCTACCAACCCACCTCCCAGCCACTGGCGCTTTGTCCTTTGGAAGCTAATGTGCCTCAGCATGGACCATTCTACTGATTTTACCCATAATTCCTGGAGGTACACCTGGTGGGCAATACTACTATTTTTAATTCGGATAGGGGGTGGTTATTTATTATTATATTATTATATTATTATATTTCAATTCGGCTGGTATTAGGTGCTTGCAAACGATGCAAAAGACCTGAATGTTTTCATTATATTTTCAATTGTGCTTTTTAATCAACCTGACTGGCATAAATAGCTAATTTAGACTTTTTAGCTCCGCTATTGACAAAGTCGACACATCAGAGCTGTTCATTGGCCGTTGTCGCCTGTTGTCAACTTTACAATTCTTCTTCAAAACCGCAAGTCAGAATGTTTTCAAATTTGATATGCAAGTACCTTTGATGGTTCTTTCTCAGATTTGTTCATTTCATGTCAAAATCTTAAATTCTCTATTTTTGATGAATATTTTTGTCATTTTTGGTAAAAAGTAATATTTTCGACTATTTTCTTTGATTGCTTTGATATCACATATCTAGGTACTACATGTGAACCTCTCAGATCTGTTCATTTCATGATGATATCGTCAATTCTCTAATTTTAATGAATATTTTTGTCTTTTTTGGTAAAAAGTGATACACAGCGGAGCTGTTCATATTACTGATTGTCCGCCGTCGTATGTCTTCATCCGTTGTCGTCGTCGTCAACTTTACAATTTCAACTTCTTCTTCAAAACCACAAGTCAGAATGTTTCCAAATATGGTATGCAAGTACCTTGGATGGTTCTTTTTCAGATTTGTTCATTTCATGTCAAAATCGCAAATTCTCTATTTTTGGTGAATATTTTTGTCATTTTTGGTAAAAAGAGATATTTTTGACTTCTTGTTAAAAACCATAAGTCCGATTGCTTTGATATTGCATATATAGATACTACATGTGGACCTCTCTCAGATCTGTTTATTTTGTGATGATATTTTTAATTATCTGATTTTGGTGAATATTTTTGTTAAGAAGTGATACTTTCGACTTCTTGTTAAAAACCAAAAGTCCAATTGCTTTGATATTACATATATAGGTACTACATGTGGACCTCTCCCAGATTTGTTCTTTTTGTGATGATATCTTTAATTCTCTAATTTTGTTGAATATGTTTGTAATTTTTGGTAAAAGTGATATTTTCGACTTCTTGTTGAAAACCGTAAGTCTGATTGCTTTGCTATTATATATATAGATTTGATGTTTGATGTTCAATTCTCTAATTATAATGATTATTTTTGTAATTTCAGTATAGGATATAGGGGTATAGGGGTTGGTATAGAGGTATCTCCGGCGGCGTCCGTCCCGTGTCCCATGTACCGCGTCTCGCGTGAAGTTTTCATTTAAACAACTTCTTCTTAAAAAGTACTTGACCAATTACAATCATATTTGTACTTGGGGTGGCCCTCTGTCAGATTTATCAAATTTGTGTCAAAATATGCAAATTTGGATTTTTAGTGAATATTTTGTCATTCTTGATAAAAAATGTTATTTTCGACAACTAGTCCGAAACCGTAAGTCCAAATGTTTTGATATTTGCAGCAATGGAGTGGTCCGCTGTCAGATTTGTTAAATTTGTGTCAAAATATGCAAATTTGGAGTTTTAGTAAATATTTTTGTCATTGTTGGTAAAAAATGGTATTTTCGACAACTAGTCCGAAACCGTCAACCACAATACCACTTTACTGATTCTTGTTCCATGATAATGAAGTCAGCGGAACCTGATTGCATTGATACTATACATATAGGTACCTCAGGTAAACTTTTCTCAGATTAGTTCATTTCCTGATGATATTTTCAATTATCTAATTTTGATGAATATTTTTGTAATTTTTGGTAAAAAGCGATATTTTCGAATTCTTGTTGAAAATAGCAAGTCCGATTGCTTTGATACTATGCATATTGTTCATTTTCTAATGATATCTTCTGTTCTTTAATTGAAATATGCATCGCTAACAGCGGAGCTATCTTAGCTGATATCCTGAAGATCAATCATTTGATAAAACTTGGAACATAATTAATTGTCTAATTTGCATAAATTAGCATTTTCAGATTTTCCATATATATTTCAGTTACAACTTATCAGATTATAATGAAACTTGTTATATAATGAAACTTGATATACAGACTACGAATACGAATTGATTACCTAATTTGCATTTCTCAATATTAGTATTCAAATTACACATGTGCTCTGGATTATTGTTCAAGCCAGGAATTCAACACTGACACTGATCTTCAGCTTGAAACTTAAGCCATGAATACAACTCCGATATGTTGAATTCGAGTTTACAGCAAGTATTACTTGAAATTTAAACCATGAAATCAACATTGGCAACTGTGGCTTGAAAATCAAGCCAGGAATACAAGACTGATAACTGTGTCTTGAAAACCAAGTAAAAGTTGCTTGTTATTTATTCAGTTTAGAGGTGGGATCACAGGTTTTCTAGTGCCAGATTCTTGGCTAGATTAACACTATGATATACCATATTACCATTAAACTGATAACATCAGTATATCTTTTTGTTGTTTGTTTATAATCAAAACATGTTATTTTCTTATTCAAGCAATTATTCAGAGATCTCGCATATAGCCATTTAGTGCTTACATTGTATATACCAAAGTTTGTAAAAGTGAAATTGGAGGTGTGTTAATTTTCTGCGAAATCCTGAAGTAAATTATGCAACTATTTTCACATGTGCCAGAAAACAAATGCATCCATTATAAGTGTCACCGTATACTCAATCAGGAATGAGCATTATGAGAGATAAAATGTTTAGTTACCCTTACTACCCTTACCAAATTAAAAGCACATTGTCAAACACATTTTAAACATATATAAAACGTATTTAAATAGATCAAAAATACAAAAACTAACACTTATAAACCCAAAAAAGATTAACGGGTTGGTTTAAACACAACCATTTTGATAGTACAGAGTGAAAAATATCACTTTTGAAAAAGAAAATCAAATTCATAATAGCTGTATTTAAAAAATATTTGAACACTAAATGTTATTCACAACTTTCAATTGATGTCTCAATAACATATTGTTACAGCGCCCTCTATTTTAAGTTATAAAGCTGCATGACGAGTAATGTCTTTTTCATCAAACGAGGACAGACGGACAGTGTGCTTCAAAAGCAAAATTATTAGTTTACATTAAACTATAATTCAATTTGGTACATAACATGCCTCATCAAGCAAGTTCTGAGAATGGATGACGTACGACGTATCAACGCCGAGCTCAAGCAAGATGTATATAAATACTGTTTACCGCCGCCATCGGTTAGAAATAACAAAATACGTTATGAACATTCGCCTTCGTGTGACATGAGTTTCAAATGGCAATATATGATATATCCCGATTTACACAAGATACACTATTTTAAATGCACGGTCAATTGAAGGTGTTATGACTGCAATAAGCGCATGTCGATTGAGTAGCAATAAAATCTCCTGTGTATATAGACAGCATTGAAGATCACAATAGGTGTAATGAACAATCAGATAAACACGTAGCAATTAGCATATTACTGGCGTGTCAAGAAATTACTCCCGAACGATAAATTTGCTGAGCAATGAGTATTGTCACTTGAAATGGTGGCAATAGATCAAATGGCAAATGATCTTTGTTTAAGTACCCGATTATATACGTGTGATTTATATGATGCTTTTACATCGTGTCTTATCTTATCAGGCCACGGTCTTGAATATTCGCTTACAATTGGTTCTAAAAAAGAATTCTCGGTTCTCATACTTAATACGCGCATTTACAGGTAAAGTTGTTAATATTGTCACAGTGTAATTGGACTTGCCCCGAATGTCCTTCATTGCAAATAAAACACTACATTGTTTAAAAAGTTAACGGCAAACAATCGAACTACTATATAGTCATATGAATAATTATTGCTGGATCAAGGTTCCGTAGCTTTTCATTTCGGTATGCAAATTATGAGGAAGTCCCCTCTTCTGGGACACTTAGATGCTAAATGTTTATCTCATATATTAATTTGATATCTTCTAACAACGACAACCAGGACAGATATTCGCAGTTGTAATCGACATCTCCATTATAGCTTTTATCTTTTAATGCAGATTTCCAACGTTTAAGTGGAAAATATTCCTTATAATGTAGACGAACGATTAACAAACTATGACATACATGCCACATTTCAACGATCCACGCATGCTCCGACCTACCTGCAGACGACCACTGAACCCCACTGAATATTTCTACTCAACGCCGCTTGGTCAATGTGACAGGTGCCAACGTATGCTTTGTTCTGCGTGTGTTTAGAATTAAAAAGACCAGCATTTTTATTTTTAATTTGATGACTCATTTAGCGACGAACCTTGTTGAATAGAACCTTCCCTTTCAACGTATCTTAATTGTGACGTACCTATGCAATTTAGGTAATGGCTCTTAAGCTTGTTGTCGGTTACTGATGTGTTTCAATGTGAAAAGCATTGCAATTAACCGGGTAGCGTCGGATCATGTCGACAACACGGATACAAAGAGCAAACTAACAAACCATACAGTTTTACACATAGTATATCAAGTGTTAAATGCATTTGTAACGTTAATGGTTTTCAGGGTGTGATTGATGAATGTAGTCCTCCTGTGACACAATACCACGGAGTAAACAGAACTTACACGTATTGGAAATTTGTTTTGAAAGTTGGCTTTCATTCACGAGTGTGTTTGGATTTAGTTATATCGAATTCACGACATTTGATAGACGTGTATTTCGTGTTTTGTTTAATTTCTTTCTCTGTATACTTATCGTGCATCAAACAATTATTTCGATCCATCGCTGATATGACAAGTGATAATCGACAAGAGCATTATGTACAATTTCGAGGTAACACGTCTGCTACGTCGAATTACAGTCGACCATATATCGTTTGCATCACGTAAAGTGAGCATAATCTCTGTAGTAATATGCCACTGATAGTTATATGTATTATATGCTTTTATCTCCAGTCAGCCTGCCAGCGTGAGTAATGAACTATTGTGCGTGGCTCAGGAAAGTGTAACTAAATTAACGAACAATGCCAGACTGGATATAATTCGCAATTGTGTCAGAATTCCATTACACGTTAATATGCAAGAATGGTTAGCTTTAACTTTACGTTCAATTCTAATCAAGTGATGTGAATGAGTGTTACCTCCAATTACTAATGACATGCTGCACTCGAACAGTGTCAGTGCACGTCATAATATCTGAAGCGGATGTTATTTCCATGGAAACCATGAAGTATGTGACTATCACGGATACAGCTATATATGACTCCCACAGACTGCGCCTATATGTGTGCGCATGCGTGAATCTATTCGGCTATACAGACTGTCGCATTTAACTTGTTGACAGTTGGTGATTTGTCCATTTCAATTTTCCTTGTAAACGGGCACTAACAGGAAATGTTTGGTTGTACTGATAAAAACGATGTTTAAGATGCTGTCTCACCACAAGCGATTCCCGGTAAGTAATATCTATCCGTGGCATTTGTCGCTACATCTTATTTATTCACATCAAAAATTCACAGAATGATCTACACGCTTAGCTTCGACCACGAAAAACACCCACTACCACCGGCTTTTCAAGAGAAATTCGTCTTTTATTATCAAGGAATAACGTAATTATTATCTTCACACACTTAATATCGACTTTAACGCATTAGGCATATTCCATTTATCGATTTCGATTTTTGTATAAGTATCCAGACTATTGTTTTTGGTTTTCCAATGGAAATACTGTGGTTAATAATACAACCTTTTCTCAGCTTTTCATACATCTCTCCACTTAAATTTTCATTGTTAAAAACACTCTCGTCATGTCACCAACCGCATATATATGTGTAACTCGTGAATAATGCATTTGATATGCAGTTCATGTCTTATATGAATCTCAAGTAAACTAGTTTGTAACATTAACATTATGTATTTTTAGTATTAAATATGTAGCCGTTTGCATCGTAGAATATCACGATTGTGGTATTAAATTATATTTAATTTTGATTTTGACTAATTTTAATACAACAATTACGTATACTGAAAGTATATGGACAAAATGGAAATGAAAATGTCATATAGAATACTTGAACAAAATAGCAAACTTGAGTTCGTTCGCTTAGATAATATCATCGACAGCTACACCACACATTGACCATTCCACTCTGTTCTGACTGTGTCCTTCCAAGTTAACGAGGAGTTGTCTTTGTACGCGTTTCGTTGTTAAAAACTGTCTGTATCAGAGCAAATGTGTTCTGCCACAATGGAGGGGAGTAAAACGTCATCTTCAAAAAAATAGGTAATTTCTATCGCAATAACTTTGATTTTTTTTTAACATTTGCGCACTGTAGTAATGACAGTAGAGTTTTCTGCTATCATTGAAACACCTTGCCACGCTAGTTACGCACCACACTAATCTCACGGATTCGGAATGCAATATAACGGGTTGAGCAAGTCTTTCTAGAACATGGCGCAACAAACAAAAGGTCTACTTCATATATACACATAAATTAAGCTACGACTCATTGCCTTCTGTGTTACAGCAACTATACGGTTTGTATAGCTATACGAGCAGCCATGATGTTTCAAAACAACACGGCTACCAATTGCTTCCCTATCTTTAACTCTCTTTCCTCTATATTTTGTATGCCTCTCCCAACTTGTTCGATATACTAAAGCTTGTACGAGATATGATGACTTGGGAAACGGCATATACTGCTGTCTTCAAAGCAGTCAAGGTTTTTTTAAGAGAACGTCCAAGCAATATTATAAACTTTGCGACAAATGATCACCTTGTCAGATGATCTTTGATTCCTTGAAAATCATTTTCCCAAAGCAGAAAGTTCTGAATTTACTATTCAGACCGATATATGGTGGGTGCTCATTCTTTTACAAACACCTAATGCCACTTCTTGGTCATATATGATTCTTTTGTACAATAATTGTTGTGTATAAGAATCATTTCTCTCGTGTAGCGCATTTATATCTGCACTACTGTACATATTGATCTATGTGTATATGTGTTATTATACTTTATCTCGTGCATATTGTTATTCTGATATGACAACAATACTTTGTTGAAATCCCTTTACGACTAGTGATTTTGGATTTAATGGATAGGTATGACAGTGTTTCGTATTTTGCAAACAAACAAACGTCTCTATTCAGTGAATAATCGCGCACATCACGTGAAGGTAAATGTATTTCTAAAACATCTTCAATGGTGCGATCAGCAATCGAACCCAATTTTTTCATGACGTTGTAACTCCATTGACAGAGCTAGACAAGGTGATTGGTAAGGGAGTGTCATGATCATGTATATATGTGACGTGTACATCAGCCGCGTTTTGGTCTGACCATCGAACCACAATACATAACATACGCAGCAATCACTAACAATCTCCAAACCTCAATATAACTCAATTATCTGACTTGTACTGGGAGGTTTACCATGTGAAATATACACATTGTTGTCCGCAAACCTTCACATACTCGTATGCTTTAGGCTCTGATATATGTAACTCTGCAATCCATTCTCCCTTGCACAGTCTTCTTGACCTAAGGAGCCACAGAGAGCCTAAACTAGACTCTGCCACAGGCGACATTTTACACCAAAATTGTATTCCGCGTTTTTTTTAATTCATTTGTTTCTGATATCCTAAGCTTCTGTTGAAAAAATTTGTGTTAATTTTCAAAATGTTAAAATAATGAAAAAGTAGATCATGCGGTAGGAGATGTAGATGTGAATCGTCAGTTGAAATCACCTGTGCGTTCGCGTCGTTGCCTCGGGATGACGCGGTCGCCTCTCGCCTGCCAAGTTTTCGTTCGCCTGCTATATGACGTCACAACTGGGCGATGTTTGGAAAAAAGATAGCGAACTAGGAAATCGATAGGTACAAACGTGTTTAGGTAATTTTCTCAAACATAAAATGCCAGTGGGCGTGATTTCAAAATAAATGTTATACATTTTATACGATTTTCGCTCGCATAGCAACGCACCAATACATCTACTTTCTGTCGCGTCGTTTGGGGAACCCTCACGGGGCGACGCGAACGCACTCATGGCAAAGCAAAATGTAGGTCCGGCCATTAATATTTAAATTAGCTTGTGGCAGAGACTAGTGTGACGTTCCCTGGCGACTACCTAGCTTAGTGATAAAAGACCCATAGTCTCTGCGACGGAGAATGTCTGCAATCGACTAAGAAATGATGTAGCTTTTAATGTGTGTATGCCTTCGCATACTTGTACGCTGAACAAAGTAACAGTCTGCACACTTTCCTGCTAGATAAACCATAATGTCAGCCTTTTTCAATCGATTCACGTATAACTACTGACAACGCAAAACATATTTGCAAGCACGCCATTAAACTCTCTGGTTTAAACCGTCGCAAGTTACTAGGAAATTGACACTTATGATCCGCGATTTGGACGCAAAAGGTTGATGTTGTCATGGCAACTCACACTCTGGTGGTAATTGGTCTTGATTAGGTCCAGCATGATTTATTAGTTCACATACAAGAAAAATAACATCAACATGTTAGCTATTTAACTCAAGTTTGTTAAATGCGAAACTGGAGCACTTACTGATTAGCGACAGTCATCCACAGAAAGAATCCGTATCATCCAATTACCACTTCTGCACAGTCACGTAATAACACTAATCGATTCCGAGAATAGATTCCATTGGACGTACTTATTTGATCCGGTTTTTACGTGTTTTAGTAAAATATCTCATACGAATATAAGAAAGTAATTATATAATTTTCAATGTGCTTTAGAACTTTGACTATATGGTATATTGATTATTGTTTTGTAGTCTTTTTTAAACAGCTTTCGTGGTACCATCGGGAATTTAGCATGCACAATACAAGCAAAGAGACTGTTTATTATATTTCATTAAATTCAATAGTAAAATTAAAATTTTTCGCTATTATTATCTTGGTATTGAATTTTCGCTCATTTTACCAAAATATGGTATATTTTGTGGATGCCGCTTTCTCTGTTGAAATGTGAGTAACGAAGCAGGTGGTCCACTTATTGACGGTTTCTGCATGATTAGATGTGAGTTTAATGTCAATATACGTTAATAGTGTATTCAGAGTTTTGTATCCATAGATATTATAACATCATAATGTAAAGGCCTGCGGTTTTGAATAATGTTTAACCACGTAAATCTCGTGAGTAAACACAGATAAATATGTCCAATCTTGTGGTAGATAATAGTGGGTTAATATCGGATTCCTTTGTTTAGGTGCAATTTATATGTACATTGTCTGTACCTCCGACAGCGAAAAACACTTTTAACTAAATACTTTTAACTTTGACACAAATGCATTTTCATAAATTATCTATATAATAATGATAATAATAAACATAATAATGATAATAAAAAATAATATTAAAATATTTTTGGTTATACTAATACATCGTTGAAGACGTCCATGTTCTAGACTTAGCTAGAATGTATTGAAACTTAATTCATTAGATAGTATTTCAGTATTACATGGACTCCCTGTATGTCATTTTCGAAGTACACAATACTGGGGCTCACGTAAATACCTTAGAAAACGTTCAACACTTCAAATAAGACGCATTTTTTTTACTTAGAAGGACGTGGAAAATCAGTGTGTGTGTGTGTGTGTGTGTGTGTGTGTGTGTGTGTGTGTGTGTGTGTGTGTGTGTGTGTGTGTGTGTGTGTGTGTGTGTGTAGCACCAATTACTGATATTTTTTTTCTGAATTCAACCATGCCTAACTAAGGGGAGACACTTACTAACTATAGAAACACATGTAGAATGTCAGTACTTATGATGTGACACACATACTTGACATGTTCAAATTACCTTTATCGGCTGGAATCGCAACATTTTTATGCATACGTTTGGTCCCCATATCGTTAAATATTTCCCGGTGATCATGATTAAACGTTGGTCTACACGTTACGTCAGATAGATACGATTAGAACAACAACCGGATAATATATTAAAATATATTTGATGGAGAAAATTAGTGTACAATGTGCATCATTGTATTGTGCGTAAGACTGATGAAATTCAACGCGTTTAAAAAATCTGAGTTTACTACATAGCGCAATAGTTAAGTATTCATAGAGAATGGTGAATTTGAAAAATAAATTAGTAACGCGACCGATTTGACGTTGAGATATCTTTGTGACGACTACATTTAATGCATTGAACTACATTTCAGCTTTTGATGTCACATGGATTTTGAGAGGAAATAATGCAAGCATCGTTTTTCGCGCCATCATTTGGGTCTGTGCTCTATTCGTACCGTGAATTTATCAATGTTATGGTAACTATAATTGGAATTCAGACACTTGCGATACAGGTTCAAGTAATTCCTCGTATTAATGTTAATACTCCCATTACATGACAGACCTAATTCATTAACGAATTCACAACAATAGACGCTGATTTGCTTCCACATTTAAAGTTGCACCTAAATGTATTTAATTTCAGACTCATTATTCACTTAACTCCATCATGATACATATATATACTAACATAGATTTACTCAATTAATCCTACCACAAGTTAAACAAAAAATATATAGTATCTTATAAAGTCAAGAAACGAGTTAAAATTTATTTACATATTTTTAAGTTAGTTGTAATTAAAAATGTTTTTCATTGTGTTCCATGGAGACAGAATCTACATACTATTGACTAATATTGAAATAAGTTCGTGTAATTGTTATATACGTTATACTATGTGCAGAGCTCAACAAATGAATATAACTTTAAATAGACTAGTTAGGACAAGAATGATTTGTCTGAATAGATTACAGCGAATTTGTATATGCATGTTGGTGTACTTTTGTTGACAGCCTCCATGTTTACGACCTATGACCTGAATAAATGTGTTTGTTTCTTTGGCGATGTATACAGTATTTAAACAGAAAACATGTATGAATTACACGCATGTTCAATTTAATAAGAACTATGGAATTATTCAAAAGAATAATAAAAGCATATTCTTATATTTCTGCTCTGGCAAAATCACATACGAATATCATAGAGGCGATCAATTACTGTGTGGTTGTGAAGCTAAAATTAAAGTAGTAAAGTAAGGGAAGAGAAAGAGAAAGAACTTTAATTAACGTTTCTTACTATCGGCTTCAATATTTATTGTGTGTTATCAACATTGTGCCATAATGTAAACTTATCTCATTTCAAACATCGTATCTTCAATGCATGGCTTTTGTGTTGTTATGCCGCTCAACGATCTATACAATGGCGTGCATATTACTTTAGAAAATCAATCTAAGATACAAATTGCGATTAATTAGCACAAGGATATTCGGGTTGTAGAATATTTCACAGCTTCCCTCATTTTAATAGCTATTTTGTTCAGAAATTCAGATTCGTTTTCCAATGCCGATCGATGTTACACAATACTTTACCCGGGCGGTGAAGCTTTGTTTGATTTCGCCATGAAATAGATATAGTTTGATATGCGTTACGTTTACATATGAACTGTTTTTAGAGTGACGATATGTTATGAAACTTATAAAAACATTCGTGTTAGTTGCAAAGTAAGAGTTTTCTTGAAAAACATCAAACGGTAAAAAATACTATATTTTATACCACACTTACGTGAACGCGCATAAATAACCTATTCATGAAATTTCTTTCTCTATATATATTGATTATGGAACAGCTAACATCAAGAGCTGGTCCCAATATACTGTTAATTGTGACCGATAAAATGATGTCTTGCAATAGGCCCCGGGCAACACTGCTGAATCCTGTTATTCCCACAACATAATAATGCATCGAAGTACGTGTAATAATGACACGTGTAATAATGACTCACATCTAATCCACAATAAACCCAGCTATAAATTGTGGGCATTGAATTTAAATATTTTTAATTCCAGTCAGGAAAAAGAAATATTGAATGCACGCGTATAAGTATTCGTATAGAAGGTTTAGGATTAATACATGTGTTAAGAATATCAAGATTTCGCATTTTAGCAAACTATCAGGTATTCAACTAAGCTTATAAATAATTCACGTTCACTTATTTCACACTTATGATAGAACATATATGCTGTTATACAATACACATACTATTAAAATGCTTGCAGCGACACAGTTGATGTTTCTTTGAATATCAATACTAACTTCCAATTTAAAAATAACGTATAATTCCAAATGATAATGATTTATGCGTGTCTTCGTGGATGCTTCAAAGATTGGTTGTAATGAATGTTATGTAAGTACATCGCCTCGCAGGGCATATACACACAGATCTACGTGTGGCTGACACGTGATATGAAATGTACTATTGGTCACCTATTGTTAAGGCTCCAGTTTTAGTTAATCTATGTATCATCAATATCCCGGGTTGCATTTGTAGAGCCTAGATTTGCATAAATTGTATTTTACGTGGTAATTAATTATATTTTAATAGTAAAAATTACGTCATAATGATTGGTTGAAAGAAAGTGGGGAATGTCAAGTAGTTCATTTTTATTTTCCGTGTTCGCATTAACAACCCAATTAACTAAGCAACCAACTCTCAAATTTGAAAATTGACTCAAATTTTGTCGAGAAGTGTGATGCAGTGAAATGGTTAAAGTAAAGTTTCTATGATGTTCTATAACAAATATATTGGAACCTAGCAAATAATTCATTTCATCTGCAGAGCAATGATCTGTACTGAGGTCTCGGTTACATTAAATACCTAGACAGGATTATGGAATGCATAACATTGGAAACAAAATTTAGAAAAATCAAATTTTAAACAAAGAAGATATGCCAGAAAATACATTTAAATATGTCAATTGGTTTTATTGTTGGTCGCCGTTCATGCGTGATATTTTAGAGTGATATGTAGACAGCAATGACTAAAATATTGTGCCGTGTATACTGCAATATCTTACGAAAATATAGTGCAGTTCCTTACGAAAATATAGTGCAGTTCCTTACGAAAATATAGTGCAGTTCCTTACGAAAATATAGTGCAGTTCCTTACAAAAATATAGTGCAGTGCACACAGCAATGTCAATATAATTATAGTGCAGTGCATACATGACGACCACAGTAACTGAATATTGAGAAAATACGGCGCAAAAAGCTGTGATAATGATATAGTGGAATCTGAGTTTAGTTCACACATGCTACTGTAATTGTCATCGGTCTGTAGAGTGAAAAGAAGGTGTCCATTATAGTGTATAATTTCCATCCTCTGTAAGTAAAATAACCGTCCCATTATACTGTGTATACTTTTTCGAAACTCGAATTACAAGAACTGTATGTATCAAATTGCACTTCCTGTGACAATTCTTAGAAGAAATGTATGATTGTAATGTTATATTGTACGTCCAATTTAATTGGCATATTCAATATCTGATGGTAAATTACACCATGACGTTATACTGCAATGACTCTAATTGTTGAATTCCATTCTTAGATTTCGCCTATTTTCCTATTTTTGTCGTGGCTCATTATCGCGATTGTCCATTACTTTCACAGTTTTGCGTATTATCAACTTAGCAGGATGTCTTATTTGGATACGTTCAATCAGGGATACCTTTAATCGTACCGCACAGCAACCACTTGTCTTATGTGTAACGGTTCTTTTACTCTGACCTAATGCTTTGATGACTGTATAGCTGCATCACCATAGGAACGATGGCTGACTGAGCAGTCCGCATTCTGCTAAAGTAGAAATAACAACATATCCAAGACATAGTCGCACATGGAATGCACAAATCCAAATCTGTCAAAACAATTGATAGGTACAATGCTTCAAAACAATCAGTTAAAAAGTACACCACATAGTCAAATCATATTTAAACAGTAAGATATTAACGGCCACGGCAATAATATTACCATTTTGCAGGAGACAATAGTATATGTAGTTTATATTGTTTACACTGCCTCAATTCTAAATTCGAGTCTTTTATTTTTTGTTTTTCGTCTGTCAGTTTTCACATTAAAGCCAAGTAATTCAAGTGAACAGCAAAATAAATTTCACCATATGTCATTCGCAAACAAACAAGGTAATATGAATTTCTAATTTAACCATGAGTTCGGTATGGCTTTATTTACTGAATATTTATTTTCCTCAATATATATTTTCATTTTTCAGTCTGGCAAACTTGAATTATGTCAATTTCCCTTTTTGATGTTTCTCTTTGAAATAACTCTAATTATATCATGAACATAGTTTACCTAAAACTTCCAAATAAGAACATTATATTGATAGCTAGTTTTGGCGATCAGAAACCTGCAAAACGGGTGAACGGAATCAACAGAATATAAAATTTATGACGTTACGTAATGTCACGTAGTTCGGTGAGATAAACGTACTAGTATAGGACTATTCAATCTTTACTTGATGTTCATTCACAATTGAGACCGTGGAATGAAACAATTCCCTACACCAATAACTGTTCTTGTGAACATCGTTTATGTTATGCGGCTAAACACCACAGACGGCGTCAAACGCCCAATGTAAAAATATGAGAACAATACATCTATCAGAACATTAATAATACTTACAAAATAAAGTAATACAACAATAATGCTCTAACTATTAAATCAAGATTTTTTTAAGTGCGCGACTCGTTTATGACATTCAAGCAGTTTGTCCCGCGGGTGTAATAAACTGGATAAAAATCATAAATCACTTTGACAGGTGATGAGTTGTGTATCATATGTAGACAACCACTTGAATGTGATTCAAATTGTTACTTGCTGTGTTCCACATGTGGAGGATGTGCTCACTCCTTTCGAACATTAATCACGTGTTTTTATCTGAAACATACAAATACATGACAGTTACACATCTTTCTCGAAATTATTAGACTACATTTATATGTTGACTGGATTCATTATAATTTGCTTATGATAAGTTCACTGTAATGTTTCTACATCGTAAAAATAACAGAAACGTTATTTAAGAAGCTCTGACCGTAAAATCGTTACCATAATGACATATAGTTACTGCGAGTAACATTGATACCGGCCACTGGTATAGTGGTTTTACATCACATTCATAATCGGTGGACCCAAGTTCAAAATAGGGTTTGTGTGCCATAGACTCAATGGAAAGGTCATTTCCACTTGCCAAAATATCACTAACGAATGCGACTTTGAGGAACCTTGGTTAATGTCTGCATGTGCTTGTGTTCGACCGAGCCTGGTTGACGCCAGGATAGCCAATTTAATTCCCATTTGATAGAGATATAGCCCTGTAGTGTAGTCCCAAACATGAATATGACTTCTGTGGAAAAAAATGCACTATGTGTTAGTCCTTGCAATTTGCACATACAAAACAAATCAGGAGAGACAACAGAACTGTTCCCGGATCAAAAACATTTATAAAAAAAACATTGATAATTTCGAAACAAGGTAACCTGTCGTTATGAATTATAGAACACAATTTTCAAATATTTGAATCACGAATAGTTAAAAAGATCAACCAAAACAAATGTATACTGAGTCATTCGATGCAACAGTTTCATGGTTTGCGTACATCTATGAAAGTATACATCAAATGTCACTTCAGTAACCATAGATATAAGGTATTGTCATGAATACACATGATTCAGATATGTGTCTGACATTATTGATTTTAAACGAGAGACTGTGCATACAGTTGAAACATTTGAAACACAGAACAAAATGTCTATACATCAAAGAGTAATGTGGAAATAATTATATACAGAGCAATTGTGATATGGTATAGTATTGTGTAATCATATGAGCAACATTGATATTCGCAATGTCCTATTGTTTTACGGTTTTCGATTCGGTGTTATTTTGTTTACAATGACAACGCAACTCCGAATCCAGAGATCGCTGCCTTGCGAAGGCTGGTCTCTTTGTAGTAATCAGTATTCATAATTACGACAAAACTATTCCGACTCGCGATTTTTTTTACACGTATACGGCAAAGAACCATTGCTAAAAGTTAGCAATGGGCAATTCCAATTCCATTTGTCGTTTTTTGTGGTCAGTTGGGCGATTTTTGTACTGATGCAGTTACGCGTATGATAAAGAGGTCTTACGCTCCTAATAGTGGCGCTAGCGTGCGGTAATATTGCTATTTCTCCTCGCGCTACGCACGCAAGATTGCTTCTCGCATTACAATACGCTATTGTCGGTACGAGCCGCGAATAACTAAAATAATTATCCATGTTCCAGATGTACTGAATTACACATACATATGTACCGCGCATGGTTAAAGTCCACGACTTTTAGTAAGATATTTACAGTGTTTAATACATATAAAACAAACTTTATTGTGTATTGTCACGTGATATCGCCATTTATTTCATTCACACCTTCATAAATATAAAATGAAAATATTGGGATATATTATTATTCAAGGTCGTAGGCTTGGAATGCAAAGCCTTACAATGTATGCGTAATTATATTTTGTAATTATATGATATTAGTCTAAGCATAACATCCTCAGGGAAAGTCACAGGGTAACAAATTAAAATTAAGATAAATGAAATTTTAAGACGATGTGAAAACATTAGTTGTGTTGTATTATTCTGTGAACGTGTGCCAGACGTTGCAACCAAATATTACATCCGGGTACTTTGTGTGAGATATATATGTCTGATATAGTTTCTTACTAATGTTTTGATGATTAATCTTAATGTACTAAAATAATAATATTTCTTGGAAATGTTAAAGAGCGGTGGTCGTTGCGCCACGTCCTGTTCGATATGGGACTCATAGCGACGCACACAACGCGTGTAAAATACATTGCTTTTTTACATGATATTAGAACTCGCGCTGCGCGACGACCACCGCTCTTTAATAATATTTATATTTTTGGTATATATTGCTTGAAGGTCGAGCCACTGTGTAATGTGAATGAGCATAGCCAAGTTGGTGTGGGCTTTCCACAGATACAGACACTCATCCATCACACAT
Source organism: Saccoglossus kowalevskii (assembly GCF_978046115.1). Classification (NCBI taxonomy): domain Eukaryota; kingdom Metazoa; phylum Hemichordata; class Enteropneusta; family Harrimaniidae; genus Saccoglossus; species Saccoglossus kowalevskii. Next base: position 41,061,504 of record NC_140645.1, on the reverse strand, counting down.
GCAAAGAAATCTAAAGACAAGGCCTGAAATGGGTCGGTAATTCAACCACACAGTGTTTTTTTTTAAAATGCTAACTTTGATCTCAAAGTGCTTACGTTTCGTATATAATGTGGTAACCATGGCAACATCATTCAATCATTATTATCATAGTTAGTTGCGTAGATGTCTGTTTCCTAATTGCCCGGAGACTGTAATGACGTGTCAGTTAGTTGAAAAGAAGTTATTCTACATCACGTATTAACCATTGTGCGACCTATGTCGGATGTCATTGAGCTGCGTGTTGGCATTCAATTTTAGTAATCACACAAACCCGTTTCGCTGGTAATTTTCAATATACACTGAGCAATTCCGAATGCAATGCAATATTTACTCACGTATTGAGATAATAACCAATAGTGATCATTGAAGGTTAATAACTAATCACATTTTACCGGAAATGAAGTCGGTTTATAGGAGACTGTAATTGTGTTTACCGTTCCATTGCACTCGTACCTAGAACACATCGTGTTTTCATTTCCTCGCATGTATAGTATTTTAATATAGCGTAACAAACAACCATAATATGTTCTAAATCAACTCAGCTCTAGGCTAGCTAAAATAATATTGTCCATTTCACTGGTGTAAGTATGTCATCCTGGTCCTTGAACGAGGTTGTTGAATTCGCATGAATCATCACTGTATGTCAGATGTACTATCTCGCGAGAGATTAAAGGGCGGTGGTCGTCGCGCTGCACGTGCGCGACCTTTGTGTTAACAAACATTGATTTTCTCACAATCCAATGCGCTCTTCTAATGGAAATCACAAGTATGAGGTTTGACCTGAGCGGCGACTCCTTCAATACCTTCACATCACCTAAAATAACACCTAATTTAAGCTTGGTAACGTCCCTAGTCAAGGTCGATAACTTTTAGTATCGCCAATTGTAATAATTAACAACAAGTAATGCGCAATGTATATTCAGTTTAAGGTAGCAACATGGGAAAACAAGTTAAAAAATCATCAGTGATGCAGACATTCTTCCAGAGTGACTAACTTAAAACGTATTATAATAACCTATGAATCATTTGTGAGCTTACATTTAGGCTACTTTTTTGGTCAACCCAAAGGTGATTTTACAATCTGTGGATTCTGGTTCTACGTTTATTATGTGTTTTTCTGGTTGTATCTCTGCTTTATTGATCTAATTATAGCCTGTCAAACCGTCCAACAGATTCTCGGTGACATGTCTGCATTTATTTGTACGTAGCTATAATACAAGTAGATAAAAAACAAAACAAAACAAAGCGTAATGCCATCTAGTGCGAATCACAGGTCATTAACGTGACTGAAGTTAAAAATACATGAAGTGCTTTCAATAGTCAAAAACGACAATAGTTAAATTAGCCATCAGGTATTCCGTTTGCAAAACTTACCGTAAGATCCTATATCTACGTTATTAGATAATGTATGTGTTGTAAGTTATAACATGCACAGTGCACTTACAATACGTGTACATTACAGACCAATATTTAACCCGTAGAATGTGTGTAAGTCTAAATGCAAAAAAGCGTGACTTGTTTTTCCAATTTCAAATAAATGAGCAATCCGACGTCGTTGTGCACCAATGAATGTACTAATTTAAGGTCATTTGTCACAGGTCAACCCACTGTAGTAAAGTATATAAGAATATCCCTTGTCTTGTATATATATTTGGTAATGAAAGTGGACATAATAACACAATGCAAACTAATTGTATTGCTATTGTTTGTATTCAGGTTTGTCTGCTCACACGGGCAATTAGTGTGTACATTGTTTGCAGTTCTACCCTGCACTGTAAGTATGGGCGGCATTACTCACAATTTAAATAAATACGTCATATATACATCATTGTAAGCATGCAATGAAGACATCCCATCTCATTTCGAGGGAACATTCAATAATCGATAAAGCACATATTCTATTACAAAACAAAACAAATGCGCACAATACAACGCACCATCATATATACACCATTATAAGCATGCGCTAATATATAATTCAATCAAGACATCCAGGTCTCATTTCGAAGGAACATTCAATAATCGATGAAGCACATATTATATTACCAAACAAAATAAATGCACACAATACCAATGCACCAGTTGCTTAATGGTCCGGTCATGCGTTAAAGTTAACGTTTGTTGTTGGTGTTATGACGACATTTGCAGTAATGTTTGATATGTCATTGGATTGTGAATATTCACAATTATTTAAACATATTTACAGTAACATCTGGTTTAACCTGTCCAAATGCGATAACTGCAACAGCCGATGTGGATGAAGCTGGTGCAATAATACAATGGACATTACCCGTTAGCAGCGATCCAAACATAGTACTTACGCTGAACTCGAACCTAGGTAGTGGAGATTTCTTCAGCATCGGCATACATACTCTAATGTACCAGGAGATGAGCTCTACTGGCATGCCTGGTGCAAGCTGTGAATTCACTATTGAAGTCTTAGGTAAGTGAAAATAGTTTCACCCGACGATCTCATCCCTCTATAGTGATGTTGTTACAGTAGCTAAGATACACAAAAATGAGAAGTGATAGGAACTGTGACGTCTTCATTATTTGTTAATGGATAAAATATATTAGTATTTATTGCTAAATTGCATTTCAGTTTGTCTTCTATTTATGGCAATTGCTTTGCAAATTGGGTGCAATCAAACAAACACGACTACAAAAATCGAGTACTTTCACATCATTTGTATTAATATATAACCAGCACAAAATTCGACACGACCCAAACTAATCTTACGAACTTTTGACAACGCAACAACCATCATTAACATAAATCTAAACCGAATCATCCAATTTCCTTTCGGCATTTACTCAAAATAAAATGGTAGATGTGAAAAATGCGAACCATGAATGAAGAAAACAAGACAAAATTAATAAACATTGGTACGATATATGCACTACCGTATTCGTATATGGTGACGGTGTATATGTTGGTACAGTAGCATACTTAGTACCTGTTGAAATACATGGGAACAATGCAACAAATTATAAACAAATTATAATACGAATTATTATACATCTGTCGCCGCCATAAATTACAGCTTGTCGTAATTTCGGCATTTCCATGATGTATTCCTGGGTTAAAAAGTTGTGCGATACGCGTCGCTCGATACTCCCGCTGAACTATCTTCGTGCATGTTTTGCAGTATCCTCGTAATAACCTCACATTATTATACATATGTCACCGTAACGCCATAAGTTACAGCGTGCCGTAATTTTGCGGTATTGCACTGGGTATTCTCATCCTACCATATTAGGAAATGCGAAGTCCAGATTACGCGCGTGAGCGTCCTCTAGGGTTTGACCGGACTTCACGCGAATAAGTTCGCTAAATCTGTTCTAAACTTGTTTGAGTTTGCCATTCCCATGATGTATCATTGGGAGGAAAAGATGTATAATAATAAGGTTATTACGAGGATACCGGAAAGTATGCACGAAGACAGTATCGAACGACGCTGCTAACATCATAGTATTTATTATTATTGTCGGTATTAGACAATTGTATTGTAATTGTAGCTGCATTTCTGTTTAGTTTGAGCATTTTTAGCACAAATCTATCATAATATACATTTCAGAACCATATTATTCTGAAAACATTTAAATATCTGAACATCCTTTCTATAACCAGATCTATTAGTTTTCGCGGTTTAGACTGCTAAATAGTTTTCATAAATTGTATTAAAATTATAATCATTTTCTCCGTGATAAGAATAAATCACGTAGACGGGGTTCGAACAAAGGCCGTGATATTAAGAATACTAAATATAAATAAAATTCGCAATTGTTAATTAGCTTAATTTCCGTTTCGCAGTTAATAAATACACACCACGTGACGAATTCGCAATATAGCAATTGTCATTGCAGTTAATGTACATTTGTATTATTATTTCAGATGACCAACCACCCATCATATCATGTCCACCAGACCAAACTGTTGACTCCATACAATCGTATGGAACACAAGTAACATGGCCTGATATCTCTGCCACGGACAATTCTCAAAGCGTTAGTGTTTTCTCAAGTCACAGTCCCGGTGATTTCTTTACACCTGGTAAACATCATGTTGTCTATAATGCTTCCGATCCATCTGGCAATATGGCTGAGTGTACATTCATGATATACGTCATAGGTAAGACAAAAAATACCCCGAGCCCCGAGGTAGCCACTCTTCATGTTGAGTAGTACCGTTATCATTCATGCAAACATAATTGGGAAATTGTTCATCCAATAAGGCAATGTGGACTGTGGGTGTTTCATTCTTTGATTGGAACATTTGACAGTTATCTATTAGTTATCTACACACAATCCGCATATTAGACCATCCGTTTTGTAATTAATATGTTCACACACACTTCAGTGATAGATTTGACTTTAAAAACATTTGCATCAAAATGATTGAAAAGATTCATTTTCATTTGACTTTTTATGTTGTGACAATTTGTGAAGTTTTAACGGAAATATTTATGCCTCTTGCGTTGAAATTAATATTAGTACATTGTTCTACGTGAACTATCACTTTTTTTTATCTATGACATGGGTGTAATGATAAATACCTCTTCATCCACATGCACAGAAGAATCAACCAGTTTTGATGGTAGTACTTCAGAAAACGTACCATCTACCAGTTCAGAAAGTAATACAGGATCATCAACCACTTCATCTGGTCAACAAATCAACACATCTGATTCAAATCGTGAATATAATTCTCTAATTGAACAGGTATGGTGTTTCATATATCAGTATATCTATCTGAGCGTGAATATCGCATTGCATCTTTCATAAAATTTTATTGAATTTAAGACAGGATTATTCTATTCCTCCATTACTGAATTATACGCAAAAGTTGGAGCAGATTCTGTATTTTTTATATAAACAACAATTTAATAATGGTGTATAATGGCGAAACATTTTGAAATAATATAGTCAACGAGTTGTTTGATGTATAGTTCAGCGTTTTTTTGTGTGAAAGTACCGGCGGTTCTCTTCTTCTCATTGTCGAACAAGAGGGAAAAGTGTTGAAAACACGTCTATTGCAATTGCTGTTATCAGTAACAGCATTGATGATTTGTGGCCATATATACAGCTATGTTCTATAATTATCCGGATTGTACATTAGCGACAGAGCGCATTCTGTTTTCGCACATATTTGAAAAACGTTGTTGTTGGGATTGTAAATAAATCACATAGTGTCTAGAACTGATCGACTAACCCGGATTCCATACAAATTGGCACTTGTCTGAAAATCCAAATTGAATCACTGTTAGGGGAATAATTGGAGAATATCCCGCTAATTCTCGCCCTCATACATACCGTAGTCGATAATGTTAGGACTGTACTAAAACAAATTATATTTCACTGGTGAATGAATCCATACCCGAAACACCTTGTTTTGTTGATTAAAGCGGGTGAGTCGTTACCTGCGCATGTGGCAGATGGCCATCATGTGTCATTGTTTACAAACAAGCATCTTCCCATTAGCGTGAATTTCCACGCGTGCGCAGGTGACGACCCTCCCGCTTTAATTAAAACAAAATAATTACCAACTACCTTTATGGTTGATTCGCGGCAGTACCACGTGATTCAAAACCCCGTGTGTAACAACCAATCTATTTTCTTTATTAAAATGTATAATAATTCAGGGTAACATGAGATGAGACATTTTATTATAAAAATGAGAGTAAGAAGCAGCTTTAATATATGATATAATAATTACTGTCGACATTCAATCGTTATTTGTTTCCTTGGTAACATATGCGATAGGTTGTATATGCTAAGATGCAATATATATCTTATACAATAAATAAAGTATATATAAATTAATATTGACCTCCGATGACAAACTACATACGAGAATCGTATTATTAAAGAATTATTTTATTTTAGACTACATAAATGAAAGGTTTTATCGGCGTGGTTAAAGCTACCATTTTAAACTGGTTAGAGTTTTAATGATTTAAAAGGAATGCTGTGTGATGCTGAAATTTCTTTTCCTGCGATCGAAACCCTTCTAACTAATAATATGTTTCATATTTTTACCTTACCAAGTGGAATGATTTCTTTAAAATGATCTCTTTACCTAATTATATAAGAAATGCTCTCCACGTACACTATCGTCTTGGTAAAGTTATATTACTATACATACAAGAACATGTACATAAATTCGGCATTCATTACATACATGTTGATGTAGTACTACCCACCAACCAAGATCATCTCTTCAGCAAACAATTTGCTGCTGTACACAGCAGGATATCATAAATTGAAAGTAGAAAAGTTTGACATGATTATGCTCAAAGAAAATTTGTTTCTAGTCCAGAAATGTTAAAACAAGGTTTTTGTAGAATTCCAGTTATACAATATTTTTGGCAGAAAATAACAAATATGGGACACCTTTCAAACTGAATCCTGTGAACAAACTCGCCTTTTACACCTATATAGTGTAGTTTTATGATGTTATTACGATAATATCACGAAGTATGTATAAAGGCAGTTCAGTGTTGATATCGACTTGTATTAAACAACGTTTTTGCTTGTAATTTCTCGAGAGATAACAATTTGGAATGCCAGTAAAAAGCACTTTACAATATGCGTATCTACGTCTTCGCTTACGTTCAGTAACGCGATAACAATTCCGTTACGCGTAATATAGATGTCAACTGCAATGTAAACAATATATATTGTTAGAATACGACGTAAATATGACGTATATTGTTCAAATTAGTAACGGCTTTTGCTCTCCTATGTACGATGGTAAACGGTAATGGTGATGTAATGTTTACACACTGTGTGGTATGTTTACTGTTGTAGGTCGCTACACTGCGGGAAGAAACGTCGGTTATCGGAGAAGATGTTACAGAGCAAGAAATTGAACATATTCTGGACAACATACAAGTGATCGCGAATGACGAAAGTTTAATTAGCACACTTGATGCGCCATTTGAACAGCAGCAATTGTTCAAGGTTTGTATGGTGTCATTCGTAATCAGATGTGAGTACCTTGTCTGTACGCTAAACATACTGTACTTGATTGTATTGTAATCGAAAATGCATTTCATACAAAGTCGTACAAGTCAAATCAGTCAAGCAACACTGAAAGATATCATTTCAAGTGACTTAGTCTAGTAATTGTGAACATAATTAAATATATCGCAACAAAGTATATGACATTTGATTATTTATTTTTTAGTTTTATAACATTCTACTGAATATACACATTTCTTTTGTTGGCAAAGGATCTCTTGGAATCTTGCAGCGCATTGTTGAAACGTAATCTTACAGATTTCTGGAGAGAACGTCAAAGCAAGAACCAGGTATGAACTAAAATGTGCATAGCACAGATATAATACCATTCACAAAGTGGTATTTGGTAAAAATACAGGTAATAATAATTTCTAAAAATGTATGTAACACGCAATCAATGACTTCAAAGTATGCATGTGTGTATGTGTTTTGTTTTAGACCCGCCACACACTTCCCGATGCATTTGACGAGGGGCTAAACAAAGGTCACTCCCAGGTGTATCCAGAAGTGGCCAGTCAATACAAATGGCTTTTCTGCTATTTATGGCATCGATTACCCTCAGCCTGAATACATTTGGGACTGCGCTACACTTTCTGTTTTCGCAAATGCTCGTGCACTGTTGATACGTCATAAACGGTAGCAACAGGCGGGCACAATTTTCGAAGAAAGTCTGGGCGGAACAACTTATTGATCGGCGGTTGGAGCAGGAACTGTAATGCTATTTGTGAAGTTCGAGTATGCCTTAGCGTTATAGCCCGTCTTTTCTATCATTCATACAGAATTTCGCCATATATTGTTCAATAATTCACGTGCCAGTTGAACGCAGTGGAAAAAACCACACACATAAATCAATTGACATAGCTCATAGCAACACTTTCCCAGCTAAAAACTGAAGAAAAGTGATTGCTGAGACTGGATGAGTTGTGCAATCGGGATTAGGAAAAAACATTTGAATGTAGATAGCTGAAAGTTGAGATGGGAGTTTTGAGTGATGTTCATGTTTACAGTAATCCATTTCACCAGCGTTAATGCCATGTATTTAGCCAATCAGTGTTACAGTTATCATGCCCACGAAATTCATTTAAATACAGTCAATTATTAGCCTTAATGAAAATTACACCATTTATCGCATTTGCTACGAAGTAATTTAGGCTTAAATTACATATTCTTGAAATTGGATCGGTTCGGGCCAATACGTTTTTTTTAAATAACAGTTAATAGTTCAGTATAAACTATCAGTGGAATTCAAATAAACGAAATATAGCAATATGATTACATTCAACACCAGGGTAAAGTAGATTCCCGCCACGTTGTACAGTAATAACAAATATATGACGACATCCCACTTGAAAGCATCAATACACCCGTCGATTTTAACAAAGCGTGGGGAGATTCACGATGAAAAATGAATAGAGAGGGAATGTGAAAAAGTTTGAGTATATTTAAATAATTGTTTGCGTATTAGATCTTGATAAAACAAAATCATTCGGGTACGATTTATTGTCGGTATTCTTTGAAGTAAATTGCGACAGCTCTGTATCAATGTTACCACTAACAAGAAACTCCGCGAATAAATCCCGCTATTCTGAAACAAGGTTCATGAATTATCATATATAACTATTCCTTCATTAGTTACTGGCAATTTTTTTTCTTTCGAATAGCAGGTTACTATCGGATCTAGCTCCGTGTGTAATAAAGAGTCACGAACTCCGTTGAATAGAATGATATAGTAAAGAATCAGCACAGTTTTGACTACAATTTGGTGTTAGTTACATGTCTGTATCATTTCTCACTTTGAAAATCCACCGATATGTTTTGTTCTGGATGGAAGTACCGGGATATAACTGATATCAACCAAAATGGTTTCTTCCCTGGGCGAAGACACAGATTTAGCAAAAATTTAGGTTTAGTTGGATGCATGTGTCTTTACTTGTTACCTTACAGTGTCTGAAAATTCACCTCCCCTCATTTACATTGTTCTGCTCATAGTAGCCAGAATTATGACATGTTCCGGATCAAACTATATACATAGAACACATTGGAATCATATTGCCAAACACTTTTGTTATGGAGTTATATTCACATATTTCAAAAATATGTATTGCATTGATAAATAATCCTTTGAATTACTTACATGTTCAGACAGTGATACAAATTGCCAACAAAATTTAATAGTTCTTTTTTGGGCGGCAACGCACATATTAAAAATATCAAAGCAGTCCTTCCATAACATGTTTCTTAATGTTACTAAAAGACAGACTGAGTCCATCAACCTAACGCTATCAAAAACATGACCTCCTTGGTGGAAGTATGAAAGTTAGTTTATCATTTGGTATTGCACAATGGATTCGCCTTCGGCTCGATGTCTTCTGCAATATCGGCGGTGTAACGGTTGTTCATTAAATAACTCTAAATAAACATATTATTTTGACAGCAAACCTAACAAACCTATATTAGTCTGATGAACTACCAAACCATGAGATTGTGATTACTTATACGTATTCATAAATCCGTAACGCTTGTACATGGAAAGAATACTTCTATATTTGCTGTCAAAACAAAACTTTTATTTCATCCAAAATATTATCCTGATAGATCAACAGAATAAAATGTCAAAAACAAATTATTTAAACTTTATCACAACCTTTGAAAGCTATTCACGTTGCTTTTTTTTCTTGTTATTTCTATAGTAAGGTTACGTACAGTGTTCTTTTGTCCAATTTTACGGATCATTAGCGACTACTTCACAATGTCAATATGTAAAAGGACACGTATGAACACTTGACTTCCCAGAATCTACTTGACATTATACTCATTAAGTACTTACGGTAGATGATATTGAGAGTCTTGCAGGTATCATAGTGCAACTTAATACAACAGTTTTGAAATGTAAAATATCTCAATACCAGGCTTCGATTCATTATGTTGTCATACGAGTTAAAATTGGAAGAATGGCTAATATGTGTATAAAATGTATTTTATTATACTATGAGAAAACATTTTCAATGTTTTGTTTTGGTCATTATAGCGGCGGTATAACAATATATAATATAACATCTAAATAATTTAATAATTTCGGTCCATAGTGACACACTCACTTTACTGTAATTGCTTAATGAGTAATCATGGTCGTGAGGTAGATCACATCATAGTGAACTTAATTTAATTGAATTGTAACTTACCTGAATGAGAATTTAAGTGTTCACACGAATACTGTTAGCACATTAATTATCTACTGGTTTTTAATATCGCTATTTTCACTGAAAACTAAAATTCGCTAAATTGAATCCACGTGAGCATGTAGAATAACGGCAGTACCCACTGTTTCCCAGCTAATGTCGTGAACTAAAAAACCCAGTGAAATTGCCTAAAGCATCAAAATAGTGAAATGAAACGCCAATGAAAATAAATAGTGTTACAGTAGTATGAAAGTTCTATCTGAGGTTAAGCGCTTTATTTGAAAACTAGGTCATGTTATTACTGAGTTCCCAATTTCCTGTGAAATGCTTCATTTGGTAATTGCAGCGCAGAACACTACGTATTTTTACAATACAATATTAAGTATGCTGGAAGGGAATGGAGTGACAACAAGTTTGAGTCATTCTCTATGAAATAACCGACACTGTAACCCAATCAAATACACGGTAAATATTGAAATAATACCCTAAATTAAATGAAATGAACTTCTGCATTAAAATTACTTCTAATATTTTAACTAACGTGAGGTATTGTAGTGCTTAACATATAAAATACTGATATGGCGAATATGGTAGACCGTTTTGATCATGAGGTTTCTGCAAGAACTCACATTCACTGTTATATCGACATCAACCCTAACAAATCAATAATAACATCACCTTCGCCTCGGTTAACAGTGCTCCATTTGAATGGATAAAACTGTCTACTAATCAGAGTTGTCGTGCACATTTTATATTTAATATATTGCATTTCTGAAGTGGCCAATCCGATTTGTCAGACGCAGTCACGTGACACGATCAAAAAAACATATGCACACTATGTATAAATTTTCTTCGCGTACTCATCACCTGAAATGCTACATTCATCAGCTTTACTGGTATATATACCGAAATACAGTATTATCATGAACGTACGAAACTAGTAACACATATCAGTCGCATAAAATAAAATTGTTCAAATTGTATAAATAGTAACTCCCATTATACCATAATGGCCGGTTATTAGAAATGTTTCATGAATACCGACAAATTCAATTTACATTAACTTTTTCTTCCTGTTGACGTGGAGGTATACCTTCTCAGTATCTTTGATAGAAGGAAATTGCGTTGTTCATTAACACCCCGTATCTCAATGAAATACATTCGTTACCAAGGCAACACTTCATTAGTGCTGCTCACTGTATGTGTAGCTTAGTATAATACGTATTTCATTTATTTTCACCTGTTCTATTTTACCGCTAGTTATCGCAGTGTACCTGGGTAATTATTAGCATAGGAACCGTTATATTTGTTTCAGAGCTCAAAGATCATTAAGAACCGTTTGTCTCAATTTTTATACAGGTTGGTGTTTTGGAAGTATTGGAAACTGTAGATATTGTATCGAATGAAGCCGCAGAATTTCTAATTGACTCTATGCCTGGATTTGCTGTTACGACACATACTGAAAACATTGGTGAGATGCAACAGTTTTCTTAATAGACTAGTTACGGGTTATTGTACTGTGCGATTAAATCGGTAATTGTGAGGCTCGTTCGCAGGTGATTCGTGACTCGCACGGTCACCCAGTCGTACGTTTCTACATGTCGAATAAATCACGCTGAAATCCGCCTATAGTATGCGTAATAACTTATTCCCGGGCATAGGCTATCACTTGGGTATTCAATACTACCACGTGTTAGATGTATGATGTCAGTTACATATTGGACAGTCTCAATTCAGTGTTTTGCACGAGAATCGCTGCCTAAAGAAATCTGAGTACTGATGCATGCGACAGACGGTTAAGCTCTTTGATGTCTTGTTCTATCCTCATCACTCGGATATTTACTAACGAAATTCTATCAAATGTGTGGGAATAAAAGATGGCCAAAACGAAGCAAAATTAAAGATATATCCTTTATAATATAACATAGCGTACTGAAGCTATGTGCCAACAATTTGAATATGTATTTACAGCGCGTTTTATTTCACAGTGTTTATTTTATTAAACTACGAGAACAAGGATACTACCAAACGTGTAAAATAATAAACTAAAACTCGCGTGAAGAATTTTCCTAGCCATATGACACGAAGCAAATGAAGGGTCTACAAAGAAAGCGCAGTTCGTTTGACAAGTTCGTCGCCACAGTTCTCCTGACAAGTTCATCGCCAAACAAATTGAATAATTGATTGATTCATATAATCACTGGCTTCTGGGATTAAATTGAATAGAGCAAGGCCAAAGTCACACAGCGAATAATGCGCACATATGTTTTCTTCATGATTGTCGGCAGAATGCAATGTAGTAGTACCATACCAATTTATTCAATTTTTGCGACGTATCAGCAGAAAACAATTCTTGTAAATACATTGTAGAAACACATCAAACCTGCTATATCGTGTTATTCAGTAATCGGGGTACGCGTATCAGCAGCGTTTCTGTGGTATCTTTATAATTAAAAAAATGCAGTGAGATCGTTTATACATAGACTATGTGTATTATCTGTAACACGGATGTCTGCTGTATATGTTGCCAAGATTCATTGAGGTGCTGACACCCAATTAGCGCAGGAGACATGTAGACGCAGTGAATGTGTTCTACATTTGCATCGTCTTGGTGATACAGAACGTAAAAATACAACAACGCACTCTGGCGATGCTTTTGAGCTGGGAGACCCAGGTATATGTAGTGTTGAGCTACACTGATCAATGATCAGCGACGAACGTTTCTATTATTCCGTGCCATACATTTAACATACAATCCGTATTTTACTTTTCGTTTTAGACTATGAAGCTCGGGTGTTCGAAAAGAACGGATTTCGAGGTTACCGATTTGATGGCTCAGCTACCAATGACGACTCATCCTATATTGAGTTGCCGGCCTCGGCCATTGATGGCACGGTTAACGGCAATTTTGTAATCGTGGCCGCCAGATATGAATCTGTTGACGACTTACTAATGGAGAACGTAACCTCTGACATCGTCACTCAATCAAGGTAAAATACCGTCGGGGAAATATTAGTTTCCAAACATTTTTTTAAATTTTATTAGTGTATTTGGTGATGGCTGAATAATTTAATATGCTACAGATAAGCTACAAATTGGGATAGGGGTGTTGAGTAAATAGGTAGACATGCAGAAATTTGTTTATAGTTTATTGATATTTATTGACTTTTCTCATCAAAAATCGCAAAATAAAAAAAACAATAACAATACAACCCATAATAGTGCTTACCCTGTGCTTATTCATCCAGAGGTACAAGCAATGCAAAGCTGAACAGTGACGTCATATCAATGCACGTACACCCGAGTCTAAAGATAATAGGATCGGTGAATACAGTGTATCCGATATTGGTAAAACATAAACTCATTGCTCCTAAACAGGTACACAGCATTATTCAGTTTATTGCCATGTATATCATTTGTAGTTTAAAACTCTTGAATATTCCGTCGCAAATTTCAATAATGACCTCACCTTTGGTATGATGACGGTCTTTATTTCACAGATATGCGACATATCGGTATAAAATAATATGCAATTGATTATTGATGAATGATAAGATTATTTCTCTGTCAAATTTGTCAACATCATATAGTATAGTTTCTAATCAACTGAGCTATTTGCATACAATATAAACGTACAATACATATATTTGCAAACGTTCTTGGTATTTTACAGAGCAATGAAGAGATTTTCTGCTCCTTTTTGGATTACGGGTGAGTCTGGACATTCACTTGTGCATGCTAATTAGGAGCAGCAAAAAGTGATAATACGTATAATTTTTAACTATACACTCATTTGTATGGTTATGGTAAAATTATAATTATATATAGAAACACCTGGTGTTCATTTGAAAACATCAAGAAATGAACTGACTATAAGTATTGATTCAAAACTCAATTTCTCAACTTACACCAAGTCGGCAATTAAAAATATCCTTATTACGTTATATACTTGCTTCGTAATTGGCGTCATAAACATCACAGGACGGTGCCGGTACTCATTAAAAATACCACAAGGCAATTTTGCTGGTTTATGGCACGCAGGTGTTCTCTACGTGAACGTCATCAAGTTGATTCCAAGTTGATTTCTTCAGCGTACGTTCACCTGCTCGTATGTAAACCCCCCCCCCCGGATTTCGTGTACGTCAAACTTGTTAAGTCGTGGTGTGAAAGATGTGTATATTTGAAACTAATTCTCGAACAATCTACTTTGTATTCCCATTTACTCAGCATTATTATAATAGCCAATTCATATACGCCTGTTATCTACTGAACTCTGCGATCGCTATTAATTTGAATTGATTTTTTCTCTTACGAATATATTCGCATCTACAAGAACCTGTGATTACTAACAATTTCAGTTTCACGCGTTATTATTTATGGAATATTTTTCAGGGGGTAAAGGAAGAGAGAGAAGGCAATATTTGTTGCCTGGATATTCAAATAAAATAAAAGAAAGAGGTAGATTAGTACATGGAAGATTTATAGCGGAGAGTATAGTCGTGTTCAGGATACAGGTTTTAAGCTAATCTCATATATTTGCATAACGGCTAGAATCACTTGTGTTCACGCACGGGGTGGGCAGTAAGCACCGCTTAATAAAGACCCAAACGTGTTGGGAATATACAAATCTTCAGTCATATCAACTATGATTACTCAGTACAGTAACCAGGTACTTATCCAAAATAACCATTTTGTATTTTATATGCCTCTATCACAAATATGTATTTAATAGAGAAAAATACGCTACTTGATTTTTAAAATGACGAGGGGGGGGGGGTTAATTAATGTATACATGTTATAACAATGCTTATTCAGAAAGTACAAATTGCAGAATAACAGGGATTATTACATCGTCATTCCATTGTTTCTCGAGAATAATATCTCTGGATGTGCTCGCGTTGATTATCATATGTCGGAAATCACATACCGAAAAAAATATTTATGAATATATTAGTAAATCTTCCAAATGAACATTGAATACAAGGGTGTTTTGGATGTTTAGTACGAGCTAAGCGAGTATTAAGAGTCAAGACCGGGTCGTAAAAACGAGTCAGATGTAGCCCGTACTATGCGTTTTGTTACTAAGTGTTCGCGCACTTTTCGTAAAACAGGCTAACATGTGCGCTAACACAACTTACGCCTTTCCCTAATCTCTCCTGTCGATGAAACGCCCCCAAAATTGAACATGTGACAAAACTAATTACGTAAGATTAATGTGATAATGTCAGATAGCCATTCAAGCATATCATTTCCCAAAACCAGCCATGCGAATAAAATTATTGAATTACTAGAGCAAATCGATGATTGATTTCATTAAACACATTTTAGCGCCAATAACATTCTGTTAGAGGCATTACACACAAACAATATTGTTTTCGTTTATTTTATTTAAAAAGGACTGACACTCCCCAGTGGTCGACGTACGGTTCGGATATTGTAGAAACAACAGAATCACATGTGTCTTGCCGATGGTCTCATCTAACGAATTTCGCGATATTGATGATGCCTGTGGCAGTGCAAGTGAGTCAACATCTTTATTATTAACCGATCATTATTATTAATCATTACTTCAAGGCACCAACTCATGGCGAGGTCTAGTTGTTGTGTTGTATCTTTCTTGTTCTTTTCATTTGAAACAACAAATGTTATTTCAAACTGGCCGTCAATTCATCGTACGGTTTACGTACATTTAACACATAACTATGTATTCCACTATATACAGGGTATGGAAATGCACAACGACGTTCTAAATGTACTAACATATATAGGATGTTCACTTTCACTTTTTGGTATCATACTGACGATTGGTTCAATAATCTACTTCAGGTGAGCTTTACCCAATGTCGGGGACTGTAACACTGTACGATTCACTGTACGAGCCGCAAAACAATGCCCTAGCTATTACAACTGATAATGCAACATTTGTTGTAAACACGCAACCGTAAACTTATATGAACCATTCTCAGATTCAAAAATGCTGGAATGAGAAAACATTGTTCTCTGAAGCACGTTTCTAATGGCTGCAATGGCGCGTGTATGAAATCATCTCAATAAACCTTCCCATGTGCGCAATTTGCGCTCGTAAAATAAATTGTTTCTATTGTGAGTTTAACACATAACTGAGCGTGCATGTAACAGCAAATACTTTCAAGAGTGTATGAATTATTGAGATACATAGGTTGATGTTTTTTATTACGCCCGGGGATGTTTGCAATTTAGAGAACCTCATTTTAACAAGCAATAACTTCTCATTTTATTTTAAAATCTAGATTAAAGTCTGAACGTTTCCTGATATTACTAAATCTCACTGCGGTACTAGCTGCCGGCCAAATCACGTTCTTGGCAGGTGCTGACGCCGCGCATAATCAGGTTAGCATGTTTTTGCTCATGTGAACGATTAGATGAAGCACATTACGAATCCGAATTCATCTGAGAAGGAGCAGATGTCAGCAGTTTTGCCTTTTTGCAATTATTATAAATACCCAAAATATATTTATTTTGGCAGATATTTAAAAAAAACGACTCCCAAAACAAGTGTGTATTGCTGCTACGAGGTCAAAAGTTAAAGACACTTCTGCCCATGTGCAAAACTGTAGTCAATTTGTAGCAATATAGTCACGTACACAGTCTTTATACTGCGATATCGGAAACATTGTCAGTTTAATATGTATTCAATCTACCCATGGTTTATTGCGGTAATGATGTTTTGAATTCCATACAGCACGATACACGCTGCCATGATACAATGACCACCTGTCATAGTATTTTGTTTTTCGCTGCACCCAGAATAGTCGATTTCTTGTATAACCATAGAGCTAAACGTTCGTATTTGTAATTGTTTTTGGTAATTTCTTGTTGATATTTGCAAATTGGATTTTGTAAAGTCCGCGCTAATAAGTTCATCTGACATCTTGTTAAATCGTTTCAAAACTCTAATTGCACAAACCGTTTCAGAATGTATTCTCACAGTTTGCCTACTACGTGTCACAATATAACTCGTCTGAAATGATATTAATCTGTATTTCACTGGAGAAGTTTCCCTAAGACACAATACGACAGTTTTAGCAAGTTATGAAAAAATGTATGACGTTAACATGGATTTGAATTTGCCTCCTACAGGCAGTATGTACTTTTATAGCTATTCTTCTACACTACCTTTACCTCGCTGTGTTCCATTGGATGCTAGCTCAGGGAATACAATTATACGTCAAGGTACGGAACATTTGGCATGGTCGTTACAGACTGGTGTCCTTTTACTGTATCGGTTACGTCACACCAGTGGTAATAGTAGCTGTATCTATGGCAACTGGTCTCGAGAATTATGGAACTGCATCATAGTGAGTTTCAATCACGCATTTTCTCTATAAATGTTGTTTATGACTTGTACAGTTGAGTGGAATTCCATGTATAACAACTAAAAACAGGGTTGCGTGTTTTGTGTTGTGTCAGCGTTAAAGTGGGAGGGTCGTCACCTGTGCACGCGTGGGACTTGAGTCCCAGGCGATGATAACAACACATGCTAATAACGCAAAGGCTCATGGGTAGAAGCTTGTTTGTAAACAATGACACGATATGCCACCTGACGCATGCTTAGGTGACGACTTCCCCGCTTTAAATTGGCGGTGTCTCAATGTTTGTTTTTCTATGATAATCATATGCACTCGATACCCTCGTCACATGTACCGAGTGTTGAAACAATTGAACTCAACTGCAAGAGTAATTGGTACAATATTTCTAGCGCCAAGTGTATATGTATAATTCTTGAGTTAGCCATTTCTTATAGGTTGCGTTGCATTGTGGAAACTCAGATTACTTGTTAGAGCTGCATAACGAGTGAGATAAAGATAAACTATATATTGATCAGTAAAATCATATATTCGTCAACTGGTAAATTCAAAGCTTGTTATCGAATTTATATTGTAGCTGTTGGTTGTCTACAGGAGACGGTCATATTTTTGCATTCATTGGCCCGGCCATGTTTGTTATATTGGTGAGTAGCCTATTTTACCCGGAATTTTTTTTTTATTTTGCCACAACAGTAAAATCAGTGCAGTTCAACTTCGTGATCCCATGTGACAACCAAACTGAATATTTAGTTATAATCATGTATTGCTTTCATTATATAGACCGAGACAAATACATCGCTAATATGATATAACTGCAATTTACGGGAATGTTTCCGACATAAAACGCGTAAAACTCAATGCAAGACCATACTTAATAATTATCCCGGTTTGTTGTGGATGTCATAATCATATCCCGGATGATTGCCGTAACCGGACATGTTTTAAACTTACTGCGAGTTCCATTTCTTCTGCCATTCAACGAAGACAAAATAATGAAGTAATTGCATTTTTAAAACAGGTCTTGAAGACGCTAGTTTGAGTGGGGTTGTAAATCAATTTTCAGGGTTTAACAATGTGTGGGATATATTTCAAATATTTTTTAATTTAAACTATTGTGTTGGTAATTTCTATGCCGTGTTTGTAAGAGAGGAGAAATCGCACACTCTTGTAAGTGGTATGTCATGTATGGCTTTAAAAGATGCACTTATTTTCAGCATCGTAATATTCATTCGTCTTTTAAAGTAATCCTAGTACACCTACACTGTAAGTTACGCCCTCTGGTGGCGAGCGTTTCTATGACTCTAATTGGTGACGTTAAGGCCATTCAATTCGTCATTATCGTTTTGATCTTTAGTCGTCCATCTATAGCGATTATGTTTTGAGATGTTTTACTATACTGTAGGTGACAAACAACAAAACTAAGCAAAGTCGACATTGTCTTCCCCATACACGTCGGTTTGACGTAACAGAAGCGTGCCATCACTAGAGGGCGCTATTTATAGGACTGGTGTATATGGTAGTTGTCATTATTATGTACATATACGTTTCTTGGGTAACTAGAGAGAGTTGTCTTTTATTGGAAGTCGTTATATCTATATCCTGTTCGCACGGTACGTGTGATCTGTGATATTAAAGGTGAACACCCCCATAAAGATAATTTAAAACCCGTTATGGGAAACACTCTATTTTATTAACATACACAGGTTTAATTACACACTTATCGATCGATGTTCTTACTTATCTTGCAGGTGAACTGTGTTGTACTGATCGCCGTTATGCGAGCTTTCATGACTATCCGAGCAACGGCAAAAAAGACGGAAATTGAAAAAATAAAGTAAGTTATAAA
The DNA here is from genome assembly GCF_978046115.1 of Saccoglossus kowalevskii. Classification (NCBI taxonomy): domain Eukaryota; kingdom Metazoa; phylum Hemichordata; class Enteropneusta; family Harrimaniidae; genus Saccoglossus; species Saccoglossus kowalevskii. The sequence continues at coordinate 41,042,071 of NC_140645.1, read as the reverse complement.
AAAAATCATACAATATCGCACACAAATATTCTGTGGGTTTAATCAGTTGTACGCCATAGTCTTTACTCGTCAATAATATATATATTCTTGATCGTACACAAGACGCAGAGTATATATGTTGTACACATTGTCATAAAACTGACATGCAATATAAGCAACAGTTTGAATAAAGTTGATCAGTTACTGGTATTTACAATATTTTTTCAGACAGATAATTAAATCAATGTTGCGAAAGAAATACGTTCAGAGCGTAAAACACAACCGTATGTTTAAACATATTGCAGTTTCAGTAAGCTATTGTCTCTCCAAATACAGGTCTGGATTGCGTGCTAGTGTCCTGCTTCTGCCAATATTGGGGCTGACATGGATGTTCGGAATTTTTTCATTCAGTCAACACACAGTGTTTTTCCAATACCTGTTCGTGATACTAAACTCAACACAGGTAACGACATTAACTTCGATCGCAACACGTAAAGTGAAAGAAACATTACGTATACACAATTATACTTTATTATATATAGCAGGACGTATATAATGCTAACATTACTAGGGGTGTTTCTATTTTGTTACCAGGCTACCCGTGTCCCAAATATCTACGTCAATGATTAAGGTTATAATGATTATAAATACAAATATTTACGTAGATGTAATGTAATATTTTGGGAGGGAAGAGAGATCGGTACTCTGAAACGGATTGTTGTATCAGTCCAATTTTAATTTTTAATAAATATACAGAAATTAAAAAATATGACCTATGATATCTTATAAATTGATTGTTCACATGTTATACACATTGAGTTTATTATATTTCGATATAATGGTACATACATTCACAAACATGTTTTGAATAATGCATGCATAATAATAAGAGTGGATGTCTTGCGTAATACGTCATTCCGATAATTCGCACCCTCTAGTAACGCAGCGTGTCTGTGATGTAAAAATGACGTATGTAGTGAATGCAATGTCGTTCAAATCAACCACTGTCTACTTTACTTCATGGAAGTGACTACACACTGCACATTATTATGCGTTGTTGCTCTAAAGTGGTACGTCATTCCACTGTTATCAGAGCGGCAGTTGATATTGCGAGACATCAAGGTAATATACATGGATATGCACCATACGATTCACATTACACATGTTATCTGTCACAGGGGTTTGCCGTATTTATTTTTCACTGTGTGATGAACGACGAAGTGAAATCAGCCTGGCATCGAAAAAGAGGCACGAGTGTCTTCAGTTCAGGATATTCTTCTTCGTCAGAAACTAAATCAACTACTGCCACTAGTGCAAAGGTAGGTGACAAATTAAATTACCTATTTCGAGATTAAACTTCAAACATGTTGATTTATCTGTATATTTATTAGGAGTGACATTCACGCCTTATGTGCGTTGAATTTTTAATTGCGAAACTTTTATTTTTCATTCTCTATATCCAAAGTGTAATACATTCTCACAAATTGAAAACGCAATATTTACATTATTTTTTTTTCAGATTGCCACCGTTTCAGATGAATACATAACAAAAGAAAAAATCGCACAAGCATGGAAGTAGGAAAGAAGCTGGTTTGTTAACGGACTCCCTGTTGCCATGTATCTATACATATTTGGGTAACCGTTGCGAATTAAACATAAATTGTTAATGTATTGTTAATATGTTATTGAGTAATATATATATATTTCAATGAAGATACTCCTTTTAATATGACAATACCTCATCAGCACATTTGTACTCTCGATTCACCAGTGTAAATAATGCACTCGAAATGTAAAATTCACACCTTCCGCAATATACACTCTTTATCATATTCCGTCCATTGTATTACTGTTTGGGGTTAGCTTGTAGATTAGCCAGATATGCAATCACTACTTTTTACTATTGGTGTGAATTTATACATGTCTACTCTAATGAAGCCGGTCTCCATCACTGTGACAAACACTGTGAAAAACACTATGACGAACACTGTGACAAACATTGTGACAAACACTGTGAAAAACACTATGAAAAACACTGTGACAAACATTGTGACAAACACTGTGACAAACACTGTGACAAACAATGTGACAAGCACTGTGACAAACAATGTGACAAACACTGTGACAAACAATGTGGCAAACACTATGACAAAGTAAAGTAACGTTTTAGTGCATTATATTATTAGCTTGATTGCCATCAAAGCTTGTAGGCTTAGATGTTCACAAATATATGTTTTTAAATGACGCTTGGAGAAATGCACTTGATGGTTGCAGTTTAACACTATCTATTGGTGTTCTTCCTGTTTATCGTGCCGGGGATTGTTACAGTTTAAAGTGGAATAAATAAACAAATAAACGAGTGTGGGTCTCAGTGTCGTACAAGGTCATCAAGTTGGCCACTTCTAAGTCTATAACAATTCCTAACTAATTGCGTAACAGTCACTAATATATAGGCATAATTAACATAAATTTAAGCATACTGTTTTATAAATGTTTGACCGTTAAAATTTCGTGGTCGCTTAGTGGAAATTGTTGTTGTATTCATATATGATACTTATGGTATGTTACTGCGATTCACAAAGTGAAGAAACGTATTGTATCAAATACAAAATTCACAACACATCTCAAACATCAACGGGTATATTTCAATGTATATTAAGAGCATTGTAATGCTCTGAATGTCTCGCTTCAACTTTGGCAACGACTATACGCCTACGATGTATTTATACAAGTATGCTGCACATTTAACGGATATCTTATTACATTATTGCAATACCTTGAATCTGTAACCTGACTTGTCATTGATATATTTACTTCATTTCCGACGACAAACATTATTTTATTACTTTTAATTAAATGTAAACACGATGATATACACCCGTAATTCTGTATTGTTTATATATCAGATAATAATAATAAATCACATTTATTCACACATTGATATGATTTATTACAAAAACAACATTGTTGTTATTAGAAACTCAGAAGTAAGTAGAGACCCCAGTCGCATTTATTATACTGCCTTCAATGTTTGTAACTACATCTGACCAATCAATTACTTACACATATCGCGTTGAAATAGCGTAGAGTCACCAACCAATCAAATATAGCAATGCACTCTCTAGTAGAAGCACGCTAATTGGATGACAGACGTGATTTATTTATACATTTCATTGGTTTTAGCAACCAATTAGATCGGAACAATAATTAAAACAGAACGGAGTCTGTGGTGGGGATGTACACCCGCGCCCACAGAACCTAGTCAACAGCATATCATTCATATATACTAACAGACTAAAAAACTAAAACTGTCTAAAAACTTTGTGGTTTGGGAAGATCCAGTCTATACCACGGCACTTCAAGCCGATGACATATATTGATCTAGCCTGTTCTGTGTTGTCATATTCTAAAATTGTTGGAGCTCTTAGATAGGAACATATTTATCCGTTTGTTGAACTGAGCAACACATATACAATATCACCAATATTATTAATATAACAGAATCATTACTAGCTGGTGCTCAGTTGTCATTGATTTTTTTAATTTTAACATGCTCGATTTTTATAATTAAAGGTAGGAGTCAGTGACACTGACACAACATACATAAAGTGAATTACAGTCTAAGAACACAAATCAATAGACAACAGCTTTGACTGGGGGTAGCTTCACAATTCATGACGATAGAGTGACCATGTAAAACCATTGCAAAATGAGTATGCATCAAGCAAATAACGAAAAATATCATTTGCGTTCCTTAAAAAAAAGAGGAAGTGACCTATTGTGCTTCTTTGTTATTCCTGGTCTTTTGATCACACCGGCTTAAAGTGAAAAGTTTGAATTGTAAAAAAATAATGCTAGCTTCCCACAAAGATAATGGAAAATGGTGCATTATAAACATGATATTGTATAGTGCTCATTGTATGTATATTTATATGCGTGTGACATTATATCTAAGTAATCGAAATATATGTATTCATGAAGGTCACGTGTCTTATGATCGATAATAGTGAGACAGTTTATTTGAGTTGAAAAACAGTTCAATAATAGTTCTTTTATGACCGCCTTAGCAGCACGCTGTGGATTCAAGTAGTTTAGGATGCCTATTTCAATTAATGAACAAGCATATGCCATTTATGAGTACCTAATGGGGCAGAAATCCGATGTGGTATGTCCGTGTTTTCGAATTTCCTGGCTGTGTGGTAAACAAGAATAAGCACTTTGGCAATATTGGTGCCACGTGGTTAGTGCAGATGAATATTGAAGTGTTTTGTGGAACGTCGCACTAGAAACTAAATTTGAAAAATAAGCATTCATTCATTCATTCATTCATTCATTCATTCATTCATTCATTCATTCATTCGTTCATTCATTCGTTCGTTCGTTCATTCATTCATGCATTCATTCATTCAGTTATAACAGTTGTTGCACACACACACACGATTTTTGAGGTAAGTTATTTATTATTACGTAATACATTTTTTACAGAGAAAATAAGAATACAATCTATGTTCCTATCCGAACGAACATTGATATTTATTATGTAGGAATTTACCATACTCTTGCGTGAAACCCTAGAATGTGGTGTAATTTGTAATAACGACGAGATATCGTTCCAGGTTCCCACTGAACAATATGAAACAGGTTCGTTGATCGATGTTACATTTTAACTTGAGAATAATAAAAAAAGAAACAGTTTTATGTGGCAATTGTATTATGTAATATGTACCTACATGGAAACAAATATTATTTTGGCATGAAGAAATAAGTATAAAGACAATCATGATCAACTTCCTACTAACTTGTGTACTGTCACATCATGATGATGTCACTCTGATTTGTAGATACAAACACATCGTAAGTAAACATATGGTCAAAATGGTGATTGATCGTTTTGATGGTAATGTCTCCTGCGTTTAATTTCACACATAGCGAATGTTATACATGCCAAACGGCAACAACACTGTTGTTACTATGGGGCGTTGCCTAGTGACGACTCATAATAACTAATTGATGCGAACTTTGCTAACGTAGGGGCCTAGCAGTGATTTTATTGCGGTCAGCTGGGTATGCTGAAATAAAAAATGAAATAAAATAACGTTGAATGAGAAAATAATCTGCATGATAAAGTTACCGATACTACACAAGCACAATAATGTTTGAGAAAATAGTTTTGCATATTACCTAATAAACGCAAGAATGGTCTGTCAGACATTCAATTATCGCCCAAATTGTTTCACAGTGACCCGACACTTTTTGTGTGTGCACATATATCCATATATTCTCATTTAGTAGACGATGATCACAACATATTACACGGATGTGACCTTAACAACCCAAGTAGGATATTTCACGGTCTTGAATTATATGTAGCGTCAATGAACATACGTGTTTTGTTACTTCCAATAGCCCTTCACTGCAATCTTCACCAGCTGAAATAATAGCGTGTTCACCCTACTTATCTGTGCGCACCGTTTAGGGTAATAGAAGTCACCATCTGAAGTGTACTGTATTCACTAGATAGAAGATGCAGCTATGGCTTCATTATAACGCTTACAGACTAGCTTGAAAGTCAAGTACAAAACACTATTTTGACACAGTTGCACACAAACACGATTAATACAGGATAGGGTAGACGACAGGTCAAGGTGAATACGTGCAACAAACTGAAGAAAATGGAAAATATTCACACATAAGTCAATTCGAAATTACTTATAAACAGTATTAAGACTAAACAAGAGAGATCTGCTTCTGCTCCAAAGTGATGCGATTTTTTCAACGGTGGGTTATTTTATTTTCAAATAATAATAATAAAAACACCACCACTAAGCCCTCATATAACAATAACAATATTTTGCATAATATGTCTCTTTTAATACAGAGTATGTAAACATAAATCGTGTTAAGACATAGTCACGTGACGAATACAGAGTACGTCAAATCAAATTATGAAGTTGGGATGAAGAATGTAAATTTTAATTACATTGTTTTAACGCGTCAAAGTCGTCGCACGCGATTGTTGTAAACAATCAATGCATTTTTTATGCAGTATATACGTCACATGGGCCTCACGTCGACTGTGGCATTTTTTTCAGCAAAGTAAGTTACACACAATTAACATTTATACATATCTAAACAATATACCAAGTATGAGAGTCTCCATTAAGCAAATCATTGCGGACCTTAGTCGCCCAAATAGCTAGTCAGCGAGCCCCACTTCAGAATAAAATGATTTTCGCTTATGATTTCTTTTTCAACATTCATTTTTATCTTTACATTTCTGATAAATGTGTTAGAAAAGGAGTTAAATTTGTATAGTGACTCGTATATAACAAGTATTTTCCTATTAAAATGAGGTGATTCAATTAAGCACCTTCCAAAGAATATATTTGCAATTTTGCCTTCCCAGAAGAGGCGCTCTATTGTCTACTATTTACTATCATTATCAGTTCTAAGTTTGTTCTGGAAAAGGTGATGATTTGTGGCAAATATGCGATGTTAAATTACATTCTACTCAATGACTTAACCACTGTCTATAAAATAGTGAATTTCAACCTATTAATATATATCTATTATTCCACAAAATTTCCGATCTCACATCAATTGTCAATTCAACAGCCACCGTGAAGCACCGTGGACAGAACTGTGGAACTGTAGCTATTCAAATTCAGGGTGCTAAAATAGCTGTTACATAACAGGGTTTATTCACCGGTCTTGTCTACTTTCTTGACTACTAGTATACTCAGGTAATCTCCTAACCGTGAAATATGCAGATTTACTGGTCATCTCCTCTTAACCTGTCATATAAATATGATATGAATACTCTGTCATTTGCACCTGTTCATGTTACGTATTATTCCGCTACACCTAGTGGCGTTGGGACAAAAAACAGAGCATCATCCATACGCACATGTGTAATTTTAAGGATAGTGACTATTTGTTAATAACAGTATGCCAAACAACGTATTAGAATACGCCATGTCATGCCGTACTAACATACATTTAAATGAAGTTCATTATTGCACTCTTCCAGTTCAGATATACAGGAGCGGACAAGGGGTGGGGGTGGGGGATAGCTGGTACAGGTTACAAAAAATAAAAATGCATTTTACGTTATTACAGGATATAAACTTGAAAGTTCCATTTACTGTAAAAAAATGTTTTTTTTTTATTTTAAAGCTAAAGCAAATTCTTAATTACATTTTACATTTTTATAATATACTTGATAATTAGTGTTTAGGAAACAAAATTGAACATTGCGTACGAATTACAACATTTAATGTGGAAAATGCTTTATACGCTTACAAAAAATAAGATCTGTGTACAAATTACGGACGAATAAAATAGCTGATTAAGTTTTACGCCTTGCCTCTGTCTACGAATTTACGTTTTTTATTTATTTAAATTATATTATTACAAAAATAAAAACAATTGATTATAGCTTACAAAAATACCCCTTGCCAACCCTCTATACAGTACATAATAGACTAAAGAGTCTAATATCGAATAACCTTAAATGAATTACAATATATGATAATATATAATAATATAATAACATATTTATAAAATAGTATAATTACCCTGACGAAATAATATTACAATCATCATCGTTATATAGTAAATTACAGAATACATTACAAACCAACTTAAACAATTATTCAGCATTTTGACCTTGACAGTCCGTGTACTAACTAACCTTAGTTCGAACTCACACCATCCACCGGGAAATAACATGAGCTTTGACAAAAACGTTGATTAATATGTGCGTTACCAAAGGCTTATTGTGTGAATAAAATATCACCCGAGCTTGACATTAACTGTAAAATTAATCAACTTTAAATTCAGGTGTCAAACAGATGCTGCATCATTGTACATCTCCACATAGAAGGTGTTATATGAACAAGTTGAACGACAAGTATATTCACGTCGATTGTTAGTCATCAAAAAATAATATTATTAAAAAAAAACATAGCTGGCGGATTGTATTGGTAGTTAAAGGGCGGTGGTCGTCGCGCTGCGTGTGTTCGCATTTCATGTAGACAAACAAAGCATTTTACACGTTGTCCTTCAATACATTGTGTCGAATTTTGTTTAATATCTCCAAATCTTTGAAGCACATGAACACTTGTAAAGATGAGCATAATTTATTCCAAGGTGACAGTGACCTGACGTCTGCACATTCATGTGTGCTACTGAAACTTATTCGGGATTCGGATACATTCGACAACCTTCGGTATTTGAATGTTACAGCACATATGTCATAATTGTACGCCATATCCTATATAACTAACCCACTTAGAACGCAACGTTGTAAATACTATGTCAGGCGTGTGTAAATTTCCCCACGAACCGTTAGATATATTTTTTCTACATGTCAATGTTTCAGTGACTCATGTCTGGAACTGACTGCCCGTAGTATAGGTCCCGTACATCACACAACATTTTCGGTAAATTTAAGGCGGTGGTCGTCGCGCTGCGTCGAGTTCGATGTTAGACCCGTAGCAACGTTTGAATACGTGCTCCGCGCCGACCATCGCCATTTACCAGTAAATTAAAAAAGTCTAAATAGAGTGCACAAACAATGACATTCACGTCATTGACATCTTGATTAATATACGTTCATCGGACAAAGTAGGCAATTCACATCGAACATCGAACGGTCGCGATATTAATATTCACTTTAAATTCACAATTTCCGTTTTCTAATCCCTCACTGGAATTTTTGTAACGAGAACTTACGGAGGAAATAATCTCATTCTTGAGGTCAAGATGAAAGTTCAAATAAATCTAGAGTGGGCGTCTCTGTTACCGATACATATCTTATTTTTACGGCATGATAAAACACATTTCATCATTCTCAGTATTAAACACTGAGAATTGATAGCACTGGCGAATATTTAAAAGTAAGACAGTGTCAGCGGCAATCATGACTGAAAATGCTAAATTTAAATATTATATCTAAAATGATACGTCCTTCGGGTAATTTACGCTAAAATGAAAAGAAACCTCTACATGCGTATATCAAATATATGAAACATATCAGACAAGGATAATTTAGTGATCAGCCAAGCTTCTTGTAAAGTGTATATGTGTTTTATGGCACTAATTGAACCATGTACAATAAAAACGTCACGCTCCAGGGACTAGTATTGAATTGACTAGTCCCAAGAAAGTTGAAAGATAAAAACATTAGAAGCAGCCTACTTAAATAACAATATTCCGCTTTTAAAGAGATATATGACTTTGACATTATCCACGGCATAATCAGTTTACTATATATCAATGACGTTGAAACATACAAGTACGTCTGTGAACAATCCTGATATGTGCATTCATTTATAACTGAACTTTTAACCTTTTGAGTCAAAGTCAAATGTTGTCACAAAATAAAACCACAATTTTTATATATTCTTTTCATATTTGTTTTTTGAAATGTTGACCAAAACTTGGAACCAAAGAGAAATGGTGTTTATTTGTTTCAAAATATTAAAAAAAAACAATTCCAAAAATAGGTGTTATAAGTAACTAAAATGTTGAAACAAATTTTAGCGAAAAATTACAGGACACAGTAGATTATTAAAATCAAGTACAGGGTAGACACAGCACAGTATCTCACCAATGTTAAGCTGAAAAAAGGGAAATTTAGAATGTGTTATAAATTTGTCTCGCAGATAACCACGCGTTATAATGTTTCTCCGATCTATACTTGGGTTCAGCGTCGGATATTACGGAACATACGTTTAATGACTGTACTACAAAAAATACACGTACATGAATTTATACGTTCAGTCACGAAACAGTCGTAAATGTACACAATGTACAATCAAGGTCACGACAAATATAAATGTATATTATTCGAAATATATATTCTCAATAAAATATTGCATCTAAAACAGCGAAGGTCAATATTATTTGTATTATCAACTGTCGATGTGTTTATCGCAATTTTATTGAAGGCCATACATCGGAAGACATTATCTCAAATGATAGGATCACATGTTCATGCACTCTAGAGGGCGATATTGGTAAAAACAACTGTACGTATATTGATCGAATAGTTGTTAATGTCTGAGGTAGCGGGTAATACCATGGTGATTCCATGATCCTATAGATAAGATAAATTTAAAAGGTTCTATATTTTTTAAGTTTCGCCCCCCAAATCAAGCTGAAAACTTTTGTATTAGCAAAATTTGAGCCTCAAAATAAAGGAAATAGCGTTTCACAGGGTCTATATTTCAACATTTTAAGGGGAGCGTGTCCGCGGACCCCCTAGCAAGGTAGTGCCTACGGCGCAAGGTTTGTGAGCAGATCTCGCCCACCCATGCAATTTCGTGCCGTCGTGGGCTATGAACATCCCGAGTCGTAATATAAAACAACAATTGCTAATATCGACTGGAAATACCTATTACGCTTGTAAATACTTATTCTATCTCTTAAAAGATCAATGTGAACAGCGCCATCATGTGGTTTCACTGCCTCTATCAATTCTAAGCATTCGAATATTTCTCACTCGTTCAGCAATAACGAATACTGACTAGTCAAGAGTTGATCTGTCCATGCTTAGGAAGCAAAACGATGATAGACCATTTAAATCAGATATTTCCGGCGTGAGAGCTGAATCGTATTTTATGGAAGTCAAACGAAGCGTAACAAAATATTGTTTCCTAATAAAAAAGAGATATTGCCTGACAAAACTGAATGACGCTTTTTTCTCGGAAAAGGTGTGTGTTATGTAACTGCAACTGTCTATTCACAATTTAAATTGAGGACTTCGATAACACATATCTGACGCCAAGTCGGATATATCTGTCGCGATAAAATTCTACCCCTGCTTATTCAAAAGCGGAAATTAAAACCAGTTTATCAGAAAATGTGAATTTGTTCAATTATGTATGAATAAAAGATATTTAGATAAAGTTACATCAAAGTGTTCATTATCGGACTTACCAACGACACTGAATTCAAGGAATTAATTTAATAAGCAGTATATATGTGAACCACTGGCACACGTTCAGCACGGATGCCATTTTTAGCAAATCGAGAATGAAATAATAACATTTAAAATTAGATCTCATCACGTGATTGAATATTCTCCTTCATAGTATATGTATATAATGCTTTATGTTAGGACCCCGTCATTGTGGCAGTGTTGTATTTTATTTTAAATTTCCATTACTATATTAAAACAATGATTTATTGCGGCAGTATTTTGAATAAATGACACTATGTACGCAATGTTTAATAACAGGGTAACAACATGACTTATTTAATACGACAGCGACTAAACGTGGTTCCTGTGATATACTTTGGCCCGGGGGCAAAATCACGATGTCATGTTAACGATTCAACGCCACGTTATATACGGAGTAGCAAGCCCATCAATGTTAACGATTTTGTCACGTGTCAATATGATACAATCAAATCTTTCTTAACAAGCTTTTTTGTTATTTTAGTATCATGATTTATATACACAGTAGTAACGAATCAGTTTATTATCATTCGCAATATCAATCAATTCTTACTTGTAGGAATAAGTTAATTATTATTAATTATACACCGAGAAACCAGATTGTACGCTCAATAGTAATTAAGACGCGAAGCAACGACGTATCAATTGTCACGTGCGTTATAAACTATACCTGTCATATTGGTCGAACTGATGCTTATCTCCCTGCTTCCATGATTACTGTATGATACAATAATTGCGCACAAGGTATTGTATATTGATACCTAAAATGATTTACCGTAGTAGAACTTCATTTCCTCATCATGTGTCTCACATGCCAACAATTTAGCGATACACACTCTGTCACTTGTGTGTAATATTTGTACCTATATTCACGTTAATATCTGACCAATGTTATTATATGTGTTATTGGAAATCTGCCTACTTTTCCATTGCATACAGGCATGGTTGGTTGCATGATTTACTTACGTTTTAGTATTATATATTTTATAGTCGGTGTAGTAATAAGAGGTAATTACGAGAGGATATCTCAAAGCATGCACGAAGACAGTACAGCTGGAGTAGCGCGTCGGTCGATGCGACGGCGTACTGTTTGAGTGCATACATTGAGGTATCCTCGTAATAAACTTATTATTATACATCTTTTCCTTCGAAATCCAAAAAGTCTAGAACAGAATCAGCGAACTTCTTTGTGTGGAGTCCGGTCAAACCCTGGTGGCAGTCATGTTTGTTTTTATTATTAGAGGACGCGTACGCGCATAATCATTCCATACTTGGAATTTGCATATCCTTATATGGTAGGATGAAAATACTCCGTAAATACCGCAAAATTACGGCAGACTGTAACTTATGGCGTTACGGTGACAGATGTATAATAAAATAACGTACGTCTATTGTTGTTAAGTATTAACTGACGTAATCAATTAAAGGATACGCAAGGTATAGCAGTATTCTCCACATCACACATGCTGACGCGTGATGTACGTGATAAATACACTAAATACGTTCAAACGAAATATACCGACAATTACTTTAGCAACTAAACAACATGTAAATCACAATCTTCACATGAAAGCACTCATTCAACAATCGTGACATGTTGATTTCATAAAGATGATAAATTAAAGGATAATTTTATTTTTAGTAATCGGTATACAGTGAAATATGAATCATTGTGGTATTATTTACTTCTATCATAGCGTCATTCTTTGAGTTTATTGCTGTATCGTCATAGGTAATTTATTTTATTATCGTACATGTTATTGACAATTCCCCGTAGTTTCAATAATTATATTCAGCAATATTGACAATACCAATGACATGGATACGACTACGTGAAAGTATTGAGCGCTATTTTAAAGTGCCGTTATTATTGTTACTTTTTTTACTCATAGACATAAACAACAATCTGCATCTTTGAATATAAGCATACAATTTGGCACATTTCTATTACTCAGGCAGCTCAACATTTTGTTATATATTGATCACCCCCCCCCCCCTAGTTGCAGATAACGCCAACTATGTTGAAAGCGTCGAGTTTGTTACATGTTCAAGAAAATAAAATCACCATGCACCCGGGATCTCTTCCTTAGAAAATGGGGATTCAAATTATATAATTTTTAAGTTTGAAATCATATAATTGTTAGTATCATTGTTTGATACTGTCTATTGATAGATACATTGAATTATGATTTATCATGAATTAGAAACCCTGTTCTGTATCACACACCAGACTATTCGTTCGACAAAACAATGACATTCGCTAATACGCATGTGCACTATTTGTTTTGGTGAGTAACAGTTTCTGCACATGCGCATTAGTGGTTTTGATTTTGATAATCCGAATTTGGCCTTTAGTAGGAAGCATCAACAAATAACATTTAAAGAATACGTTCATATTACATATTTAACAAGGATCTTTACGATAACCCTAAACTTGTTATACATGCATGAGACACGATGCACATGTTAATTGCGACAAGAAATGGAAATACAAATTGTCAATTTTAAATTGTTTTGGTCAAAATAATAATACACATAAAATGAAGCATTTTTCATATTAAATGTTGAAATGTTGTATATATGTACAATGTTATGTGCTTGTCAAATAAAAGCATAAGTTGGACAGTCCCATTTGGAAATAAATATTTGGGTTATAACAATAATACTAAAAGAAGAAACTGCACATATTTAGAAGATATCTGGTATCTCCTCACATATTAGTATTCTAGTCACACACACAGATGTAAAAAAAGCAGGTTACGTTATAAGTGTGTGGGTCGTCAGGTTAATGTACGGAAAGTGATTGCATTGGGGAATGGGTAACTCACAAGACAGTGAGTAGTACAGTGGGTTCGCTCGACACTTATACGCACCATTCAGTCACCAAGCCAGGTATTTATTGTAACTCCAATCGTCACCATATACCCCGATTCTCTTCTTCCCTATTACGTTAGAACTCCCCATTTTTATAATCGACAGTGTTAATTGTTCAACCAATAATTTTAATAATTTGCATGCATTGTCATGACTGCACGTGAACTCCACCACTCAGGCCGTCACCCGGAGCATCGTCATGACAACATCAATGCAACTTGGTGACACATCTGTGGTGCCAAAACAGTGTTGACATGGCAGAAATGGGCCATTTATGGCGATAAATGCATGATAAATGTTTTTGAGAAAATAATGTTGGTACTTTATGTACATACTACGTCAAATACCGTTTACTTAGTGACTGAAACATATCCATATATGTTTATATTTATAGTATAGTCTTTAAAACTGACTGAACAAATACCATAGAAATTTATACATTTTCGAAATGCTTTTTTTTATAGACAACACATTACGAATTATTATTCGATCAAGAATTCAAGTTGCCGAAAATATTGTTCTTATAGTGATGAAAAAAAAGATTGTCTATGATTGCGATTAGTCATATTAGTTCATATTCTGTAACGCAAATTGTTGTATTTCCTCACAGTTGTGGCAGAATTAAAACCAAAATTGGAAATTATTCATTTGAGAATAGATTACCATTGTGGTATTGTCAATTATGATATTGAATAACTAAATAAGAGAGTGCATCTTCTCTGTCAATCAATGTGCAACAATGGTCCTGTAATTTCTACTGCAAAATTGCCCAAAATGCGTATTTGCCAAATTTGTCTGGTTACTTAGACAACACAGTCCAACATGACTATGACCCAGCATGTGTTTTCATTCTATTTGTGTTTATAGTAACCCCTCTAGTCAAACTGTTTTTCCATAAAATTCAAGTGTCACATGTGAAATTGCTAGTTTTTATGCATTTTTTAGCTCAACTGACCGTATGTCCGCTGAGCTATACTGACGATGTTGTTTCCAACGTGTGTCAGTGTGTCTGCCTGTTGACGGCGTCTTCCCAAAAGTCACAGAACCGCAAAACAAATCTGCAAACTAGCTACCAACAACCATAAAAATGTCTTAGTGTACTTTATTTACAGTTGAAATGTATTTTCAAGATGAATCAATGAACATAAAATTCCAGTGAAAATATGTCTTTCCTACATTTTACCTAAAACTCATCAAAAATCATTTTTAAAATGATGTTTTCAGCTGTTGTTACTACACGGACACACATTTATCAACATTAGAAAGAGCTGGCGAGCTTGTATGTGAAAATACAAAAATAACAAATCCGGTAAAACATGTACATTTATTTTCTGTGCAGTCGATTGATATTTTATGATAGACTTGTTCCATATCCAACAAGTGGTTTTAGTTAGAGACAATTTTCATTTGATTTTCTGGTGTTTAAAACAATATTTAATATGTGTTTTTGTTCTTTATTCAAGGTTAACATTACGATAAACATATGTGTGCAATTGAGGCTAATTTCTGAAATTTTGTAAATAACTTTATTTGCATTTGTTATGAAGAATAAAGTCATCCTGTTTGAATTACCATACCGTCCGATCTAGAGCTCGGGGTACTCAGCCGTGAAAGTCATGTGCTCCATGGATCGATCGCCTATCTGCGTACCCTTGTCGAAACAGTATTCAAAATACATTTTATGTTCACCATGTGCCAAATTGAGGTGATATTACGTCTCGAAAAGTGTTAGGAATAAGTTTGAATGTCTTCCTAATTTGTATTGTGTGCGTCACTTTTTTTAGTTTACGTCAGACGCAGAAGCGTGTTGGAAATATAATCCCGTCACTGAACGCAAAGGCAAATTATTACAAGCAGGGAAAATATGTATAATAATATGTTTATCGAGAGAATACTGCAAAGTATGCACTTACGCAGTACAGTAACACATTATTTGTTGCCATTCCTGTATGTTATTTCTCATGAAATCATTGTTATTACAAGCAGGAAAAAGATGAGAATACCGCAAATTATGCACTTAGGCAGCACAGTAACACATTATTTGTTGCCATTCCTGTCTGTTATTTCTCATTGGATCATTATTATTACAAGCAGGAAAAAGATGTACATGTAGATTAATATGGTTATCATGGGAATACTGCACAAAGGCAGTACAGTAACGCCTTCGTGCATGCTTTGCAATATCTTCTTAATAACGTCATAATATGTAATATATGTAATTCCACATCTCATTATTAACAAACTGCATTTTCTTCTTAAATTGCTTCTAATAAATATTTTTTTGAAAATAAAAATAAAAACATATCAATGATGAAGTGATTTCACGTTAAGATGTCGATGTGAACTGCGTCAGTGGCTTACGGTGATTTATTCATATTTTGCATAATATTGAATTCTTGTCTAATAACGAGACCGTACATGAATGCCCCTAGATTCAATAAATATTAGATTTTATTAATTCTACTCAATATTATGTCATTATGATTTAGAGCAGTACGTCATGAAATCATTTACACAATGATTTATGATGTTGCACACAACTATGCTAAGTAATTATACAATATGAAGTTTATTTATAGACCATGTGCTGCACTGCAAAGCAGGGAGGTTACGATAAGATGCTAAGTCGTAATTTCGAGATACGGAGTCGAAATTTCGAGATATATTTCTTTTACGTTTTAAATTTGGCCCTAATGGACTTTGCAATGACATAATTTGCGCATTGTTTTATTTCATCGTGTATAAACTGAGAATATGTATATTCGTCTCATTATACACATATATACACATATATTATTCAATCAAAATATTGTACATATTTATATGATAAGTGTGTATGTGTTACGTTCGCAATCGTTAGTTATGCAAGTATCATAATAATGTGATTTATATTCACATGTCAGATATACTTGTAATGCAGAAAAGTCATTTCTTTATTAAATTTCCAACGAATATACTTGCATCTAATATATCTGATTACCTGCCATACAAAAAAAAATAATTTAGATCAACATGTAGCAAAGTTTTATAATAGACTAATTACATTTAAAATCAATCGATATAAAATATTTCATTTCATAAACACTCATACCAATAATTTGGAGGAAGAATCGCTCACCATTACATATAAGAAACGGTACGATTACCTTGTAAAGTAAAAATAACATATCCCATCGTAGTTCAGAGAGTGACATTCATGCCATATAAAATATACAGTGTATTTATCCACATGCTAAGAGATAGAAATGTAACCGAGACATGACAATTACGTTAAAATATTTGACAAGGTTTGAATTATAAGCCCATGCTTAACTACTTTTAAAAAAGTGGATAGTAAGCAAATATGTCGAGTATCTAATTTAAAAAAATATTGAATAAGACAAAGAAAATTCCGAAGTACCTAAGCAATAATATAAGCGAAATTGTAGATGTCCCAAAAACCTTGGAGGAAAACATGCGTCGGTTTCGTGCTGTCATTCGAGTTGAGCAGTAAGTGTAACTAAATTAACGAGCATGAAAGCATCTTTCTTATCGATAGTCAATTGAGACAGTTATTTTTTCCTCCTACCTAGGGGAAGTTTCGATAAGCCTCCTTACAATATAGTTATTACGAAATCATGCGTTTGAAAAGACAGTTTTCTGAATTGCACATTTTTGCACTCGAAAATTGATTACTTAAACTCGAAAAAGCGAATGCACCATATCAGGTTGACATATACTTCAGGAAAAAGGATATATCATTTTGCTTATAACAAGATTGGTAGCATATCTGTATGTTGTATTGTAACTATTTCGAAGTTGAATTTGAAATATCTTTCCCCCACTGATTTAAACACAACTTATAGTATATACGTGAATCACGTGCACATTGTATATTGTCGTGACATGTTCATTTTCAACTTACTTTGTTATTGAACACTTTGAGAGAGTATCGTGGATATTTAAAAAACGTGTTGAACTTTTCGCGAATGATTGCATGCGTTTGATGTGACTAGCAACATGAATGAAGTGTATTTATACAAATGAAAGCATTGACATCTCTATAGAAAGAACAAACTACCAATCAACCAATTGTTAGGTATGATGTAATTTTAGTGATAACACAACGCATTGAATATACATCTTTCACATAAAACAGCTTTGCTGATTGTATTATCGTAATTACTAATATATATCTTGTTAAACTATTCTTTGATGTGAATCCACTATTCTCTCCTATGCTGTAACTTTTCATACATTCAAGTGAGAACATCAATAATGCAATTGAATGCAAAATTAATAAATAAGGTATATTTTTCGGACAGTGCCACATTAAACACATTGTTCTTGTCTGTGTAATGTGACGAAAATTGTTAAATTTCGAGTAGCAACGTACCTAATTGACATTATCGTCACTATTACTGTAGCTTTCATTTAACAGTACATTAACGGAAATCTTTTTCAGAATTGTAGGCGACCTCATTCAGACGCAGCATCACGCATATAAATCTATTTGACGCAGGATATCAGTGTTCCTTAGTTGTTAAAATGAGTACAATGAACCAAATATTATGACAAAATTTGTAAACGGAAACTAAGAGACTTCTATCACAGAGAGCACTTTTATCAATACCGCAATTTCCGGAGATAGTCGTTATCCCACTGTTAGTCTGTTAGTGTGAAACTTTTGACATTCAGATAATTCATTACGCAGACATCCTAATGTCATGAATATTATGGCCTGGAAATCATTGCCGCGCCGTACAAAGCTTTACTGATTATAATATATTTAGTTTGAAACGGTCGGTGACATTTACAATTGCCAGCTTCGAATGTCACGAAGAAACCGTTCCACTGCACATGTCATATTGACTAATTGGCGCCGCTCATTTATTATTACTACATTATTACTATTCATTATTGACGTACATTATAGATAAATTGTGGTTTATTTGTACTGATTGGTCAGTTCAAGCAGTATTGCAATTTACCAGAACGGAATGTTGAACGTTAAAATAGCTAATTTGTTGAAAATAACAAGATTTAAAAGAGTTAGCGCCTATCACAAATGGAGTAATTCGTTAATTAATGGGCATATGATAAATCATTATGGAATATAATTTACCATTAAATATCACTCACCGGAAACACTAAATCAAATATAACCTACAATATGTTTTTTTTAGAAGAAAGTTGTAGTAATACAAGCTGTAAAAAAACGCCAAGTTTTATTGTGACCTATACAACATATAGGTGGCGCTGCGGTCGATCTTGAGTTTGTGTGCTGCACCAGGTTGTTCAAATACCGGAAAGATTTTTTTTAGTAAATTTCTCTTTGACCTAGCTTTTATTAAACATTGTAATGCATGACACAACTAGAATGCTATAAGATCATTACATTCAAGTTTCATAACAATCCTTCAAAGATAAAGGTAGCTAAAAAAGTAGCTGGGACAAACATGCAAATTCTGCAAAAATAACGACCAAGCCATTTCCGCGTTTGGATTAATAGCATGTTGCTCAATTTACCCCAAAGCTTCTTAGATTATTTCTGCCTAATTCGCCAATAAACAGACACATACAATTTAAACTTTTTTTTATTTTTGTCTACTCAGAAATCCTTAACGATGATAAAAAATCTCAATAATGTACACGACTTTCTCGACAAACCGAACCTATATAATAATGTTCCGACAACATAACAGACTAACCTTACAGTTTGAGCTGAGATAAAATCCATCAGACATATTACCATTCCGATGAAACTTGAAAACTGCACAGGAATAATCGAATAAACACAAGGTTATCACCCGATATCACGTGTTTGTTGGGCTGGTTCATACGAGTGATTGGATATTATACGGAGCATTACCAATACCTGTGAATTGTATGACGTCATTTCTGACATAAGATGCTGCAGATAATTATGAGGTAACAATTACTTAATAATAAAATCGACATCGAATAAAATGGTTCATTGCAAAAAAAAAATGATTCTAAAAAGACAATATTGCAAGGATATCATCGTCTGCTCAAATGACTGTTCAGTGTTCACTATGAACATTTTTTTCAAATTGTCTGTTTTATAGTGGCAGCAGTTTCGCCGCTATTGACAACGCTTCAAACTAATAACAATAACGGACGATCCCCAATATACAAATGTGAGCTCCAACAGAGGTGGACATACAGTTTTGATGACCTCAGAGCTCACTGTCTTGTATTATTTTACCGAATAAAAAAACAAACAAAGACATATAGTTGATACAAAATTACAAAACTCCTACATGACACCTTAGGTGTATTTTATTGTATAACATTTATATAATTTTAAGTAATTAGCATTACTATTAAATATCAACACATCAATTTTCAAATTACACAAATATTTATTTGTTATAAATAATATTTACAACAGACTGTGACATACTGAAATTCATGGCGTCATATGAAACAGGATTACAATTTATGTGACTCTACCGCATGGATGTAGTGGGACACGTTATTACTGGTCAGTTGTGGGACAGCAATATTTACTGCAGTTGACTGAGATGAAACATTATTATTTGTAAGTGACTTTAGGGTCATTTCCCATTGAAAATCTGTTAACTCTAAGTCTAGAAATACATCAATAGATTCAATGTTAACTTCATCTCTCGTACATTTTCCCGACCTCTTGAAGACCACTTGGAGAGATTACATTAAAAACGTCTGTATTCTCTGAGTACAATCGTTTCAAGTCTTCAAACTCGATTACTGTATAATGTTTTACCTTCACTTACCAAATTTCTTTAGAAGGACATTCTGTGCCTCAAAGTATGCATTTACATTAGCAAATTCTGGACCACCAATGATAACGACAAGGTATTTTTTGAACATGTACCTCGCTATGCCCCATCAGATAGATGCCATAGTATAGTACAAACTGCCATCTCTTTTGCGAGCGTTGACGTAGAACCCCCTCTAACATTGCTGCCAGGTTTTCTTCGAGTACTCTTGCAAGTCAGTCCCATTTTTTTTATATCAGTATTCGTGAAGTTGTTTGAGCGTTGTTTTGGTGGCACGCTTAGTGTTTGTAGACTTCAATCCATCAAGCAGCATAGTTAAGTCGACATTACTGGTCGAACCGAATCGTGGAGCATTTGTAATGGGCAAGGTATTGTCTGATACACCGGTAGCCACCATATTTGTTTACAAGTGCTTAGTAATATGTGACACAAGAATTGAAAAAAACAAACAAACTATTTTTAGAAATGGAAATATTATTACTTTACTTTTTTCGACTAACGGAATTGATTACAAACATGTACATAGTAAATATTTACTGTTTCGAAGTACACGATCCGTAAAATTCAGTAAAAATTCACGAGTAACAATGCCAATTGTACATTGTCAACGTTGAACTTTGAACAGTTTCAAAATACGTCAAACTCAGAAAAATCATCGTTAAATATAAATGTGATAAAGAATTTGTGAAAATTGTAACATGTGTACAACGCTTCAAACACTGCCGCATGCGCAAATTGCCTACATAGGGTAAATGTCCCGGATAGAGGTAGGCATACAATTATGGCAGGAGGGAGACATACAAGAAATGAAGCGGGAATCTGATTCGCTGTTATGGTCATGAGATATAATAACACATAATGGACTTAAGCACACTTTGCGCGACATATATGTGCGAAGTGTGAGCCCATTATGGGTTGGCGGGTCATCCATTATTGTCTTTTTGATAAAGTGATATATTAGGTAATAACCTTTTTTATCACGTGACTAATGTCGAAATGAAAGTGAAATCGTAATCGAAATCGGAACTACGCTAATTAGCAAAGAAGTCTAAGGTCATCGGTGGAAGACATTGCCAGTAACGACCGGTGACGATCGATCAATGGCAGACGTATTACAGTACTTTGTGATATTTATTGAAAACACACTTTCATCCACATTATTATGCGTTGTTATCGTTACCCCATGCGAGTATTTGTTGTATTTTACTGTGACAAACAGTAATATAATGTTGGTTTTTACCGCCTTCTGATTTAATGCACATAAAATTTTGAATACAGGATATTTCTCAAAATGTCACGGAAAGTATAATTTTTTGTACTCATTTTATTTGGAAAATTGTTTCCTCATATTTCAAAATTATGCTCGGTGAGATATTATTACTGTTATGATTCATAATGCCAGGATACATTGTACCTTTTGAAAAAGCTTTTTGGAGTGCTCGACCATGGGGGCGACGTGTTCTAACGTGTAACTATGAGATTTGGTGCTGTACGCTGTACGAATCATTCTGTAGTACATGTTAGTACTTTGATTTAACTTATTTACCTTACCGTGTATTCAATGTTATTGACTTTTCTCATAAGATATCCATCATTATTTTAAATAGCATGCGCTACTTATTATATTGTCACAGAGTTTTCACAGCATGTGATTTGTGGGAATGTTAATAATAACACATCATAATAAGTCTATGCCAATATAGTCGAATAAAAGCCAGCCACGTATTTACATAAGCCTCACATTAAAACTGAACTATCCCACCCGTTAATAACAAAGACGGCACACTTTTCTAAGCCATTGGCGTAATTGTCCCGTAACAAAAGGCGCATCGCAAATGACCTGAACGCGTGATATTAGGATTCCCGAAATGACCAATAATAAATTAAATATAGTAATTTAAGGAAATAAACTCATATTTAATAAAAAATTTCCTTCATTTAGAATTAACTTCACCATCCTTAGGATTACATGCATCACCGAATGCCTCTGAAAATACATTGAAAATAACGACGATGCTGAGCAGGAAAATGTTATTGTCATATGAAATCATGGCTTTCAATCTAGCTTACAAAGCCCCACAAATATCGAATTACAATTGCGTCATTTTCATATAGAAATTATGATATGGACAACTCATTTTTAAAAATAAATTATAATTTCAATTCCTTACGGGCATTTCAAATCATCAGGCGTTTGTGAAATGGCAAACACACTGCATTCGGCAATGGTTCTCCTTATTTATTCCGCATAGACGATTCTATGTTATTATTTGGCATAAGAAGCGCATGCGTAAACGATTGGCCATTTGAATACGCACTCAACTTGTTGAGAGTTCCGTACGTGGCTCATTCATTTTGCGTTGCACGTTGGCATAGACGAAACGGTTTACTCGATCTATACAGGTACACAGGAAGGTAATTATGGCTGCTGATAGACAATGTCACGTAAGTACAGAGACCCAATCATTGTTTACATAATGTTTGTTATTTAACCTGGTAATACCATATTCTGAGTCGCATTCATGATCATGAGTAAAGACACACCCTTAAAATAAAAAGCATAACTGATCGTGTTGCCATTATCAGCAGATATTGTGAAATTAGCATTTACTAAATGTATTGTCTCTTAACATTCTACACCTAGCTTTTACGTTTACGAATTTTAATTTTGTGTTTGCTATTTTACCTTCGTATACATGTAGTTGGACACATTGAATCACGTAAAATATGAACGAGGCGTCGCATGGCAAATTGCTGTAATTAGTTACATAGTGTTTAACATAGGTAGTTTGATCAATTAAAAAAAATATTTGTAATTAATTAAGCCTACTACGCCTACTCGATGAAACGAGTAGCTGTGTTGACAGTTCATATATATCCAAGGTGATTATTTCTGCTACGTTATCACCCAATGCCGCTGAATAGTGTTTCCGATTATTACATTCCCCAGAGACTCGCCTATGTCGGGAACAAAATCGAACCAATTCACACAGGCTTAGTTTTTCACAATCTTAGAACTCGGTGACTACGGACGTGAATTAATCTGTCTCTACCTTGCATGTTTCTTACACCTAGTATATAGAAAAGCCAGTTGTTCATTTGAACAAATGCACCCTATACAAAATATTTTCTAGGTGACATAAACTTACATTTCATATCATAATTTATTCGGCGTTACGGTCTGAATATCATACTACACTACGCTGCGTCGCGTTGCGCTACCCGTACGTCTTGGCGTGGCACTGCGCTACATAGGCTACATAACACTGTTACAGTACTGAACTGTGCTTCCTTGTATATTTCGCTGTCTTAATCTGTCTCGTATATATGTCGGAATAAAATAACAGCACGTAAGTGGTTCATGGCAGATTTGCAATTTACATCAATCAGCAAAACACGCGGCGCCTACCGTGTCACATGCCGTCAGTTAGTCTAATAAATGCACCTGTCACCTTTAAAGGATTACATAACAATGCAATTACAATGTGCATTTGGGCCCAAGCGTTATAAGTGAAATCCATATATAACATTTTTGTTTCATTATAGCAATCTATCATTGTTTACACCCACAGCAGTGTATTACACTCTCAGCATCATACATAATGTGTTGATTCAATTACATCAGAGATACATCGTAATTCAACCTAGTACAATTTTGCGATCTAGATACAATTATGGCGGCTAGGAAGGTATCAAATGTGGTATCTGTGGAATAATAATGCTATAAATGGCATAGTTTACCATGTACATGTGATGATAATAACTGAAATAAGTATTGTGGAGTTAAAATTTATATAAACACTGGTCAATAGCTTAAACTTCTTTATATTGTTTATCAATCAATGCAGATTGCATCGATTAGAGACATCGTTGTCGCAAACAACGCTACAGAAACATACAAATATTACCGATTTATTCCCACATATTGTTTATCAGTCTCAGCGACTCATTGGTTTGACACTCCAGTTTGAACACGCAATACTCTACCCTAAGTCACGTCCTCAAAAACACGTCAGGGACATAAAAACGACATCATGTTAATGTAAGCTATGTCGCTCAAAAGGACCTTCGTCTGGCTGAGTACTCGTTCGTCATCTAGGAAATAATAAATATTTTTAAAAACATAATAATCATTGAGGTAAGACTATACATCTCATCGATATTGTCATTTTCAACGGTTTCCATGTCACCCATTTACGTCACTTGCGAGCTTTGTCGCTAGAGGGCCTGACTCGCACCATTTATGTCACTTATGTGCCTCGTGTCACTAAGGAGAGATGTATTTGAAATAGTTATTTTTTGTAGACGTCAATAATAAACACTGTGACTCGTGTCACAAATATAATTGAGCCTATCATACCATCTGGTATATCTCTTTGCACGATACAAGCTTCTGTTAACGTGCTATAATTCACGTTATACACTCGGATTACAAACCGTATAACAGGTTTAGTTTTCGCTCCATCAACATCGCAAAATACGACCTGACCAAAGGAACAAATCTCAGCGCTAAATAGTTTCGACGCATCGTAAACATACGCTCATGTTGATTCCAATCTGGAGAGGACGCCAAGAATTGTTGGCGGCTTCACTTTCAATCATATGCCTCAAAGCCCAATATATGCGATATGGTGGAAGTTCTATATTTGGGCTTTCCAGATATCCAGTTTACGCAGCTTCTATGTTTCAACGTAATTACAGCTGCTCAATGTATAATGACTTCGATATGTACAATGTACACGCTATAGCATTCATCTATCGCGTTGCCTGTCAGTGATTTTAAAGATGGAATTTTGGATTTAATTGGTAAACATTCAATTCAGGCATTCAATCGTCTTGTGTAACTCACGTAACTACTTATGATGAGTTACAGCAACACCGGTTGTTAAATAAATATATATCTATAGTGGCTGATATAACTATGAGTTTCCAGCGACGTCATTGTGATTTGCAATGCATAACATTGGTCAAATAACGTTGATTACCGAGTGACAATGTAAACCCGCTGGCAAAGGCGACTAGCAGTTATATTTCAATCAATGATCGAATTAGTATATGGAGTTGAAATGTCATTCTCCACAAAAGTTGTCATGGCTACAGAAGCAGGATATCTAAAAAATGATGTATAATTTGTAATTTTCTGTTTACACTAACATGTCATTAAAATGATGATTAATTTATTTTCGACGTATTGTGTGAGCTAGTCCAAACTATTTCATAATTATTTTATACAGATATACCTATTTTATTCGTTGTTCGTGTTTCACGTACCGCAGATTGAGGAAATGCCAATGGCCATCATTACGTGGGTTATGTTGGCTTTAATTTTACTTTACATAAACAATGTTTACATTGTATCAATGCCTGTTGTAAAATGAATTCAGTTAAAAATATACATATATTTGATGATTATCAAGACCGGGTCTATTGCTACATTATTTGTCAGTGTTAATATTTCAAATATTACTAGAATTCTTGTTTCATTTATTACATACATCGTGTTAAATTAGCAAACTGTCAGATGCGTGCCTGTACCAACATGTACTCCATCTCGTCAATTATATTATAGACTAATCATATTGAGTTGAAGGTGCCATGCTGTTTTCTTATAAGTGCAGTAAAACACGAGTCTCTGTGAATCGCACGAGAAAGATAAATCATCCCGTTAGCTTTTAATCATTCACAATCATAGCGCCAAAAAACAGACGGCATGAGATATAGATGCATTTTATATATCACCAAATTACCAGAACTGCATCGAAATATATAATAAAAGAAAATGAGAATAAATGTTATATTTCACCAGTGACGCTATTATATCAGGTTTCATAAATTTGCGTAATGTTCATTAGTTAGTTGTGAGCCACTGTAAAGAAAGTAAAATGTCTAAACAACTTTAATGGAAAACATATTGTAGGTCCACATGTTTGACATCACATTCTATACGTTTCGAATTTCGAATGTTAAATCGAACATCAAAAATAGTGATTTGTGGGCGCGTATAATTCTAGAATTTTCAGCGTACTAACTTTTTTTGCATATTGCTGGACGCATTGAAACACAGAGAAAAAATGCAGTGGATCAATTCACGAGAACCATCCAGCGGATATTGGAAAACAAACAAACAAACAAACAAAGTTAAGGTTGGAATAATTAGGAATGGTGGATTCAGCAATGAGGCTTCATAAAGCAAACCTTGTCTGCATAGATGTGAAACAAGCAACGTCAATTACCCAGGTATTTTTATAACTTCTAACACATTTCAAACAAAAACAATGTATTGTCAAATCACTGAACGCTCAAACAGGTTGCAAGGAGCAACGAAATAATCATTCATGGGATTAATTACAAAATATAACATGGAGTTATCAACATTTATTAAAATTATGGCGCTGATGTATTACAATGAATTGACACGATATACATTAATTCAGATGTAAATATCACTTTCACCTCGATGTACGTTAGATGTGCATATATTTCAGCACGTAAGTGTGGCAGAACAATCATGAAATGTGAACAAAGCTCGCCTGATATCAAACAAATAAAGTTACGAGTAGAACAATGAACAATATTTTAATACTATGTATTTCTATTCAGCCGTAAAATGGTCACGTCCGATGTCGGTTCCGATGGTAGGTGTCATGGATTTATTTCCATATGTCTAGATATAGACTTGATAGCTCATTTGTAGTGAGTGGCTGTATGACATAATTCAACACTTTCCCATAACCTGTCATCATTTAGGTTTATACAAGGTCCTGGACGGAACTTAATTTTTGAGCGCTATAATTGTTTCATAAGAATTTTGCTGAAATATTTCTATAATTTTCATTTATACTTTCTATGTTATTTCCAAATTTACGTAATTTCATATTGTCGTTGTCATTGAAAAGGTTAATAAAACTATTGAATTGTTTTTCGGTTCGTCCAAAGTTCGTCTACCTTATCCCGTAGGGCAATGGGAGAAATTAAATGAAAATGTTCCGAAGACTCATGCATTCGGATTCGAAATGCCGAGAATTCCACATATAGCTATTCATAGTTTAATTCATTTTCCGGTTCGTCACAGCCTTGGGAAATAACGTTCGAACGGACGCACAACTTGGGAGGTAATCACTCGCTAACATAAAAACTAATAACATGTCAGGGGATCATACATAAATGATCCATCATACAAGTTTTGCACATCTCACGACTCTGACTAGGAAACGTAAGGTGTCAGAAGACCATACTGGTATATTGACTTAAATTGCCATCACGACGAATCGCTTAAATGTTCACTTAAAATGACACCACGGGTTGTCAACTCATATATATATGCTATCTATCAGTCCACTCTATCTATTAAGGAATGCATGTCACATTTCACAACAATTCAGTGCAATTTATTGTGGATTAAAGTTGTACAATGAAAATAAACGTATATAATGAATTACTAGGCCGCCGATTGCAATGAAAAAAATAATTACACAGTGGATAGAGTCGTTAGAGCTGTTTCGTAATGAATAACCATAAGGAGAACGCACAATTGATTTGGAATTAAATCCCGATATGCGTGTTAAAATCACTAATAAATAATAGTGTGTTACGTACCGCACGAACATGTTGCATTTTTGACGCTAACCGGATTAGAAACAAACGACGTTTTAATAATAATCACAGTTTCGATTCTGAGTTATTACACTCGAATGATCATCTATAATTAATTCTATCAAGAACCGAATTGTGCATAAGTGTGTATGTAATTTGCAATGTTTGATAGATATGCTTTACCGGGGTTGGAGGACCATGTTCATTGTGTGATATAGCTGACCACATAGGCATGCGAAGTTACTGGTTCGTTTGTACATTTCAAATACACGCGATGGGACGCGAGGGGAGGGGTGATCGACGTTGATTGAATTCTGTTGGCAGGAATTCTGATACAGTTACAGTAGTTTTAGGCAGACAGCTTTACTACACCAGTTTCAGTTTTTTCTCAATCCTGTTCAAGTTGGTTGTTGGGTTACAAAATGGGAAACGATTATTCCATATACCTTGACAAAATGTAATTTATATTTTGGTATTCGTGCGTAATTTTTGTAAGATATCTCATCAACTTGTGAAAAAATGATTATAGAATTGACTCATTTCACGGGCGCGCGCTCAGTAACGTAGCAACTAAAGAAATTAACATTTGTTCATTTATCACGGCCCTAATAGCTATAATATTAAAAATATGATTATATTATTCAAGCATTTTGTGTTCTTAATTTTACAATCTATTGGATCAATATAAGATATATCATGGCTGTCAAATGTAAATAACACACAGTAGGGATATATCCTGCTGTCAACTGAACTGAAGTCGGCGGAGATATTATTTTGCATGAAGAGTAATAACATATTGCGACCCTCGGGTATATTTGGGTTCATAAGAGAAAGGCGATTATTTTTTTTATTTCCAGAATAACGCGAACGACGCTAAAATGATTCACGGTCGTGCAAAGTTTTGCTCGTGAAAACGTGATTGGGCGTACAATACATATCTGCGTCTGTATTTAGTTTTTTCTAAATTTTGTCGAATTATATGCTTTTTCATACATCAACGTTGCCGCGAACACAAAACTACACGAATAAATCTTGAAACGCCGAAATACACGTGCAAAATTACAACACCGCAGTTGCAAGCAGAACATTTGTACATGTGTTTGTTTCTCTCCTCTGCTTTGTTGTTTTCATATCTTGATTTAGATTACAAGTGCATGTAGTAAAATCAATAAACTACATAATTTAAAAAGACTTGACTAATAATTTTAATGCCCCAGAGTAGCTGTGGGGTATACATAAGTTTACAGTACAGAACATAAAACGTCAAACATAGATGCGTGTCAGATGATAAGAGCACTACATCGATCATATTATCACTCTTATTTAGAAAAAAGCAGGTTTCGTCTAAGATCGTCAAATGTATGAATATTGGAGGACACAAACATATCATTAGCACTACAATCCGGCCGGCCACGGAAAAAGTGAAATGTATTATTATACGAACACGGAGATCATAAATACTTGTACAACTATGTTGAAACCATGGCTGTGAACAATGCCTGTTAGAGTAAAAGATTGGAACAATGTAATTTTAACATCACTACTGCAGCTAGATAATTTTCGAAGCAGTATATTTGGTCTGCCGTAGAATGATTGAATTTGTCATTTATGTTCTCATCATCCATACTATTATCAGTAATAACATATTCACAATAAACGTGCTTATGCACAATATTAAACTTAGAGCCAACAAGATATACGTGCGGAATTACACTTCTTCTAAGATCACTCTTCTGAGCAATAAAGTACAAACATTCAGACTCCTTAGGATGGTAGAAATATTAACGAGAGTTCGCAAACTACGGTTGCACGGGATAAGGATAACCAAGTCATCGGCATACATGAGATGTTAAAAACCCTACTCACGCAACAGTCCACTTAAGATGACTTTAAACGAGCACTGTCAGGTCATCAGTATATACGTTGATGTTAGACGCTCAATGTCGGATCCACGCATTATTCCTGTATAGCCAGATAAATTAGAACTTTACAACAACAAAAACGCAGCCACATTTCAAACCGTTATGCACGTTGTTGTTTTTTTCAAGACACGAAGTAGTACTCGTGGTTATCGTGCTCGCCTTACATGGGAAAGGTCGTGTTCGATTCCCGAAGCCGACAGTTTACTCATCAGTAGAAATTAGACAACAGTCTGCCTTCCAAGCACGTGGCATTCGGTTTGGTTCGTACATGCTTTTGAAATTAGCACAAACAGCGAAAAACGCCAGGAGAGACTACAATATCCTGAAATGTCGTCTATCAGAAACAAATCATTTGATGAAAAATGAGCCTCACACATGCGCATTGCATTGGGTGTACGTATCAGTAATTCACACGGAGACGCATTTGCATAGCCCAATATTACGCCATATGAACAGAAATATATGTGTGATAAAATAACGAATTGATACACGTTAAATCATACTGCAGTGTGCACACGCACGTAATAAAAACAGTACAATTACCTCTTCAAAATGAAATAGCCACAGAGTCTAGTTGCCAGGTACTGCAAACGCAACAACACATTGTTATTCTCGAGAATGTCGTAAAAAATCAATGATATACAATAAATTGGATGATCACGCCGAACAAATGATTATGTTTCCACTGCAATGACAGATTAGTCGTTGATGTAGAGGCTGTGACATTCGTTAAAGTATAAATCAGGAGAAAACGTGCCGACAGTTAAGTTCCTGGAAACAGGAAATGAAATTAGAATGTGAACAATTCAATCATAAAGGTCACAAGCTATTAATGTGGGTAGCATTGTCATTATACTATATCGAATCTAATATGAGTATAATACGAACTTTTTATCCTTTATAAGCTAATAGAATAGCTATTATAATTGTTTTGTGCTCGTGGACTTGTAATTTCATAAAGGGGATTATTACTGGCCATATTAAATGTTTACTGGTCTTGTACAGTTAGTTGAAGTAAAGACGACGACGGATATTGTGACAGGTAGCTGCGGTCTTTCTGTTGGTATGTCTACTATGGAATTGTGATTTCG
Source organism: Saccoglossus kowalevskii (assembly GCF_978046115.1). NCBI lineage: Eukaryota > Metazoa > Hemichordata > Enteropneusta > Harrimaniidae > Saccoglossus > Saccoglossus kowalevskii. The sequence continues at coordinate 41,010,882 of NC_140645.1, read as the reverse complement.
AACGTTCGACGTGCGAAGTTACGTTCGAGTACGCTTACACAAGTTACGTTATTAATGTATGAAATATAAGAAAATACTAATACTAGACTATTTTAAAACTAGAACATACCAACACAAAATACTAAACTGTTGAACCTAAAGTAGCATATTATTATCGCATCCATAGTACAGACAAATATTCAGACAAAACAAGTCTACATAGCAGAAGTGGTTTATACACTGAACATATTTGATACAGAGTGATGGCAAAAATGTGACATGGCTGCCGGACACTTTGCACGCGCACACAGACGCTCACGTAACAGAGCATGACGCACCAAGATAAATCACAGTGAAGTGTATTGATTTCTCTTTCCTCGCACGGTAACCGATTTGTATGTCCTTGTATTATTTAGTGCCGTCGTTTGAAATGAACAATATACATACACGACGTCACTTGATGATAATTCCTATCGTTGAATGCTGTCCTATTTTTATTTATCATATGTTGAAATACACACTTATACAAGAAGTAAATATCGGCCATGATATCTGTATACAGAAATATGTCATTAGAGCTGAAGTGCATATTTCCACGTTTATTATAACCGCGTGGCTAAACCATCATAGCAATTCTCTATAATGAGAATTCTGAAAAATATGCGGTTTGCAAGAAATGTAGCGTAAAGGTATAATAGGGTATATTAGTATATTTAAAATAGCAACAGGATCCGCGTGTAATGTTACTTGTAACAATATATTATTAACAAAGTAGTAACAACATAGCATGCTGATTTAGATGAGATAACCTCTGTCAACTCGTAGCAAACACAAAGCAGCCATTCCATACACTCAGCTATGTTCGTAATATTAAACTCATTAGATAGTAGGTCATTCTACACCAACATAATGATATGGTCTTGTAAAATGTTTACTGATTTGCACACAAATTGGATTCAGTTTTCGCGTTGTTAATCTACGTTCTTAATATGTAGCCAATTTATTCTATTTTTGTAATGGGAAAAGCATATGGGTCAGTGTCTCTTTATAATGTATATGTCAGCCGTAAAGTACAATGACAAGTATATACATTTCTGTATATGAGTTTGAAATTTACCCGGACATGATGTAGGGTTCGCAATGACACATTGAAATTAGTGTGACATAATTCAAATAAATTGAGTAAATTTTGAGGTTTGTTTACATTACCATATATTCAATGTTTATTTTTTTGCAAGAATATTAGTGTTTTAAAGTTAGAAACATTTTATCCTGTCTTTAGATTGACGTTTAGTATTCTATAAATAAAACATGTAATGTTGAACTTTAAATCACTGATAATTGTATAGAAAATTAAAACACTGTGTTTAATTTAAAAAACAAAAACAAAAAACTAATAGCTACCCGATTTGGGAGTTTAAAAGGCGGTAGTCGTCGATCGATCGAAGCGTTTAATAAGGTTGTGAAAATAAAAATAAAGATGTTTGACTCACGTGCGCATAAGTAGTTGTGGTGGGCAGTAGTGAACCTATATTAAGCGCACGTGGTAGCGACAACCATCTACAATTTCAACAACAGCTAGATAATACAATGACAATATTATAATTACAATTATGAATGCAATTCCAATTGGTATTCAACCATATAAAATATATCTTGAATGATTGAATGATCACCAATAATCACAATATCTTTTGTATTTTTATTCGCACAGGTTTCCATAATTAAAATGACAGTTATTCTTGGTTTTATGTTCAGTATTTCTCTGCCAGGTAAGTATTCATTTTTTTCTTCAGTCGTATCATCAATATATATGACTACCATGTCACTAAGAACACAGTCTATAAGTATGCTATTGGATGTACAACTAATCAACTACTGTCCATGAATGACGCGCATTCAGCTCATTTAGTTTTTTTCAAATTAAGTTCTTATTTTGACTAATATATTGTTGTAAATATGGACTAAAACTATATATTATTCTGATGATGTTACTATTTTGGCTTTTCGTCAGCATTTTAAAAGTTTGTTTGAACAACTTGTGTGGCATTCAATTGTGTTTTTGCGAAATTTTATTTTTTCACATAATTGTCCGCGTTTCTGTAATTCTGTTAGAATTATGCCATGTATATGTCTTATGCACTGTTCTCGCGCAATTTATTAAAAAGGCATGTCGCAAGCCTTACTGTACAATGATCGAATAGAGATATTATGTATTGACTGATAATCTATAAATAATAAGATAAAACTGCAAATTTATGTCTACAAAGTGGAATGGTTAACCTTCCGAAAAAAATAACTGTAGTGTGTCAGCTATTAAATTAAGATGAGAATACAAATAAATCAATGAACAGCTCTTCTAATGAGTGCACTTGTCAATGTTGGTTATTACGGTTTGGTATATGTTCTTTACTTCATATACGAATATATTCACGGTTACCTTTGAGGTTCGTCTCATTAGCTTTGTATTTGTATCCGCCTCAATGCTCCAGATTCAGGTAGTTGTTCACAGTCAAAACTCATTTCATTTTATTTTTCTTCTTTATATATAACTATTTATCATACGTCAATCAGATTGAATTTTCTTGTCTTCACATGTATAGTGTCAGCAGTGTTTGAAGATTGTCCAAGTAATTTGAATAAAACGGCGGACTTTGGCAAAAATGGCACCATAATGGAATGGAATGCTCCAAATTCGTCTGATGCACTGCTCAATGTAATACCACCAGATGATATATACAGTGGGGACTGGTTAACGATTGGTTTATATACTTTGTCATACATGGAGACGAACGCCGGAGGAAACATTGGCGACACGTGTGAATTTACTATTGAGATCATAGGTTTGTAAATATCATATTGAATGGTTCGTTAACCTTCAAGCTGTCAAATTCCAACAATGTAAGATATACATGTACGATACGATACGTTACATTGTGTTGCGTTACGATACGATTTTCTAAGGTGCGACACGATAGGTACAATACCATGCAATGCAGCTTGGTCGTTTTATGCGTATTGCATTCATGGTAACATATAAAAGTTATACCTGATACAAATATTTCATTTTACACTCTATGTGGATAATACTACTTCGATACGTGTCGCGTTAATATTAGTTACATTACCATTTCACGGGTGTCCATACATGGATACATATCTGTAACGTACTCACAATGCAAATTATGGTCGCGTTACGTAACTGCATACAATGACGGTACAAACAAACTATGAAAACTATTGCAATTCAGTATGACTGTGCCATGTCCAACGTCTCTGAACTAAAGACTAATAAATTCGTGCATATAATTCGTCAAAGTACATCATAATATCTCAATCGCCCTACTCATAAATTAATTGACTTTGCCATTTATAGAAGGCTGTGATAAAATAGATTACAATGTTTAAATTTCATTTAAAATATATATATAACTTGCATGATATTAGTTTAACCAATGCAATCCTGTTATTGCAATTACACTGCAGGTATAGTCTGCAATTAAACACATACTAACGATTACATTGATAACTGGTGACTTGTTATTACATTATTCCCAGACGATGAACTGCCGATTATTCTGGGCTGTCAAACTGACCAAAATATAAGCGCTGGTACAGATTCCGGAAGTCAGGTGACTTGGTTAAATATAACGGCTACCGATAATTCCCTGCAACCGGTTACTATCACTTCCAGCCACATTCCGGGTGATTGGATGTCATTAGGCGAGCATCAAGTTGTCTACAATGCTTCTGACGAGTCTGGTAATTTGGCGCAGTGTATTTTTTATGTCTCCATCTTTCAAGGTAAGCAATGACAAGGGAATATATTCACGAAAACGTATTTCATAAATTGTTACATATATGAGCGATTTGAGATCATTGAGTCTGTTTTGAGACTACGTTATTTAATTCATCATTCAATGGTGCAAGCACAAAATTGAATTATTTGACACGTAACAATAATATATATTCAATTGAAACAAGTGATTTATAGAATAAAGCCCACGTACATGTCTAGCAATACTAAATAGAAGTGTCACGACAGGAGAAGTTTTCGATGCTTTACAAAGCAACACAGTGTTGCTAGATCCATGAGACGTTGATCTCTTGACAAAATAGATAACTGATCACGATGGACCACTGACGTCTAAGTGGTGATACAGGTGTAACACCTATCATGATTTGTATCATATTATAATACATGTCAAGTGATCAAATCTAGCAGCAAGGAATCAATGACTAAAACAATATAGAAGAAAACCACAATCCACGAACAAAAGAAATACACTACATATTCACATCAATCAGTTATGGAAATATCAACACCAAAGGATATCAGGATCTTAAAAATATTCTGCTCCTTGTGTGGTGACCGCCATATATAATTCTGTCAAGATAATTAATTACATTTGAAAGATTCTTGAGGTTCACATCAGACAAGTGAGATTGAATCCTTTTTTGAGAACATTTCTGTGTAACAGCATTATCATATTTAACCACAAGTTCAAGAAAAGTGTCTGTCTAGGAGATGATTATTGTTGTTTCTTGCTAGTGACATTGCGTACTCGCATAGCATGCACTACATGATTTGGCTTAACGAAAATTGGTTAAATTGATGCACATGAAGCTCATGCAGAGTGAGGTCGTTCATCGCATATATCTAAATGTCATACTTTTTATCTTATAAATTCGAGTCGAAATTAAATGTCATCTCTGACATTTAATTTCAATGTAAAGAACTTGTTATATTATAATACTATTACATCGACGATATTGAAACTACAATAAAAATGACAATTAATCTGTTAGTATGAATATTTTGAAATTGTATTGACTTTTTGTAATACGTGCACTTACAGGGGAACCAGAATCAACGACTGCATCGGGAATATTTCTGATTGAAAAGGTAAATCTTCATTAAAATTACCCATTTCGGAAAAGCTACACTGTCTAAATTATGCATAATTACTGCAGAAACGTAAAGTCAATTTTTAATATTGATGAATATATTAATAATTATCACTTACAAGTCACATTAGACATATAGTTTTATAAGTATATGTTGTATTGTTTACCGGGTGTTTATGTTTCTCAGGCAGCTGATTTACGTGAAGAAGCATCAACTATTGGCGCTGATGTAACTGCAGCTAAAGTTGAACTGTTACTAAGTAATATAATACATATTTCAAACTATGACGATATGTTCGATGCCCAGCTTACATCAGTTCAGAAGAGACAGATATTTCAAGTATGTATGTAGCTATGATATGTGTTAATGTTTTTTACGTTATGTTGTGTTTATTGATGTTTATTGAAGTTTCAGTGCACAGGCCTTCTGTATATGTACATTGCGAAATGTAAAACAGGGCATTTTTTCAAAGACACCATATTCCACGAATGTATTGAATAACGTTGTTTAGTCATTGTTCAATCACAATTTAAAAAAATATTCGGATCTGGTCTTGATTAAGCACACAGAATTCGTAGTAGATGAATCTCATTACTTTCTCTATTTGAGTGGATTACACACTGAACTCAAGTTGTTTAACTAACTAACTTCAGAAACTTACTTTGATTTCTGAACCAAATAATCATTCGTAAGGTACAATTTCTAAACTTTCTAAATATTGTTGTATGATTTCTCATGTTGTTGAACATGCATTATAATTTATTCTGAACGGAAACAGTAATTTTGAACACTATATACTGTATTCGAAAATACGCACCTGAATTATTAATGTGCCTATCAGAAACTATCAGCACATAAAATAAGTACTATTTTGTAGTTAATTATAAATCATCATCTACTGTGCTTATTATCATACAGTATGAAACACCACTATCATCTCTGTTGAATCTATAATACATTTATCATGTACGGAGTATATATGTAACTTTTATATTTCAACAATAAATAGAACCTCATCGAATCTTGTGGCTTCTTATTACAACTTCCCCTCGCTGAAATGTGGAAGGACCGTCAAAAGAAGAATAAGGTGCGATGTTTTCACTAATTTTGGATATATGTCAGTCTGTACATATTGTTTTTATTTGATTTGATTTATTTTCATCCATGCAAAAAATTTTCTTTGTGCAACTCATTGTGGTTCGAAAATTGACTAAACACGTTTGCGATAACCTAAATGATATATAGTGTAGCCAACATTTACACATGAACGTATCCGACACAAACTTTGTGTTGTACTTATTCCGTTTTTAGCAATAAACATTGAGATAGATGCTACTTTACCTTATAACCCAGCGTAAACTTAAACAATTTGCTGGAATAGCTTGTTATAGCTAGACAATACTTATTTAGGTGTAAACGTCAACAAACCATTATGACTTGACGAGCCTTCATAGAAATACGTATATGTTAAAAATCAAGTAATGAAATTTATTCTGTTCAAACCCGTTTTACGTTAGTGTGGTGGACATCATAGTACGCAAAACGTCGATTAGTCAAACACACAAACTTGAGTATAATATTGTGGCAATATCGAATTTCTGATTATTCACCAAAATGTTTATTGTATAGGATTGACGAGGACTAATTTTAATTTAAAATGATTTATATGCCTTCCTTTGAACATCGATATAGTTGTTTATAATAACCTTTTTATTATAATGCATGATTGGTTATGATGCTGAAGATATTAAAGCTAATTGTAGAGGAATTTTGTAGTTTTTGTCGTAAACTAACCGTGCTAAATGCACAATTTTAACGACAACATACACTATCGCTTGCGCGGAGATTTACATAGAAGTTTGTAACTGACGGAAACTATTTCTTAACATGTGTAACTGTGAATGTCATATACATTCTAATACTTATACCATGGGTTTAAGTAGTGTAAAAATGCCCAACCTATGCAGCACATAGAATGGTTGCTTTAATAACCTACAAACTAAGATAACCAAATATAATTCGCTCGTCGTTTTGACTCTTCTTATTTTGCACTCAGAAAAGTGTGACGTAATACATTTAAAAAACACGAGTAATGTGAAATGTATTGTTAGGTATTTCACTAGTAAAGCACTGAACTGTATGCGTACATCGCTTGATTTAACTTATTAAATGTTGCTCATATGTTTTGAATCAAGAAACTCATGATCTACTACTTAGTCTTATTTAAAGTCAATGCTGTAGTAATGCCCATCACACAATACAAACCACCACTTAAATATATATATGAATTGAAATAGTCTACGCCTTGCCTTTAACTTAAATAACGTTTTATTGTATGTTCATTTTTAATATAAGTTGTTTTTTATCATATACATATAGATGTATAGATCTATATAAAATCGTTACACATCTGTTCCCATTACAAGTAGTGTCCGCGGTTTATTTTGCTGTGAAAATATCACATGGTCGCACATGAATAACAGACACTACAAAAAGGAGATTTAATTGTTTGTTACAGAATCTAGACTCCTGTATATGTATTTGAGTGACGTAGACACATCAAAATCGATTACTGTAAACACGTTTTACGTTTTACGTGCATTATATTGCTTTTCTGCATGAGGTTGATTACATTGCATCTTCGTGACAATAATGTGTCTTCGCTTATACTCAGTTCGGAGTGAATCGTTGATGAGAAAATCAGCCTGAGAATATAACGTTTGTTTTAATCTATAGATTGGAGTATTGGAGGTACTACAAATTGTAGACAATGTATCGATTAATGCTGCTGCGTCGCTTATTAATTTAGTTCCAAATGTGTATGTCGAGATGCATACTGAATATATTGGTAAGTATACTCAGTTGACGACCCATGAATGTATTGTAATTAATAATTGCTTCATACGTTATTTATTGCACGTACATACTTTTCACTTAGTCGTCATGCATTAAAATCTCCTGTTCATATACATGCTTATTTCTGTAACATATGTGAAGTGTTCTGTTTATGTCTCAGAAATTTACTATTTCTGATCATCAATTTATTTTACTGGTTAAGTAGTAAGTTGATATAAATCAAGAATATATTTTATAGACTCGCTTGATAAATGTACATATTTTGAACCGGAACGGTAAAAAAGTATTTTTTTAATACTTGTTTAATAACTTACTACATCTATTCTACAAACATTTGTTCTACAAACCTTAACAGCAATATTCCTGTTTCCCCCGCTTATAACGTTTACATATCTCAGCTTATCCGTTATGGCAGAGCATGTAGTATGTATTCTGATTTTTTTACAACGACATCGTCTTCTCTGTTTTAAACTATTAAGTCAAGGGTTATAAGCGCAAGACTGGTGTTGTCATTTAAAAAGTTCTATGGCAAGTATCATCAGCTGGTGGACAAGTATCATGTTTCTATGAAACAGATGGTAATAAAAGCCTTGGATGTCAATTGTCTTGCACGAGGATGACCTAAAAATTCATGATTGAGATATATGGCGGGTGCCACTCTTGTGTGCTGACTCTTTTCCAAACACCTGACATCACTTCTTGGTTTGTGCCTTGAGGTCCATGTTTCTCTCTCACCGATTTGACAGTGTGTTGTTTGTTTTGTTTTTGTTTCCGCTGTGTGTTCTCGGATTTGTAAATGTTTGGATTATAGTTGGGTATTGCTGCTTGTATTTTCTCTAAAACATACAATATCATTGCTATGTGAATACATGTTACTTACTTTCTGGGCCTGTACAATAGGTATACCTAGACATATATTCTACTTTTCATTTTTCTCGCTTTCGGACAACACATATTTCAATTCGCAATGTGTAATTAGAAAATAGCAACATTTTTTGTTGCTTTCAGATAGTTTTGAATAGTCAAGTAAAACATCGTCTATTATCGTCACTATTGCGTCATTTGCGTGCGATGCGTGACTATGTATTCATGTTTAAAGGGTTTCACAATCATACGCATGGGTACATTTTATTAATATAAACATACGCTACGAATTGTGTATACGTAAATTAGGCATTAGTTTCTATACAGTGTTTCACACGTATTTAATGTCGTGTTTGTCAATTATCATCACGGTATAAAAATGAAAACAAATGTGATTCTAGATCAGGCTGCATTCAGTGAGATAATTAACATTCCCATTCCTCTCTGTCAGCTTTGTAAAATGATGTTAAGGGGTCAGATTGACAGTTTGCTTCTTTGCAATAGCCATCTTAATCAACTAGTACGGTTAATGATCGTCAATCTCTGATTCCATTTTTAGCCTTAAAGCGACTGTTTATTAAAATGTATTCACCTGACAAATCAGTCTCCATTGGCACTCAGATTACGCTGTGTTCGTTTTTGAAAGTGCGGAATTCCGAGGATTCCGATTTGGGTCAGAAACAACGAATGAAGATGAATCATATATTGAAATCACGCAATCAGCGATAGATGGAACTGAAAGCAATAACATCGTGATTGTTGCCGTTAAATATAAGACCGTTGCTTATTTACTGCTGGAAAATGAATCATTAAACCTTCATGATAGTGAATCAAGGCAAGTGTATTACTAGATAGTTTCACGTGACTCAATCGGGGCGTTGAATTTATTATAAAACGATAAAATATGCATTTTAATAAATTATAGTGAGACGACATCGTGAATAATAATAATATAACCATCGATTAATAGGTTAACTTCATATGTCAATTTCATGGGTACATTATCCGCTGGTTATCAGCTATGTACTAAACGCGGGGTTATGTTAATTTTGTATTTGTGACAAATGGTCAACCTATTAACATTTTACGTCATGTCCAGTGGTAGTATGACTGTACAATTTTCTGTTTACAGTGTCGTCAACTACTTGAGGATAAACAGTGATGTGATATCAATGGCGGTGTATCCTGAAATGAATATAATTGGATCGTCACCCTACCCAATAATTGTTAAACATAAACTGAATTCACAAATACAGGTAAAGATCACCCCCATATATGCCATACGCAGGCTTCTGCCGTGTGTGATATTAAAAGAGAAGATTATTTTACACATACACGCATAACCACGGTGACGTCACGCTCCCATGGAGTAATTGAACTTTTTTTTTAAGATTTACTATTTCTTTCTCAAAAAACTAAATAAACTAAAGCTTTATTTCAAAGTGTGGGCACTCATTGACCGATGTGTAAAATATCCCTTTCATTTATTTTTAAATAATTGTAGATTGATATCCGTTTATAAGTTCAAATAATCTACTTGCATAGAGACGATTTAATGATGGTATAGGTTAATACACAATATTCCTAGATTTCCTTGGAAACTCATATCCACAGTACGCATCAGTGACTGTATTGAAAACATCAGGAAATAGTGTAATCGCTTTAGAGTGGAGATAGACCATGTTCTCGAAATGTCATCAGGGTTCATGTTATACGACTTTATTAAACATGTTTCGTGATGAGGTATGTGTTACCATGACTAGATACATCATCCCTTTTATGTCAAAATAAATAATATAATCTTATATTCTATTTACTTTAGAATGATGAGGCGCCTTTCTGCGCTTATTTGGATTTTGGGTAAGTAGTGACATCCGCTGCGACGCTTGGAGCTACCAAGCACATTGTAATTCATATGTATTTAATAGAACGATATTACATCTCAATCTGATATTGAAAAGACAAGATTGTAACAGGCGTACATTAATCGTCAGTGAAGCAAAAGAACTTGGTGATGTGGATATGATATATTTGTAGAATGTGAAATCTCACCTTGTAATGAAATCACGTATATTTTTCTCTTCTCTCCATTTTTTACAGAACCGATAATCCCCATTGGTCAACAGTTGGATCGAATATTATTGATCAAACTGATCTGTATATTACCTGCCAGTGGTCACACCTGACGAATTTTGCGATATTAATGATGCCCGTTTCAGTGCAGGTCAGCCGAGTATTATTAAGGCTTACTAGGAAAAGAGCTATAGATGCAATAGAACTATAGTAACCCGTGACTAATCACGACAACAAACTGTATAGAAAATGCGAATGTTTACTGGTCTGTGGGTTTATTGGATGCGTATGTTTTGTTTATTATTTATTTTGCCAACTAGTAGAAGGCATGGGAAATGGTAGCCAACGTATATGAACCACAAATAATCGATACCACGTATCATTCAAACCTATGAAGCGGTGCTTTGGCTAGCGATATATAAATATATATGTATATGTATATGTATTAATCATTTGATATTCGATGATATTGTAATTTATTTTATAATTGTGTCAGATTGACACACAATTTGTTATCATTCTTCGACGGTCACATGATCATACAGCGAACGCCTTGCTGCCAAAACATGATATACAGAAGTAATTTTTCTTCTGTATTGTAACTATTTGCACACATTTGATAATTAGTTTCGCTCTAATTTGCTCTGCACTTTCCTATCAATTTAAAACTGTTTTCCCGTTTTGTCACGGCATCGACGAGACTACCTAATCTTCATCCATTTTGACACATTTATATCTGCAGTGTACCAAAGTTTCGGAGATTGTAATTTGTCTTTGAGATAATAACCGTGTCATTGATGTATACTTGTTTGATTACTCTACCTTTCACAGGTTCTGGAGTCGCATCGCACAGCATTAGGTATAATAACATACATCGGATGTTCTTTCTCGCTCCTAGGAATCATTTTGACAATTGGGTCAATCATTTATTTCAGGTAGACATATTTACGATATAGTACGCCACAGATATAAGTTATGCCAATCACCATTTTAGAAAGCATTAACTAATATTATTCACAAAACTGTGAGTAAAATTGTACTTCGATACCATCCCGTTTAAACAGTATTATTCCGTATCCTGCGTTGCATGGTACAATTTTTGTTATCAAAGGTAATGTTAGATGTTAATATCCACTGAATATTAATATTATCAATTATGTATTGATTATCTCTAGATTAAAATCTGAGCGGTTCCTCATACTGTTGAATCTTACTGCAGTTTTAGCCGCTGGTCAAATAACGTTTCTTGCGGGAGCTGATGCCACAAATCATAAGGTTAGCATATGTGTTGTATACAAATCCAAATAATCACTCAGTCATAAGCTACATATTTTTACATCATGTAGTCCTTATACTGAGGCCACAGTAAGATTATTAAAAAAAAAATTAAAAAATTAATTAAATACATAATAACAGCATAAACGACAAGAAAACAATATTATCAATGGTAAACAAAAACTCATGGAAAAGTAATATTTTAATTTTTCATCTTCAAGTACCAGTAACATTTCTTTACTGTATCTTTATGATAGGTATGGTTTTAGTTTTTTAGAATAGTTTGTTATACCTTTATTACATTTGTATTCACCTAAATTGAATTTCTAGAGAATCAACTTATAGAATAGCGTCGAAATAAACCTATTATTTCTGTATACACTGTTTTTATCAAACACATTAATCTAATGAAAGCGAATAAAATAGTATACCTTAGTCACAGTCATCAAGATCTCGTTGAAGATCAGAGTAAGATAACCACTTTACAATGTCCCATTAAGTTAATTGCGTCTACTGTTCTTTTAAACTATATACCCAACTTGAAGGTATTTGGAATATTGGTCGGGATGATGTAGGAGAATGAAACAGTATTGACTTGCTCTCTCGCTGTCAACGAGATTTCGGTGGTCATTCTCGTCTATGATACATTATAAAGTTGAATGTAATACGATGTATTATACCACATTTCAGGCATCGTGTGCATTTATTGCTGTGATTCTCCACTATCTATACCTTGCCGTGTTCCATTGGATGCTAGCACAGGGGATACAGCTCTACTTCAAAGTGCGAAACAAATTCCATGGTCGTTATCGATTGGCTACATTTTACGTCATTGGTTACGTCATGCCTATTATCATAGTTGTCATATCTATGGCGGTGGGATTTGATAACTACGGAACTCGAGATTAGTAAGTTATATTACTTGTTATTAATTGACATGTATTTTTGAGAGAGAATACATTATGTGCTCAACTAATGATGTAATGTTTCCAAGTAACGGTATGCAAAGATTTTTTTAATAATCTATGACGCAATAATGTAATATGAGGTTATTACGAGGATACCTCAAAGTATGCACGAAGAGAGTACAGCGGGGGTATCGACCAACGCGCGACGTACTGTCTGTGTGCATGTTTTCAGGTACCCTCGTAATAACCTTATTATTATACAACTTTTCCGTCCAAGGGTACACCATGGTAATGCCGAAATCCTAAATTTTTAGAACATAATCAGCGAACTTCTTTGTGTAGAGTCCGGCAAACCCTGGCGGCTGCCATGTTTTTATTTATTATTAAAGGACGCTTACGTGCGTAATCATTCTGTATTTGGAATTCGCATTTCCTAATATGGTAGGATGAAAATACCCCTTAAAATACCGCAAATTACGGCACACTGTAACTTATGGCGTGACGGTGAAAGATGTATAATAATATAATATAATTCTAAATATAATATAATTCTAAATATAATATAATTCTAAAACTATTAATGTTTTTTTGTAGTTGTTGGTTATCCAACGAAGATGGTCACATATATGCATTCATTGGCCCAGCATTGTTTGTGATTTTGGTAAGTACACGTGTCAGATCAATGTCCTGGAAATTTGCCTGCTGGGAAATGAAATATGATTACTACACTCTGGAAATTGGAAATAATCGCTTCCGTATACCCTCATTATCTGAATTATCATTTCGTGAATGACACAGACGTTGCAAAAACGACGCCACATAGATTTGCATAAAAGAAGTTGACTACTATAAGTGCTGCTGCTAAAAACAAACAACGTTGTCCTTCTTTGGACAACTAAAGTGGGAAATTGAATACTACTTACAAACTGTGTACTTGCTCACAAATTTTAACTTTGTATTATATATTGATTATTGTCGCTAGTGAACGGCTTACAATAGTTATTACATTACCAAACACTGACATAGAGTTCGAAACCTTGATCCCCTTCGGCTCGGAAAGGGGGGGGGGTCTTATTTGGCGTCAGATATATTTAAATTAATCAACACATTGTCATGCAAATAACAATACATTTTGCAGAGCTTGTCTTTTTCGTATATTAACAGTTTACAGTGTCACGCACGTAGAATATATGTGAGCTGTGCATTGAACCGCTTCGTATCCAATATATGTGCGTGTTATTTGTATCGATGTATATTGCGTAAATAATCTCGTAATTTACTTACATCAATGAATGGCAATGTTTATATGTCAGGTGAACTGTGCTGTCTTGGCTGCTGTCATGCGTGCTTTTATGAACATCCGGGCAACAGCGAAAAAGACGGAAATTGAGAAAATTAAGTAAGTATTACATGGTGTCACTTAAGGTGGTTATATAAAATAGGAAATATAATTGTGAATAGAATTAAATGTCTGAAACAAGACCACTATTTAATGAAAAATTAAACAATTATATAATTTGTATGTTCCTGGGCTAAGGTTTTTGTTTTCCGTTCAATGGATTGATCCAAAAAATCATTGATATTTATCTAACTATAATTTGATGTATTGCTTAGGAAATAACAAACGACAGACTATCAATTATTGCGTGACAACAGGGCAAGGACGGGAATATGCATAATAATGTCCATGTTCGATCTCTCTTACCCAGCAATAATAGGCAGTGTGGAGTTCTTTATTTGAAATATGGTATTCTGGAAATTTGAAAAAAATTATATGCGTGTAGCGGTAGCTTGAAACAAAGAAATTTAATTGCGCGTAGAAATTGGCGAGTGAGCGTCATGCAAAAACACGTACATATGCATATTTTCATATGCAAATGTCCGGGGATTCTTAACCTGGAGACAAAATGTTTATGTTCTTTAAACGACCTTTACAGTTAATGTTAGTGAGTCTCAAACACAATCCTGGTCGTATACTGGACAGCGCACGCTATTATAACTAAAAATAATTAGTTAAAATGTTTTCTACTAGTAATTTGAATTGCCGTGTATGGGTAAACAATTTTTAAGCACAATTGTGGGAATAATAGACCCGATTTAAACGTGTATAATACGTTGCATTAAAAACTTATGTGATATATAAATGACAGTGATTTAATTAGTCCTTGCAAGCAGTTTAAACATTTGACGCCATCGATTGATAATCTTTAAATACACTATAACACATAGCTCTTATATGTTCATGACGAATTATTTGAAGTTCTTATTTATGATCAATATATTAGTTTATACACAATGTATAAGATACGTTTTGTGGAATGAGCGGCTACAACGTATACAACGTATTAACTGATATGACTGATATATTCACGCGCTGGTAAAATTACAGCAGCACAATTGAATATGCAAAATGATGTAAACGGGATATCGGCTGATATCAGAGAAACAAAATCCATCTCTAAAATGCGGACACGTTTACAAAATTGGATTTTATGATTTTATTCTACAGGGAGACTGACAAACAAAACACACTTAACAACATTTGAAATTCACAACACAAACCTCAGGCATATAAAAGCATTGCCTCCCAGTATGTATACCGCTGTAAAGCATAAAGTGTTTAATACGACTAGTAACTCTTAGTCACCTTAAATCTCCAATTCGTAACTATATAAAACACTATTTGTACAGGTCTGGCCTCCGGGCGAGCATGCTGCTTTTGCCAATACTTGGATTAACCTGGATTTTTGGGATTCTATCATTCAGTCGACACACCGTATTCTTTCAGTATCTGTTTGTCATACTAAATTCAACACAGGTAACAGGCATTTCTGATTAACCATACTGTGATTGTATGCGTATCTTACACATTTCGCAATGTATGTCATCATGGGCGATACTGACAGCCTATATTACCCCCCGCTTTTCAAATACATTGAAATCAAGGATCATTCCTAATTGTAAACCATCACACGATGTTGTCGATGAAGGATTAACCATAAGTAACGAGAATCGATTATAGCGTCTTGAAATTTATTATCGAATAGGATCTTTATATTGAATTATTTTTCCTGAAGGGATTTGCCGTGTTTATTTTTCACTGTGTGATGAATGACGAAGTGAAGGTTGCCTGGCGTCGCAATCACTGTAACAGCGTCTTTATCAAGACATATACGTCATCTGAATCAAAGTCAACAACCAACTCTGGAGTTAAAGTTGGACAAACCGTAAGTGCATTATACCGCAATTATTACTCTTAAAATGTTGCATAACAAAAATTCTAACAAACGTCTCGGGATATAAATTATAGTACTTAATTCTCGAAAACAATTAAATATTGTCTAAAGGCATGCAGTTGAAATGAACACACACATGTTCCGTAGTCATGTAAACAACATATGGTCAATATATGCGAGACATGGTAAATGAGAGATCGTGTTTGAACTAGTTATTGAGCTACATTGAATATATTGTCAGTATTCAAATCTTCATGTCGTATATATATATATGAGTATGAAATGTCATTATATTAACACCCTGAAGTCTGTTTTACTATCAGGGGAGAACTATTCAAATATCTCGATCGTAGTCTTATTTCAATTAAAAATGGTTTCGGGGTATTTGCTGCTAGCACCGGGTATAATATGTGGTATTAACTGATATTTGTTCGAGCTACGCTCTTGTCGCATTAAAACAGACATCTTATTCATATATGCAACTGCATCAGCACAACAATTCCGCCTGTCTACGAGAAAACGTGAAAAGTAGCGAGAGAGACCCGTGGGAGAGCATAGTGCGCGTACTTGAATACGGACGTGAATACTTGATGTGAATTATTGTGCAGTCAAATATCAAAATATTTGCCTCACCAGAATTATTGTTAAAAACTAAATGTCTAAAACTAGCGAATGTTTGCAATTTCTTACAAAGCAGTTACAAAGATTCTGTAAAATCTATTTTCGAATGTACTAAAATATCCAAATCATAGGAATGTGTTTGCCCGTTAGTGTTTCCAAGGTAACTCCAAAATAAGCCAGACGTTCGCTTGCCGAGCACAGGTGAAATAGCGCGAGTCGGAATAGTTTCATCGTTAATATCGACACAGATTACATGAGCTTATACTACAAAGTGGCTAACACTGCCAAAGGTGCAGAGGTAGTAGAATGATATCTGTGGATTTAGAGTGTTACGTCGTTATCATTGTCGTCGGATCGAAGTGTAAAGTGTAAAGGGCGGTGGTCTCATTATAAATAAAAATGGCAAATTTGACTGTTGCAAAGTACATAGTGAGTCGTTACTTACCTTTATTTAGGTAATTTGTTAGGTTTCAAAACTCATACTTGCGATTTGCATTGAAAGAGCGCATTGAATTGTGGGAAAATCAATGTTTATCAACACAAATATCGAAATATTGCACGTACGCGGCTCGACGATTACCGCCATTTCAAAAATATCACATGGTACTCGGGAACGAAAACTGCAAACAATCGCCGCCATTTAAACAATAGGACACTTCGAACATCACAGTTTCTCATATGATAATTGAATTTATTAATAAAATATAAAATATAAAATATCGCACTACTCCTATTAATGTTGGCAAAGATTGAAAAGAAACAATTTCTGTGTGCATCGAAACAAGCCAAATACGTTTCTCTCTTTGTTGTTTCAGGTCACTACAACTTTTGATCAAACCGCATCTCCGGACAAAACAACACAAGCCTGGAAGTAACTCTTGGAAGTATTTCTATAATTACACGTATAAGCTGTTACAAGTCGCTACATCCCTATTAAGTTGTATTCGTGTCACGTATTTGCGTGAAGTGTTACATAATGTCGCCGCTGACGCTACAAGATATTGATCACAAACAATTGAGGTAGAAAAATGTGTTGAAAATGGCTCCGTAATTCAGACATTTTCTAAAGTTACTAAGTTGCCTATGGGATTACCTGACGGCAAATTTCGCTAGTGTGCTTTTCGACTATTCTGACTATTGAACACACTTTTTTAAACGCTTTCAGTCACGCGAATTACCTTTTAAATTGCAAAAGACGTTAGTAACATAATGTAAACAAATACAACTATAATTTGTGAATTCGATATTTACATACTAAGTACATAATGGATATTGAAAGTTCAGTGTATGAAAATCCGACACACCATCAATGATTCGATTCAATACAACATGTGCATAAATGAATATGAACCATGCATCGCACGTGTTAAAACGATACATGAGTCACCTGCTTTACAATTCTAATGAATATACCTCGAACAAAGTAATCTGAACATTCTACATTGTTATAAAAAGATGTTCTTTGGAAAAACATAGCCTGAGCACTACTTTAGTAAATGCAATGGCGATCTTGTCTCTTTGTAGTAGATATTCAACATAAACTGTGTGATTATTGTAAGCGTTCCATTACGTCGACTCTAAAGACTTAACCACCCATGAACAATTGTACACATATATATTCGTTACACGTCGTATATCTAGTATCAGTTTTAAAGCGTTCACATTAACTTACATACCTTGAGTAACGATGTTGACATTTTTACCTGCCATAGTAATCTGTAGATTGTTTAAGTGTATTAAGCAAATATTTTCTTGCATTGATGATCTCGCCGCCCTTTTTCTTTCATCTTATAAATAGCACGGACGGATTGCGTATATGCAGATGATTGTAATAACATATGCTTCAGCTTTTTTAAACAAGTTGTATATTACGCTGCATGAAGTGTCTAAATATGTTTCTGTAAAAGTATTGTATAATATTTACTAGCATCAGTGCTTCTATTATATGTTAAAAGTTTACGTTGCTATAGCAACGTTGTATACTATGATCTGAAGACAATTTTAAACTAATAAAAAAACATATTTAGTTCTAATTGTTAAGTTTTGTATCCATAAGTTTGACCTGCAATTCAGGGATGAGGCGTATTTACAATTGTGGGTCATAATGTGTAAAAATACGACACATACGTACATCATTTGACTTGAAACATAAGGCGATGATCCGGATCCAAGTGTCACGTACAACATGTCGAGTCCTTTGATGTCAAATTCACGAGCACTGTAAATAACTGCAGAACTGTACTAAGTGGATTAATAGCGACACGATGTATTTATATGCTTTGAAAACGTGTCCACTTACGTTTAGTGCTTGCGGGCAATTGAACACGTGGCGTTCAATATTTCCAAATATAGAACGATATTGATGTTCATGCAAGACCAAAAAATCGTTGGGCAATCGTTTTACGATAACTGATTCGATACTTTTCTTTTCTGATTGGAATGAATACGACACTACTCCTACGCCATTGATCTTGAAATCCCTTGTTTATCGGTGACCTCAATACTTTCATTTCATGTCACTGTTGTTATTTGATAATTCCATACGAGGCATAATGATTTTTGTAAGGGTTTGTGAAGACAGTGTAGTCAATGGTCGAAGCATGTGTGTAGAAAATGATGACATGTGTCGGGTGTAATTAATATAATATTGAAAAAAAATAATGAGTTTTGTACATGGTTACAGTATGTCAAGCTAGTTGTTGCTTCACAAATATGCAAATAGTATTCGTTTTACACAGTGTCACTCTTGTCACACACTATTAAAATTGCTAGGTCAATCTAAATAAGTGTAATGTACCAATGTATTATAATTATAATATGAGGTTATTACGAGGATACCTCAAAGTATGCACGAAGACAGCACAGCGGGAGTATCGACCGACGCGCAGCGGAGGTCGATGCGATGGGTGTCTCAGGGTCAAACTCTGGTGGCAGCCATGAAATCGCACGAAAACGCTCGAAATCATTCCATATATGGAATTCGCATTTCCATATATGGTAGGATGAAAATACCCCGTAAAATACCGCAAAATTACGGCACGCTGTAAATTATGGCGTTACGGTGACAGATGTATAATAATTAATTCTAATTTCATTGAAACTAACTAAGAAATATTCGAATTGATATTTTTTATGGCTTAATGAAAATATATTTGACACGGTGCTGTATAACTTTGGGATAACACGTTGATATCAGAAAAAAATAACAATAACAACTAATAAATGCTAATGAGAGCACTGTCACTTTGTATCTGTGAATGAAAATAAATATACAAAAGAAAAAAGGCTTTTTTTACAGAAAGATGTTGGAAAATACCCTCATGACACCCCACTATGCTCCCACATACACACAAACAGGGCATTTACCATTTTCACTCATACATAGTTGTATACATGTGATTGCAACAAATGCGACTTTTATTTGAATTCAGACGGATATAGATCGTTTTAAATGTAATACATGTGCTATAGACGCACATATACATTGCTAAACATTTCAAGAATTGCTTCACTACAACCTTCCATCAAGGAAAAGCCAAAAACATAAGTGTGTAAGCTTTATATTCAATAAACATCAGCGTTGTGCTTGTTCTTTGATTATCTTCCAGTATCTGCACGGAATAGTTTTATTGGCCAGTCCCGGTCTAACAAAATGTTGTACGATACACATGATTGTCACGCACCGAGACCTTGCCTGACTTCTACAATATATATACAGCAGGGTCGAGTTCTATTTTAAAGATATGAGGGCGCTATCATCTACATCTCACGGTTGTTCGGCTCGCCAAATTCGCAGTTTTATTTCGTGAATAAAGCCATGGTTATAGGCATATTATTTGTTACAAATCGCAGAACGGTTATATCAACCCCTTTATCATGTTTATATTAGAATAAATATAGATTAACTAGGTAGGGCCCACCAGAACACCACTAAATTAGACTATTTAGACAACCGCTCGGTTGGAAACTTTTTATTTTATTTATATCAAATAGCTTCCATTAAGAGTAGTCTAGAACGAACACACCAGTCACGACTTTTGTTTATATTGTTTTGTTATATTGTTCACACAAAATTTGTATCTGTATTGTTATATATGTTTGCAATACAAAGTTATGCTAATTGTGTGTTATGGAAATTATATATATGCATAATTAATAACTTGACTAGCTATTAAACCCCAATTATTGATATATATTCTTCGTAATTTTCACATACTTCCAAAATGAAGGACAAAGTATTTATCATTATACATCAGCATGTACAATTGCGAGAATTCATGGTTATTGATATTTTGTAAATATTATTTTTGACCAAAAAATCAAAGAAATAACCCAAGAAGGTTTCTTAGTATGGACACCTCTAAAAGATCTCCGCTGAAGATACCTCCACGACAAATTGCATCAAATTATGTGTTTACATTATAAAACGAATTTGCTAAATAAACGGAGAATATTAATTATATCACCACTGGTTGCCAGCAGTCGAGCTTTTCAATATGGATTTTGCAATGCTTAAGATCACGTCAATCGTAATATTATCTAGGCATATTGGCAACAACATTTCTATACTTTTTCTAGCAACTGGCGCTGGGAAGATGTTCCCTGTTTCGCGGAAAATGACCCTGCAACCCACTTGACAACACATCACAATTTAATCTTAGATTTCAATCTCTAATTTTAACAGCGAGGCGATAGATGTAAACATATTGTCTTACATCAATTATAGTAATGTTTTTCATTATGCCTTTGCATTGCATAAATGCCACAGATCGACTATTATTTTTTTTTATTAACAAATAATATAAAAGTACATCACAAACAATAGTGGTAGGTGGCAAAGTATTGGTATTTATAAATATGCAATGAATGTACAGGCTTATAATAATAGATTAAGAATTACAGCCCACAATGAAGTAAATTCTTGGAATTTGCCAGCAGTTTGTGCTTGCCTTTTTTTTAACTAGAATCTTATTTTTCAATTCTCGTAAGAAGCCATTAAAACTAATATGAAAAGAACGGTTTCTGAAATAGTTTTGCTTGTATATGTACCATTTTCCAAGTAAAATACAGTAATTCATAATGAAATTGTCTCTATTAAGTGGTATTAATCCAAACATTACATCTTTACAAGATAATGGTTTATAATCAGATATAGCTACCTCATACCAGCGTGTTAAATCACTCCAAAAACAATTTATTATTTTACACTGGAATATGAACTGACATAATGTGTCGACCTTGTCACAATCGTTACATAAATCAGTATCTATTATACCCCATTTATGTAACCTAGTGTTACATGGAAAGATTCTATGGAGTATTTTATATTGAAAAGCTTGGAGTTTAGTTTCACAGGTAATATTAAATGACATATTAAAATATTGTACCCACTGATCATTTTGAATGTCCTCAAAGATTGCTGACCATTTGTTAACTGCAATTATAGCTGGCACTTCAAGAGTATTTATAGATTGTAATATTGTTTGCAGGATAGTACATTACAAGTTATTGTATTGCAGGTTCGTGACCTCTGACCTTCATACAAAATTGTCTTCCATCGAGATGGGATGGCCGCCTTTATTGTTAAATAATTCAAAATGTTGAATGATCTTATATTGAATTTATTTAATAACCTATCTACATTTAATAAACCTTTTTCATTAAAGATGTCTTTTACGTAAAGAATGCCTGCTCTAAACCAATTTCTAAAGAATAAAGTATTTTTGTCACTTGTAACATGGATATTATACCACAGTGATTGGTTCAGAATGTCATGCTTTGTCATTGTATCGTCAGCAGACAACTTTGAGTAACATTCAACAATTTGTTTATAGAATCGGGGTAGTGTGGTTGGAATGGCAGATGGATGAAATTTTCCATTAATAAAATCACATACAGAATATACATTAAAATAACTTTCTGGAATTAATCTCCAACTGGCTACAGTTGGATTAATAAATTGTTTAATCCAGTTACATTTCAAAGAATTCATGTAACTACGAGAGTCCAGCATGTTTAGACCACCACACTCTATCTTTCTCGTGATCACATTTCTCTTTATTTTGTCATTTTTTCCAGACCATAGAAATTTATAAATTAGTGTCTGCATTTGGTTAATCACCCAATCCGGTGTATAAAGAACCGAACTAATGTACGAGATCTGAGAAATGGCGAGAGATTTAATAATGGTTATTTTACCTAATAAAGATAGATCCCGTTGCTGCCAGATATTTAAGATACTTTTCATTTTCTCTAACCGTGTAGTGTAGTTTATTTTAATCAGATTTTCGTTATCATGGGCAAACCAGACTCCCAATGACAAGACTTGTGACTGTGTCCATTTTAAACGAAATGGCTTTTTTTCCAGAAAGCGATACTGTCCTAACCAAACTGCCTGTGTTTTGTCATAGTTAATTTTTAGACCAGCTGCAAAGTAAAAACGAGTGAGCGCATTCAGTGAGTTCTGAATTGAAATATCATCGCGTAGATAAAGTGTGGTGTCGTCTGCTAGCTGTGAAATCTTCACAGCTGTATCAAAAAGTGTTAAACCCGCAATTGAACTAATGCCTCTAATATAAATTGCTAGAAGCTCCACTGAAATAATAAAAAGCAGAGCAGAGATGGGACATCCTTGTCTAATACCCCTCTCTAGTTTAAAAAAAGGAGTCGAAAACCCACTATTACTGACGCAGCTCTCTATATTACTATAGAGTACCTTGACCCACCGACAGAAAATGGATCCAAAATTGAACGCACGCAAAGCACGTAACAGGAAGCACCAGCGAATAGAGTCGAAGGCCTTTAAGAAATCAATGAATATGAGAGCACCTGTGACATTACCCAAATAACTTTCATGTAATACATCAACGATCAATCGAATATTGTGACCGATATAGCGACCCTTGATATAGCCAGTTTGATCCGGGTGAATAATTTGTGGTAAAATATCATGAAGTCTATTGGACAGGGCTTTTGTTAAGATTTTATAATCCGTATTTAGCAGCGTGGCAGGCCTCCAATTCTTTAGGTGACGCAAATCCTTGTCCTTTTTTGGTATCGGTATGATTACCCCCCTTTTTTGTTCAATGGAAAGTTCACCTACTTCCAATGTGCACAATAAGCAATCTAATACTATGTTCCCAATTTTTGACCAGAAATAACGGTAAAATTCTGGGGTGAAACCATCTGAACCCGGAGATTTATTGTTTTTTAAAGAGAAAAGTGCGTGCGTGCATTCAATTAAAGTTAAGTCACGATCACATGTCTGCCTTTGATCTTCGCTCAATTGCGGAATATTTGGCTGGTTAACAAAAATATCTTCTGCTTTCCGAACAGAATCTGGGTCATTTTTATGCAAACTTTGTTCACTATATAATTTGGAGTAGAAATTATGCTGTTCTTTTAGAATTATTTTCATGTTTGAGGTACATGTACCGTCGTCAGTAATAATAGAAGACATAGACTTTATTTTTGCATTGTGTTTCTCAAGACTTAGAAAATATTTTGTACACTTCTCTCCCTCCTCTATCCACTGTGCCCGTGAACGTATAATTGCACCTGAAGTAAGTGTATTATTCAAATTCTCAAATTCTGATTTCACCGCCACATATTCGTTAAGTTTACTCTCATCATTATGTTCGTTAATTTCTTTTTCCAAAGTTTCTAGTCGTTTAGATAAATCACGATAATTATTGCTTAAAGTTTTTCTTTTATGAATGGAATACGTAATCGTTTCCCTACGTATTTCGCATTTATACATTTCCCATTTTAATCGTTTGTCAGTAAAATTATTATATGTTACATTAAGATTATCAATTGTTTGGGTAATCAGTTGTGTATATTTGTTGTCGTCTAGTAAACTCGCATTAAACTTCCAAAAGCCCCTACCTCTTTCACTAGAACCAAACTTTAAACTTAACGAAATAAGGCTGTGATCAGACTTAATGGAATGCTTTATGTCGCACTTAATAACACTGTAATTCAAATTGCGGGACAGTAACCAGAAATCTAGCCTGCTTTGAATAAGTAGGTTGCTGCGTCTCCAGGTGTAACGCCTCGCGTCTGGGTTGAGAACACGCCAAACGTCAAACAAATCAAATTCATCAATTAATTCTTTGATCCCATTAGCATACTTTGATTGCTATATGGTTGCGCCACCTGACTTGTCTATTGTTGGGAACAGACAAGTATTAAAGTCTCCTCCAATTATAAACTCAGATGCACTGGTGCTTAACCTGGTGATCAGCGAATGAACGGTCATAAGAAAACATAGTTGCTCGACTATTAATCCTTATGTTGACATATTCATGAAGAATGAGGGCGCTGTTATCAAATATTGATAGCCATCTATGTTCCATGTCTATGTTCATCTATGAGTCAAGCTATTTACAAGATTGTCTGATTGTCTAACCAATCCTATTACCTAACTGTCAAACCAATCAGAGAGAAGCGTATCTGTTGAACGTTTTTTTCGAGCTGTTAAATTCTGTCTTGTACATAAGCTCCGACTTCGTCTCAACGTATGTACGCAATTTTGATTCAAGCATACATATGAAGTTTCTCTGTTTGAACAATGAGGGCGCTACAGAACACAGAACTAACTGTCAGAGGCATAGATGATGTGACCTTGCGATGTGACAGTAACAATGTAATAAATTAGTATGCGCTCTCAAAAAATAATTCCACTGAACAAATCCATCCTAAATTAGCTTAAGCTATCTATGCTATCTATGTATCGCAACATTGCACCGATTAGTCAATTACTATATGGATGATTTCCTATTGCGTCAGTGTGCAAGCTCCGGGAAGTGGTAAATAGAAACATTAACACATAACACCTTAATTCGCAATAATTTTTAAGTTGCATATCATCAACCTCGATACCAGGAATCATCGGTTTACAACAAATACAGAAACATGCATCTGTCACATTGTGTGCGTACTGAACCAAACATTATGACTTATGCTAAAAGCGTATCGCAAAATTCAATACTTGGTGGTTGACATTGTTGGTAATGACATCTTTATTTTATCTCATTTATTGAACATTTAAATTGAAATGACCCTATACATCTTTGTTTCGGTATGCTCATGTTAGGTCTAGCTGAAATGTAAAAAATACATTAAAATTATTATCTGCGACTATGATGGCGTCATACATATCACCGACATTGAAATTGATATGATATTCTACATAACGTTTTGTTTAATGTTTCGTAGTTTTCTTTCATTCAGGATTTTACCAACCTGTCACGAAGTAAAAAGATATAGATTGTACTTGCAACGTATTTTGCTGAATCACATATGGCACTCCTATAGTGTTTTCATTTTGTAAGTTTGTTCACCTTGTTTTTGTGAAATGGCGTCTCACAGAAATTTAGGACTAAACATTTCGTGACCAAGTTTTCTAAAAAAACCTACAGATTGCACGCCAATAATGTCCCTTCCAATAATTGGGATATGGGTCCTAATCAACTACTTTAGTTAGCTTAGCTCATCATAGTACATTGTCACAGCAATTAAAATTTACATTGTATGCAACTAATCGTCAGTGAGGTAAGAAGCGTTCCAATTTATATCTCTTAGTGTATATATTGGTAGTAATGAAATGTTTTCAGCAGCGGGAATAATCTAATAAGTATACGTATGTTGACATTTTAATATACACTGTAAACAATTGTATAACGAAACTTAATCTGCCAGAACACGTGTGCAAACACGTGTACAAATGGAATGATATTTGTTAACCATGCGAATTTGATTACAAGAAGATGAATTTCATGTTTTACGATAATTAGTTTAAACCTCACTGTGTAAATATCAATTGTACGACAGACGAAGACTATTTGTGAACTCGTGCTGGAATTAGACTGAAATAGTATCATGTGATAAAATAAAAAATACAGCTTTTGTCACATGGATACACGATATAAATTTCATGTGCGTCAATGGTATCTTTGAACGTCGAATGCTTTCCACGTTTTCAAGACAAAATATATTACTAGGAAATACATTTTTTTGGAAGAACAACAACTAAAATATGTATGCAACTGCCGTTCATATAGTGTGGGACACAGACGGAATACTGTGTCATATATACGTATAGAATCACTCCTGATACAACTCACTTTAAATTACTAGAAAGTCCACTTGACTATGTGCTCACCGGTGGTTATCTCAAGTGAAACACGCACTATAACAGATTTTGGAAAGACAAAAATAGATGGGAAACATATTTCGATTAGTTGGCATTTAAAACGAATAGCTAATACATTATCGTGACTTAATTGTCAGTGTTTCAAAAAATGAACGGTGTTGCTTAAATTTCTACTGACTTTTATACGTTTAACTCAATTGACACTGAATACGAATGCGAATACGAATGAACAGGCTCGCAATCTTATATACAATTCGTAATAATTGGTTATTCAAATGTATCGTCGTGATTAATGTACCTACACCAAAATCTTATTTGAAGAGCAATTTATTCTGATTATAAGAGACGTGAATACGGGTACATATATTTTATAAGAGTCTCCAATCAATGTAAGAGCTAGAGTCGGATTTACCAAGTTTCCATCCAGATCTGTTTGATGAAATTACAGTGGTGTAGTAATTGCTCCAACGAACAAACATACATACACATTTGCATTAGGACGAGAACACGAGAAACGCAAATAAACGAGTTGTATGCGTCATGACTGCGGCAATCGGGCTTTTCATTCCCACGGCGTGTTTCACACCTCTGACATGTTTTTTCCTGGGTGATTCTAGATATGCGGATATTTTGGGAAACGTGTTGTGTTATAGTTATTATATCACTCAAGCAGTACGTAGGTAAGGGCATTTCACATATATATATATTTGTTGTAATACAAGTCGTCTTTTCTATAAGCTATATGGTACACAACCAGATAATTCATACTGATATGGGGGTAAAACATCTTAATTGGCAATTAACAACGTCAGGTGCAAATGTATGTTCATTTTAGGATTTTCTTGAGTTGCTCTTCAAACGAGTCATTGTCATGCTGGAAATTTTTATAGAGATGTAATTCGTGGTTGCATTGCCTCAAAAAACGTGAGAGTTGACAGAAAACTGAAAGGAATAAGGTCGTTTAGATGGTCAAATGTTAGAATAACGTATTTAGAAACATGATATATTGCCAATGTACTATTGCGGCAATTGTTTATTATTGGTAGAATCTAACGCCAATCTCTATAATAATGTTTTGGGGTAGTTCAATAGCAGCTCAATATTGTGGTAATTTAATGTACTAAAATCAATATTAAGTTCCCTCTAAATATTATTATAAATTTACTGAAGACATGTAATTGAATGTGCACATCTTCAGTAACTTCATGTAGGAGAATAAGCCAACAAACATCAAAATATCCTATAGTATATAGCAGTAATCTTTGGTAATCGTTGCCCTAAGTAACTTTTCAAAATAGT
Organism: Saccoglossus kowalevskii; assembly: GCF_978046115.1. Taxonomy (NCBI): domain Eukaryota; kingdom Metazoa; phylum Hemichordata; class Enteropneusta; family Harrimaniidae; genus Saccoglossus; species Saccoglossus kowalevskii. Next base: position 40,982,706 of record NC_140645.1, on the reverse strand, counting down.
TAGCCGTTTCGAGCAATGACTCTTTATCAACGGCATCGGAGAACATGTTTATACATAAGAACGTAAGGACACGCAAAAGCACTATAAAAGATTTGGCAAAAGTGCATGTATACATGCACTAGATAGTAAGAACAGGGAATGAGTTGAATTGTTTGTTAATTATATGTGGTTCTTTGGTTCCAAGGCGGAATATAGTTTCCTCCACGATAAGCCTTAGTTGAAATAAAACCGGATAAAAACAATTTTCCTAAAGTATATATTATGTCGTATATGTTTAGCGAAACGATCTCCTAGTCGATACACTGTAGAATCAGTATATAGTTTTCCGTAGTTATTACATGGAATGCAATAAACAACATTCCCGGTAATACAACTGAATTCATTATTGAAATGAACATATGCCTTGGGAGCTGTATTAAAAGTATTACACCTGGCTTGATTACATGGGCGGAATCATATTTCGCGGGACCTCCCCTTCCCCCAGTATAAACAAGTAGCCTTCTCAAATTGGTGTCATGTCGTGTTAAAATGTGGTCTTTTCGGTGTTCTGTAAAATGTGAAAATGTTTGTAAAATATATGTTTAATCTTAACATTCAAAGAATGCTAGAATGACACGGTTTTCGCTACTACGGGCAATTTACATAACCTTGGCCAATGTCCAGCGATTCCCATCAAGCCCAGTGGAAACTCGACCTGGCACAATAACCATCAACAATACACCTCACATACAATTCTTAGTGTGTAACTTGAAACGACGAGGAAATTAATTCCGCGTGATAAGACATGAAACACATGCAACAAAATCAACACAACTCTCCACCTTATCATAACAAATTTGCTATTCCATTCATTTTACCAACTACTTTTCTGGTTATAAATCACAAACGATCTAGTCAAGATAAACGTACACGAGTGATATAATACGATTACATTTAACACAGTGTTAACTCAAACATGCGTGTTTTACATGTAGAATGCGTCGAAACATTCCTTGAAGCTCCTGTGGGAGGTGGGTACATTGTTGGCGATTCTGTTACACTAAAGTGTTCCATCGCGGGCAAGACTGGTGCGTGCATCTGGTTGAAAGATGGCGTTACTCTAAGTATGGACGAAGTGATCATAACATCAGATCCAGCCTACGCCATCGAAAGTCCGGTTACAAATGAAGATTATTTTCTGGTGATTAGTGTTCTGGAAACAGCACATAATGGAGAGTACGTCTGCACAACCGACACTGGTTTGGTTTCAAGTCCTGCAATTTTGATTGTGCAAGGTAATATTTAACGTCTGAACTGTGGTAGGAAATCGCGATTCAAAAAAAACTATTGATACATATTACATGGTGTTTCGGAGAAATATGTATAACTTTTATGCATATACATATAATTTAATCAAACGTAACGTCATAGGTCAATATTTAAATGTGTTAAATTTGTTTCAGTTATAGCCAAACACAGTTTACTTAATCCTATATAAAGTATTGGATGAAATTCATTCTCTGCATATTATAAAATCGGTGCTCATAAGTTTCTTCTCTCAATCTGATCTTACCCGTTAGATCCTTCTCAGTCGTTCCGGATAAAACCGAACGATACAACGGCAATTCAAGGAAATGATGCAACACTTTATTGTTCCATTGATAATAAGGACGGTGTGTTACACTGGCTGCACGACGGCGTGTCAATCAGTAACGATGAGGTCGTTCTTGTAAATGGTGAACGAACCAGTATTGTGGGAGACATCGCAAATGGCGAATTTAACCTGCTGTTTTCCCCAACCGAGTCCGTAGATGAAGGCGTTTATCAATGTATTGTGGACGCTGCTGGCAATAGTGATTTGATTACATCATCCAATCACCTTCTCACTGTGCTTTTAGGTAAGTGAGTCATTCAGTCAAAAAGTGAATCATTCACCCATTTAATATCGGCGTGAATTTATTTGGTGATAGAATTACCACTTTCTGAAGCCGCTCTCTAACCGTAAGAAATTCATTGTTCATAATAGTTAGATATTGTGTGACGTCGTTGTCAGAAATATAATGCTACTATTTCCCTCCTTCACGAGGTATATACCTTGCTATAACGTACAACGCATTATTATGTTATGTTCGGCGTTTGATTGCATATAAAGAAGGGCCCATGATTATTGTTTCCAAGTGATGTGGTTAAAAAAACCTCATCGGTGTGCGCTGTGTCATAATGTTTCCTGGTTAGCTAACGTAAATTTACCCCTTACAGTCCAGCATTTCAGAAGACAGCCAATTGATATTTTCGCTACACAATTTGAGGACACCATCCTGCGCTGTGAGGTCAATTATAAAAAAGGGATCCTCAACTGGATTCAGAATGGCACAACAATAAGCAATGATTTAATCATTAATGACACAGTGTGTGATGGTGAAAGATACACCATAGCAGGAAACACCTCTGTGGGAGAATACAACCTACATATATCCAATCTTCAATTGGAAGACAGTGGACCATACCAGTGTAAGGTTCTGGCTTCAGGTGCTGATGATATGATCGTTTCGTCGACCGCCACGTTAACAGTAACAGGCATGTAGCTGTTTCGTTATATACTACAGAATATATTTGAATGGCATGAATACATAAACAACCACTATCCATAGAACCACATTGAATGTATAATCCATACTAACCGCCATGTTTATATAGGGGTAGTTATGTTTACCAAATATCTATCATTATCTGAGGCAGACATATTATGAACTCTATAACATTTGAAATTGATTCATCTCCACGTTATTTCCCATTTAAAGACACATAAAACATTATACGAGGCATTACTACTATATGCTTATGTGTTTTTTGCATATCTGTTTTTAACACAAATTTACAAATTACAAGTGCGTTGGCACGTTCTATTTTTATCTTTTTCTTGATATAATATTAATAATTAGAAATGTTTTTCATTATTGCCTGTTTTCATTATTACTTAGACCATGATGAGTGTTTAGCGGTTGATATGTGCGGTGATAGTTATCAGTGTATTAACACACATGGATCGTACCAGTGTTTATGCTTGAGACCAGAGGGATGTGACAATGGTTTGTCCCAAGGTACATATCAGCCTGTTATAAGGCGGTGGAACTGAATCTAGTAAATACAATTTAAGTACAAAGGTTTCAACAACACAGTGTGTGGATGTAATATGCAAAATGAAAAGTCGGTTATATTTTACAGCTGATACACAATATGTAAATTATGTCATAATATATTGATGTAAAAAGACATTAATGTGAACAAATAATGTAGATTAATTTGCATATGTTTTATATGGTACGGTATTTAATTTGAATAAGGGGTCAATAAAATATCTTTTGTATAACTACTTCCGTTTTACTGAAAGTTATACTTTATTTATAGATGACAAATGCATAGTAGACGCGGGACTTTACAGGTGCAGTTGTTATAAACTTGCAAACTCCACCGGCATAACACAGGGTAAGTGAGTAATGCTCATAAACTTGAAGCATTAGATAAAGTATCATTTCTCGTTCAATGTTGAAAAAAACAACTGATCGTGCGTGAATATCCAATTTGCACAAAACTAACTAACTGATTTTCGGTTCCCTAAAACGCACCTCTATTTTGCCCAATCATAATGTGATAATTATATTATTTATTTATACGCCAAATATGTGCGAACCAGGAAGAACTGTATGGCGACTTTATTTATTATTCACATTACATGATACCGACGTAGTGCCTTGTAATAAATCAATTATATCCTTTTTTACTACTTTCCGTATTTATATCAAGGACACATACGTGTTTTACCAAGTAATATCACTAATGGACCTTACTACATCCACTTGTATGACAGTAAGTACGGACTGGTTATTATTTCATCATTGTTGTTATGGACGCATGCAAGTTGTGAACTCATTCACGCAATATGAGGGAATCAGTGTGTTATCTACTTGGCACTTACTATCTCACGACCTGATGCCATGTTGTATTGTATTTGAAGAAGATCCTCTCTTGTTGTTAAGTAGATGTATTGTCAGTGTCATTGTATGTTGTGTGTATTACACGTGAAAATATGTTATTTATATTCCACGGACATTACGTTTCACAGATTGGAGTGAATGCCTTTGTTATCGCTGTATAATGGACGTAGTAGTAGAAACAGGTAAGACAGTAAAGTTGAACATATGTTATCATGTACAATCAGACAAGGCATATACTCTACCATCTTTCTAATGTATGTCTTTGATGTAAACTGTTGTTGTGTCGCACTATTTACACAGGTCGTGAACTCTTGCAGTGCCATAGTTTATCTAACTACATAGATAGATCATGTCCACAGCTAACGAATGATACATCCTGGGGCTCTCAGGTCAGTCACAGTGTATACATATCTTTTTGCTATTCTGTAATCAAATTTTGATGTGAGATACGTGATATAAGTGTATATAAGTGAAAAACGTTCAATATACCAAAGTGATATTCAAATGTATATTCGATTCTCTAAATCCATTTCACAGGATCTCATTTACTAAACTATTTTCGCCATATATGCTTATCAGTGACGAATGCGTTCACTATGACCCACTGCAAGTCTGTATAATACATACATTATTTCACTTCCAGTTATTTGACGTGGCCTCAATTGTGACAAAACCAAGTTCAGATGACGTCATATTTGCATCTTTTGACACAGTCTTCACGGAAGCAATAAATATTCTAACAGAGGATGTGTCTCAGGTAAGTGCACCATAATTGTTAACTTATATAATTAATAAAATGGCGAAATATAAAAACTTAAAAAATAAATGACAGCAATGAACAGAAGCAATAAGTTCACACATTGGACCGCCTACAGTTGATTCTTCGTCTTTACTTAGTGTGTCATCATATTTCTATTTCAGGTTGGTAACTGTAATATCGACAACTGCGCAGGTCTGACAACGACAATAGACGCATTGGGTGTGTCGGTCATGGAAGAAATACTAACGCATAATATGACCAAAGACTCCATGAATTTTCACTTCGAAGATATTCAGAAAGGTAACTTCGTTAATCTCAGATTATTATTATGATATTAATAAAAATGACGACAGATCGACCATGCTTTTTTACTTCAGCATTCGTTGACATATGTACATCATTACATACACGAATAAGGATTGAACATAAATGTTCCACCTTGCTTACTAACATATGAAATGTACATTTCAGGTATGTACATCGAGCTTCTCACCCGCGACACACTCTCTTCGAACGCATTCAAGTTCCCCGCGGAGCAGACGGACTTCTACGCTACGATACAAATACCTGGTGAACTCCTTACAACTGGTAGGCATCATAATAGTCCGTGTGTGCTTTATCAATCACACAGCAAGCTCAATTTGATTTCGTGTAACATGATATTGCTATTTTATGTTATTTTTAGCTGTGTAAACACAATGCAATGTGTGCTATTGTTTTATGTCATTGAATGACGTCTTTCAAGACTACGTGCATACTATGTGAGTCATATACTGAGTATAGAAATGTATACACGTGGACGTATACATTCGAATGCACGATGTGACCGCCATCCTTACACACGTCATTCATTTTGTCTAAACATACCGCAACACTATGACATATACAAGTATTCTGGCAACCTCGTGACATTTATGTGCTAAATAAATATAATATTTATTTAGCCTTCGGAACGGCAACAAAATAAAAAGAGGAAAGGAAAAAAAGAAGGAAAAATCATACATATTTGAGACTGAATAAAAGTAAAATTGACAATAAATCTCATGGTGAATTCATACTACTTTCATTTCTGTGTTTATTAAGAAATGTTCTTACCTCTTTAAAAACAATTTCCCCAACTCATAATTCATATGCCATAATGATCATAGGGATCCTGTTTATTTTGATCCAACAATAGTGTTCAAGAGATTTCATGTTATTTATTCTATCTGTAAAATGTTTCAGTTCATTTTCTTCACTTATTTTATGGAAGCTTTTGATCTACTGTTTATTAGTGTATAAACACGTGACAGCTTAACTAACGAATATGCATCAGAGGTTATAGTTTATACGATTACACCATAGATCAATAATTGCACACAACTACAAAATAATAATTTCCTGACTGTCTGCTATCTAATGATTACATGTTAGTTCTTTGTAACGTTATAAAAATTTCAGATAGTGAATATACATACGTCAGAGTTGAACTTTGGTTTAAAAATAACCGTGTGTGAATACAAACAATGCGTTGATTCTGACGGTTGATACTAATGTTTTTTCCAAATATCACAGGTACACTAGTAATTGTGAGTGCTATATACGAAAAACCAGAGGTGTTAGTTGGTACTGATAATGTAGGGTAAGGCGCATTCTAATTTGACAATGTTCACGTACATTTATTGGTGAGTCGGGGCTTCTTTCAATTTGTGATTATTTTCTTAAGTATATATGAAAGATGGGTATATAACATTATTTAAGTTGTCTGTACTTTCAAATGCTACACTATTAACTTATAATGTACCTTTCTTTGAGACAGCAATGGCATTGGTTTGTTAAACAGCGCCATCATATCCACTACAATTTCTCCAGCACTGTCTGAAACACTTCCTGAAGACTCGCCTATAATAATTACTTTTCGACATCTATACGCGGTCACAGAGGGCGTCACGTCGTGTGAATTCCTTCAGTTTAATGAGACGGATAAGTATGTCTAATAAGTGTAATAATTTCGCCCCGGGTGTTCCGTCTTATATACTAATACACCATGTCATCAGTTTGTTTTAATTAATGTATGAATAGAATACATGTAAGAGATATATCAAAAAGAAAATTCCATACTCGGTGGAATATTTAAACTAAACATGTTATCTCTGTACAACTGTCATCCATTCCATGTTATGTCTAATGTTTGTTTTTTTCCGAAGCAGGGATATAATTGAATACGTGGTTCTATTCTAGGTTTACAGAGCAGCTATGGAATTCGTCTGGATGTAAAGTATATGAAACTAACCAAACTATGACCACATGTCATTGTAATCACCTGACTAGTTTTGCTGTGTTGATGCGTGTCAATGAATTTGAGGTTAATATCACTTTACTATATAAACAAAACAAAACCAAACAAAACATTCTATCTATACATCTCACACGCTAATGGCTGCTGCATAGATCTCGTTGAGAGCGAGAGTCACGTGATTCATTTTGTCCCCCAGTCAGTCTGCCAGTCTAACCCATAAGTGCGACCACTGTTTTAAATACATGTGTCATGGTTACTAATATCATTGGAATAATGAACACTATATGAAGGGCCTTCCAGCTCTCAACTGGTTCTCTGTCAGGTATAACAAACGGGGCACTGCCTACACAGCAATGGATTTAATTTAAACGGCATAACATAAGCTAGTTTTATTTAGTCTCATATCAATATTACCGCAATGTGTGAGCTAGCAACCTTTATAACGGACAAATTGAAAATGCGTTTCACAATTTTGAAAACAAAATATACTTTCACAGGTTTGTAAAATGACAGACTTACTGCACCATTACTGTATTCGTCCGTGTTGGTTTATACGATTTTCTTTAGGTCAGAGCAGCTTTTTAAAGATAGATTTCAGAATAATTTCGTCGGGTTGCCTCACCTTAAGCAACACTACTATATATATCATTACGTTTCCACTTTCTTAAACTTCTGTGTTTATTCCCTCAATAGATGGACATTATCCACGAGAAGGCGTTGGAAATCATAAGCTTGGTTGGATGCAGTATCTCATTGCTTTCATTAACAATAACAATATTAACTTTCGTCATTCTCGGGTAAGTTGAAATAGTTCCCATTACTCGAATGTAGTGTCAGCACTGTACGCACCAGCACTACGATTACACCTTGAACCTCTATCCCATGATTCAATTCGCATGGTAAGCAAAATATATTATTATAATTGTTAACTCAATGTAGCTAATTTGTTAATAATATTCAATATCTATGTGATGATAGAAACAAGAATTTCATACATGAACTTATTAATTTGTTTACTACATATGAATATTAAAGCGGGAGGGTCGTCACCTGCGCATGCGTCAGGCGGCCATAGCGTGTCATTGTTTACAAACATGCGTCTTCCCATGAGCCTTTGCGTTTTTAGCTTGGGACTCCCACGCGTGCGCAGGTGACGAACCACCCGCTTTAAATAATAATTAAAATATTATTTACGTTATTATTTTCAGACGATTCACGCAGGAGCGAATCATACATATCAATCTGTGCCTGGCCATTGCAATAGGACAGGTCATCTTTGTATCAGGAATTGGAGCCGTAGCAAGCAAGGTACGTCAACATATTATTCTAGACATCGGTCTATTAAGTTGTAGGATTATTGAGCAAACGGGTAGTTTAGTACATCAAACAACATAAAAACTGATTGAAACACACTACAAGAAGTTATATGGCAGTATGGCAAAGGAGGACAAGCACTTTGTTATGCAACAAAAATAAATAATAAACACATGTCTACTGTGAAGGTTTACGTTTGATTGCCTGTTAGTCAGAGAAGATATACTGGTAATACATACACCGTGTTCGCACTAAACAGGTTACAGCGGCGTAAGTTACATCCGGTAATTAAAAACGTATTATCTCATATTACCTTGAGTTCATATTAGCGTTTTTTTTCAGGCGCGTGAATGTGGTAATTTGCCGGTAAACACTATATTTTAGCCTTTAGTGTATTTATATAATTCATTTATCATCTTTGACGAGATTGATCAACAATAATTAACATCCCTTGGCCATTTTACGTCAAATGATCGCGAAGTGATGAACTTTTAGCCACGTCTTATGTTTACATCTGTGTTTATGACGGCTTAAGGTAGCAGGATAGTTTTTTTGCATGAAAAATGTAAACACCTATAATCGTCTTCAAACGATCGGTCGTGACATTCACTCTCGTTTTCTTCTTCTACGTCGGAAGGTAACAATATTTTCCTGCGAGATACAGACATCTCTCGAACGTTTTGAACAGGAGTATCACCCACTATATCGAAGTCTGATTCATGGTAAAACTTTCTTCGCCCACTTCATGGCTGACACTGGTTTCGACGGGGGAATCCGTTCTGTACAACCCAGCATCGTCTCTTTCAACATCTTTTTGACAGGAGTGATCATTCTTTTGACGTTTTTCTTCTTTCTTCCTCGCTTTCCTTTTTTGTGGAAATTTTTGCGTGCTTACTATCTCGTCCATAATTAGTGAATGACAACTAAACTAAACTAAAGAATACTGATGACCCTCTCCTTCTTTGCATATTTTGCACATTAATGAAGAAAGCTGCCCTGCTTTTTAATTGGTGTGAATGAAATAATTGTAAAATTTGACCCAGTGGTGTATGCCGGCATGTAGCATTTCCTGTGCTATTAACAATTAAATCCCGCAAAACAGAGTTTTACCGTGGCAGTAAACTCGGGTCTTATACTTGTAGATGAATCTCTTCAAAATTTAATTGTAACCGGACTCACTGTTATCATCTATAAAAACTACCTAGATTTTAGATGATACTTTTATTTTTTACCAAAGTCGTACGAAAAAGTCAACCCTTGCCTTGCGTGAAACACTGGCCCATATCCGATGTCAGACGTCGGCCTGGGGGGGCACGCTACTATTTCGTTGCCGTGCATTTTGTTCGCATGAGTACATTAGCTAAAACAACCAAGTATTTATCAGACAGATTTATTACATGTAACATAATTTAGGAATTTAGAAAAACCAAAGCATGCAAGTATGCCTGCTTGGTGAAAACTCCTCTGACATGGGGATCATATAAACTTTTCTAAGTTTTTATTCTGTTAACACATAATTACATTGAAGTGGTACATTCATGTACTTTTTTGTTTATTCAAAATTTGTTTGTGTTTCAAAAGCGATTGTTTTGTCTTTGCTATACTTCCTCATCTAGAAAAGCAGCAGTGCACACATCTTATCAGCTGTGTGTAAACTACAAACAGATATCTTATCAGTTGTTTGTAAATAGCAAATAAAGAAAGTGGCTCAACTTAAAACTATTTACCCTCAGTTCAGTTATGTTTGTAAACCATGCATATTAATGAGATGCACTAGTTGGGTGTACACTGGATAAACAAAAACTTGGCAATTTGTTTGCAAACAAGAAAAAAACCAGTTTACTTGTACAAGATATTTTTGTTCAATAAAATAAATACACCAATGCATGTAGCAAGCCTTAGGGAGCTATTCGTGTGATTTTCAAAAAAAATGTGAAAAGTGCCAAAAAAACTATTCTGCTACCTTAAAGGGGAACCGCTCAATCCCATGGATTGCACCAAAGAATCATGGGACACTATTGTTTATGTTGTTTACAATGTTAATCTATCTTTTGTTATCCATTGTTATTTTAATCCAGAAAGTAAATTTGTTGTGAAATTAATCTTAACTGGAAGGTGCTCCTTTAAGTTTTACATACTACGCCGGCGGTGATACCCCTTGCAAGCAAAGGTAAACACGCTAATAGGCGGTGTAATAAATACAACGCAAACTCTGCAACGAACTAAATAATAACGTATGAAGATAACAATGTAGTAATACTTTCATTTTCTGAGGAATACTTTTATTTACAGTTGAATGAAATATATTCTAAAGTCTTTGTACTAATTATGGCTTAGCGCCTTCAGATTAAGTTCAAATTGAGGTTAACAAACTACTAAAATTGTGTTTAATTGCAATTGCTTCCCCCAAGTCATTACTGCGTATAAGAAGGTGTAACATGTATTATCTAAATATCAACTACATCAATGTGGATTTTCCTATATAGATTTTAGAGTGAAATAACGTATACCATATTTGCTACATATTAACAGATTGGCTGTATGGTGGTGGCAATGTTACTTCACTATTTCTTCACGTCTGTATTCTGTTGGATGTTAGTGGAAGGAATTCAGTTATATGCAAAATTAATTCGTGTTTTTGAAAGTAACCAAACCACGAGAATGACGTCATACTTTTTCGTCGGGTGGGGTAAGTGACTGTGTGTGCATATAATCTATATAGTCGCCTAAACTGTAACCAAACTGTAATCGTGTAACCATGACAGTACATATATAGTACTAATTATTATGTACAATCTGTGCCAAATATTATCGTCATGAGTTTGAGTAATCACAGTGTTTTGATTTACTTTGTTCTAGGAATTCCTTTCCTAATTGTGGTTATTGCTGTGGCGATTGATTATGAACACTACGGAACAGACGACAAGTAAGTTTTTTGATTAGCACTTTGCTCTCGTTAAGATTCTACACATCCCCCATGTTGTTAGCTACGATTACTCAGTACGATAACCAGGAAAATGTGCATGCTGGTTCTACAGTTAAACAATACCAAAGCAAATTCAGAAGTGTAGGTTGCAGAAAAACAGGAGGTAGTACATAATCTCATCGTTCAGCTCATTGCGAGAACAACGTCCCTGCATGTGTTCACGTTGATTGTCATTGACGGAAATACCGGCCTACCGAAATGAATAGTTACAATATATTACAAACCTATATTTGTATGAATATGTAAAATTTATTAACAGTTATAAATGTATGTACTATGTTTTATTATAGTTGTTGGTTGTCAGTATCAAGTGGGCTTATTTGGGCATTCGTGGGTCCCGCGTTACTGGTCATATTGGTAAATGTGGTGTTCCTTGGAATGGTGGTCCGTGTTATATCTAAATTGCATAACTGTGCTGAGGACGATAAGTATACTAAAGTCAGGTTGGTAACAAAGTGGCATTATATTGATTCCACTGTAAAATGGGAATAACATTTTATTAAGTGTATATTAGGAAAATTTCTGCGTAAATTGTTGTCAAAATAACATTCAATTCAAGGTGCTTTTTTAGCTCTCAAAAAATGTTGCTCAGCTTAGAGGTCGCTATAGTCTTTTGAAAAAATCGGCACGATTTGTGGACAATTAGACACGTTTCAAATCTAGAAGCGCTATCTTATATAATTGCTCTAGTCAATCAACAAACGTTGCAGACGATCATCAAATCATTAGGAACGTTGAGGGCGTTATATCGCTGACGCCATTACCATACTAACACATCGCAACAATGTCGAATGTCATTCATTAGCATTCGCTGACGTTATAGTTTCACTTTATAAACTCATTTGCATATACAAATATGAAAAGCCATTCAAATAAATTCGACGAAAATTTACTTGATTTCACAACTGGTCGGAGAAATAAATTGCATACTATTTACCAAATTGGGGTTGTTTTTCTACGTAACTCAAGTTGTGTTTGCTTGGATGATTAGAAATACAACATGCAATTTGGATAAGGTCTTCGCGAATTGTTTTTCAGAAATTATAAGAAAAGTCTGTTGCTAGCGTTCAGAATTAATACCGTGACCCGAGGCATCAAACAGTAAACAGTAAAACTATGTTCGTTTTCTAACAGGGCCAGTTTGAAAGCTGCAATTGTCTTGCTGCCATTGTTAGGCATGACGTGGTTGTTTGGGTTATTGTCTGTTAACAAGAACACCGTTTTCTTCGAATACATGTTCGCTATCTTGAATTCCTTGCAAGGTTTCTTCATATTTCTATTTTACTGTGTAAACAGCTCCGAGGTAAGATCGAAATACTATTAAGTAATTTTCTTGAGGGAATTAGTAAACAAAATATGTTTCAAGCGCACTTCGGAATACCAACTCTATTTATGATGGTTAATCACGTGTTCCCGCTATATCATGTTTATAACTACATACTATGCGAGAATTGTTTTATAAGAATTATTCCGTAATGCTCCTATAGATGTAAATGCTAACATGAACACATCAACCCACCACAGTACATTGGTCATCGTTAAATAATGTATAGAAATGTATTTTAGTTACACAATTAAATGTCTAATATTATTTGTAATTTTAATTTTGGTTTAAATACTAATACAAATACAAGAACTTGCTTAAAATCCACTACAATCGTTGATTTAATTATTGCTGGCGGAACACATCTATATGCACCTGGTGAAATAATGATATAATTACTAATCTCAATGTAACCTTATGTTATTTCAAGGTACGTGCACAGTTGGCACGCAAGAAGCAAACGATTGAGCTAACGCATGGTATCAGTCTCAGCAGTGGTCCTAGATACTCGTCTAATCAGGTTCGACCAAACACGACTAGCGAAGAAATAAGCAATTCGGTTAGTAAACAGCCTATAGTACCTGTTAAATTTTGAATTCCAAACGTGGTCATTGTTATCATTGAAAATGTCCACCATTTTGCTTTTCAACTCGATTAAAACCGCGGGATGGCGTCTTTTGCATTTGACATATCCTTACTCAATCTCCTAATATCATTCTAAAAATGGTATTGGTTCTACTTGGAATTATTGGAATTATAATCACGTGGAACATATATAGCGAGCTCTGTGTTATCAACAGTGACTTGTACATTTATATTCCAGAATATTGCCAGCAGGTCTTCAATACGGATATCCTTGGATACAGGAATACAGGAAGAAGCTGAAAGCTCTGATGGTAACTTGATGTAGACTTACTATAACTGGTATAGCCAAAATATTATTGACGGCTTCCGGTAAAAATAGTGTGTGTAGTACGGCTTTATATAGTCGAATGATAAATCTTTCTTATATATGTAGCGCCATCTAATGAGGGTTTTGCGACGTATATATATATATATATATATATATATATATATATATATATATATACGGATGAACGCAATAAAATATAACTTTGTTTCGCTGTGTTGATATTCATTTTCATTGAATAATGCGTATCTTTAAAAACAGTGTTTGGCATTTATTGAACGATTACAGATCAAAAGAAAGTCTGTCGGAAAATAAAAGGCGTTATTTAAAGAAAATGATTATTTCATTTCAGTGCATATTTCTATCATAAACATTATGAAAAAATGTGAAAGATTGTTTTAAATGTGTATATCAGTGTTATATATACCATATCATGCTCTCATTCCGTCCAGTCAATATTTGTATATTATTTTAGTGTGTCAATATTCTTTTGTATTTTTTAGTTCCGTAATGGGGGAAACTACTTATAAATAAATATTACTTAAAATTGTTTTAAACCATGGGTTAACGTTAAAATAACATCGCAGATTGTGTGTATCTGGTATGCGTATTTATTTAATATATGTTATACTAATAGAATTATGTTTAATGTCATCGCAAGCAAGTTATTTAAAGCAATGACGTCACACTACAATATACGTACATTTCGTGTCGCATATTAATGTGCATAATTCCCAATTTTGTCTATGTTCTTTTTGAAATAACCCATACTTTTAAAATTTAACAGTGGGATAATGAATAATTCTGTCTAGAGGTAGTATGTTTATTTGTGACTGAGTTCCTTTTATTTCGAGTTGATCTGTATTATATATTGTTGTATTTACGATTATGTAATTCCTTAGTTAACTTGAAACCTACTTGCAGGGACGGGTCACGTGATATAATGGGGGAGATGAAATACTATACGTGGCTAATTGCACAAATATCATAGTTATTCTAGACATATTGAAGAGAATAGAGTGGAAAGTGGATGTTCGATGTTGATGACCTCAGTGACCTGCATTCATAATATTGTACGTGTGTTCTAATAGAATTAAGTACTGAACTGCGATTGCAATAATGCTATCAACACGTACGAGTATGTTAAAAAATGTTGTCATATATGTTTATTTCTATATCTGTATTAACTACATGTGATATATTACATATAATTAAAGTTGTACAAGTTGAGTTCACTGACCTAGTCAAATCTTTATTACGTATTTTGATATTAGGTCATGACTCACCGATATATCGGATTGAATTATACGGCCCATCGTACGTGCATTCAAATGTGTTGTGATGGCCCATTGCTCTTTCATAGCCAGAGGGTTAACTCAATTACGCACGTACGAGCAGTCATAAATTTGTCTGACTCTGCAATGTAGTATGTCTTCTGTATGCACGACGTCGGAAATATTAAACATGCATACGTCAAAAAACATGACAATTTTCACCAGTTGCACGATTAATGGGCGACGTGACGAAAACTCGAAAAGGAATTCAATGTAACCGGTTAATGGTACAATTGTTTACGCGATAAACAGCGATAAATATTTAAGACGGTTGCCCTATAATATTGTTGCCATATTAAGAGCTATCGTTCGACGACACGGTACAACTCGGTGTGTTTAAGATAAAAACGTGCATCTTGCAATGGTATAATTGACATAATTATCTGACACCGAAAACAATTGAAATTACCCGCTCTTCATAAAACATGTGGACGAAGGTGTTACGAACGAGTCCGAATGTCTTCCTGATTTAGTAAATTTAGCGTCACGTTTACGTTTACACATCAGAACACGTTTCTTTGTTTACTTCAGAGGCAGAAGTGATATCAGCTCGTGATGGAATTATTATCCCGTCAATGAACGCAAACGTCCACAGAGAGCGAAACATTCTGCCCTGCATTTTCATTAAATATTTCAACAAGAATAAAAAACGTATAGTAATACGTTTTCCGAAATTATCCCAAAGCACAGAAACGCAACGCTTTGGTCGACACAGTCGCCATACTGCATTATAGTGCATAATATGAGGTTATTATGAGGATACCTCAAAGTATGCACGAAGACGGTACAGCGGAAGTATCGACCAACGCGCAGCGGCGTAGCATCTTTTCTTTCCAAGGACACATAATGGGAATAATGCCGAAATCCAAAGAGTTTAGAACAGAATTAGCGAACTTATTCGTGCTGAGTCCGGTCAACCCCTGGTGACAGCCATGTTTGTCTTTAATATTATAGGACGCTTACGCGCGTAATCATTCCATTTTTGGAATTTCGCATTTTCTTATATGGTAGGATGAAAATACCCTGTAAAATACCACAAAATCACGGCACGCTGTAACTTATGGCAATACAGTGACAGATGTATGATATTTACGTAAATTTACATCAGCCCCTTTGCATTACATTGCTCTCATAGTTGGCAATACATTCAACAGTTGATACATGGATAAACAGAGCCAGCATTTAACAATGGTGTATACACAGGACTACGCATAACACTGTAACAGTCTGCAAGACATTCTAAAAACGTGATCATCGCATTCTTTCCAATCGACTGAAGTGTCACAATCATCATGGAGATAGAATAGAATTTCATATACTCAATGTGCAAATATTTAAACAGTTTGATAATCGGGACTCAAATTTTGCTCTACTGAGCATGTTACTCCACTTATATGCAATGCCTTATGGGAGAGAACCTCCCATTCTATATAATAAATAAACTATAATCATCCTGAAACTTAAATTATATGTCACTTTGTTGAAATGTTTTCATAATTATGCTTCCTATCAATAGTACTTTGAAACCTTTTTGGCACAATCACTGGCACAATAACAAATAAATAATCCACAATAAAAAAATGTCAATTTTGACTATTTTTATAAATTTGAAACATTTTTTTATCCCGAAAAATCCGATGGCATGAACTCATAATGATGAAAGTTTGACAAATATGACCAATAATCTTGAATTTGGCTCGAATCTCCTTAACGTGTGCTGTATACGTCACATCAAAAACGGCTGTGGCGCTTTCGACAAAAAATCACGATAACTAACCGATTCAGTATTTCACTAACTTGCAGAAACACACACTTAACATGAAAGGTTGTTATAATTGTTTGATACATGCTTTTTGCATTGTACTCTCCATCGCCCGTTGGGCCACTTAATCTGGGTGGCATTTTCACAATGATTCATATACAGAGTTATGCCAGATTAACAAACAGCTGTGTGACATCGTGACAACTGCAAACTCTAAAGGAATTATTTATTAAGTACGATCGTGCCGTCGCTGGTATCCTTAATGCTACTTTGTTATTCGGGGGTTTAAAATAACACAATTTGACAACAAGGCAAATAATTTGGATTTTTTTTGAGTGATGGTTCCCTGTACAAAACTTGACATAATTCGTTAAATCAGACTGGCGACACAAACGTTATAACGCCTTAGTCGTTACATTCGGGTCGTTGTCGATATATGGGGCCCATGCAACATATCTAACGCGGGTAAAATACATTGCGTGTTTATATGGAATTCGAACCCACTTCTCACAAGATTGTGAAATTATAATGTGCAAGTTATGTGTAACATATTTATGAAACGTTATTCGTGAAAAACGATGGAGTTACAGTTTCTGATATAAAATATGACGGTAAATGTGATACAATTAATGTCTATGTTGATCTATCATCATCGCCCTGCTATGCTTGAATGGACGGCTTTGACAAAAAAAAAACAATCGCGTATCCGGATGCAACTTAGAAAACCAAAAATACTGTAAAATGACTAATTTTCATTGGGTTTAAATTTCACTGATTTATCATTTCAGGCATATTCAGTAGGTTTTATCATTTAGATAATGTGTTCTATGCTCAGTTTTACATATTCACTGGGTTTTAATTTAGCATATTTTCCAGTCAGCGAAATAAGCAAAATTATAACCCAGTGAATAATTAACCCTTTTACAGTACTACACCAACTATACTCTTGATTAGTGTCTTAGTTGAACTGAATCACAAATAACCTTATGAATTTAACATTCGAATTGTTAGGTTAAGCATGACAGTGAATTACATGGACGACATGTACCGTATAAACTATTGTGTTACCGTAACAATTATTGTAACTTAATGTATTAATAACGACTGGTATCAATATAGCGGATGAAGAGTTAAATAATACGCTATGTAAAGTCTTGTTTAATTGTAACTCTTAGCAATGAATTTAATTGATCAGTGGCGTGTAGATCATACACGAGGTATCATGCCTGTTGAACGAATAAATACATTCTGTGATTGCGGGACATGACATGATCGGTTTTACTGGAGTAAATAAATAACCAACTTATCAGTAAACTCGAATGTGACTTTATGCAAAGTCTTGTTTACTTTTAACTTCTAGCAATGGATCGAATGATCAGAAGTGTGCAGGTCATACACGAGGTGTCATGCGTGTTAAACGAATATATACATTCTGTGATTGCGGGACATGACATGATCGGTTTTACAGGAGGAAATAAATAACCAACTTATCAGTGACCTCGAATTTGTCGTACCCGAACACCATTGAATGCAGACATGAATGTGCTACTAGATTCATGGTTACGATTCATATGTTATGAGTGTCAAATTTAAAAGTAAACTTTCAAAGCCAATTAAAATAATTGCTAATTATGGTAACAGTGGCAATATATCCATTCAGTAGTTATTCTGACATAACAGTCAGTGTACGGGGATGGGGACAATAATCAAAGACCCACAGAAACCGCCACCCATCACACCACCAAGTACTAAGTCTAACGCGAATGGATCTGTGACATAACTTTATCTCATTACAGAAATACAACAAAATCTCCATGTGTGGACTTACAAGTGTGGTCCATGCTATGAAAGAATGACTGCAATTCAGTTTCGATGTAATACAACGCCATCAAAAGTACTAGAATGAGATAATATCGTAAGTTGGAAAGAAATCCGAACCGTGACAGGGTGAGATATATTATTGCATTTTATAATTTTGTTAAAAAGCTAATTCAACATGCCACAAATAATTGTCCCGTGTCTGATTACCATTATCCACTTAAAATAAACATAACTTTATAACTGTGTTATAACTTCAGAAAGTATGGTAATAACAATCACATATTGGAGGGAGCTAGACAGATGCATGTTTATATAGAAACCTATCTACCCATCGTGGAAGCTAAATGACCTATCCCTAAACAAGTGATGCTTACCTCGGAGTTAGTTACGACCCGAGGCTTGCAACTCTTTAAATCTTAACGCACTGTCTGTTGCAGTATGTCCGCCGCCATTCCGGTCATCTAAACAGTATATGTAAATATGAAGGCAGATAGAACAGCAAATCAGATTTAGATACTACCCTGGACAGTCACTTTGAGTAGTATAGAATCTAGGCGTTTAAACCGTCATGATTTATTGTTATTCGGAGCTATCGCTGCGATAATCAGTCGCATATAAACAGTCCACGTTTGAAGTTGAATTTGAAATCTTAACATTTTCGGCTGAATATTGTGATGCTGATCAAGTGGCGCTGAAACCTCTGAGAAGGTAAGACATCTCGATTCTATATGCACTTTACTTTCAGCTGTAACTTCCAGGTCAAACATTGTCAAATTAATGTCACGGAAATACGAAACCAAAGTGTACTTCATATCTGTCTTGTCTTCCATGATGCCTTCCAGGCAAGATGTATATGTCAATGTGTGTGTGTGTATGTTTGTGACATTATCAATGGGTATAATCATCCAAAATGGGGAATGAGGGGCATTTATAGTTAAATATTTTGGTTCCAGACGACAATGTTCGACAGTGTCACAACTGTCTTCCTCTTGAGTTATACGAACAAATGGCAAGTTCAAGGGTGATCGGTACACACGGTGTAGTGTGTCACATATTCCATGTGTGGGGGTATGTGGCACGGCAGGGCTATGAGACCATCGTTCTCTTTAATATCATGCGCCATCCCGAACACAAGCCTATAGACAACGTCAAATGTGCACGCTAATAAGAGTGTGGCACAATAACCCGGGTTAAGAACCGAACTTGACCCCGTTTTGTTTTAACCTCAGATAGGATTTGTACCAAAATCTGTTCTACGAACAGTCCATATCTAAGCCATTGGGCACATTGTGAAATAAATAAATATATAAATAAATAAATAAATAAATAAATAAATAAATAAATAAATAAATAAATAAATAAATAAATAAATAAATAAATAAATAAATAAATAAATCAATCAATCAATCAATCAATCAATCAATCAATCAATCAATCAATCAATCAATCAATCAATCAATCAATCAATCAATCAATCAATCAATAAATAAATAAATAAATAAATAAATAAATAAATAAATAAATAAATAAATAAATAAATAAATAAATAAATAAATAAATTAATTTAAATTTTCTCATAAAGTAGAGTACAGGTTGATTATTGCCAACATTCAAAATATAAAAAAAATGAGATGACATTGTTGTCCAGTTTTTCATTGACTGACATACCGGTATAACAATTGTTTGACCCACACATCAACAGTTTTCACCACAATGATCACCATTATCGTACGTGTGTATTCAGACACGCATTGTATTTTTTTAAATAAAAACACGAAACATGTATATTAAACCGTATAGAGATGAGTGCTGCATTTCAGAGGAGTATTACTTAAGCGTGTAGCTTTAGGATGAATATTACCAAGGGCAACTTGTTCTCGGTGGGTGTCTATGATTTTTCTAATTGACATGTGACATTAGTGAGTCATTATTAGTAACGATATATATATGTACATTCAGAACATATGTTAAGATAGATCTACAATAATCTCACTGGATTCATAGGGACACTGGCTGGAATTCACATTTAATAACGATTCCTTCACGTACCTGAATGACTGATATGCTACTAATCCTGTGGAACCGGTTGAAAAGTGTAGCAATATTGCCTTAAGATCTAGATCCGATTTCAGTTCCACATTATTAATAGAAAATGAGCCCGAGTCTAGCTTGTCATCGAGGTATGCAACGGCGATATTTGCAATATCATTTACGTTGATCACAATATTTGACCGCATATTGCTATTTTATTGGAAGCATGTTCGCGTGATTAAATACTTTTAAATACTTTTAAATTTTCAGACACTCTCTTATGACGCCCATTCCATAATACGTTTCACTGTCTGTATTGATTACGGCTAACGGCAAAGAGTGGAAAACAAATGGTACGCAATATGGTGGTTAGTTGGTTATAACAATAACCCGTGCCTTGGATACATTTCATTATTGCAATTGTCACATAGCTCGTCCAAGCTATTAATACATATTACCCAGCCATGTACAGAGAAAAACTACCGGTACAACTTAAGTTCACGCGTAGTAACGAATATATTAATTTGTTCGTTTAATTTCAACAAAAGTTAAGACGCATAGAAAAATGATAAGTAAGATTTATGTCACAAGCTGCGACCGCGGGGAAGAATTGAGTCCTATACGAATATCTCAGAAATGCAACGCATGTTGAATGTTTCACGCCTACTAATAAATTTGAGCACAGTCTGGCAGTGCAATTAATATTACTTTACGAACGAGGTATTCATTATGATGCAATACTTACTAGATTAAAACGATGAAGTTCAGTTTTATTAGTTTTCTTCTTTTTTTTATAAAATAACTAAAAAAGTGCATTTGACCGGGATTAGAGTTGGATAAGTAATATATGGATTGGAAGAAAAATAATATTTTGTGGAAGTATATTTAAATATTGAGCTCATAGTAATGGGAACGTGTAGTTTATGCAATGCTAGGTGAATTATTCAGTTGACCAAATTTAATACAAGCGAACAATATACAGATTACTGTATTGGCCGTCGATTTTGTTTCACATTTTGTAAAATATTATCGTCATGCGTGTTATGATATGCATATTGTGAGCGAATTTCTCTTAGCCACGCTTGCCTATTGGATCTCATATGTCACTGGACTGGGCGGGGGTTCTATGCATTTATATTAGCGACGAAGAAAGTACAACATTGCAATATAAAAATAATACCACCCAGACGATATAACCCGGCCAACGACATGTAGATGTCGGTCAACAATTTCACTAAAGCTTAATACTGTTTTTTTAAAAGAATAAAACGTATCCGATTATATTTGGCTCAATTGACTGATTTAAATGAATATTATGTTTACAATTTTAGAACTGTCATCGATGATAAAGATTATGAACAACTCTCCCCCACACATGTATTTAGCTGTCTGAGACGAATAGTCTCGGTGGTTTTATTATTGAACAAATATATGATGCAAAGACAGATCAAGCAAATACACACTTACAGAAAGACGCACTCATCCAGGGGTTTAAACAGAATACCACTTAATAAAAAAACGTCCGGAACTCAAGACGCGACTATTTTGAGTAACGCAAATGTTCTGAATATAGCAACTGTGACATTCCATATGTGTCAATCATGGAACGTCGAATATATATCAAATCAAATCACATTCCTACAGAATAATTGTCACAGTTAATATTTCTGCCGATGAAATTTAATAAATTGGGGTTACGTCTAATGAGTCTAGGTCCTGCAATTTCATGACTAACGCTAACACCGTGACTTGTATTAAAACAGATATTCAATGAATACTAAATTATCAACCCAATCAACATTTGAGCTTCAGAATATTATGCTGATAATTGTGTGTCGGATACAAATCTCAAACATGAATGATTATGAGCATTCCTGAGCTGGAAAAATGTCAACGTCCATACGATACACAGTACAGAGTTTTTGTTAGATGCATGGTTGAATACATTTAAAGATATCAAATTAATTAAATTAATCTCAATGTCACACGGGTGGGTTGTGTTACTATTTGGATCATTACAAAGGCTATGCATACATATAGTGAACTATTTTGTTACGAATCTGTCTACACTATTTGTGGTTTTATCGTTGCTGCAATCGGACGTACATATGTTTGGAATACTTTACGTATACGAAAAAAAAAAATAATTCGAAATTGCTAAAAGCAGTCCGAAGCGTTAAATCGTTCATTTTTGAACATGAACTCTAGTTAATGCAAAGCACAGCAAAGCAAAGAGAGACGTCCCCCAAAAGAATTCATTGGTTTATTAAAACTGCGCTTGCAGAGTTTAATTATCAACATTTTTTTTATATTTTATCTACTCATCTCACGCGTAAACTCAAGTTGGCATATGATGACGTCACTGTATACGTTTATGTGGTTCTAGATTTCCGGTTAATCGCCGGGGAATGACAATGATGCCCGGTCTTTTTATCACCCAAGGTTACTCATAAAATGTCGGTATTAAAGTGTCATCTAATGAACATTCGTGGTAACAAATTTATACTGTATGCGTTTTATTGTGTAATTTACAATAGCAACAGTGGCAGTTTATGTCGAGTCAAGTTGTATGTTTCCACGTATGAATTAAACGAGTGCTCTCGAACGCGTTACGCGTGCGCAGAAACCATTTATTTGCATCTTATTTACGATACTAAATACATAGTTGTAATATTTATCCATTTATGCTCGCTAAAGAGTATAGTATTCCACGTGCACCTTATGGAACGATACATCGAATCCTAAGGTAGTTTTGGTAAAATTCAGGTCAGATTAATTTATTTCGATTTATTGAAGTGAATACTCTTTGACAGCAGCCATTTTTAATTTCTCTCAAGTCATTACTAGTCTGTGTTTCTTAAGAAAATGTCGAATTATTAGTGAATAACTGGACTACACGTAATCGACACTCATTTCACTGAACAAATATTTCGAATTACTTACGTCGGACTGAACATTATCACTGTCTAATACGTGATATTATAAACATTGTCCCAACTGGGCATTTATGGATATGCATTTATATGATATAACGGCGTGTAAATACTTTCACGTGTTTTAGAACGAGAACTGTTAGTATCTGGTGTAACTACGTACATTAGTTGTACATTTTTAGTCGTCGATATTATTATTTTATTATAGTTTTAAGGTATAATTAACAATGTCGAGTTTAATCCCCCACCTGCTACCAGAAAACACATTCTTGTTATAACTAGTGGATCACAATGCACAACACGTATTAGGAATTTTAAGCGAATAGTTTCCCTGTAAATCTCTAGACTTCACGCTACATAATAACGGTACTTATATCTATATTTATATTGATCTGTGTTATTTAAAGTAGTTTGCTACCATAACAATTGATCACAGTAAATCATTCAAAATTGTTGTGTAGTGATTCATATACATGTATGTCATTCATATTTAAAGTTTTACATTTACGGCCATTTTGAAACATTTTCTATAGGAATCAATGTAAACACATTATTCCATTGATAACTTAGACCAATATTTTAAATTTATTTCAATGTAGACGTCTTAACACTACATATCATTGTTAGCATTGGACACCGAACAAAATTTGTAAATACGACGGATTGTCTCTCGCTATATTGAAATGTTGATGGGGAATTTCCCATGGAGTGTATTAACTCCCCGTACGAATCTTGTTTGCTGCCGTTGTTGTGCTATACAATTTAGATGAAGCCAGGATGGCCCAACGCCATATTACCTTTTGAAAGCTCGTCATCTTGACATTGAAATTAAAACAAGAAATTTAAGTTCAAAATCAAATCATTCCGTTTTTGCGACAAACATTTGGTGCGCAGCTTACATACAATTACGTGAGTTCTCGCAGTGAACGGATAAACACTTATTGCAGTGGGAATGTATGAGTTCTCTGGTGATATTTATACCCGGATCATGTAGGTGTCAGAAAGTTAATGTACTATAAGTAAACTGTAGAACAAATCAAACTGTGACATTATTCACGTGATCAATACCGGGCATTCTACTCTAGGACAGAAGTAATTGCTTTAGCGATGTGTTATTACTATTCACTCATGAACTTTTTATCCATAAATTAAACCAAGCTGACATTAAACTATCCTGACATTAAACTAAACAGCAAGACCGAAGAATCCCCACTGTTGACGCTGGTGCTTCACGTACAACACCTGCTAGATTGCTGAATTCTGCATACATTTTGAATATTACATTTCTGAAATATTTTCCAACCCACCAGCTAGATAAGATATAAGGATGTTCAAATGATCAACGATGCAAAGACGTCCGGGCACATAAAACCAATTTAAAAAATACACATGAATGTTCGCAGCTGTCTGCGATAACTTTTCTCTTTTTACGACAGTGTTATAGGGTAACTAATCATTATATTTCACAAGAACTACATACAGACGCCATTTGACCCAAATTCTTTCAAGCTGTCTGTGCTACACGCATGCGCTTGCTGTACAAGACCAACCATGGTCGTATCTATATTGTATCACCATGTTTCACCCCACATGAGGCGACACACGTCACAAGGCATGGCATAGTTACCGAAATATATATAATCGTATATTTTTCTGATAAACTAGTATATCGGCGATACACATGGTGCGCGTAAAGTATAGCAGGCAAAAAAATAAAGTAAATAAATAAATAAATAAATAAATAAATAAATAAATAAATCAATAAATAAATAAATAAATAAATAAATAAATAAATAAATAAATAAACAAATAATTAAATAAATAAGTAAATAAATAAATAAATAAATAAATAAGTAAATAAATAAATAAATAAATAAATAAATAAATAAATAAATAAATAAATAAATAAATAAATAAATAAATAAATAAATAAATAAATAAATAAATAAATAAATAAATAAATAGTTTACAGAAAGCCATACGGCCACGTGGACATACAGTCAAAGAGGCGAATACTAATAATAGAAGCGTTCAGTTGCGTGTATTTAACAGACATAGCCTAGCAACTAACAAGTATACATATACAGCTATCACACTGTCCTATTTATGTAAAAGCAATAACATATGTTTGTTAATATTAATAGTATGTTGTATACCGGCGCATTTGCCTAAACTTTGAAATACAATGAAGTCAATTAATGCTATGTTACATTGGCTTGAAATTTCACCATATTTATGTATGCAACGACCAATCGTACACATATCTTTCTAGTATGCAATGCCAACTGTGGAACGATACAGTAGAATGCGACTGTAAATGCGATGTTTAATAACTATTGTCATTTGAGTACACCGGGTGTATAACAGGTTAAATATGTAAAGAACACAGTTATATATATACTAGTGAATAAGACGTGTATATTGACGCAAGACAATACAGACTAGTAACACGGTACTATACTTCATTATATGTTAAAATTACAATGTCTATAATTATCACTGACTTTTATTCCAACACAATAACATATATCGTATCGATGTTCATATACTGCCAATGGTTTTCGAATAGGTATTCGCCAGTGGCTATGGCACCCCACTAAATTCCTGTCACACATATCCTAGGTTGCTTTCGATAACTAGTTTCCGTCCAGGCTCGTAAATGGTTAACCATGAACATGAAGTATAATACGCTTCCGGTAACAGAATTTGTAGTCGCAGGGCATAAATTCGACCACGTGCCATATATATAATATAAATAAATAATGAAGTATAACTGATTACATTATACAAATGTTCACCCCAACAGACGTGGACATATAGTGTTAGTGACGCGAAGAGCACATTGTCTCTAAAACTGTATGTCCACCTCTGTTGGGGCAAACATTTGTATTATTATAACGAATAAATTTAAAACAGAAATTGTGTTACTCAATCGTCACAGTCTCCCAGATCACGCTCGTAGAGCTGAATGCTTGTATGAACACAAATATACAACTTGATATATTGTCAAAACACATAAAATACGTAACAAAATAAAAAAAAAAGCCGTGCCGTCACACGCAAAGTCCACTCAGATTCTTTAGGTTGACAGACTGCGCAATCGCAGATCAAATGTCGCGCTGGCGATACGGAAAGCGCGACTAAAAATCACGCGAAATCGCTACAAAATCCTATTTTTCTTTCCAAAAGATAGTCAAATAGTGAACGCAAACCTGGCAAACTAATTATTTGATGAATATTACCGCGTATCGTGTTTCCTTGACAAGTTATTGGCGTAAATAAGGTGAATTCGGGAATAAGGTGCCCGGATGGAGATAGACGTACGAGTATGTCAATAGGTCGACACAGGAATATGTCTACCTGTAATGCGTGAATCTGATTGGCTGTCATGTTCATGAAGTATAATAATCAGCAATACCCAGGGACTGTCCGAATGTAAACATTATGCCGGCATGCTTTACATAATGAAAACAATGATTATATAACATAGCTATATTCACACACGAAATTTAGACACGCCTAAAATTTGTCTAAGGTCCAAAATTTGTCTAAGTGTATAAGGCCGGCCTTATTCTCCGATATGAAAGCACCCAGTGTCACACCTAAGGCCGGCCCATTTTTTTGTTGTTGAATAAATAAATAAAGAGTTTCATTTACAGTTGACCATGTCGTTCAAAATGAATAACCGAAACAAACATACAGATGATTTAGAAGGCATGAATAAAGAAAGACTTGCAAAAGAGAAATCGTACATAGAAGCCGTCCAGTCTGGCGATGCAGCCGCTGTTAAACAATTTATGCGACAGAAATCAACCTTTGATATCGATGCTACAGATGGCAATGGAAAAAATGCACTGGGTTTAGCAATTATCAACGGACAACTAGGTAAGTGGTATGAAGGACATTTATTCGCGATTGACATTGAGAGTTCACATATATCATTCTATAGGTGTTTTTGTGAGATAAGCGAACAAAGCTTTCTAAAAGATAACTGACTATTGTTAGTATCATTTTAAAGTAAATTGTTATATGTTTAATATTAAAAAAAAAAATCAGCAAATAAATGATGTACACGTTAACTTACAGTAGATTGTAGATATACATTTCAAATGTTTAAAAACGAAATTGTTGCCTTATAAAATAAAAGACATGAATAAATTTTCCTGAGTAATTTCACATAAAGTATAACAAGACCAAGAGCGGATAAATATAGTATGCATGAAGCGATACATTATTATTCATTAATTTATACATTTACCAAATATAATTCGTTGGGAACCATAGCAATAGCTTATTATAGTGAAGTGTTCACTATAGCAAAGCACTTATTACATTGGCTTTACGTGTTCATTATACCAGGAAATTCATTATAAAGGTGTTTATAAATGTATATTCCCAGAAGCGGTATGTTTTGTTTTTTATTCGTCCATGATATACAAAAAAAGGCAACGCTTGTTGAATTCATTATTACTTTGTGTTGTGTCTGTAAACTTGACATAATATTATATATAACAGATATTATAAAACTACTTCTGCAACACGGAGTTGAGTTGGGTGATGCGTTGCTACGTGCAGTAGATGTGAACTTCGTCAAAGCAGTTGATGTTATTTGTCAGCATATTAAATTACTGAAGGTGAGCAAGTTGTTAATGATTTAATGTTATTTGTTCGTAAGCCATAGGTCACATTGTTGATTTTTTTGTTACTATTGTGTATGTTCATGTTTATTTTGTGTATTTTTCAACATGCTAAAGTAATGACAATATGCAATTTTAATGTATGTCATCAGGTGGTTGCCGGTCATTGCGAGATCTCGCGCATTGCGTGAAAGGCGCGGACCGAACATCCGCCTCAAAAATCGAACGATTTGATTTTGAACTTCATATCTCAATATTTCAAAGAAGAAATGCTTGTTTTTGAAAGGGGGATATTGCGTTGAAAATCCGTTAGTTCCTCAAAATCAAATCCCACGCGATGTTTTGACGTCATTGCAACGATATGACCATTGCTTGTCACGCATAACACGAGAGCTCGCAGTGAACGGAGAATGACCAATCGAGATACGCTTGTACATTTCATAATGACTACCGTGCTGACTTACGTGTTGATATGTATACGAACATTTGATGTAAATTGACGGAACTTTCCAACTTCAGTCTAACATATGCTTCTTATTGTCATTATGAATGTTATTTTAACAATTGACTTATCATGTATGTATTTTCCAATCATCCGGATCATTGTAAAATGTATAACACTGTAGTGCTTTTACGAGTAGTATCATGATATAAATCGTAAGACTATTGCCTTGTCACATATGTTAATGTTACACCATTGGCTAACACAAACACTGAATAGATTGTCTGTGTTATTGGTTCTAATACAAACCTGCCATATTCTATTAATGATAACTACTGAAAGAGACATATAGCTATTTACTTAGGACAGCGATTAACTTAACAAATATCCCTATTTTATATAATATGTATCCGTCCGAGCTGGTTTTATTTCACCGTTCTACTGTGTTATAGCACCTTCTTTTCGACCTCATTCCAGGAGGATGACGTGGATCATATTAACGCATGCGCAGATAATGAGGACTTTCCACCTGGTCAGACGCCATTGATTCTAGCTGCCGATCGGAATAACTATGACATATGCAAAGTAAGTAGGCGTATAAGTGCAAATTCATGGGTGATAATAGATTATTGTATTAATCATTGAGTGAAGCTAGTTTACAGTAAATTACTTTAGGTTTTATGTTTTGTCAACAAAAAATATTTAGATTTGATTACTTGACTAAACCACTTTGAAATGTGTAGCAAAGTATATAATTGTACTAAAAAATCCGAATTTAAATATATTCCTGGTAATTAAAACAAAATAATATTGGTGAAATCAAGTCGCAAATTAACGATTCTCTTTTATGTTTTGTTTTCACTACTCGACTAACAGATCCTATTACAGAATGGAGCAACAATAGAAGATCCAGACACCGATGTCACATTAGCTTCCGCTCATGGTCTACAGAGATCACTGCGCGAACTACAGATCTACAAAGCCATTGCCAGCGAATCGTTTATCTGCCTGACAAGCCACGATCCAATCAACACTGCTTTTCAGTTGAGTCATAGATTGAAAAAGATGGCCAAGAAGGATGTCGAGTTTAGTCCCGAGTACGAGAAACTAGAGGAAGAGTGTCAGACGTTTGCAGCCGAATTATTGAAGCAGACTCGTAGCGAACACGAAATAACTACAGTATTGACCCACGATCCCGGGGTGTGGGCCAAGTCTGATGAAGTAGATACCATTATGCCTCATAAAGCCGCCTTAGCAGTCAAATATAAACAGAAGAAGGTGAATAATTTCTGTATGTCCTCCCATCTACATGTCCGTCATTTTATTTATTTATTTATTTATTTATTTATTTATTTATTTATTTATTTATTTATTTATTTATTTATTTATTTATTTATTTATTTATTTATTTATTTATTTATTTATTTATTTATTTATTTATTTATTTATTTTAGTTTGTTGCAAATCCAAGTTTTCAACAATTGATGTACAATCGATGGTACCGTGGTATTACTGGCTGGGACGAATGGACGTTCTCTAAAAGATTCCTCTTTTCAGTTGGTATCATAGCTGGATGTCCGTTCCTGTCTATCATGTACCTTGTGTATCCTTTCAGGAAGCTTGACACGTTACTACATGTACCGTAAGTTTATATAAGTTTTTTTGTTTTTTTCATTCTACTACGGAAAGAGAGTCGGTCACGTGGAATAAAATAAATCATAATAAAAATATATCTGCTTTCAGGTACGTGATGTTCCTAATGAATAGTGCCTCTTCACTAGCCTTCCTCTTTCTCATTATTCTTGTTTTGTTACGTGTTGAGTTATGGCCTATTGTGGGGTTTGCCGCTGTCCAACCAACGTCCACTGTTGACAATAAAGTAGCACTGGCCTTTCTTGACGAACTTGACGTAGGACATGGACGCGATCCGACCATACCTGAATGGCTCATGATTGTCTTTATACTAGGTAAGTTTGTTAAGGGAATAGAGGATGACACGTCTCCATTATTACGTAAAACGTGGACAAGAACGGAGATATGTTCAATAAACGCAGTTGGGCCATTATTTGGGTAGACAGCCCATTCCCGTGATAATGGGAAGTGCGAAGTATTTTATTTCAAATTTTATATATAGAGCAAATATCGAAAATCAGAATATACGAACACATTAACCTTGGCAAGTTACTTGTGTGATCATCATACCAACAAATATACCCTTGGAAAGAATTATCATCCAAGAAACATTTAACGTGTGACCTAACCAACACATTGTCTATGTGTCATAACGCGTGCATGCGTTTACCAATTATTTTGATAATTTCAAAATGTAAATTTCTTCCAGCAATGACGTGGAGGGAATTCAAGGAGATATGGTCAGGTGGTATAAAAAACTATTGTAGTGACACATGGAACGTCTTAGATTTTCTACAGCTTGGTCTTTATTGGGCTTCCTTCACTTTCTTCTTTTATGCAATGGGAATTGAGGTAATGTACACTATTTCATAGGAAGTTGTAATCTTACTTGTTTGTCGACAGTGTATACATTAATGGTACGTACCAAAGTGGACTACGTGGAACACAAGAAACCGTCTATCCTACTTATTTGTTATCCTGTGCATGCTATCGTCTGTTTGTTTGGTTGGCATTTCTCTACGTATCACGTGCGTTCTGTTTCTGAGTCTAATTGCCACTGAAATATTTGTTGTCGCACTCTAAACTATGCCAGACATATTACTGGATGGAATAGATTGTTTGTTCTATTTCAGGCTACAGCGGATCCAGATATCACACCGGCAAACGATACATCATGGTGGAACATAACTGTTAGTAATGTTACTTTGTATGACCTGATTGAAACATTCGAGGAAGGGGCGGACGAACTGATGTCCGAGCCGTTAGCACCTGAAAATATAATTGCGTTTGGCCGAGCCCTGTTTGCAAGCACCAGTGAATTCTTTTACAGTGCTGTGAATAATGAAGAAACCAGAATGCAATGGCCAGGAAGTGACCCAAATCTAATTGCTGAGGCTCTCTTTGCTATGGCAAACATCATGAGTTTTCTACGATTGATCCACATCATGGTGATCAACCGACACGTGGGCCCTTTGCAGATTTCATTGTCTGGGATGATCTACGATATTGCTAAGTTTTTGTGCATATTCTTTTTAATGTTATTGGCGTTTGCTGTTGGTTTGACACAACTCTACAAGTTCTACGCCAGCGATAGCTCCTTTGCATGTATCACTGAAAATATCGAAGACAGTGGAGCTAAATACAGGTGTACGCATCCGTTTGATGGGTAAGCATACTGTTATGTGTCACAAGAATTACATTCAGCTCTTCTTGTGGATAGTCTTTGTTAAACAAATCAATTAATACTTATAGAATTGGTAAATTTTCAGATGACAGGACGACCCATACTTATCACTTATTGATGTCAAGCTACCAATCATTCCAATTAAAAAGTTGAATATGGAAATTAGAAAACCGAGAACACTGTTCACTATAGTTATTCCTTATTGCATGTAGTCGATATGTTATATCTTAAGATAGTGAATTATTCTTTTCAACACATGCTTTCAATATTTATTCGACACTACACAACTGTGCACGTGTGTTTAAATAGTATTAGATTCTACTACGCCTATACATATGTAAAATAATTAATTATCGAAAACAATATGCTAATCGCAACTGAAACATATTGCTAATAAATAATATATAATGTGCTTATTGATGTGAACTTTATTTTACCGAATTCATGTCATATAAATCATGTTTTAATTTTTCATGTTAGTTTGATGCAAACTGTGAGGACGCTATATTGGTCTCTGTTTGGCCTAATCGATTTAGAAGTACTCTCCGTAGAAGCCGACCATTCCTTCACGGTGTCTGTTGGAGAATTAACCTTTGCACTCTATCACGTATGTGCTATAATCGTATTACTCAATGCTTTGATTGCAATGATGAGTAACACGTACACTCGGGTGGAAGTAAGTGTATTATTATCCCATGTTTTTGAACATGTGAACAATAAATATTATGCTTTACTTTTACATTTTATTCATAGTCTACT
This sequence comes from Saccoglossus kowalevskii, assembly GCF_978046115.1. Lineage (NCBI taxonomy): Eukaryota > Metazoa > Hemichordata > Enteropneusta > Harrimaniidae > Saccoglossus > Saccoglossus kowalevskii. The sequence continues at coordinate 40,950,125 of NC_140645.1, read as the reverse complement.
TGTTATTTATGTATATATTATGAGTCTTGTTTTGGGGATATTATTCAAAATTTTTAAACAAACACAAATTATTGGACAACTAAGTGAAGAATGTCACATGGCACACAATTATACTAATATAATGCATTTTTTTAAATAGTCGAGGTAACAAATTACCTAGTGTAACCATTTGGTTATGCGAATTTCACTGCAAGTTGATAATAAATGGGTTAAATTATTAAATAGTTGTACTAGTTTTACTGCAGTATTGTGGCTATGTGGTTGCTGTGACAATACAAGGAAATGTGAAATAACCGGGAGACACCAACAAGTTAAGATAAACAGAGTAAGAAAGTGACTTTACAAAATAGCATCAGACAGGCACTTAATTCAGTATGCTACATGTCTTTATCGTCTATAGGAAAACGCCGATGCAGAGTGGAAGTTCTATCGCACAGTTTTGTGGCTGGGATTCATGGGATCTGACACTGTTTTACCACCACCTTTTAATCTAATTCCAAGCACTAGAAGCATAAAACGAGTCTTGTCTTGCGACTGTTTCCACAAGAAAACTAAGAAGGTATATCATAAATATATTTTGAATATGCCATGTCAATACTTTAATATATCTGCTCTGTATTGCATGTATTGCTTGTTTTTAGCTTCATTCGTCGATAGTTACAGTATTGAAATAGGCAGTGCGTCAACAGACATTACGCAGTCTAGGAAAATGAGTACACTATGCAATGGTGGAAAATATAATGAGACGCTGAGAGTAGCTCATTAACGTGTTCTTTTTAATTAGAAAATTCAAATCTAACAAAAACTTTAACCACAATTAAAATCACATTTGATTTTGAATACAGCACGTTGGGCAGAGATTTATTGCGTAACTTTGACACTGTTTCAATGTAAAGATTCAATTCTACCAAGCGGCCATATACGTCTTCTGGTGAAGGTTAAAGGATATACTGCAAATAATATGAGCTTATTACGAGGATACCTCAAAGTATGCGCCACGAAGACGGGTAAAAATACGATTGATATATATCTTACCTCGGGACAATTACTCCTGATTGTAGCAAAAACAACGGCAATTTGTATCTTGAAAACACAAACTAATTTGGAATTTGATAAACGTGAAATATATATTATTATAATTAACATATATAATTATCATATATATATATATTCCTTTTTCTCAGGACAACTCTGATATTATTGAGAGTCTACAGACGCAGTATGAGGTAAACTAGTAAATACATTATTATCTGGCACCAGCAATATGTGCATATCAATAAATCTTCAAGTCAACGTTGCCATTTTTCAAAAAAATAAACCCATATATTTATTTTATCTCGATTTACAGGCCGTACTCCGTCAGCTGACTTTACGTCACATATCTGATAAGCGTGCCGATGGCTACGAAGAAGAAGGCGCAGGGGTGACACAAGCAGACATCATGGCGATAAAACAAGATATGTCAAGTTTCAGGTATAGCAAAAATGTCAAAAATATGCTTGGCAGATATTCTGAAAAAAACGAAATAACATTTTTGCAAAGTATTCATCCCATAATTTTAAGACAATCAGGTGTGCTTAATAATGATTACATACCGACCTGTACGTTGTCAGACGTACTAGTATTCAGTCATTAATAATAATGATACACTGAGTCATGCGTACTGTTAAGATTATACCTTGGTGAGCATATATTATTGGTTCGGAGATACAGCAGATACTTAGAGGTAGAAATAAACGTGACGCGACTACGTTTAGTATCATATATCGTCACATGTATAAACTTAAATAAGGTGTGTCTTCTCTTGTTGTGTGACCTGTCTAGAAGATTCTGGTATACGGTGGATACTAAACATTGAATACATTATTTTTTATAAACATATTCTGATGCATATTATATTATAGTTTTAAGCAGTTTTGCGTTACCACGTCGCTGAATATTTGATTTTTATTTCATGTTTCAGGTTTGAAGTCAGCACAAGTATAAATAAAATGAATACTGTCCTCGTCAAAATGTTGTCTCTGATCGAGAAGGGCGTAGTACCTGATGACGATAGTGCGCCCTCATTGAATAGCGCCGAAAGTTATGAGACTTCACTTGGTGATCTCACGGATGTTGGCGCGATTCCCTCAAAGCGTTTTTATGACAATAAAGAAACTCACATTTAAAGTTATGATAGACAGATAAAAGAACGTCAGAAGGAAGTAATCATGATTCACGTCACTTTTCATATAGTTAGGTATCTTTATATTTTTATCCTAAATTTGTACGAATTCTGGAATTAACATTAATTAACTGTTATTCGACACGCATTTTTAATTCAGATGACCTGTATGTAATATGTTCTTCATTAACTTTATTATACTTACTTCTCTGAAGGCTGCCTAATTTCTATGATTTCAACAAGTAAGCTTATTTTGCCAACTATTGTAATTTCACTATGTAGTTCAAGCATTTATTTATTAAATGAATGTTAAGTAAAATATTTCTTGCGTCATAATTACGTATAGAAAATTAATTAATTATTGTTTCAAGCACAGTAATCGGGTAATAATTGCGATTGACATGTTTTCTCCAATCATTGTTTGAATGTGGTCTTATTTCGTGGCGATATCCGATTATTGGAACTGGAAGTTACACATCAAATATACGTCGTCAGAATCACAAAGAGCTTACATGCCTTTATCGGGAGGACTTCCTTAAGCCTAACTCTAACCTTTCCCTGTCTTATTTAATTGTATTTGTCTCTACTTTAGAAACCTGGACATATAAAATTGAAATGTGTGGGCGCAGGCGAGGGTTAGGTTTAGGGTTAGGTTTAGGATGCCACCTTTATCAACTTCTTATGGTGAATAAGAAAGTTAATATGACGACTGCCCTCTATGTTGTAATTTTATGAGAACAAAATACATATACTTCATCTACCATATATAGTGTTAAATCAAATGAACCAATATGTTTGAAGCTACTAGTGATAACATTGTAATCATTCTGACCAAATGAAGAACAAAACGCGAGTTGATATCATAAACATAAACATATGTATCCAAATAGTTTGTTTAAGATTTTCCAACTTATAAGCGTGTAAATGAAAAAGTTATACCATATTTTTCAGGTATCGAGAATTGACAAATGTCATCTTTACCTTATAAATCGTGTTTACATAACTCATAGTGTTTTTACCTCACATAACCACCAAACATCATACAGTCATAGCTTTGATTCTCTGTGTTTACAGTATTCGAGTTTAAATTTGTTTAAAAAAATACAAAAGAGCTCGTATTCACTTGCTTGCTGGTCCCCATTGTTTTTGATTCTAATTAGTTTAATAAATATCAACCCTTTAGCTGTAGATATCAAAACTAAATTTATAGAAAGAAAACAACCACGTATTTATGAATTGTATAGGGAGTGAATGGCACGTTGCGACAGACATATTGTATCAAGTTCTGAGCAGCAGTAACGAATGTTATCTACAATAAATCAAGTTCAGGAACAAATATGATTGAATAAAAACATATACAAATAAAAAAAACACACACAGATGAATAGTTCAACATTGTCAATAGTTTAGTATAAATGTTCGCATCAGGACACAGTTTACCAAGACATGCAGTCAGCTTATGTGTAAGGTTACCCGATACAATTCGCCGTTGATGGCGCTGTTCCACACAATTAAGCGTTTAAACGTTTCAATGATTATAAAATACAGTAGAAACACCGTCTGGAATGTTCGAATACAATTTAGAATCTAGAGATTTATCACTAGTATCTTGCTGCTAAGTAGCTGACTAATTAATTTTTAGACAAATTAATATTCATCACCTCACTTTAATTTCTTATTACGCTTATCCTAATTAGTCCGAGTCGCTGCACTGTATTGTGTATCTTACATTTAAAGTTGGTAAAAATAATTATCTCCCTTAGCTAGTAAGAAAGCTATAGTAAATTGTATAGGAAACACACTTTAAACATTGTAATTGCAGAAGTCATTCAGCAATGCTTAAAGGCTCCTTAAAAATTAAAATAATATAATAACATATCTATGATGTATTTGTATTTGTTTTATTTTATTTAAACATTTCAAATTTATAAATGGAATTTAATACTGGCATGGTGTGTGCCGTATTAAATACTGATTTATTTTCGTTAGGTATTTTATACCAGTATTTCTAGGCAACGCTAATAATACATACTGTATGCATATACTCGACCATTGCGCCACGTTGCAGCAGTATTCAATGTAGCTGAGCATACACACAGTAGAGACTCCACTGAAAACTATTTAGTTATTTACAAGTAACAGCTGGTAAGTAAATAAATTTATAATTTACACTAAACGAAATTACAATAATGACAGAACGCATTGCTTTACATTCACAATGCTCAACTAATTGCTTCATGAAAGGCATGTTATTAGCGCGAATACATTTTGTATGTGTATTTACTTTGTTTACAAATTCCTTGCCACTAAAATACATACACTTCGTATATGTAGTCGGACAAAAGAATATTTACAATAATGGAAAACATTCCAATGTGTCATGTATTTACTTAACATGCCCAGATATTGATTATACATGTTCATCGAATGTCCTTGTAGTACGTACAAATACAAATGACGTTTCTGTATTAAATACTATTTGCTACAACTAACAAAGTCAAGGTGAAATGTCTTACAGATGAAGCCAATCCCTAACGATTTACATTATTTCATTTACAGAAAATCACTATGAAAATGAAGCTCGCCCTTTTGGTAGTTGTCATTCTGCTGGGTACAGTGATACTGGTATGCGGATCTGAACCTCCCCCTGAAGTACGTGTGCATGACATTGTACAACGAAGTGCTGGGATGGAATCTGAGGGTCCCACTCGAAGAAGATTACATCACAGAGTAGCAAGAAGCGTTGGCATGGAGTCTGAGATGCCACCTCCAGGAAGATTACATAAAAGAGTGCAACGAAGTGATGGGATATAATCGTTCAACCATCCCTAACATGTATTTCCGTTTGTCTGTTTGTCGCCATGCATGTATATCCATAACGATAAATATTTACCACATGGAAACGGATTTTAAATTTGTTCATTTCGACGTTATACTTCAACTGGCCTCAATAATACTATAAGTGCCATTTTCTGGCTAATTGATATTGTGAATGCGAAAAGTAACTTATCACATAAACGAAATTGGTAATTAATAAAAAAAACTAAAACAGGCTACCAAGCATTGGTTTAAACAATGGTGTTGTGTCGGATGGGGAAAATAACAAGTCAACCCATTTTGACCACTATGCACAACGCACACAATTATTCTTACCCTGTTTATGCATGTATTTATGTATGTATGTTCCTTTAGATATACAGATCCACCTCGGACTTTATTTTTAATGAAATCCCACACAAGTTCTAAGAAACGAGAGCTACAAAATATTGCAATTGAGGAAATAATGGACAGCATTTCAAGAAAAAAAAAGCAGTTTTGTAACACACGAATGAAACAAAAACTACATTTCCTGCATAGTGCCCCAGTGAAAACAATAATTATAGTGATCGATTCAACCACAGTTTGCAAAGCTCACCTTGAATAGTCTGATAACACATCAATACAGGAACTCTGACAGCAGTCATCACAGTAGAGCTCAATACAGGAACTCTGACAGCACAGTCACCACAGTAGAGCTCAAAACAGGAACTCTGACAGCACAGTCACTACAGTAGAGCTCACCACGGGAAATTTGACAACACAGTCACCAGAGTAGAGCTCACCACGGGAAATCTGACAACACAGTCACTACAGTAGAGCTCACCACGGGAAATCTGACAACACAGTCACCACAGTAGAGCGCGCCACATAAAATCTGACAACACAGTCATCACAGTAGAGCTCAATACAGGAAATCTGACAACACAGTCACCACAGTAGAGCTCACCGCGGGAAATTTGACAACACAGTCACCACAGTAAAGCTCAATACAGGAACTCTGACAGCACAGTCACCACAGTAGAGCTCAATACAGGAACTCTGACAGCACAGTCACCACAGTAGAGATCAATACAGGGACTCTGACAGCACAGTCACCATAGTAGAGCTTAATACAGGAACTCTGACAGCACAGTCACTACACTAGAGCTCAATACAGGAACTCTGACAGCACAGTCACCACAGCAGAGCTCAATACAGGAACTCTGACAGCTCAGTCACCACAGTAGAGCTCAATAGAGGGACTCTTACAGCACAGTCACCACAGCAGAGCTCACCATGGGAAATCTGACAGCACAGTCACCACAGTAGAGCTCACCACGGGAAATTTGACAACACAGTCACCACAGTAATGCTCAATACGGGAAATCTGACAGCACAGTCACCACAGTAGAGCTCAATACGGGAAATCTGACAACACAGTCACCACAGTAGAGCTCAATAGAGGAACTCTGAAAGCACAGTCACCACAGTAGAGCTCACCATGGGAAATCTGACAGCACAGTCACCACACTAGAGCTCACCACGGGAAATTTGACAACACAGTCACCACAGTAATGCTCACCACGGGAAATCTGACAGCACAGTCACCACAGTAGAGCTCAATACGGGAAATCTGACAACACAGTCACCACAGTAGAGCTCAATACAGGAACTCTGACAACACAGTCACCACAGTAGAGCTCAATACAGGAAATCTAACAACACAGTCACCACAGTAGAGCTCAATACAGGAACTCTGACAACACAGTCACCACAGTAGAGCTCAATACAGGAAATCTGACAGCACAGTCACCATAGTAGAGCTTAATACAGGAACTCTGACAACACAGTCACCACAGTAGAGCTCAATACAGGAAATCTGACAACACAGTCACCACAGTAGAGCTCAATACAGGAAATCTGACAGCACAGACACCACAGTAGAGCGCAATACGGGAAATCTGAAAACACAGTCGCCACAGTAGAGCTCAATACAGGAAATCTGACAGCACAGTCACCACAATAGAGCTCAATACAGGAAATCTGACATCACAGTCACCACTGTAGAGCTCAATACAGGAACTCTGACAGCACAGTCACCACAGTAGAGCTCAAAACAGGAACTCTGACAGCACAGTCACCACAGTAGAGCTCAAAACAGGAACTCTGACAGCACAGTCACTACAGTAGAGCTCAATACAGGAACTCTGACAGCACAGTCACTACAGTAGAGCTCAATACAGGAAATCTGACAACACAGTCACCACAGTAAAGCTCAATACAGGAACTCTGACAGCACAGTCACCACAGTAGAGCTCAATACAGGAACTCTGACAGCACAGTCACCACAGTAGAGCTCAATACGGAAAATCTGACAACACAGTCGCCACAGTAGAGCTCAATACAGGAAATCTGACAACACAGTCACCACAGTAGAGCTCAATACAGGAACTCTGACAGCACAGTCACCACAGTAGAGCTCAATACGGAAAATCTGACAACACAGTCACCACAGTAGAGCTCAATACAGAAAATCTGACAACACAGTCACCACAGTAGAGCTCAACACAGGAACTCAGACAGCACAGTCACCACAGTAGAGCTCAATACGGAAAATCTGACAGCACAGTCACCACAGTAGAGCGCAATACAGGAAATCTGACAACACAGTCACCACAGTAGAGCTCAATACAGGAACTCTGACAACACAGTCACCACAGTAGAGCTCATCACGGGAAATCTGACAGCACAGTCACCACAGTAGAGCTCAATACAGGAAATCTGACAACACAGTCACCACAGTAGAGCTCAATACAGGAAATCTAACAACACAGTCACCACAGTAGAGCTCAATACAGGAAATCTGACAACACAGTCACCACAGTAGAGCTCAATACAGGAAATCTAACAACACAGTCACCACAGTAGAGCTCAATACAGGAACTCTGACAGCACAGTCACCACAGTAGAGCTCATCACGGGAAATCTGACAGCACAGTCACCACAGTAGAGCTCAATACAGGAAATCTGACAACACAGTCACCACAGTAGAGCTCAATACAGGAAATCTAACAACACAGTCACCACAGTAGAGCGTGCCACAGATAATCTGACTACACATTCATCATAAGAACAGCTGACTAGTATCAGCTGATGGCTGCTTTAACTATAGCTGATTATCGTTATTACCATGTGGATACATATATTTTTCATGTTATTTAACCATAACTTCACTTCTTTTTATCGGATTTATTTCATTGTTGTATGTAATTATCAGTATTTATTATCTTTAGTTATGTTATCAAGATTGCGTAGTAGTAGCCAAATTTCCTATAGATTTATGCTGTTTTCGTGACGCAAAGAAAACACACTTTGGCCTGTATTCAGCCATTTCTATGAGTTTACATAAGTGTATTCTCCCTGATTGGCTCAATAAAAACAACCAATCATATTAATTGACGCCAAGGATTAAAATTCTAAGGTGTGAATCCACCCTTGTCTTTAAATTGACAAAGAGTGTTAATTAAGACAGACTTCATCCTTTGTACTCCAAGTGATACATTGTTCCAAATCGTCCTAGCGTATGTAGTTTTCAACTAGCTCTATCTCATTGCTGTACAACTGAATAAATGCGTGTTCACCATTAGAACATTGCACACTGGTATACCGTCTACTGCTTGATGTATCTACAGTCTATCTGGTGAGATTTAAACATCCTATACTGTTTGTGGCAGTTTCCCCCCACAAAATTGGTGCCGAGACCAGGATTCTCAACTAGACCTCTACGACTCAACGTCAGATCACAGCAAGCAATCATGCCAAGAACAGTTCAACTCACCCAGAAGCGGGATAAAGCTCGGACGCAACTCCGAAGAGTCCTCGAATCAGTTGAACTACTAGTCAATCAGTTCAATGAGCTACAAGACAAAGAGACCGCTCATCAAAATATACGCGTGCAGCAAGTGACGATAGAAAGAAAACTTAACGATCTCATCGCCGCTAACAAAGCAGTCATGGACGTCGTCGATGTTGACAGCCAAGAATTCGACGAAACAGAGTCGTACGAAGTCGATGTCAGCCACCGATGCACCCGACTCACGCTATTCTTGGAGGAACAAAATGCGACAGCCCAACGCGGTCAGCAGACCCAACGCGAGCCAGTCCAGCAAACCCAGGCAGCTAATCCGCTGCAACATCGACATAAATCAATACAATTACCCCAGCTCAAGATACCGACGTTCTATGGCGATTCACTACTATGGTCTTCATTTATTGACAGTTTCAACGCCGCTATTCACAACGATACGCAAATTCCACTGGTCCAGAAGTTTTCTTATTTGCGTAGTTTCACTGACGGAGAAGCTGGAAGACTAATCGACGGACTCCCGATCACCGAAGTAAACTACACAATCGCCTACGATCTCCTCAACAAAAGGTATGGACAAACCCAAGATATTATAAACGCTCACATGCGATCACTGTGGAACAGACCCGCACCGGAAAACAACCCAGCAAGCCTACGCCACTTTCACGATGATCTAGAAACGACCATCAGAGCATTAAGAGCCCTTGGACGTGACGAACAAAACTTCGGCGAGCTGCTAATACCAATGCTGTTAGACAAGTTACCTATCGATTTCCAGCGACAGTTAACGCGTGCGAAAGGAAGAAATGCGTGGACACTAACAACACTCAACGAAGCTATGATTAATGAGATAAGTGTACTTTCAGTCGGACATGAACCCACTATGTTTCAACCCGACACTTATCAACCAACCGTCTCTGCGTTCCGTACACAGGTAAATCGAACCCCAGTCGATAAATGTAACGAGACCAATCCTCAGAATATATCTGCCTTCCACGGATCTTCACAGCGACGTCGCCCGAGACAGTCCACGACGCGATACTCGAAAGGGAAGAATTACCAAAACTGTGCTTTCTGTGAGGAACCACACAAGTCGCTCAATTGCACAACGTATAACAATTACAAAGATCGCATAGACATTGTGAAACGCAACTCGTTGTGTTTCAATTGCCTCGGCAAGCACGCAGTGCGAGCATGCAGATCCCGTTTTACGTGCAGACAATGCCAAGGTAAGCACCACACGTCATTGCATACGGACAATAGCAATTCAACTTCAAACCCCAAATCAACCGAAGTGAACGTCCATTTCTCGCATGCTACTCGTAATTCTGAATCTCGGATTCAATCGGATCGAAGAAGATATACTACGCCTGAGCCCAAACTACGCAGAACTCTGCTGAAAACAGCTTAAATTCCTACATCATATAATGGAAATACTTTACCCGCCACAGTGTTATTTGATGAAGGGGCCGACCGTAGCTTTGTTACTCAAGGGTTCGCCAACAAATTACGCGCTAACGTTCATTCATCAGAAGTTCTCAATCTCAAGGCGTTTAGCAACCCGCGTACCGGATATAAAACCATCCCGCGTACTACATTGAATTTACATAAACGTGATGGTACCGCCGCTCCTATTGACTTGCTTTACGTCAACGAAATATCCGATGATCTGATGAACAATGTCACCGCGGACATTTTACAACTGCCGTACCTTCGAGAATTGGAACTAGCACATCCCATTTCAAGCGAACCAACGATAACAATTGATATTCTCATAGGAGTCGACAAATACTGGAATTTCGTTGGTGACCACATAATTCGTGATCCAGGGCCTACAGCTGTTTCATCGCCGTTCGGCTACCTGCTTTCCGGACCAACACCCACTGGTGAACCTCGATCATCACGAGTGCAAACTTTCCACATCACCGCGTTGCCTTCAACCCAGGACCAACTAGAAGCAAACGTTACATCGTATTGGGATCTGGAAGCCATCGGTATACGTGACGCGATAACCACTTCGGACGAACTCACTAACAATCAAGAGCAGTATAAACAATACACTGACAATTATTTATCACAACAAGATGGCAGATTCATCGCTAAACTACCATGGAAGGCGAATCACAACCCTCTGCCTACAAACTACAAGTCGGCAGAGAAACGTACACGTAACATGATCCACAAATTACCACGTGACATTGTCAGTATTTACGATAAGGTAATTTCTGACCAACTAAATGGTGGATTCATTGAAGAAGTCACCAACGACAACACATCCGTCGGACACTACCTGCCTCATCGTTCGGTAAAACGTAACAGTGCCACCACACCAATACGTGTAGTATATGACTGCAGCGCCGCGACCGGAAACGGCCAACCGAGTCTCAACGACTGCCTAATCACCGGTCCTCCGCTTCTAAATAACTTGACTTCAATACTACTCAGATTCAGATCGAACCCTATCGCATTAACTGCCGATATAGAAAAGGCATTTCTGCAAATACGACTTGATGAACACGATCGTAAATACACCAAATTTCTATGGCTATCGGACAGCAACGATGTGAATAGTCAGTTCAAGACGTATCAGTTCAGTTCGGTCTTATTCGGGGCGACATGCAGCCCATTCATCCTTAATGCCGCCATCAAAACACTCACGGATGACAACATTGAGATTCCAGCCGCACGCAATCTCCAACAAAACATTTACGTGGATGATGTAATCACTGGTTGTGATAGTTCAGATGACGCCGCTCAATTCTATAAAGAATCAACGGACCTCCTCGCTACACGTCATTTTAATTTACGTTCTTGGAGCACCAATGATCCAACACTACGGGATGCCATAACCAGTAGCCATCGAGCGAGCTCAACAACCCACGTCAACATTCTCGGAATGAATTGGAATTCGGATACTGACCAGCTCAACGTGAAATCACTTGAACCACCGAACTTTGGTCCGCTCACATCGAAACGTGACGTTGTCAGTTATGCCGCCAGCCTCTACGACCCACTAGGCTTATTTGCACCAGTACACGTAAGAGCCAAATTATTGATCCAACAATTATGGAAATCAAACCATAGTTGGGATATGCCTATTTCAACGGAACTGTTGCCTGTTTGGACAAATATCGCCAATGATTTATTTCAAGTCACAAATCGAGACATCAATCGCCGATATTTTGCTGACACGGACAACAATAACATTGAAATACATGCGTTTTCCGACGCTTCAGACAAGGCTTATGGTGGGGTAATTTATATCACAGCCGAAGACGGTCAAACTGCGCTAGTAACGGCCAAAAATAAAGTTGCGCCGATCAAAAAACAAACATTGACATTACCGCGTCTGGAGCTGATGGGTGCTGTCATAGCAACGAGACTAAGTCAGTTTGTATCGAATGCGTTATCAACTAAATACAACATCACCAAACGCATACTATGGTCCGATTCACAGATTGTCTTACATTGGTTGAATAATCGCGGCAAACAAGATCTATTTACCCGAAACCGAGTCAGCGAAGTCAACAAATCAGAACAAGAATACAAGTACGTGCCGACCCATCACAATCCTGCAGATCTGCTCACCCGTGGAATAAATCCCGCAGTACTACACGATTCTCACTTGTGGTGGAAGGGCCCAGAATGGTTATGTAATCGTGAATCCTGGCCTAAAAGTGAACTTTTCAATTCGAATGTGCAAAGCGATATATCTGTCAATCACTTACAGATAGAAACCACTCAGCAGCCCCTCGAATCGATTTATACACATACTAATCAGCCTGTTGATGACCGCGAACGTACCATGAACGACACCAAACGTAATAATTCTGACACTGAGGGAATACCAGCCGGCATTCATCAAATTATTGATATTCATGCGTACAATGACGTACATCGCCTTCTGCTTGTAACAGCATATGTGTTACGCTTTGTCAACTTATTGAAGAAACGTATCATAAACAATGACAAAACGCCGCCAGTTTCGAACACCAATAATCGTCCACAAACAACGATGCCTTCAGCAACGGAAATTATTAACGCAGAAACGGTTTGGATACGAGCTATTCAACACACGGAATACGCTAGTATAATCACCGGTCTTAAACGGAATAACCACAAGATTGGACCTCTGAGTAAACAATTAAAATTATTCCTGGACGAAGACAAACTACTAAGGACAGGCGGTCGTATACAGAACTCTAAATTGGATTACAATACTATACATCCAATTCTCCTACCAAGTCATCATCAGTTTACAACAATGATTATAAATGCAACGCATCTCAGACTGAACCACGCTGGTTCTCTGGCAACTACCACAGCTATACGCGAACGCTATTGGGTTCCGTCTATTCGTCGCGTCGTAAATACCATTCTCCACAAATGTGTGACGTGTAAACGAGTCGATGGGCATCCTTACTGCAAACCAATACCCGCCCCATTACCAGATTATCGCGTACGTCAAGCACCCCCATTCTCAACATGTGGTATTGACTACACTGGGGCTCTGTTTGTCAAAAACCCACATAATAACACTATCACGAAAGCTTACATCTGCTTGTTCACGTGTGCTATAACCCGAGCAATCCATTTGGAACTAGTGCCGGATATGACGACAACCACGTTCATGCTAGCCTTTAGACGCTTCGCCGCCCGACGTTCAACTCCCACGATGTTGATTACCGACAACGCTACAACCTTTGTATCGGCAGCTAACGAGCTTAAAGAAATCATATCAGACCCAGAAGTTCAATCATTTCTATCAAAGAATCACACTACTTGGCGATTCATTCCCAAACGTAGTCCCTGGTTTGGTGGGCTATATGAGCGCATGGTGGGAATTACTAAAAATGCCCTAAAGAAGGTATTAGGCAAGGCGTGTGTTACGTATCATGAACTTGAAACTATCCTCACAGAAATAGAGTCTTCAATAAATGACAGACCCCTAACACACGTGTCTGCAAGTGTTGACGATCTCACACCATTAACGCCATCGCACCTCATCAACGGACGGACAATTACTAGCCTACCACATGCAGTACCCGATGATGCAACGGACATTCCGAGCAATCACCGCGTGTTAAACCGCCGCTATCAACACATTGCTTCACTCCAACGCACTTTCTGGAAACGCTGGTCGGCGGAGTATCTTACTGCTCTTCGAGAAAGACACCTACTCACCACGAAAGGCGTGACAACTAACACAGTCAAAGTCGGTGATATCGTGTTAATTCACGATGATATTCGGAAACGAATCAACTGGCAAATGGCCAAAATAACGCGACTGTTTCCAGGCAAAGACGGTATTGTTCGTGTAGTCGAGCTCAAGACGCGACACGGGATGACAAATCGAGCCATCGCAAAACTATATCCGTTGGAATTAAATGCCGGCGTCCCGACGAACACGCCTCCGCTCAACGATGGGGATATCCCCAGAAGTCATGTGCACGACTCCAGTCCCAGTTCAAAGAATCGAACGCTTCTTACACAACGCAAATCGAATCACGCAGACACTTCCCGTTTTCAACAAAAGCAGCGAAAGGCTTCTGTGTTGGCTAACAAACGCATTAATATGCTTATCAAGAAAGACCTCGTCTAAGGACATAAATGAGACTTTTATATAGAAAACAACACTTTCTTCAAACTTTATTGACTCTTTAGTTATGTGACTAATCAGTCTCATTTGTCAACAAGTAATGTATAACTATTGTAAGCATTGCCTTATCGTACAATGACTATTTGATGACATTATTATTATTATAGTTCTAGTAATAATTTTCGTATTTTCTTTTCAGCATTTTTTGATTTATTCTAGTATTTAAATAACATTCATATCGTCCACATATGCCTTGTATCGTACAAGAGTATCTTCTCCGCCCCCGGGAGTATATCGTTATTACCATGTGGATACATATATTTTTCATGTTATTTAACCATAACTTCACTTCTTTTTATCGGATTTATTTCATTGTTGTATGTAATTATCAGTATTTATTATCTTTAGTTATGTTATCAAGATTGCGTAGTAGTAGCCAAATTTCCTATAGATTTATGCTGTTTTCGTGACGCAAAGAAAACACACTTTGGCCTGTATTCAGCCATTTCTATGAGTTTACATAAGTGTATTCTCCCTGATTGGCTCAATAAAAACAACCAATCATATTAATTGACGCCAAGGATTAAAATTCTAAGGTGTGAATCCACCCTTGTCTTTAAATTGACAAAGAGTGTTAATTAAGACAGACTTCATCCTTTGTACTCCAAGTGATACATTGTTCCAAATCGTCCTAGCGTATGTAGTTTTCAACTAGCTCTATCTCATTGCTGTACAACTGAATAAATGCGTGTTCACCATTAGAACATTGCACACTGGTATACCGTCTACTGCTTGATGTATCTACAGTCTATCTGGTGAGATTTAAACATCCTATACTGTTTGTGGCAGTTTCCCCCCACACTGATATACCTTATAGTAACTCAATTTGTTTATACATTCAAATGTTCTGCTCAACAAAACCTGTACTATCAGTTGGGGTCTGTAACTAATGTGTATATCACTGTACAAAGAACAGTAATACTATTTCTGAATTAAGACGTGACTGTTTAGAAAAATCTACGAATGAACTTGTGATAACGCCCGATTTTGCTGAGCAGCGCCCTCAATGGTGGGTTTTGTCATCAGTCATTTGTTGTGTTAGCGCTGGAAAATTTTTTAGTTGCCTTTCGATGTAATTTCTTGGAGTCAGCGTGGGTAAAATTCAAGTTTTCAAAAGCCTAACTGTCTCTACGTTTGTTTTCTTCGTGAGTATTACTAAAGTTTTAAAAGGTATTTAAATAAGATTAATAAGGAAATAATTATCTGGAAATAATGCACGCAAAACATGTCTGATATTCTCTATGGTGGTCTTAAAGCGCGGTGGTCGTCGCGCAGCGCGTGTTCGAATTCCATGTACATAAACAATGTATTTAACACGCGTTGTATACGTCGCTATGAGTCCCATATCGAACAGGACGCGACGCGACGACTGCAGCCCTTTAAAGCACCTGATATTATAACTTAATATAATTTACTGTTTTTGGAATTTTTTTTTTCAGTGGGTGAAAAATTGTTGTTAAACCGTAATTTTGATATAGCATTGTTGTTAATCTTGGCGATTTTTATTTTGAAGAAAGACTGTTCCGTAGAATAATAAAATATTACTATTGAATGAAAGGTTGTTTTTACCAGAATCTTATTGATTATGGTATCCATTACATTACCGATATCTTGGAAAATATCGCATATCGATATAAACAAATACAAATTTTATATATGATGAAAATTAAGGTCGATTACTCCCATATGTTCTTTTTGTCAGTTAGAAGTATACAACTAGGAATAACTTATTGTATTTCTGTACCAAGTCAAGGGCAACATGATGGTCTACTTTCAAGACATCTATTACAGCTCTGGTAGAATTGCCTGCTTCTTCAATATGGGCTTATTACCGATTATTAGAAAACGACATCTATATCGATGTAAGATGAAGAACAACCTACCTACCTGTAAATTTGGAAACTCGATGTGTTAAAGAGATAATAAGTTAAAACAAATAATTAATTACAAATTCGCTAAACCAACTATGTAAATCTTTATTGATAAGAAATTTCAGTGAGACTCTAGTGTAGAATTGAAAGACATCGAATGAGTTATAGACGGAAGTAAGTGCACGTCTCACCCAGGCCAAAACTCATAGAAAAACGCATACACATGATTTTGGGGGAAATCAATGTTTATCAACCCAAACATCGCATACGCGCTGCGCGATGACAACCGCCCTTTAAGTTTTAACTTCATGACGAATGTGTGTATGGAACCCAAGATAAACTTGTGCTATTGGCCTGTTTATTATGCAAATATCTTGACTACCTTGAGTACAGTTTCCATAAAGAATAATGCAGAGGTATTATTTTAATGACGAATATGATTACCGTTACTATAGTTCTATACGACTGGATAAATGTACTGGAAAAGTGATGTGACGATTTCCAACTCATCTTTATATTTTGCTATTACAACACAATTTCATTTGAACAAATAATGGATATTTAAATTTATGACGAGATTTACCCTTAAAATAAAATAAGCTTATCGACCTTTATATATTGAAACATTAGCTGACCAAATAAATCAGATTGATTTATTAGACGGACATAACAAACATTTGCTGTATTCTGCCACGAATTCATTTTCCGATCTATATTATTTTTTCGTAGAAATAGCGATTATGCCAATTCAGAGGCTGATGATCTACCTTTGATGATGACGAGGTTATGCCAGTGACTTGCGCTGAATTAATGTTGTTACCTGGAAATACATTTTGACTGTTATGCGTTTCTAATATTGATGATGATTTGCAAATGTATTGCAGAATTGTTGACAGAACTCCTTAATGTATTCAAAGGTATGACCCCCTCTCAGAATATATATACATTATATATTGTTTTAGGAGGCATATTTTTGAACTGGTTGTAAGTTTGGTTGAATTTCTTGTAATTCTGTATAGTGTATTCTATCTAATTTTAGTGTTTCATATTTTTCGCTCGATGTATTAGCACCATATGTGTTACATTATGCTATTCGAATGTGGATAAATGATCATGTAATAAATGAGATGTGTATTCAAATGAACCTAGAAACACGATCTGAACTGTAAGTGTTTTATTTACATAAATGACGCATTGAAGAACGTTTGCTTTGAATGGGAGCGGCAGTTGCGGTTACCAGTTACCAGATTTCGTTTTGTGTGCACTGTTTTAGAGATCAAGTGCCGCCTAATTATAAACAAATTCACAAACTTTGTCAACTTAGTAGAATAACGCACCGAGCGCCGTGTTATGTAGCGCCGAACCACGTAACCGTCGTAACAAAGCGGTTACTCGGTGACCTCTGAACTAGTGAACCCTTCACATATAACCCTTTTATATAGGTACAGGGACAGGCGTACCTCTGGCGAGAGAAATGATACACACCAGTTTACCGTTCCTATTGTTTACCGCATCGCTGAAATGGTAAGGATTATTCATAACCTGCAAATTGTGGAACATTCTATACTTCGAAAATATCTAATCTAGTCTAATCTAATCTAGTCGTCTAATCGATATTCAAGCTGTACCCGGAAGTGATAAACACATCATTGTACAAGACATATATAAAATATACACGGTTAATTTAGTTAACTAAGAATTACAGAAAGCTTTACTAATACATGATCACAGGAAAATCTGATTTCGTGGCACGAGACTCCGGCTCGTTGAATCGGAGTCACAAGGTGAGCGCTCAAACAATGCATTTCTTGTTACGGCAACACCAAAACAAACATGAAAGTATAATCTGAATCGGTTCATATAGATCGAAATGGCAATCTCGTACTCGCCTGTCGGGAGTACCGGATGTGATACGATAGACATCATATGACTTGAGACAATTTGAGATTAGTATAATATGGTCATTGAACTAAAAACACGGTATTGTAAACACTTATTTTATACAGGATTAATGCATTTATTTGTTCATTGTTTATGTATTCAATTCTTGACAGTGTTAAGCTCCTATCAAACACTAATTACCACCATTTAAACATTTCAAATTTGAAATGAGATCCTGTGAGAGTTTTTTATGCAGTCCAAATCAGCCGAGAACTATGGGAGCCCAGTGAATTTGATTCTATAAGGTTGATAAATACAGTTTTATTTTCGCTTTGGAAGCGGGTTCACAAGAGTTCAGTAAAAAACAAATTATTTGACCCCACCACCCTTTCTCAAAAACGTAGCATGTGAATGGGAGTGAATTATAAATAAATAAATAAATCAATAATCAATAAATAAATAAATAAATAAATAAATAAATAAATAAATAAATAAATAAATAAATAAATAAATAAATAAATAAATAAATAAATAAATAAATGGCTATTGGTATGAAGAAGTAGTTGCTGACAATCTTATTCGAAATAGCAATGACACTCGTACATTGTCTGGGTTCTTCCGAACAACAAAGGGATATTTCAACTGTCAATACCATTAGGTGAGCTTTCAACTCTCTGTCCGCAATATATGGTCTCGGCCTATTCACTGTGCCTTGGCTATATACATCTATATTATTAACACGACATTTTTTTAAACCTTAGTGAGTCTCCAATTAAATGAGCATGATTATTTCAGAGATGTTTCACGGTCATTACATGTGATAATTTTTGATAACCGTGACAATTACATATATACACGTTCTACGGCATGGGTGATATCGATTAAGAAAACAACACAAATTAGCATACACCAAAACGACAGACACAAATTTAAATACAAGAGCCGCAGCAAATGATTAAATACATTGTAAAATACATATATACATTCTTATAATAAAACAACTACCACGGAGATACATAAAACAATTAGGAAAAACAAATAGAACCGTATGTTATGTATTACTGTGTTAAGTTTTGATAATGTTTTTGTTTCAGACATATTTTTAAATCGTCGTTTTATTGTTTTGGCATGCATTGTTCGTATATCGTCAATACCATATATTTGAGACACTACGCTCAATTCCAAAACTCAACAGAATATTTATCAAAGTGTTAAATAAAACACAATGAAACACAAGTATGTCATTCCTTAGAACGGGGGAGGGGGTAAATACAAATTCTTATTGTAAAACCTGTAAATAGCCATCATAAAACGACCATCAATCATCGCCGAGATCTCGTTAATAGCAGCATTGCGTCCTTTGTGTTCACTGTTCTCAATACCGGAGTTACCATGGTCACGATTACAGTAGACGCAATAAACTCCGAGATTTATACACCTTTAGTGTGGCGAGGGAAAACGCGTGTCACTTGGCAATCTCGCTTTCAGTCGGATATAAGCCGCCATTTGCAAATCAAGTTCATTCTTATGATGTATTTTCCTTGTAGATATGGGTTCCATCGTTTTAGGAGGCCTGACTACTTTGCTCGTGGTTTTATTATTAATTTGCATCTCATTAGCTGTGTTCTACATATACTTAAGAAGGTAAAATGGTAGTTTACTTTCTATGAACTTGTATAGTTCTTTGTGTGTACTCCACTATGCCACTCTATGATGCAATGGGCACTTAATCATCACAAAATCTTCATTTCAATGAATTAACAAGTTTATATTTTCAATTCAGGAAGAAGAAAACGTGGAGACAAGTTATCCCAAAATATAAAGGTATAATTCTTTCTGTATTTCTGTACAAAATCACCAAACCAAATTTGAAGAGATCACATGTCACATGTCACAAAACAAATCTTACTCTAAATAAATAATATTTGTAATATTTTACCTCCAACCATGCAAATGTGGATTAAATCAAATCTGAAAATAGTTGATTATTATCGCTGGCAAGCAATCCATTTTTTTCAATAAATAGCGCCATCATGTGACGAGGCTGGAAGAAATAATAATTTTTTGGATGCAAATATTACAAAAAAAATGTCTTTCTTCAAAATGACTGACACTATGAATAATACTGATTTCACCATACTAAGGTCACAAACCTGCCCTGCAATCACAGGGCGTGTATTGTTTTCACAAGTGTCTAGAGTAATATATTAGAGTTCAATACAATTAGGTTTCGCTAGGCACGATGACTCTAGCAGGAATGGTGATGCCGATAATATATTGATGACGACAAAATTGATAGACACTTCTCCAGTTCATGACACTACGATACCAAGTGATGCCTTGCCTCCAGCAAAGACTAAACATCAGCCAATCAACGTGGCAGATCTAGCAGACTACATAAAAAGAAAAAATGACGCTGGCGAAGGTTTTAACTTGAAAGCTGAATATGAGGTACAGACATATTTCTTTACAGAGGGTAGAAACAGCCACAAATAATCTGCAAGTTACAGTTGACTACTATTAGGCACATTTCGCCTGTACCTGTGGCAAAAATAACGTGTTTGCTAAGTTGAGAATTGGGTCCTTTGTGCGACCGGCTGGTGACAAATACCCACGGCATGCCCCAAATGTATTCAGGCAAGTAGTCGCATTCACACGCGTCTCAATACCCACTGCATGTCCCGAATGTATTAAGGAAGACAGTCTTGTCTACATTCGACTGGGATAGTACAGTCATTTAATCTATATAGCTTAGGCGTTTAGATTTAATATATCAGAACTATGGTGGTGTATTCTCTTCTCTTTTTCGTGTTTTTTTACAAATTAGGAACTCAAATACGGTCAGCTTGGAAAATGGGAAGTAGGTGTGAATGCCGCAAATATATCAAAGAATAAATTCACCGACGTTGTGGCGTGTAAGTATATATTTGTAACCATTACCATCAAGTATTGACGTTGTTGCTCAGAATTTAAATTTATCTACATGTGCACATTAAAGACGTGATATGCCATATTTCAAACAATTATGCATCTAGTAGTGAGATTATACACGACCAGCTATCGGGGGCAGTTGATACATAGCTGGGTAGGAAGGGGCCCCTGAGTGCTCAAAAGTGTGACCATTTTTATACCATGGATAGTGTCAAAATCTATACCCATATTTATACCAAAGTGCCATTTCTGTCATCACTGTTTATTCCAAATAAAACAGTTACCGTATTTGCTCTTTATTTCACTGAAGAATTTGCGCCCTCTTCTATTACGTGTCAAATCTCAGTTTAAATGTTGATTGCCTTGTTTAATTTATGGGTTTATGTATATATGGATCTGAGGCCGGGATCTGAGGTGGAGATATTCGCTCATATACGGACCCATAAGTATACCAAATCGAAAAAATATTACTAGCTACGGGACTAGCTACGAACTTGAATGCACAATATGGCGAATCTGATGACGTACTAAGACACTCAAGTTGATTACAGTTTAACTAATGCTACCATTCCTCACAATCACGACTATCCCGATTTCTCTACATAAAGAACAATTCCCCATATTTAGTCACCAAAACCATGTTCAAAATCGTGTGACGTCACTGACTATCAGAATGATACGTCAATTATACCGATTGTGTTAATGGTTTGGTTTACGAACTGGTAACAGTGGTAAAATAATTACATTTGTTTTTCATAGACGATCACTCCCGTGTTGTGCTTGCCACCATTGATGGCGATGTTAACTCGGACTACATAAATGCATCTTATATTAATGTAAGTTTTTTTTTCAAATCTTTTCCGGCATCTCAAAGTAATTATCTCAAACATTTCAAAGCAAATAAAACAAAGATAAATGTTCATAACTCCATAATTTTATTTTGTTGATTTTCAGGGTTATAGAAATGTAAAATACATCGCCACACAAGGTGGGTAACAACATAACAAATTCCATTGCCTTCTCAGGACCAATTTGTTCTAGCAAACTATACCATTTTGTAATTATGTAAATTAGCATTAGTTTGAAGCTATATATAGATCAATTCAATTGCCAACCCAATCTTTGAATTTCATGGTTTTTATGGTAGTTTAATTCGACATTGCCAACTTGTTTTTATGCTTATTTGCATTTTGTACATTTATAAGATGGAGTGAAATGATAATATCTTCAATATAGTACAATGCTTTTTTAGAAATACCTTCTGTGTTTTGTTGACATTAATTTTTAAGATGACGTATAAGTAAACTCTATGTATTGTTCGAATACAAAACATTTCACCGTAGTATATCTGCTGAACAGTGATATGCGATAGTAATGACTATCCTCTCTTCAGGTACCATGAGTAAAACAGAAGCAGACTTCTGGAGAATGGTTTGGCAGGAAAATACGAGAACAATACTGATGGCAACGAATCTCATTGAACAAGGACGAGTAAGAAAGTACCTTAATATAAAAAAATAAATAAATAAATAAATAAATAAATAAATAAATAAATAAATAAATAAATAAATAAATAAATAAATAAATAAATAAATAAATAAATCAATCAATAAATTAATTAATTAATTAATACATTAATTAATTAATTTAATCTTAGTAATAAGTTTACATATGTTGATCAAATCCCTAACTCAAATATTTCTATTATTTTGCATCACGTCATTGGGACCATTTTGACCACGCAACAATGAACAGAGAACAATAAAGCCATTATTCGCAGTAGTTACGAACTCAGAACCACATAGTGGCCATTCCGCTATAAATATTAAAAGTGTGAGCCACACAGTAATTGGTCTTTAAAAACAAGTCATAGGACTACTTTGCTCAGACAGCTGTTTATATACGTCATTGAAATACATCAGTAACCATTATTTTCTTACTATTCTTATTGACACTTCGTAATAGAAATGAATAATCTACATTGCGTTTTGACAAATACATCATGGCTGCAATCCTCATATAGTGTTACTTTGCATATATATATATATATATATATACATATATATTGTATTTGTATTGACAGAAAAAGTGTACGCAATATTGGCCCGACTTACACAAAAGTCTATCGCGGGGAGTGTATATTGTGAAAAACATCCACGAAGAACGTTTTGCTGATTCGGTTATTAGAACCTTTCACATTTCCGAGGTAAATATGCACAGTTATACATAATATCAATGGTTTATAAGATGGGGCATTGATATGCGAAACAATGCCAGATAACAAAACAAAATAAACGAGTTTGTAAATATCTTATTTATTTTTTGTCCAAGCTGTTATGATCGCTCTGTTTAGTTGCAAAGTGTGTTACATGTGCGTTTTGCGTTTTTGAATACATGACATCTTAATACTAAGAGTCAAACCCATAAGACATCCTTAATTGGACATTTTATTTGTGTGTTTTCATTTGTTTTACACTCTTGTTTATATTTAGTATTGAGTTGACTTCTCGTCGATATAACCTAAAACTTCAGTGTATCACACACACTTACTGAAAACCTGTTGTAATTCCTGCTAGATATTAAATATACATGAAATAAATACTATTTAATATTAGTACATATTATACAGTGCTTTTAATAATAAATTATAAAAATATACTGGCTCAGAGGAACCAAATTGATTATCTTGAACTAATAGACTTTTGTCACAGTGTAAGGTCTGCTTTCTCATCCTCCTCTTTCCCTTTCTTCTCGTGCTCTCTCTCTCGCTTGAAAAGATGTAATTCACGTTCCAGTAGTATTAAATACAGCAATTTAATGACTACCTAACAGTACAAGCTGGTCTGACAACACCGTGTTCTCTAGATCTGAGCAGTTACGAAATAGTCAATTTAGTCATGAGATTACTGACAATAAGATCTAAATCAGACTCAAAATCTGAATCACAATTACAATCCCACTTCTGACACCAAAATTATAAGAATGTTTGCAAATGTGTGAATGTAAGATCCAGCGTTCAACAGCTGCTTCTTTTATGCTTTCAGATTTAATAATGCAAGGTCAGCTATTATGCTAATGAGGTAATGTAAGCATGCTCATTAAAGTTTACACGTGTTTTTGTGCATATACGTTCATTCTTTCTTGTTCAAACATTACAGATAGATAGACCACGTGATGTAAGAGAAGTCAAACAGTTCCACTTTACCGTATGGCCTGACATGGGGGTGCCAAATTACACATCAGATGTGTTGTCGTTCTTACGTAGAGTGAAAACTAGTAATCCCACTAATGCTGGGCTTATGGTGGTTCATTGTAGGTAAGAGTTACTGTTAGTATGTGACGCCTTTGATGCAAACATGAACTCATGAAACCATCGATAAAAACCCGGTGGCTATCCGTTGTGGTCAAGTACTATTAGAGCAGAAGTAACACCCACATCATAGACACAATTAAGTGTGCTTAACTGATTTATGAATTATATTTGTAGTGCTGGCATTGGTAGGACTGGTACTTTTATAACCATAGACTCTATGCTAGAAATGGCCAAAGAAGAAGACCAAGTCGATATTTTTAACTTTGTTGCAAAAGGTAGAGAAGACAGAATAAACTTTGTTCAAACCTCGGTAAGATAATATTGAAAGTTTAAATTTCGAAGTTTTTCCCTTATGTCAGTGTTTATGACAAATTGTTTGTGACATTTTTTATTTTAATTAAATAACTAAATAAGTGATAAAGCACTATAGTTGGTTAATTTAAACGAACTGGGAAAACATAATAACTAAAACTGAGTGTAGTTGCGAGACATAATATCGGGAAATTGGTTCATGTGCATCATTCTTGGCTATTTATAAAAAATAAATCGGGCTGTAATAGGGTATGTTGTCAATTACATAATTACGAAGTAATGTATTTCCACTATCCTGGTATTCCAGGACCAGTATGCCTTCATATACAACGCGGTATTGGAGGCCACCCTGTGTGGGAGCACGGAGATACCATGCAAAGACCTGAGAATAACCCTGGAACAATTAAAGAGAAGGAGTGCAAACGGAATAAAAACAGGTCTACAACTTGAATTTGAGGTAAGTAAATGACTATCGATTTTTTTTTAATTGCATTACGGATATACACTGCGAATACTTTATTTTAAGTGGTTTATGTTACTAACCATCAAGGGATCATAGACTGTAACTTACTTGTACCACATATGTCACGAATTAGGAAGTGGCCACTCGATTTGCCGCGTAGCTAAGTTTATAATCAACTTGCATGCTAGATAATGAGGTCGATACTGCTCATATATTATTAAAGAAGTATATAGTAGCAAACATTTAACCGTGCTGTCAATGGTCAATTTGAGATACAAATTGCTATAATTCTAAGCTCACTGCAAAGTCACTTAAGCGATTACATGCAATACCATAAATCGATACCATTTAAAACGCATGTAAATGACTAGTACACGCGATTGATCATAATTAACTACTAAACATATGATCAGGAGATCATTACCGATGTTTTTTTGTTTGTTTTTTATAAATTGCTTTAACTATCAAAATCAACTGAGAATAATAGTCGTTTCAGTAATTTGTCAAAAAAGGTCTTTCGGATTTTGTTGTAACCAAATAGATCAATTATGAGTTGTTGTGACACAAGTGGCATTGTGTACAATATATCTAACAATTAACCGCCTTGTTACCCCCCTCCTACTTAAAACATCTTACAAATATTAAATAACACCAAGTGATCGAACGAGCTTTATTGGTTAATTGAAAATGTCACGTGCACTTGAATCCCCCCAAAAATCGTCTGTTACATGAAGTTGAAACGAGTTCAACAAATTCTAATAGTGAGCGTTGGCAGCATTGACTTCCAAACTGTTACATGGAAAATCCAGGTTATGACGAGAATGCTGAAAAGTATGCACGAATGTAGTACAGTGATCCTATCGACTGACGCGTGGCGAGGTTTATGCGTTACTGTATATTTAAACTTTCTGTCTGCTATAGAATTTAATGATAGCACGTCCACGACTGACATAAATGTGACGCAAATAAGGAAGACATTTGAATGAGTCCGTATAACTTTCGAACACGTCTATTCGTTGTTAGATGTATAAAATGCTGTGTACCGGCTTAAAAGAGTTGTACATTAATTCAAAGCATAATCTAATGTTTTTTTCACAGAATCTTGATAAGTTGTGTCCAACCCCACATAGTGATGAATATAAGTCTGCGAACGAGCCAAACAATGCACATAAGAACCGATATCCTGACATTTTGCCACGTAAGTACACTCTGTCATTTTCAACCGGGAATTATGGAATGTCGGATAAGACCAATCTTCATGGACATCTAATAATTATGTAAAATGGAACGAGCACGAGAATGCAATATTTATTTATAAAAATATACTTTGTCCATGGTGAGCAGACAATGTGCAGTGAGCCGGCTCTGCGTCCACATTTAAGTAATTCAATAAAAAATCACAGAGGTATGTATTGTCGATTTAGGTACAGTTGAAACATGGCCTATAAGTTATTTTCTTCATACAAGTGCGAGTATATCGCAAGTGAAGTAGAGAATGTCTTGCGTGTTTTTTATATAGAAGGATTAAACTAAATCGCCAGCTTCTAAATTGATTATACAGCTTTAAATAGTATGAGGTTATTACGAGATACCGCAAAATATGCACGAGGACAGTACATATTATACATTTTTCCTCTCAATGATACATCATAGGAATGCTAAAATCCAAATAGCTCAGAACAGATTTAATGACAATTATGTAAGAACCAATAATTATTCGTGTGGTTTAATTACAGTTGATAGTAACAGACCATACTTGATGACACCTGCCAAGAAAGGCGACTACGCGAACTACATCAACGCAAGTTTTCTTTCAGTGAGTAAAGATATCGCTCCTTTGTTTTTACCAAAGTGTAGAGGTACATTGTAGGACCTATGATCTAATGCTCTAAATATTTTACAAATAGCTGAAAAATTGACCCGTGTTGAAAATACATAATTACCAGACAGTGGATTGCAAATTACCACGTTTCTTGGTTGATCTGGGGTCGATGGTATTGCGCTTTATGCTTTAAACAATATGCCACCGATTCCAGACTATGTTAAAACGGAAACAAATATTGTAAACATAGATCCTTGTATTAAAGCAAAATAATCCTGTACAACTAGAATCATTGACGATTACATATAAATCATATTTATCTCTAGTCTTATGCACATAAAGATGCATTCATTGCGACTCAGATGCCATTACCCGATACTGTGGGGGATTTCTGGAGAATGGTGTACGACTGGAAATCTCTGACAATTGTTATGTTGAACGATATGACGGAAGATATGGTAGGCATTGTCAAATTGATTTCTCAATAGTTGCATCGACAATAATACATCATTAATAGGTTATAGGTTGAGTAAACTATACTAATCATTGACATCGTGACAATTTACTTACATTCTTTCATAAACTACAGGTCGAGACATTATAATGTATATCGCGTCACAATCCACAGTATGCGATGCATCTATATATTTGACAGCACTGTAGTATTTTAACAATAAACAGTGAGGCGAGTATATACGAATGTAATGTTCGCCTTACTTTTGCCCCTTCAGCAAGACGGACAATACTGGCCAGACGACGGACACATTCAGTACGGTCCATTACGTGTGGAAGTGTTGTCCGAGCAACAACATGGCGATGTTATCGAAAGGAAGATAAGTTTGCAACACGTGGACAAAATGGTATGATGCTCTTATTATACTATAGGCATGTACATAATAGAACAATGACAAGACGCGAAGATTGGAACTGTCACTACAAAAACAAATATGAAAAGCCAATTATATTAGAAATTCAATATTATCTAAATTTCAGAAACGAATAATTTAATATTTTTTAGCACAGCCTGCATTCATATAGATACTTGTAATTTACTACGGATTTATGAAACTAAATTTTACATCTTTCCTGTGACACTAAACATCAAATTTATTAACTTGTATTTTTGCAAATTAATACATCATAGTTTTATTTGTACTAGGGAATTGACAACTCTCGCTTCATCACTCAGTTTCAAGCAATCAACTGGCCCAATAACCATGATACTCCTATCTCATTGAATGCAATGACAGACGTAATGGCGATGGTGAAAAAAAATCAATCGGACGTCGTACCGGTAATTGTACATTGCAGGTGAGTTCAGAGAGGTAATTTACTATATACTATCAACCGCCACTATTTGTTTTTCTCAGAGCATAATGACTCTTTTCGACTAACCCTAATAAAATGTTGTCTATTGTAGACAAATCAAATACGTATGTTACGTATTCATGCGCGTATTTAACGCTCTTGCCTCTCAGAAACATATTTTTTAATTAATATTTGATAACATTTAGAATTTCACTGTTTCTCTGTGAACAGCAATACCAAACAAAGTTAATATACAATATACCACTTCTACTTAATAAAAACAATAATCTTGAAAATATTAAAATATACTTTATTATCTATGGCATGTGGAATGGCTTTTAGATATTTGCTGAGACACTGGGGCAGCATATATATTGACACAATGTGTATATGCATTTCTCCTATTCAGTAATGGAATAGGCAGAACCGGTATATTTTGTACTATGGTTGCTGTGAGTGATAAGATTAGAAGAGAACAAACTGTCGATATATTCCAAGCTGTAAAGACGTTACGACTCAACCGTCCTGGCATGGTGGAGTCATTAGTAAGTAAAGCGTTTTTACGCTGAAAAAAGGGTCGGTATATTGAAGCTGCGCAAGCGTCAGAAGGCCATATTTTACAAACAAGCGTCTACCCATGAGCCTTTGCGTTTTTAGTGTGTATTGTTATCATCGCTTGGGACTCAAGTCCCGCGCGTGCGCAGGTGACGATCCTACCGCTTTAGGTATGGTTTTGAAGATTTAAATGCATTATTTTATGATGTTATCACATTACTGTGATTTTCAGTAAGGCATGGATATCCTGGCATTTTTGTTTCCGATTGTGACACTATTTTGTCACATTTTTCCAAAATAGGCACAATACACATACTGCTACGACGCCATACTTAAGTATCTAGATCAATTTGTTACGTATGAAAACCTTATGATATAGGTGAGTAAAATATTGTGCTACAATTCTATCGTTAATTTTCGACAGAAATTGGTTTACTGTGCATCGACTATACTCGAAGGTCATTTGGGGAGCGATAAGAACATTAAACATTCATTAATGGGTTTTATGAAAGGAAACTACAGTTGGTTTCCTAAATACTATGTCAAATGCTTATGTCAGAAAAGTTTAAATTATAAACAGTGTAGGATAATTGATAGTGCTGTATGTTATATTGCGTTTAATAATCATTCATTTGAACACATTAATAAGCTTAAGATTGATTGATTATCGATGACAGTAAAACATTTCATGTATTTGAATATATCATGAAGATCATAACAAGTTCTGGTAGAAAATTGCTGTTCAACATTGTATATTGCAAAAATATATCAGAATCTATCAAACATACTTGCATTGTATTTTCAGGTGTCCCCATTATTGGAATCTATACGTCGTCTACGTTTATAGTCAACATAAATATTGCTGTATTTGGTGTTTATGCTAGTCCACAGTCATGGAGTATATTGTGCATGCTCAGCACAGCATTTTAGAATATTTTTACGGTACTCATATCTATCAATCTTTTGCAAACTTTTTATTGCAGCATAGTTTCCAGATGTATTTCCTTTTTTTTATTTTAAATTAGTTTTGCACCCGTCCTATTTTATGTAGTGAATCGAGCCCATATCGAGCAGGTGGTTAAAAATATTGATATATTTGGAGCAGGACAAAAATAACCAATCCCATGCGTTATGTTGACTTTTGATTCTAATATTCGACAGAATAGAATTATTGATATTCTTTTATATTTTACTCAAGAGAAAATGTTTTAATATTAAACATGTTTTACTTGATTGTTTTGTATTAATCTATCTTGTTTGTTTTACATGTCGGTAAGTTTTTAAATTAGTATTATGTCATTGATCTTTGAGTAATAAATACATCAGTCAGAAAATATATACACATTTCACATGCAGATATATCATGTGAACGTTTTGAGAAATTAGAACAGATCTCAAGTTGATGTCCTTCCCACCTCAGACAAAGTGTACTAGTAAACTGCTCAAAAATTTGGGACACAAATCATGAATAAAAAAATGATATCTAATTTTTCACAGTAACATTCAGAAATTCACCGTTCATTGTTACTGAAATATGCTTACTAATAATATAAGCACATGTCAAATATGAATATTATGTACCTGGGAGGAAAATAGTCAAAGCTATAATCTAAACATTGTACCCAGATAATATTGTTCGTTATCAAATAAATAAATGTTATTATTGTTAACAAAGTTAAAATGCCTCTCGTGTAATTGCCAGATTGAAGCAAATAAAAAGGCATACGAAACAAAATTACTGTAACTACCGTACAACATTTTTCAACTGACATAATGTTTTCCAATAAAAATATGAACATATAAGGTACTAATTTTTATGAGAGAATGATGTAATTATCTACTTCACCATTCAGTTATAAATTTTCAGACTTTAGACAAACCTTCATGTGATAATACCAAGTGGAAGGTTTTAATGTTGAAATAAAATAGTATCCTGTCAGTAAGAATTTTGTGAGTAAGTGGTATAAATAATGATTCAATTGTACAACATTCATATTGAGAATGAGATGCTTAGAGCAAATGAGTTTTATAGGAAGATATAGTTGGCTGGAGAAGAATTTTTAATACTAATCAAGTAAACCAGCAATATTTATATTGCTTGAATATAGACTACACGTGGTCAGTCTTAGACAAATGCTAGCTATCATATATTACATATTGTTCACATTGAGTCTATCATTGTTTAATTTCAATGCTATAATCACTCATTGAACTACAAACATAGGCAGTAAGAATCAGCTATAAATAGCGCCCTCAGTTGACTTCACAAACTAACTATATCTAAAGACATAAATGACGTCTAGGTAAAGCCGTGCATAAACTATCACAACAACAAAACAACCCCACAATGTACAGCAGCAATGCGGAAAAAAATAGCATGTGGACAATAAATGGTTGAACCATTATAACTACTAAAACTATTATTTGTCAACACTGTGCTGTATAGGTAACATGCGTATATATGTGAATTTGAATTGGTTGCTATGGGCTGCTAGCTATTTAGAGATGTTTTATCTTTAGGGTGGAGCTACACCAGAGAAGGTTTCACATGTCTGTTATGAGCTCTGTGCAAGCTACTGCCAAACGGTCGAAGAGCCGGTGACCACTGCATCAACTCATTACAATTTTGAAGTTATCCAGAACAAACAAATTTATATAACGTCGAAGCCCTTGACACATTGTATTAAGTAAATTGCTGTCAAGGGGTATCTGACCCAGTGGCTGTTTTCAAGAAAGTGTAGTAAACACTATCATATGAATATTATTCATAGCAGTTCATATAATCCCTGCCATAATTGGTCAAAATAATTAATTTGTTCCATGAATACATCAACATGCACATTATATTTGCGAGACATTCGCCTCATATTGATTTGTTGTTTATTGTTTTTTGCAATAAATGTTATTTTCCAATAGCATTTAAAATTATATATTTTCATCTTTAGGTTGCGAATTATTTTGGGTGAAAATATTATACCAGTAAAATTCTTCCAACATGTCAACGCAAAACGCAAATATATATGTAGTCATACTAATCGCATATGCAAAACATTCACTGAAAACACGTTCTAGAAATATACACTTTGTGCCCACTGCAGTATACACAGAAGAAGTATTCACTTCCAACACAACATAACTAGTAAGTACATTAGTATATCACATTTAAAATAGGAAACAAACACATAATAAAGTTACAAAAAATAACCGACATTATTCAGTAAATAGTTCTCTAAGAATCACCAAATGCACAGACACGCTCAGAGTCACTAAGCCAAATAAATTGATGATTGCATGATTCGGAATGGACACACGCTTTAGTATTCTGTTGTGTCTTTGTATGAATCTGCGTTAAACAAATACACTGCATGTAAGTGAACACAAAATAAGTTATAGTACATACATTCGTAACAGTAAACGGTACATTACATGAAGCGGGGAATACATTTCAGAATGAATGACATTAGTAGACATCACAATCTCTAAGTTTGTATCTATAGTATGTTTGGCATTATATTTTGCGTTACGGTAGTTGTATAGTTCTTCTAGCCGAATGTATGATACTGCTTTGAGATACCTTTAAATTCATGGTATCTAGTTTTATCCATGCCATCATAACATATTTCTCCATTCTGGTTTTAATCAAGACTCACTCAAAAACAGAAATTATATTCCCCTATACGTGAACTGCATCCTTGTCCGATACTCATACACATATTCGTTATGATAAATAGACCTGGTTAGTTTTTATACAAATTCACAAATATTACTCTGGTAATGGAACCATGTGGTTACAATGGGTGAACAGTCAAGCACAAGTTAGAACCCAAATAGGCCTACTCACCCACTGTGTATTTCTAGGATTAACACGGATGCCACTCAAATTACAACTGAAAATCTGGTAGGATTCCTGCGTTAAATAGGTGCAGATGTTGTGACATGAGAAAACTTCTGGGCGGTATGATGTATACCACACCTTGCTGGAAAAGCCGATCATGTACTGGAGGAATCTTGTAAGCTATTATTTCTCTGATGAGTACGTACTTTGTTATGCATTTCTACGTCGCGATGTATTGTCTTTGTGTTAAGGATATGCGTGAACACACCCATGCATGAACTGAAACCAATCCAAACCAATCATTAAATAATTACATTATTTTAATTTTAGAATATCGTGATGACAATGAAGCTCGCCCCCTGTTGGTAGCCATTCTGCTGGGTACATTGGTACTGGAATGTGTATCGCATAACGGTGAAAGAAATGCTTGGAAATTACAGCACATTGTGCAACGAAGAGCTGGGGCGGAATTTTCACGTCTCCCTGGAAGTCACATCGAAGAAGTAGTACGAAGTACATGGAAAGAGCCATCACGTCATCCATAGGGTCATTGAATTATGTTGATATATGTATGTGAAGTGGATGCAAGAGATGCCAGCATTAAGATTGTAAATTGTATATATTCATATTAGCAACATCGTATAATAGCTCTGATGATTGTTTGTTTCTTTGATTTTATTTTACTTGATCTCTAGACAGATTATCCATTACGTTCTATATGCCGTTGACTGATTTTCCAAGCTCGATATTTTTCTATAATTTAACAGACCACTCTATAGTGAGCGATTTCTTGTATTCGACTATCGTGCTTGGGTAATGACCCTTCTTCTTCCAAGTGAGTATATGAAAACAGTTGTATCTTGTATGGAGTCACAGACTATACAGTCATGACATTTTCACATACG
The DNA here is from genome assembly GCF_978046115.1 of Saccoglossus kowalevskii. Taxonomy (NCBI): domain Eukaryota; kingdom Metazoa; phylum Hemichordata; class Enteropneusta; family Harrimaniidae; genus Saccoglossus; species Saccoglossus kowalevskii. The sequence goes on along the minus strand of NC_140645.1, from coordinate 40,916,442 downwards.
TACAATAATGACTAATGACGTAATCAGTACAATAACTACTATGATGTAGTCACTATAATGTCCAATAACGTAATCAATACACTAACTTCTATTCTGTTAATAATATAGTAAACGCTGAGTCTTGAGTTTGAATCTAGGTGCCAGTTTTCTACAAAATAGGTGCAAGTTTACTTTCTTCATTGTTTCTACAACTTTGCAGCAATACTCTAATCTTCAAATAGCCTACATTTCCCAGCTTATCCGCTATGACGGTTCAAGTAGTACATATGCATACTGTTTTAATGACTGTCTCTTTCGTCAAAATTATTAATTTCAATGGGTATTTTTGACAGATATAATAAGCTTGTGGTTAAATACAATAACACTGTTACACAGATGATCTCAGATGGCATCAATATCATTCAGCTGATATTTCAAGTACGATTACAAGAACGCTAACAGAGATAACAATACAAGAGTACTTTCCTAGTAAACGGGCAGGCTTGAGAACAAATAAACTAGTAAATGACACTGCGTTTAAAAACACTAATTTAAATACAGCAAAGCTGGTTTAGATATTATCGATCATTGCGTCTTTGGAATGTGTGAATGATGAGGTGAATAGTCAGCTCAGTCAGGTTGAAAGCTATCGATGTCTGAACACTTCTTGCCGTTACCCCTTGACTACAATGTCTGAAACGTGGTGGATCTCTCAACAAAACGAAATATAGTGATACCTCAAACACCTAGTACGCGTGCCAACGCTATGTGCAAAGCCTGACACTGACAATTTCTGTAATTAAAAACATACATATGTTATTTTCTAGCTATTCGAAAATGTGAATATCAAATTTGCGGAACCATAATACTTGTTTTTGAATGATTGAGTCACGCGTCCGAGATTAGTATAAATTGTTGGCAAGGATATTTGATATAGATGAGAGTGTTGCTAAGTTACTCGACATATCTTTCATTTACGCTCGTATTCTGTCATTAAGCTCGTAATTTTATTGGTTTTGCCGCTCGACTAATATGTCAGTTTAGCTTGACGAGAATTTGTCGACAGATATAATTTTTCATGCATATTTTCTCACAGGTCTGAGGGAAGCAGTCGCATTCCTGCTTAGAATGAAATCATGCTAATGTGATGATTTATATTTTCATGTATTTCGGTGAGGCCGCTTTTTGCAGTAATATCGATTTTCACTGATGACCCCTGGATGACCCACACCTGCTCGTGACATGTCATGGTCAGGTTCATTCGTATGTTAGGGAATTAGTGATTGGAACAACTGGCTGATATAATGGTCTACTATGAAGTGTTGTTTTAGCCCTTGTGGCGACGATAAGTATGAGAGTTATGTCCCGAATCGGGGGCAATTAATCTGACATTATGGCGTGTTGAGTACTTTGCGTGATTGGCTATATGTGTGAAGGCCACGCCTTAGAGTCTTTTAACTTCTCTGTAATTGGTTAACAGTTGGAATGTGAATAAAGCTGATCTCAGTTAGTTGTAGCAAGCTCTCGACGAGGCGCAGTCTCGAGAGATTCTTGATACGGCCGTGAGAGAGTAACAACGCGGCTGAGACCAAATGTGAATCGATTCGATTCTATGTGTGTCTTTGTTCGATAAAAAGGTGGAGAATTCCCCGAACTTGGTACCTCTGAAGTGAAGGTTAATAACACTGCGATTTAATCGTTCACACTAAGATGTATCCAGCTAGTTTATGAAAACGGAAACTCAAAGAACTGTACCATCGGTAAGCCGGACAATAATTGACGCTTCCAAATGTATTTCAAGATGTCACATGCAGTGAGAGTCTCAATTCGGATTTTCAGTGACTCTGTGGTGACATCAGTTCATATTTATATCGGTGTCATGTGATGGCTGAACTATGCTGATATACTGTATAGCAATTCTTTCTGTTAACTCGGGTACATTCAAACTATAACTGGGATCTGTAATCACCGTGTGACCTACTGACCACCAACTCTAAATTGATTACGACTATTATTCATGTTTTATAAGAATCAACTTCTAAGTTCAACCGTGTCCTCAACTTTTAACCTGGTCACATTGAACACTCCAGTTAATTGTATCAATGCACTGGAACATTTCACATGAGCTAAATGTTATTAAACCGGACATAATATATACAATATACAAGTATATATGATCATGATACATGATGGTGTTTACTACCTCACTTTCTTGATAACTGCTATCTGAAAATGTTGATGTATTCATGCGTGTTCTTGTTTTGCATTTGTGTATTTGTATTGATTGATAGTCACTGCTGAAGTTCATTTATTGTTGATATCATTGGCTTACGGACGAATTCGCAAATTACATTATTGAGGAACTGATTAGAATATGTTGAATTCAAAATGTAATTAGCTAAGTTTAGGTTTTCTTCCATTAATATATTTGCAGGGATAACGTGTTCATATGCATATACTAATTATGTATTGTTTATTAATTTGAAATAAATTGAGATAATTTTTCTGTGTATGCTTCCTGGTTTTGTCTCTCCTATTTCTAGTGTTGGTGACTATATCAATGGAAAGTGAATACTTTCTCTGTGTTGTCATCCCACACGATGAATAGACTTCTGCAACGTTACAAACTGTTTTTCAGGGCATGTTAAATTAGCATAACTATCTATATTTTTAGCTTTGTGACGGCATGTTTGAAGGAATTGGCAGGTAGAATATAATCTCCCATAATAAATGCAGTATTTTATAACATAGATAAATATATACTATTTAACTGCTGTTGTAAAATAAAAAAAATTAGAACATGTGTTCTAAACAACAAATCAATACGAGACGAATTATTACTTGAGGTTTTGGTGTGTATTTTGGTATTTTTTGTGTAGGGCCCAAAATTCATATTGGCCCAAATGCTTCCTGAGCACCATTGTATACACCTATATTGAAGTACTAAAGCTAGTCCAAGCCAGGAACCCTTATTCTGGAGTAGTTTGTTAAAAATGCAATGAATAATGTGTCAAGAAATTAAGTAAAACAAACATGAAAGCTGATATACATTACTGTCGACATATAATTTAATGCTCGATAAACCATGACAAGATATGCAATGTACAATCTAAATTCTGGTATGTTATGCTACACATATGTATATCATACGTGGCAAATAAACGCAACTACATATCAATGATGCTTTAATGATTACATTCCAGCACTTCGTGCCACTTGTGTAATCGTCCAGTGGGGGGGGAACACGTTTAGACTCCATCCCAGTACTTCGTGTCACTTTGTCGTGTAATCGTTCAGTGGTGGGAACTCGTTCAGTGGTGGGAACACGTTCACACTCCATCCCAGTACTTCGTGCCACTCTGTCGTGTAATTGTCCACTAAGGGGAGGACGCTCAGATTCCATCCCAGTACTTCGTGCCGCTCTGTCGTTTAATCGTCCAACAGGAGGACGCTCAGATTCCATCCCAGTACTTCGTGCCACTCTGTCGTGCAATCGTCCAATAGGGGGACGCTCAGATTCCATCCCAGCACTTCGTGCCACTCTGTCGTATAATCGTTCAAATGGGGGGGGGGCGCTCAGATTCATCCCAGCATTTCGTGCCACTCTGTCATGTAATCGTCCTGGAGGGGGACGTTCAGATTCCAGCACTACGTATATAGTTATAGCATTGTAATTAGTGTATTGATTACGGCATTAGCCAATATAGTGACTACATCATAGTAGTTAGTATATTGATTACGTCATTAGCCATTATAGTGACTACATCATAGTAGTTAGTATATTGATTACGTCATTAGCCATTATAGTGAATACATCATAGTAGTTAGTATATTGATGACGTCATTAGCCATTATAGGGAATACATCATAGTAGTTAGCGTATTAATTACCTCATTAGTCATTATAGTGACTACATCATAGTAGTTAGTGTATTGATTACGTCATTAGACATTATAGTGAATACATCATAGTAGTTAGTGTATTAATTACCTCATTAGTCATTATAGTGACTACATCATAGTAGTTAGTGTATTGATTACGTCATTAGACATAATAGTGAATACATCATAGTAGTTAGTATATTGATTACGTCATTAGCCATTATAGGGAATACATCATAGTAGTTAGTGTATTAATTACCTCATTAGTCATTATAGTGACTACATCATAGTAGTTAGTTTATTGATTACGTCATTAGACATTATAGTGACTACACCATAGTGATTTTTGATATACGGATAAATAAAACGAAATTACATTAACGAAAGTGACTGATAACTTTTACTATAAAAACCTTAGCATCCCGTTGGCAGGCCAGTCACACTGGTTCTCACTAAAAGAGGTTACGATCCCCCCTGCCAAATGCTAAGGAAAACTGAAACGTATATATATACATATTTACATAAAATATTGTCCACCTATGCGGATCTGTTGGTGCAAGGTTTTTATGACCGTATGCCCTTACTGACGTCAACCAAACATTTTATGTGGGAAGTTGGCACCCAAGGCTGACAGGTACTACACCTTGCCCAAGGGTGACCTGGAGGTAGTTGTGGCAAAGGCTAACCCCATTCTCCCAAGTCCATAGACTCCACAACCGGATGTAGTTTAAAATCTTGCCCAGGATAAATATATACATAATTAAATGACCATACACGTTGCCTTTATCAGGTAATACATCACATTTGAGGTTGAGTTGGTGCAAGGTTTTTATGACCGTATGCCCTTACTGACGTCAACCCAACTTATTATGTGGGAAGTTGGCACCCAAGGCTGACAGGTGCTACACCTTGACCAAGGGTGACCTGGAGGTAGTTGTGGCAAAGGGTAACCTCATTCTCCCAAGTACAAAAACTCCACAACCGGATGCAGTTTTAACGTCGTACCCAGGACTACACCATAGTAGTTAGTGCATTTATTACGTCATTAGTCATTATAGGGAATACATCATAGTTGTTAGTGTATTGATTACCTCATTAGCCATGATAGGGAATACATCACAGTAGTTAGTGTATTGATTACATCATAAGCCATTATAGTGAATACATCATAGTAGTTAGTGTATTGATTACTTCATTAGCCATTTTAGTGACTGCATCATAGTAGTTAGTATATTGATTACGTCATTAGTCATTATAGGGAATAAATCATAGTAGTTAGTGTATTGATTACCTCATTAGCCATTATAGGGACTGCATCATAGTAGTTAGTATATTGATTATGTCATTAGTCATTATAGTGAATACATCATAGTAGTTAGTGTATTGATTACCTCATTAGCCATTATAGGGAATAAATCATAGTAGTTAGTGTATTGATTACCTCATTAGCCATTATAGGGACTGCATCATAGTAGTTAGTATATTGATTACGCCATTAGTCATTATAGAGAATACATCATAGTAGTTAGTGTATTGATTACCTCATTAGCCATTATATGGAATAAATCATACTAGTTAGTGTATTGATTACCTCCTTGGCCATTATAGTGACTACATCATAGTAGTTAGTGTATTGATTACGTCAATTGTCATTATAGTGAATACATCATAGTAGTTAGTGTATTGATTACCTCATTAGCCATTACAGTGACTACATCATAGTAGTTAGTATATTGATTACATCATTAGCCATTATAGTGAATACATCATAGTAGTTAGTGTATTGATTACCTCGTCAGCCATTATAGTAACTACATTAGAGTAGTTAGTGTATTGATTACCTCATTAGCCATTATAGTGAATACATCATTGTAGTTAGTGTATTGATAACATCATTAGCCATTATAGTGATTACATCTTAATAGTTAGTGTATTGATTACGTCATTTGCCAATATAGTTACTACATCATTGTAGTTAGCGTATTGATTACGTCATTAGCAATATAGTGATTACAGCATAGTAGTTAGTATATTGATTACCTCATTAGCCATTATAGTGACTACATCATAGTAGTTAGTATATTGATTACCTCATTAGCCATTACAGTGAATACATCATAGTAGTTAGTATATTGATTACCTCATTAGCCATTATAGTGACTACATCATAGTGGCTAGTATATTGATTACGTCATTAGCCATTATAGTGACTACATTATAGTAGTTCATGTATTGATTACCTCATTAGCCATTATAGTGACTGCATCATAGTAGTTAGTGTATTAATATCCTCATTAGCCATTATAGTGACTACATCATAGTAGTTAGTGTACTGATTACGTCATTAGCCATTATAGTGACTGCGTCACAGTAGATAGTGTATCACTTTCCTCATTAGCCATTATAGTGACTACATCATAGTAGTTAGTCTACTGATTGCGTCATTATTCATTACAGGGACAACATCATAGTAGTTAGTGTATTGATTACGTCATTAGCCATTATAGTGACTACATCATAGTAGTTAGTATATTGATTACCTCATTAGCCATTACAGTGAATACATCATAGTAGTTAGTATATTGATTACCTCATTAGCCATTATAGTGACTACATCATAGTGGCTAGTATATTGATTACGTCATTAGCCATTATAGTGACTACATTATAGTAGTTCATGTATTGATTACCTCATTAGCCATTATAGTGACTGCATCATAGTAGTTAGTGTATTAATATCCTCATTAGCCATTATAGTGACTACATCATAGTAGTTAGTGTACTGATTACGTCATTAGCCATTATAGTGACTGCGTCACAGTAGATAGTGTATCACTTTCCTCATTAGCCATTATAGTGACTACATCATAGTAGTTAGTCTACTGATTGCGTCATTATTCATTACAGGGACAACATCATAGTAGTTAGTGTATTGATTACGTCATTAGCCATTATAGTGACTACATCATAGTAGTTAGTGTATTTATTACGTCATTATAGTGACTATATCATAGTAGTTAGTGTATTGATTACGCCATTGGTCATTATAGTGACTACATCATAGTAGCTAGTATATTGATTACGTCATTAGCCATTATAGTGACTACATTATAGTAGTTCGTGTATTGATAACGTTATTGGCCATTTTAGTGACCACATAAGAGAAGTTAGTGTATTGATTACCTCGTCAGCCATTATATCAACTATATCATAGTAGTTAGTGTATTTATTACGTCATTAGCCATTATAGTGACTGTATCACAGTAGTTAGTGTATTAATTACCTCATTATCCATTATAGTGACTACATCATAGTAGTTAGTATATTGATTACCTCATTAGCCATTATAGGGAATAAATCATAGTAGTTAGTGTATTGATTACCTCATTAGCCATTACAGTGACTACATCATAGTAGTTAGTGTATTTATTACCTCATTAGCCATTATAGGGACTGCATCATAGTAGTTAGTGTATTGATTATGTCATTAGTCATTATAGTGAATACATCATAGTAGTTAGTGTATTGATTACCTCATTAGCCATTATAGGGAATAAATCATAGTAGTTAGTGTATTGATTACCTCATTAGCCATTACAGTGACTACATCATAGTAGTTAGTGTATTTATTACCTCATTAGCCATTATAGGGACTGCATCATAGTAGTTAGTATATTGATTATGTTATTAGTCATTATAGTGAATACATCATAGTAGTTAGTGTATTGATTACCTCATTAGCCATTATAGGGAATAAATCATAGTAGTTAGTGTATTGATTACCTCATTAGCCATTATAGTGACTACATCATAGTAGTTAGTGTATTGATTACGTCAATTGTCATTATAGTGAATACATCATAGCAGTTAGTATATTGATTACCTCATTAGCCATTACAGTGACTACATCATAGTAGTTAGTATATTGATTACGTCATTAGTCATTATAGTGACTACATCATAGTAGTTAGTGTATTTATTACGTCATTAGTCATTATAGGGAATACATCATAGTAGTTAGTGTATTGATTATGTCATTAGTCATTATAGGGAATACATCATAGTAGTTAGTGTATTGATTACCTCATTAGCCATTATAGGGAATACATCATAGTAGTTAGTCTATTGATTACGTCATTAGTCATTATAGTGAATACATCATAGTAGTTAGTGTATTGATTACCTCATTAGCCATTATAGGGAATAAATCATAGTAGTTAGTGTATTGATTACCTCATTGGCCATTATAGTGACTACATCATAGTAGTTAGTGTATTGATTACGTCAATTGTCATTATAGTGAATACATCATAGTAGTTAGTGTATTGATTACCTCATTAGCCACTGCAGTGACTACATCATAGTAGTTAGTATATTGATTACATCATTAGCCATTATAGTAAATACATCATAGTAGTTAGTGTATTGATTACGTCATTATCCATTTTAGTGACTACATTATAGTAGTTAGTGTATTTATTACGTCATTATAGTGACTATATCATAGTAGTTAGTGTATTGATTACCTCATTAGCCATTACAGTGAATACATCATAGTAGTTAGTATATTGATTACCTCATTAGCCATTATAGTGACTACATCATAGTGGCTAGTATATTGATTACGTCATTAGCCATTATAGTGACTACATTATAGTAGTTCATGTATTGATTACCTCATTAGCCATTATAGTGACTGCATCATAGTAGTTAGTGTATTAATAACCTCATTAGCCATTATAGTGACTACATCATAGTAGTTAGTGTACTGATTACGTCATTAGCCATTATAGTGACTGCGTCACAGTAGATAGTGTATCACTTTCCTCATTAGCCATTATAGTGACTACATCATAGTAGTTAGTCTACTGATTGCGTCATTATTCATTACAGGGACAACATCATAGTAGTTAGTGTATTGATTACCTCATTAGCCATTATAGGGAATAAATCATAGTAGTTAGTGTATTGATTACCTCATTGGCCATTATAGTGACTACATCATAGTAGTTAGTGTATTGATTACGTCAATTGTCATTATAGTGAATACATCATAGTAGTTAGTGTATTGATTACGTCATTATCCATTTTAGTGACTACATTATAGTAGTTAGTGTATTTATTACGTCATTATAGTGACTATATCATAGTAGTTAGTGTATTGATTACCTCATTAGCCATTACAGTGAATACATCATAGTAGTTAGTATATTGATTACCTCATTAGCCATTATAGTGACTACATCATAGTGGCTAGTATATTGATTACGTCATTAGCCATTATAGTGACTACATTATAGTAGTTCATGTATTGATTACCTCATTAGCCATTATAGTGACTGCATCATAGTAGTTAGTGTATTAATAACCTCATTAGCCATTATAGTGACTACATCATAGTAGTTAGTGTACTGATTACGTCATTAGCCATTATAGTGACTGCGTCACAGTAGATAGTGTATCACTTTCCTCATTAGCCATTATAGTGACTACATCATAGTAGTTAGTCTACTGATTGCGTCATTATTCATTACAGGGACAACATCGTAGTAGTTAGTGTATTGATTACGTCATTAGCCATTATAGTCACTACATCATAGTAGTTAGTGTATTTATTACGTCATTATAGTGACTATATCATAGTAGTTAGTGTATTGATTACGCCATTGGTCATTATAGTGACTACATCATAGTAGCTAGTATATTGATTACGTCATTAGCCATTATAGTGACTACATTATAGTAGTTCGTGTATTGATAACGTTATTGGCCATTTTAGTGACCACATAAGAGAAGTTAGTGTATTGATTACCTCGTCAGCCATTATATCAACTATATCATAGTAGTTAGTGTATTTATTACGTCATTAGCCATTATAGTGACTGTATCACAGTAGTTAGTGTATTAATTACCTCATTATCCATTATAGTGACTACATCATAGTAGTTAGTATATTGATTACCTCATTATCCATTATAGGGAATAAATCATAGTAGTTAGTGTATTGATTACCTCATTAGCCATTACAGTGACTACATCATAGTAGTTAGTGTATTTATTACCTCATTAGCCATTATAGGGACTGCATCATAGTAGTTAGTGTATTGATTATGTCATTAGTCATCATAGTGAATACATCATAGTAGTTAGTGTATTGATTACCTCATTAGCCATTATAGGGAATAAATCATAGTAGTTAGTGTATTGATTACCTCATTAGCCATTACAGTGACTACATCATAGTAGTTAGTGTATTTATTACCTCATTAGCCATTATAGGGACTGCATCATAGTAGTTAGTATATTGATTATGTTATTAGTCATTATAGTGAATACATCATATACATCATAATAGTTAGTGTATTGATTACCTCATTAGCCATTATAGGGAATAAATCATAGTAGTTAGTGTATTGATTACCTCATTAGCCATTATAGTGACTACATCATAGTAGTTAGTGTATTGATTAGGTCAATTGTCATTATAGTGAATACATCATAGCAGTTAGTATATTGATTACCTCATTAGCCATTACAGTGACTACATCATAGTAGTTAGTATATTGATTACGTAATTAGTCATTATAGTGACTACATCATAGTAGTTAGTGTATTTATTACGTCATTAGTCATTATAGGGAATACATCATAGTAGTTAGTGTATTGATTATGTCATTAGTCATTATAGGGAATAAATCATAGTAGTTAGTGTATTGATTACCTCATTGGCCATTATAGTGACTACATCATAGTAGTTAGTGTATTGATTACGTCAATTGTCATTATAGTGAATACATCATAGTAGTTAGTGTATTGATTACCTCATTAGCCATTGCAGTGACTACAACATAGTAGATAGTATATTGATTACATCATTAGCCATTATAGTAAATACATCATAGTAGTTAGTGTATTGATTACGTCATTATCCATTTTAGTGACTACATTATAGTAGTTAGTGTATTTACTACGTCATTATAGTGACTATATCATAGTAGTTAGTGTATTGATTACATCATTAGCCATTATAGTGAATACATCATAGTAGTTAGTGTATTGATTACGTCATTAGTCATTATAGTGAATACATAATCGTAGTTAGTGTATTGATTACGTCAATTGTCATTATAGTGAATACATCATAGTAGTTAGTATATTGATTACCTCATTAGTCATTATAATGAATACATCATTGTAGTTAGTGTATTGATTACCTCATTTGCCACTATAGGGAATAAATCATAGTAGTTAGTGTATTGATTACCTCATTGGCCATTATAGTGACTACATCATAGTAGTTAGTATATTGATTACGTCAATTGTCATTATAGTGAATACATCATAGTAGTTAGTGTATTGATTACCTCATTAGCTATTACAGTGACTACACCATAGTAGTTAGTAATTACATCATTAACCATTATAGTGAATACATCACAGTAGTTAGTGTATTGATTACCTCATTAGCCAGTATAGTGACTACATCATAGTAGTTAGTATATTGATTACGTCATTAGCCATTATAGTGAATACATCATTGTAGTTAGTGTATTGATTACCTCATTAGCCATTATAGTGATTACATCTTAATAGTTAGTGTATTGATTGCCTCACTGGCCATTATAGTGACTACATCATAGTAGTTAGTGTATTGATTACATCAATTGTCATTATAGTGAATACATCATAGTAGTTAGTGTATTGATTACGTCATTAGTCATTATAGTGAATACATCATAGTAGTTAGTGTATTGATTACCTCATTAGCCATTATAGGGAATAAATCATAGTAGTTAGTGTATAGATTACCTCATTAGCCATTATAGGGACTGTATCATAGTAGTTAGTATATTGATTATGTCATTAGTCATTATAGTGAATACATCATTGTAGTTAGTGTATTGATTTCCTCATTAGCCATTATAGTGATTACATCTTAATAGTTAGTGTATTGATTACCTCACTGGCTATTATAGAGACTACATCATAGTAGTTAGTGTATTGATTACGTCAATTGTCATTATAGTGAATACATCATAGTAGTTAGTGTATTGATTACCTCATTAGCCATTACAGTGACTACATCATAGTAGTTAGTATATTGATTACATCATTAGCCATTATAGTGAATCCATCATTGTAGTTAGTGTATTGATTACCTCATTAGCCATTATAGTGATTACATCTTAATAGTTAGTGTATTGATTACGTCATTTGCCAATATAGTTACTACATCATAGTAGTTAGCGTATTGATTACGTCATTAGCAATATAGTGATTACAGCATAGTAGTTAGTATATTGATTACCTTATTAGCCATTATAGTCAGTACATCATAGAAGTTAGTGTATTGATTACCTTATTATCCATTATAGTGATTACATCATAGTAGTTAGTGTATTGATTACCTCATTAGCCATTACAGTGAATACATCATAGTAGTTAGTATATTGATTACCTCATTAGCCATTATAGTGACTACATCATAGTGGCGAGTATATTGATTACGTCATTAGCCATTATAGTGACTACATTATAGTAGTTCATGTATTGATTACCTCATTAGCCATTATAGTGACTGCATCATAGTAGTTAGTGTATTAATTACCTCATTAGCCATTATAGTGACTAAATCATAGTAGTTAGTGTACTGATTACGTCATTAGCCATTATAGTGACTGCGTCACAGTAGATAGTGTATCACTTTCCTCATTAGCCATTATAGTGACTACATCATAGTAGTTAGTCTACTGATTGCGTCATTATTCATTATAGGGACTACATCATAGGAGTTAGTGTATTGATTACGTCATTAGCCATTATAGTGACAACATCATAGTAGTTAGTGTATTTATTACGTCATTATAGTGACTATATCATAGTAGTTAGTGTATTGATTACATCATTAGCCATTATAGTGAATACATCATAGTAGTTAGTGTATTGATTACGTCATTAGTCATTATAGTGAATACATCATAGTAGTTAGTGTATTGATTACTTCATTAGCCATTATAGTGACTGCATCATAGTAGTTAGTATATTGATTACGTCATTAGTCATTATAGGGACTACATCATTGTAGTGAGAATATTGATTACGTCATTATCCATTTTAGTGACTACATTATAGTAGTTAGTGTATTTATTACGTCATTATAGTGACTATATCATAGTAGTTAGTGTATTGATTACATCATTGGCCATTATAGTGACTAAATCATAGTAGTTACTGTATTGATTACGTCATTAGTCATTATAGTGAATACATCATAGTAGTTAGTGTATTGATTACGTCATTAGTTATTATAGTGAATACATCATAGTAGTTAGTGTATTGTTTACCTCATTAGCCATTATAGGGAATAAATCATAGTAGTTAGTGTATTGATTACCTCATTAGCCATTATAGGGACTGCATCATAGTAGTTAGTATATTGATTATGTCATTAGTCATTATAGTGAATACATCATAGTATTTAGTGTATTGATTACCTCATTAGCCATTATAGGGAATAAATCATAGTAGTTAGTGTACTGATTAACTCATTAGCCAATATAGTTATTACATCATAGTAGTTAGCGTATTGATTACGTCATTAGCAATATAGTGATTACAGCATAGTAGTTAGTATATTGATTACCTTATTAGCCATTATAGTCAGTACATCATAGAAGTTAGTGTATTGATTACCTTATTATCCATTATAGTGATTACATCATAGTAGTTAGTGTATAATTACCTGATTAGCCATTACAGTGACTACATCATAGTAGTTAGTATATTGATTACATCATTATCCATTATAGTGACTACATCATAGTAGTTAGTCTACTGATCATCTCATTAGCCATTATAGTGATTACATCATAGTAGCTAGTATATTGATTACGTCATTAGCCATTATAAGTGACTACATTATAGTAGTTCGTGTATTGATAACGTTATTGGCCATTTTAGTGACCACATAAGAGAAGTTAGTGTATTGATTACCTCGTCAGCCATTAAAGTAACTATGTCATAGTAGTTAGAGTATTGACTACCTCATTAGCCATTATAGTGACTGCATCATAGTAGTCAGTGTATTAATTAGGTCATTAGCCATTATAGTGATTACATCATAGTAGTTAGTGTACTGATTACGTCATTAGCCATTATAGTGACTGCATTACAGTAGTTAGTGTATTAATTAACTCATTAGCCATTATAGTGACTGCATCATAGAAGTTAGTGTCTTGATTACGTCATTATTCATTATAGAGACTACATCATAGTAGTTAGTGTATTGATTACGTCATTAGCCATTGTAGTGAATACATCATAGTAGTTAGTATATTGATTACCTCATGAGCAATTATAGTGACAGCATCATAGTAGTTAGTGTATGTATTACGTCTTTAGACATTATAGTGACTACATCATTGTAGTTGGTATACTGATTACGTCATTAGCCATTATAGTGACTACATTATAGTAGTTAGTGTATTTATTACGTCATTATAGTGACTACATCATAGTAGTTAGTGTATTGATTACGTCATTATTCATTAAATGGACTACATCATTGTAGTGAGTATATTGATTACGTCATTATCCATTTTAGGGAATAAATCATAGTAGTTAGTGTATTGATTACATCATTAGCCATTATAGTGAATACATCATAGAAGTTAGTGTATTGTTTACCTCAATAAGTATTATAGTGAGTAAATCATAGTAGTTAGTGTATTGATTACGTCATTAGCCATTATAGTGACTACATCATAGTAGTTAGAGTATTGATTACCTCATTAGCCATTATAGTGAATACATCATAGTAGTTAGTGTACTGATTACCTCATTAGCCATTATAGTGACTACATCATAGTAGTTAGTGTATTAATTACGTCAATTGTCATTATAGTGACTACATCATAGTAGTTAGTATATTGATTACCTCATTAGCCATTATAGTGACTGCATCATAGTAGTTAGTGTATTGATTACCTCATTAGCCATTCAAGTGACTACATCATAGTAGTTAGTATATTGATTACGTCATTAGTCATTATAGTGAATACATCATAGTAGTTAGTGTATTGATTATGTCATTAGTCATTATAGGGAATACATCGTAGTAGTTAGTGTATTGATTACCTCATTAGCCATTATAGGGAATACATCATAGTAGTTAGTGTATTGATTACCTCAATAGTCATTATAGTGACTACATCATAGCAGTTAGTGTATTGATTACGTCATTAGTCATTTAAGTGAATACATCTTAGTATATAGTGTATTGATTACCTCATTAGCCATTATAGGGAATAAATCATAGTAGTTAGTGTATTGATTTCCTCATTGGCCATTATAGTGACTGCATCATAGTAGTTAGTGTGTTGATTACGTCAATTGTCATTATAGTGAATACATCATAGTAGTTAGTGTATTGATTACATCATTAGCCATTATAGTGACTACATCATAGTAGTTAGTGTATTTGTTACGTCATTATAGTGACTATATCATAGTAGTTAGTGTATTGATTAGGCCATTGGTCATTATAGTGACTACTTCATAGTAGCTAGTATATTGATTACGTCATTAGCCATTATAGTGACTACATCATAGTAGTTAGTCTACTGATCACCTCATTATCCATTATAGTGACTACATCATAGTAGCTAGTATATTGATTCCGTCATTAGCCATTATAGTGACTACATCATAGTAGTTAGTGTACTGATTACGTCATTAGCCATTATATTGACTGCATTACAGTAGTTAGTGTATTAATTACCTCATTAGCCATTATAGTGACTGCATCATAGAAGTTAGTGTCTTGATTACGTCATTATTCATTATAGAGACTACATCATAGTAGTTAGTGTATTGATTACGTCATTAGCCATTGTAGTGAATACATCATAGTAGTTAGTATATTGATTACCTCATGAGCCATTATAGTGACTGCATCATAGTAGTTAGTGTATGAATTACGTCTTTAGCCATTATAGTGACTACATCATTGTAGTTGGTATACTGATTACGTCATTAGCCATTATAGTGACTACATTATAGTAGTTAGTGTATTTATTACGTCATTATAGTGACTACATCATAGTAGTTAGTGTATTGATTACGTCATTATTCATTATAGGGACTACATCATTGTAGTGAGTATATTGATTACGTCATTATCCATTTTAGTGACTACATTATAGTAGTTAGTGTATTTATTACGTCATTATAGTGACTACATCATAGTAGTTAGTGTATTGATTACATCATTAGCCATTATAGTGAATACATCATAGTAGTTAGTGTACTGATTACGTCATTAGCCATTATAGAAAATGCATCATAGTAGTTAGTGTACTGATTACGTCATTAGCCATTATAGTGAATACATCATAGTAGTTAGTGTATTGATTACGTCATTATTCATTATAGGGACTACATCATAGTAGTTAGTATATTGATTACGTCATTATCCATTATAGTGACTACATTATTTTATTTCGTGTATTGATTTCGTCATTAGCCATTATAGGACTACATCATAGTATTTCGTATATTGATTACCTCATTAGCCATTATACAGACTACATCATAGTAATCAGTATAATGATTACGTCATTGGCCATTACAGTGACTACATCATAGTAGTTAGTGTATTTATTACGTCCCTAGCCATTATAGTGACTACATCATAGTAGTTAGTGTATTGCTTACGCCATTAGCCATTATAGTGACTACATCCTAGTAGTCAGTATATTGATTCCGTCATTGGCCATTATAGTGACTACATCATAGTAGTTAGTGTATTTATTAAGTCATCAGCCATTATAGTGACTACATCATATTAGTTAGTATATTGATATCATCATTAACCAATATAGTGACTAAATCATAGTAGTTAGTATATTGATTACGTCATTAGCCATTATAGTGAATACATCATAGTGGCTAGTATATTGATTACGTCATTAGTCATTATAGTGAACACATCATAGTAGCTAGTGTATTGATTATGTCATTAGTCATTATAGGGAATACATCATAGTAGTTAGTGTATTGATTATGTCATTAGTCATTATAGGGAATACATCATAGTAGTTAGTGTATTGATTACCTCATTAGCCATTATAGGGAATACATCATAGTAGTTAGTGTATTGATTACCTCAATAGTCATTATAGTGACTACATCATAGCAGTTAGTGTATTGATTACGTCATTAGACATTATAGTGAATACATCATAGTAGTTAGTGTATTGATTACCTCATTAGCCATTATAGTGACTGCATCATAGTAGTTAGTATATTGATTACGTCATTAGTCATTATAGTGAATACATCATAGTAGTTAGTGTATTGATTACCTCATTAGCCAATATAGGGAATAAATCATAGTAGTTAGTGTATTGATTACCTCATTGGCCATTATAGTGATTTCATCATAGTAGTTAGTGTATTGATTACGTCAATTGTCATTATAGTGAATACATCATAGTAGTTAGTATATTGATTACATCACTATCCATTATAGTGACTACATCATAGTAGTTAGTCTACTGATCATCTCATTAGCCATTATAGTGACTACATCATAGTAGCTAGTATATTGATTACGTCATTAGCCATTATAAATGACTACATTATAGTAGTTCGTGTATTGATAACGTTATTGGCCATTTTAGTGACCACATAAGAGAAGTTAGTGTATTGATTACCTACTCAGCCATTAAAGTAACTATGTCATAGTAGTTAGAGTATTGACTACCTCATTAGCCATTATAGTGACTGCATCATAGTAGTCAGTGTATTAATTACGTCATTAGCCATTATAGTGACTACATCATAGTAGTTAGTGTACTGATTACGTCATTAGCCATTATAGTGACTGCATTACAGTAGTTAGTGTATTAATTAACTCATTAGCCATTATAGTGACTGCATCATAGAAGTTAGTGTCTTGATTACGTCATTATTCATTATAGAGACTACATCATAGTAGTTAGTGTATTGATTACGTCATTAGCCATTGTAGTGAATACATCATAGTAGTTAGTATATTGATTACCTCATGAGCCATTATAGTGACTGCATCATAGTAGTTAGTGTATGTATCACGTCTTTAGCCATTATAGTGACTACATCATTGTAGTTGGTATACTGATTACGTCATTAGCCATTATAGTGACTACATTATAGTAGTTAGTGTATTTATTACGTCATTATAGTGACTACATCATAGTAGTTAGTGTATTGATTACGTCATTATTCATTATATGGACTACGTCATTGTAGTGAGTATATTGATTACGTCATTATCCATTTTAGTGACTACATTATAGTAGTTAGTGTATTTATTACGTCATTATAGTGACTACATCATAGTAGTTAGTGTATTGATTACATCATTAGCCATTATAGTGAATACATCATAGTAGTTAGTGTATTGATTACCTCAATAAGTATTATAGTGAGTAAATCATAGTAGTTAGTGTATTGATTACGTCATTAGCCATTATAGTGACTACATCATAGTAGTTAGTGTATTGATTACCTCATTAGTCATTATAGTGAATACATCATTGTAGTTAGTGTATTGATTACCTCAATAGTCATTATAGTGACTACATCATAGCAGTTAGTGTATTGATTACGTCATTAGTCATTTAAGTGAATACATCTTAGTAGTTAGTGTATTGATTACCTCATTAGCCATTATAGGGAATAAATCATAGTAGTTAGTGTATTGATTACTTCATTGGCCATTATAGTGACTACATCATAGTAGTTAGTGTATTGATTACGTCAATTGTCATTATAGTGAATACATCATAGTAGTTAGTGTATTGATTACCTCATTAGCCATTACAGTGGCTACATCATAGTAGTTAGTATATTGATTACATCATTAGCCATTATAGTGAATACATCATAGTAGTTAGTGTATTGATTACCTCGTCAGTCATTATAGTAACTACATTAGAGTAGTTAGTATATTGATTACCTCATAAGCCAGTATAGTGACTACATCATAGTAGTTAGTATATTGATTACGTCATTAGCCATTATAGTGAATACACCTTGTAGTTAGTGTATTGATTACCTCATTAGCCATTATAGTGATTACATCTTAATAGTTAGTGTATTGATTACGTCATTTGCCAATATAGTTACTACATCATAGTAGTTAGCGTATTGATTACGTCATTAGCAATATAGTGATTACAGCATAGTAGTTAGTATATTGATTACCTTATTAGCCATTATATTCAGTACATCATAGAAGTTAGTGTATTGATTACCTTATTATCCATTATAGTGATTACATCATAGTAGTTAATGTCTTGATTACCTCATTAGCCATTACAGTGAATACATCATAGTAGTTAGTATATTGATTACCTCATTAGCCATTATAGTGACTACATCATAGTGGCTAGTATATAGATTACGTCATTAGCCATTATAGTGACTACATTATAGTAGTTCATGTATTGATTACCTCATTAGCCATTATAGTGACTGCATCATAGTAGTTAGTGTATTAATTACCTCATTAGCCACTATAGTGACTACATCATAGTAGTTAGTGTACTGATTACGTCATTAGCCATTATAGTGACTGTGTCACAGTAGATAGTGTATCACTTTCCTCATTAGCCATTATAGTGACTACATCATAGTAGTTAGTCTACTGATTGCGTCATTATTCATTATAGGGACTACATCATAGTAGTTAGTGTATTGATTACGTCATTAGCCATTATAGTGACTACATCATAGTAGTTAGTGTATTTATTACGTCATTAGCCATTATAGTGACTACATCCTAGTAGTTCATGTATTGATTACCTCATTAGCCATTATAGTGACTGCATCATAGTAGTTAGTCTACTGATTGCGTCATTATTCATTATAGGGACTACATCATAGTAGTTAGTGTATTGATTACGTCATTAGCCATTATAGTGACTATATCATAGTAGTTAGTGTATTGATTAGGCTATTGGTCATTATAGTGACTACATCATAGTAGCTAGTATATTGATTACGTCATTAGCCATTATAGTGACTTCATTATAGTAGTTCGTGTATTGATAACGTTATTGGCCATTTTAGTGAACACATAAGAGAAGTTAGTGTATAGATTACCTCGTCAGCCATTATATCAACTATATCAAAATAGTGAGTGTATTTATTACGTCATTAGCCATTATAATGACTGTATCACAGTAGTTAGTGTATTAATTACCTCATTATCCATTATAGTGACTACATCATAGTAGTTAGTCTACTGATCACCTCATTAGCCATTATAGTGACTACATCATAGTAGCTAGTATATTGATTACGTCATTGGCCATTATAGTGACTACATTATAGTAGTTCGTGTATTGATAACGTTATTGGCCATTTTAGTGACCACATAAGAGAAGTTAGCGTATTGATTACCTCGTCAGCCATTAAAGTAACTATGTCATAGTAGTTAGTGTTTTGATTACCTCATCAGCCATTATAGTGACTGCATCATAGTAGTCAGTGTATTAATTACGTCATTAGCCATTATAGTGACTACATCATAGTAGTTAGTGTACTGATTACGTCATTAGCCATTATAGTGACTGCATTACAGTAGTTAGTTTATTAATTACCTCATTAGCCATTATAGTGACTGCATCATAGAAGTTAGTGTCTTGATTACGTCATTATTCATTATAGAGACTACATCATAGTAGTTAGTGTATTGATTACGTCATTAGCCATTGTAGTGAATACATCATAGTAGTTAGTATATTGATTACCTCATGAGCCATTATAGTGACTGCATCATAGTAGTTAGTGTATGTATTACGTCTTTAGCCATTATAGTGACTACATCATTGTAGTTGGTATACTGATTACGTCATTAGCCATTATAGTGACTACATTATAGTAGTTAGTGTATTTATTACGTCATTATAGTGACTACATCATAGTAGTTAGTGTATTGATTACGTCATTATTCATTATAGGGACTACATTATTGTAGTGAGTACATTGATTACGTAATTATCCATTTTAGTGACTAAATTATAGTAGTTAGTGTATTTATTACGTCATTATAGTGACTACATCATAGTAGTTAGTGTATTGATTACATCATTAGCCATTATAGTGAATACATCATAGTAGTTAGTGTACTGATTACGTCATTAGCCATTATAGAAAATGCATCATAGTAGTTAGTGTACTGATTACGTCATTAGCCATTATAGTGAATACATCATAGTAGTTAGTGTATTGATTACGTCATTATTCATTATAGGGACTACATCATAGTAGTTAGTATATTGATTACGTCATTATCCATTATAGTGACTACATTATAGTATTTCGTGTATTGATTACGTCATTAGCCATTATTGTGACTACATCATAGTATTTCGTATATTGATTACCTCATTAGCCATTATACAGACTACATCATAGTAATCAGTATAATGATTACGTCATTGGCCATTACAGTGACTACATCATAGTAGTTAGTGTATTTATTATGTCATTAGCCATTATAGTGACTACATTATAGTAGTCAGTGTATTTATTACTTCATTAGCCATTATAGTGACTACATCATTGTAGTTAGTGTATTTATTACTTCATTAGCCATTATAGTGACTACATCATTGTAGTTAGTGTATTTATTACGTCATTGGCCATTATAGTGACTACATCATAGTAGTTAGTGTATTGATTACCTCATTAGCCATTATAGAGACTACATCATAGTAGTTAGTATATTGATTACGTCATTAGCCATTATAGTGACTACATCATTGTAGTTAGTGTATTTATTACCTCATTAGACATTTTATAATGACTACATCATAGTAGTTAGTATATTGATAACGTCATTAGCCAATATAGTGACTAAATCATAGTGGTTAGTGTATTGATTACGTCATTATTCATTATAGGGACTACATCATAGTAGTTAGCATATTGATTACGTCATTAGCCATTATAGTGACTACATTATAGTAGTAAGTGTATTTACTATGTCATTATAGTGACTACATCATAGTAGTTAGTGTATTGATTATGTCATTAGTCATTATTGTGACTAAATCATAGTAGTTAGTATATTGATTACGTCATTAGCCATTATAGTGACTACATCATAGTAGTTAGTGTATTGAATATGTCATTAGTCATTATTGTGACTAAATCATAGTAGTTAGTATATTGATTGCGTCATAAGCCAATATAGTGACTACATCATAGTAGTTAGTATATTGATTACGTCATTAGTCATTGTAGTGTCTACATCATAGTAGTTAGTGTATTGATTACCTCATTAGCCATTTTATAATGACTACATCATAGTAGTTAGTGTACTGATTACGTCATTAGCCATTATAGTGACTGCATCACAGTAGTTAGTGTATTAATTACCCCATTAGCCATTATAGTGACTGCATCATAGTAGTTAGTGTATTGATTATGTCATTATTCATTATAGTGACTACATCATAGTAGTTAGTGTATTGATTACCTCATTAGCCATTATAGTGAATAAAACATAGTAGTTAGTATATTGATTAACTCATTAGCCATTATAGTGACTACATCATAGTAGTTAGTGTATTTATTACGTCATTAGACGTTATAGTGACTACATTATTGTAGTTATTATATTGATTACGTCATTAGCCATTATAGTGCCTACATTATAGTAGTTAGTGTATTTATTACGTCATTATAGTGACTACATCATAGTAGTTAGTGTATTGATTATGTCATTAGCCATTATAGTGACTACATCATAGTAGTTAGTGTATTGATTACGTCATTAGCCATTATAGTGACTACATCTTAGTAGTTAGTATATTGATAACGTCATTAGCCAATAAAGTGACCAAATCATAGTAGTTAGTGTATTGATTACCTCATTAGTCATTATAGTGTCTACATCATAGTAGTTAGTGTATTAATTACCTCATTAATCATTTTATAGTGACTACATCATAATAGTTAGTATATTGATAACGCCATTAGCCAATATAGTGACTAAATCATAGTAGTTAGTGTATTGATTACGTCATTATTCATTATAGGGACTACATCATAGTAGTTAGTTTGTTGATTACGTCATTAGCCATTATAGTGACTAAATTTTAGTAGTTTGTGTATTTATTACGTCATTATAGTGACTACATCTAATAGTTAGTATATTGATTACGTCATTAGTCATTATAGTGTCCACATCATAGTAGTTAGTGTATTGATTACCTCATTAGCCATTTTATAATGACTACATCATAGTAGTTAGTGTACTGATTACGTCATTAGCCATTGTAGTGACTACATCATAGTAGTTAGTGTATTTATTTCGTCATTAGCCATTAGAATGACTACATCATAGTAGTTAGTGTATTTATTACGTTATTAGCCATTATAGTAACTACATCATAGTAGTTAGTGTATTTATTACGTCATTGGCCATTATAGTGACTACATCATAGTAGTTAGTGTATTGATTACCTCATTAGCCATTATAGAGACTACATTATTGTAGTCAGTATATTGATTACGTCATTAGCCATTATAGTGACTACATCATAGTAGTTAGTGTGTTCATTACGTCATTAGCCATTATAGTGACTACATCATAGTAGTTAGTGTATTTATTACGTCATTGGCCATTATAGTGACTACATCATAGTAGTTAGTGTATTGATTACCTCATTAGCCATTATAGAGACTACATCATAGTAGTTAGTATATTGATTGCGTCATTAGCCCCTATAGTGACTACATCACTTAGTGTATTGATTACTTCATGTTAGTGGGAATATTAACTTTTGACTTCTCATTATATTTGTCATATACCTGTTGTATGGAGTCATAGACTATACAGTCATGACATTTTCATAGTGTTATTTGGCATTTGAGCTTTTGACGTTTTGTTATCTTTGGTCATGGTCGAAATTGTTTCCCGTCGTACCGTGATGTACTATAAAAACAATATTCAGGAATTTCGGCAAGATCTGTTACATAATTTAGAATTGATTTTCGGCCACTTTATTCTGACCGATGGTTAATTAGAATGATTTGAATTTTAGTTTCAATAGATAATACTCTCAATACTCGCCAGCAGGGTCAATATGAATTGTGGGCCCCACACAGGAAAGATACACGTATTTAACCAATATATACACCAACACCACAGGTAAGAAATTCGTCTCATATTGATTTCTTGTTTAGAATACATGTTTAAATTTTTTTTATTTTACAATAGCAGTTAAATGATATATATTTATCTTTATGATATGTTATAAAGTACTGCGATTATTTTGTACTGAGAGATTATATTCTACCAGTCATTTTCTTTAAACATGCCGTCACAAAGCTAAAAATATACCTAGTCATGCTAAATTCATTTATTTAACATTCCCTGAAAAACAGTTTGACACGTTGCAGAAGTCTATTCATCGTGTGGGATGACAACACAGAGAAAGTATTCACTTCCCATTGATATAGTCACTATAAATCGGAGAGACAGAACCAGGAAGCACACACAGAAAAGTTATCGCAATGTATTAAAAAATAAAGATACAATAATTAGCATATGCATATGAATACGTTGAGTTATCCACATATATATCAAAGGAAGAAAACCTAATAATAACTAATTACATTTCGAATTCAAAATATTCTAATCAGTTCCTCAATAATAATAATATAATAAATAACTCCTCACATTGACATTGAGTGCCAATATTGTCAACTCAATCGCCATTTTGTTTAAATTTTCTAAACCGACTACATATAATTTTACCTCGAGATGCGGCCCAATTCACATAGATACAAACTTAAGCACGCATACACAACACAGCATAAAAGTAACAAATACCCTGAAGTTCTTTAACTGGTCTGCTATAGAATTTCGCGATTATATGGCTAGGTGTTTTCATATTTTTTAGACCGGAAGCGCTCCGCATTTTCAACTAGGGAATGACCAGAAGCCATCTTGAATTTGTCAACTAACAGCATTTCGATAATTTCTATGTAAGGTTCATCTTCGATTTATTTGATTCCTCCATATTATAATTTCTCAAGTGTCTGTTTTGTTTCATCTATCGTAGACGTAGCTCATTGCTGTGCGACAGTTTATTTTGTTCCTTCAATTCGTTATTTCGTGCAGAGAGTTCGCTGACCTAATGATTCAATATGTGGAATGATTGCTCATTCTTTTCTGCGAAGTTGTCAAAACTAGTTTGTCTCTCTTCTTAATCATTTTTACTCTGTCGCTTGTATTCTTCTTCTCGTTCACTATTTTATATAGGTTAAAATCAATACACAGGATCGCTTCTTTCATAAAACGCTGCAAGTCCTGATCACTATCATTCCCACACGAATTGTCCTAGGCGGTATCCACATATTGTATAATCGATCTCTTTGTCTTTTCGTGTCATGCTTGACTTAGTTTCGATTGGCATCGCTCCTTCACATAAGTTGTCACAAACTCCCCCACCTCCATACTTGTTCATAATAAATGAGGCTTACTTGCACTTCTCTGAAATGAAGGGCTACTGGGTAAGCAGTGATTCACGACCTACACGTTGAAGGTCATGCACAAATATGTCATGTATCGAACAAATGTTATGCGCACCTATGTTCCAATAGACCATTTTCCGTTTACTGCGATATCTCGCGTTATACGTAAAATTTACCTTAAAAACAAACAAAGGTCATAGCGTCGTAGTGGAGACAAACATCGCGTGGGATTCGACAAACGTGTAAGTATTTAGGGGATATTTCCATGCTTAATAATGTGCTGTACACATTTGATTTTGCAGTTGGACGGAAAATCACCTGTTACCAAGTTATACAGAAATGATATAACAACATTTACTTTCGTCCCGTAATTTCTTTCAACATGTCTACGCAAAACTAAAAACTATGTAGTCACATAGACATGTAAAACATCCACAAGACTAGTTTGTTGCAGAAATGTATGCATCGTGTTATGTTTGGTATTGTATTTTACGTTATTGTTTTGCAAAGATTATTATTTTACATTACCAGTAAAAAGTTATCTTTCCATACAGGAATATGCAAAATACGGTGTATATTTTGGTTTGATATATCTTACCCGTAACTTTCGCAAACCTGCCACGTCGTATATTCTCAAATATGCAAAACATTACCTTCCACGTCATAGAGCAGGTGTATTCATTGTGTCTGGTGCAGAATAGTGTATACACAGCAAAAGTATTCACTTCAAACAAGACATAACCGGTAAGTACATTTAGTATGTCACACTTGAAATACAATACAAACATAAAGTTACAATATATACTATCGAACTCAGTGAATGGTATACTCAGAATCATTCAGCTTATTGGATGGTTGAAAGATTCCTTATCGGCACACGTCTTAGTATTTTTGTTATTGTGTTCTCCTTGTATAAATCTGCCATATGTTATCTAAGCAAATACACCATGCATGTGAGTGAACATGAAATTAGCTATATAACATACACTCGTGTATTATTACAGCAGATTACATGATTACATTTGGATCTATATTATGTTTGGCACTATATGTTCGGCTATTGATATGTTTTAGTGCAGCTTTATTTTCATTAGCCAAACATAGGATACTGCTTCGCGGTATCTAGCCACCATTTTCGCACATAATATGGACAGCCAATCACGTGCACAATTGTCTCACGTAGCGTTAGTCACTACGTAAATGAATTAACATAGAAAAGTCATATCAACACAACAACACAAAGCAAACAAATTTGACAACAACGACATAAATGAACAAGACAAAACAAAACAAAATAACTGCGTTTATTTGGGCCAACAAAACATAATTCTTCTTTCTGGTTTTAATCAGAACTCACTCATGAACATAAAATATTTTCCCGAATACACGAATTTTATCGCAGACCGATACATATATTCTTCATGATGAACGTAGACTTGGTCAGTTTTGGGTAAAAATCCAAACATACCTCATGGTTACGTCTTATAATAATTTCGTTTTAACTTTTTTTAACGTATTGAAATTACATAAATATGGAGTAGATGAATGTATGTCCTGCAATACAGCGACATGTTTGGTTATTACTCGAAATCTTTCTGTGTATTTTATTTAGTAATTTTGAATAATAATTTACAACTTATTTACTGCAGCCCTATCATATTGATTGAAATGTAATGCTTGTACACTGGTTACAAGTGATTGTCTGATAATGTGTTCTAATTATTGTATATCATTTGTTTAATGGTGTGTCGTAGTGGTTAACTAGAGTTTATTTGGCAATAACAAAAAAGAACATATCGAATATGTGAGCACGTGATGAGATGCAAACCATTGAGTAAAGAATTACTTTATTTCATTTACAGAATATCATGATGAAAATGAAGTATGATATATTGGTGGTAGTCATTGTGCTGGGTACAATGATACTGGTATGTGAAACTGAAACTCCTCCTGAAGCACGGGTACATGACATGGTACAACGAAGTGCTGGGATGGAATCTGAGCGTCCCCCTATTGGACGATTGCACGACAGAGTGGCACGAAGTACTGGGATGGAGTCTGAGCGTCCTCCTGTTGGACGATTAAACGACAGAGCGGCACGAAGTACTGGGATGGAATCTGAGCGTCCCCCTGTTGGACGATTACATGACAGAGTGGCACGAAGTACTGGGATGGAGTCTGAGCGTCCTCCTGTTGGACGATTAAACGACAGAGAGGGACGAAGTACTGGGATGGAATCTGAGCGTCCCCCTTTTGGACGATTACACGACAGAGTGGCACGAAGTACTGGGATGGAATCTGAGCGTCCCCCTGTTGGACGATTAAACGACAGAGCGGCACGAAGTACTGGGATGGAATCTGAGCGTCCCCCTGTTGGACGATTACATGACAGAGTGGCACGAAGTACTGGGATGGAGTCTGAGCGTCCTCCTGTTGGACGATTAAACGACAGAGTGGCACGAAGTACTGGGATGGAATCTGAGCGTCCTCCTGTTGGACGATTAAACGACAGAGCGGCACGAAGTACTGGGATGGAATCTGAGCGTCCCCCTGTTGGACGATTACATGACAGAGTGGCACGAAGTACTGGGATGGAGTCTGAGCGTCCTCCTGTTGGACGATTAAACGACAGAGAGGGACGAAGTACTGGGATGGAATCTGAGCGTCCCCCTGTTGGACGATTACACGACAGAGTGGTACGAAGTACTGGGATGGAATCTGAGCGTCCCCCTGTTGGACGATTACACGACAAAGTGGCACGAAGTGCTGGAATGGAATCAGAGCGTCCCCCTATTGGACGATTACACGACAGAGTGGCACGAAGTACTGGGATGGAATCTGAGCGTCCCCCTATTGGACGATTACACGACAGAGTGGAACGAAGTGCTGGAATGGAATCTGAGCGTCCCCCCACTGGACGATTGCACGACAGAGTGGCACGAAGTACTGGGATGGAATCTGAGCGTCCCCCTATTGGGCGATTGTACGACAGAGTGGCACGAAGTACTGGGATGGAATCTGAGCGTCCCCCCACTGGACGATTACATGCAATGTAATCATTAAAGCATCATTGATATGTAGTTGCGTTTATTTGCCACGTATGATATACATATGTGAAGCATAACATACCAGAATTGAGATTGTACATTGCATATCTTGTCATGGTTTATCGAGCATAAAATTATTATATGTTGACAGTAATGTATATCAGCTTTCATGTTGTGTGTTTTACACATTATCCATTGCATTTTTAACAAACGACTCCAGAATAAGGGTTCCTGGCTTGAACTAGCTTTAGTACTTCAATATAGTAAGGAAAGGTGTATACAATGGTGCTCAGGGAGCAGGAAGCATTCTGGCCAATATGAATTTTGGGCCCTACACAAGAAAGACCAAAATACACATCGAAACCCCATGTAATAATTCCTCTCATATTGATTTGTTGTTTAGAATACATGTTCTAAAATATTTTTTTTATTTTACAATAGCAGTTAAATAGCATATATTTATCATTATGTTATAAAATACTGCGTTTATTTTTGGAGATCATATTCTACCTGCCAATTCCTTCAAACATGCCGTCACAAAGCTAAAAATATAGCTAGTTATGCTAATTTAACATGCCCTAAAAAACAGTTTGTAACGTTGCAGAAGTGAATTCGTCGTGATGGATGTCAAAACAGAAACAGAAAAAGTATTCACTTTCCATTGATATAGTCACCAACATCAGAAATAGAAGCTACTGAACCAGGAGCATACACAGAAAAATTATCTCAATTTATTTCAAATTAATAATCAATGCAATAATTAGTATATGCATATGAACACGTTATCTCTGCAAATATATTAATGGAAGAAAACCTAAACTTAGCTAATTACATTTTGAATTCAAAATATTCTAATCAGTTCCTCAATAATAATATAATTTGCGAATTCGTCCGTAAGCCAATGATATCAACAATAAATGAACTTCAGCAGTGACTATCAATCAATACAAATACACAAATGCAAAACAAGAACAACACGCATGAATACATCAACATTTTCAACAGTTTTCAAGAAATGTGACATCTTGAAATACATTTGGAAGCGTCAATTACTGTCCGGCTTACCGATGGTACAGTTCTTTGAGTTTCCGTTTTCATAAACTGGCTGGATACATCTTAGTGTGAACGATTAAATCGTACTTATTAACCTTACTTCAGAGGTAACAAGTTCGGGGAATACTCCACCTTTTTATCGAACAAAGACGCACAGAGAATCGAATCGAGTCACATTTGGTCTCAGCCGAGACTGCGCCTCGTCGAGAGCTTGCCACAACTAAATGAGATCAGCAATATTCACATTCCAACTGTTAACAAATTACAGAGAAGATAAACGACTCTAAGGCAGGGCCTTCACACATATAGCCAATCACGCAAAGTACTCAACACGCCATAATGTCAGATTAATTGCCCCTCTCATACTCATCGTCGCCACAAGGGCTAAAACAACACTTCATAGTAGACCATTATATCAGCCAGTTGTTCCAATCACTAATTCCCTAACATACGAATGAACCTGACCATGACAAGTCACGAGCAGGTGTGGGTCATCCAGGGGTCATCAGTGAAAGTCGCTATTACTGCAAAAAGCGGCCTCACCGAAATACATGAAAATATAAATCAACACACAAACTAGAATTATGCCTCTTAGCATATGCCTCACAAATCAAAGACATCAGCATTCACACAACATTAAATACAATACTGATAAAAGGTATAAATCAAAAGAGTAAAAACAAGGATTTAGTACATTGGTTAAAAAGTCACAAAAATCAGGGAGAGGCTCAAACCGTCCCGTTTTCTCAAAACAGTCCGCCGACATAAGCCCTCGCTGCACTGTCTCCCGTTACTAAGGTTACAAACTCTATATCAAAAGGTCAAAAAAACTAAGGCGTGGCGGTGTAACCATGCGATCAGCCAATAGCTGCAGACGACAGCATGATCACGTGATTACCAGGGATGCGTCTCTCGTTTAAAGCATTGCAAGCGGTCATCACGAATCAATGAATAGACAATCTATTAATCAAACTCATGTCACATATGCTTATCAATTTCAAACTGAACATAGAAGTCGTTGAATCTAAAAAAAGACTAAGGGCGTCGGATTGTAATGCGAAAATAAAGTCGCTAACACAACACGTTTCTCCTCCGACAACCAAGATAGAAAAATCTAAAATCACAAAACACTACTGAGTTACATACAATACTATCTATCATGAACAAAAGCTTGTGATCATCAAACAATATGTACGTGGGCGCACCACACTTATTTCAAAAAGACATCAAAAACGTTACGAAAGTGCTCTCAACTCAAATCAACTCACAAAGCGTCAGAATTATTCCGAAACAACACGTACAAATCGATTATTCTGAACATTGATACTCTTAAAACGTCAGTAACTCTGTACATGACAACTCTTAAAACTCTGAAAACTCATGTGGGGCATCATTCTTCCCATCACATTCCTTACTCATAAACTCATTAAAACACCATAAACCTTCACAAAACTCATAACACTGTGTTGCAAATACTTTGTCTACTGAAACGCTTAAATCGGTATAAAGGACCTCGCACGTCACTAAATATCAGTTCAAAACAAGATCTGGTCGCTCACATACATACAATTCAATATCACAAAAAAAAACGTTCAAAAAAACGTCAATAGAAAGCAAGAAATACGTTACATTACTAAGCAAAAGAGTCGGGATTCTGAAAAAAGAGTTCAAAGTCTTAAGTTACAGTGTCCGCTACAGTGTCCATCAGGCGGTACACAAATAGCTAAAGTTCTAATTCAAAGTCTCTATAGCGTCTTCTCCTTTCGTTTCGTTCGTCCGGATCGTTCTTTTTCATCATCTTGTCTTTAATATCGCTTAATTCGCCTTGATTATACAGTCCTATTCGATACCCGTCTTTTCTAAGGGGTTCCAAAGTCTTCATCTCTTCAACGTCGTGTATCGGTGTCATCCGGGTAAAGGCGTTAGTCGAACACAGTGTCGTCTCTGCCGTTCGCCTAAAACACACTTTCGGGCGTTTCTTAGTTATTATACTGTTGTGCACAGGATATCGAGGTGTGTTAAACACATGCCCGGGCTCTCCACTTACGTGTGAGCGATTAAATGTAGTTTTATTAACCTTCACTTCAGAGGTACCAAGTTCGGGGAATTCTCCACCTTTCTATCGATCAAAGACACACAGAGAATCGAATCGTGTCACATTTGATCTCAGCCGCGTTGTTGCTCTCTCACGGCCGTATCAAGAATCTCTCGAGACTACTTATACATACTTATCGTCACCACAAGAGCTAAAACAACACTTCATAGTCGACCATTATATCAGGCGGTTGTTCCAATCACTAATTCTCTATCATACGAATGAACCTGATCATGACAAGTCACGAGCAGGTCTTGCCATCCAGGGGTCATCAGTGAAAGTCGCTATTACTGCAAAAAGCGGTCTCACCGAAATACATGAAAATATAAATCATCACATTAGCATGATTTCATTCTAAGCAGGAATGCGACTGCTTCCCTCAGACCTGTGACAAGATATGCATGAAAAATATCTGCGGACAAATTCTATTCAAGCTAAACTGACATTAGTCGAGCGGCAAAACCAATAAAATTACGATCTTAATGACAGAATGCGAGCAGGAATGAAAGATACGTCACTATTAAATACGTCTGTTACATCGAGTAACTCAGCAACACTCTCATCTATATCAAATATCCTTGCCAACAATTTATACTAATCTCGGTCGCGTGACTCAATCATTTAAAAACAAGTATTATGGTTCCGCAGGTTTGATATTCGCTAGAAAATAACATATGTATGTTTTTAATTACAGAAATTGTCAGTGTCAGTCTTTGCACATAGCGTTGGCACGCGTACTAGGTGTTTGAGGTATCACTATATTTCGTTTTGTTGAGAAATCCACCACCTTTCAGACATTGTAGTCAAGAGGTAACGGCAAGTAGTGTTCAGACATCGATAGCTTTCAACCTGACTGAGCTGAATAATTCACGTCATCATTCACACATTCCAAAGACGCAATGATCGATAATATCTAAACCAGCTTTGCTGTATTTAAATTAGTGTTTTTACCCGCAGTGCCATTTACTAGTTTATTTGTTCTCAAGCCTGCCCGTTTACTAGGAAAGTACTCTTGTATTGTTATCTCTGTTAGCGTCCTTGTAATCGTACTTGAAATATCAGCTAAATGATATTGATGCCATCTGAGATCATCTGTGTAACAGTGTTTTTGTATTTAAGGTAGCGAGATTATTATTTGTGTTGAAAATTACGATTTTCATATTTATTTATTAATTGATGAAATGCACCATAAACTTTCATATGATAAAGTCAATATAACATGGAATGTCATGTAAGTTGGTTAAAATGTAGATTTTCTGAAGGGAAGCAAGGCAGCTTCAGTAGTGTTTTCCAAAATCAACAACACAGGTTTAATCTGTGTGCCTATAAGTTTCAAAGATAAACTCAAGACAAAGCAATGTTAGGATGTGTTATCAGTAGCTATCTCACACACTATGAGTGTTTCCAAACATTTGAGTGGTTTGTCTCCGCCCCTGTTTGTTTCACAGATTAGTCATTTGCATATGAATGTGTCAGACACAAGGTCACACAGCCACTGAAAAAAATCATTGATTTTGGTATTTTCATATGCCGAATTTATCCAATTATAGCTATCCCATTCCTTTATTTTTTTGGTTTCCAATAGCCTTACACATTTGGATGTCCCTACACATGGTAAAACAGACCTTGATGGGAAAACAAATTGATTGTGCCGATAAACAAGCTTGAAAATCTTTGCTGTTACTTCATGGACGTTTTCTAGGAGTTTATGTTTTTCAAAATACAAGGTCTTTAACAAAAAAATAACGTATACTTATTGTCGTCGAATTAACACCAAATTTTCACAGCTTTAAGGTGACAATGAGAGGAATATCATGATTTATTTTTCAGTCAGTTTGACAGTGGTTGCCATGACATATACCGATAAAGGTTAATGACAAGACCAGATGGCGAGCTGGTCGAAATCAACCGAAAACATCTTATGACTCTGCAGTTTTTAAGATACAATACGGTAGCTGTAATCCTAAACCAATTTTGTTTGCGATTTTAACTAAGGTGGTATCTTTGTGGAATGTTAGTGCGAGACTATTACCCCATCAATATTAGTTAGTGTTGACAATATATAGAAGTGTTTTTTCTAGACAGCTTGACGAGTAATTAATTGATTATGATGTGTAAAACTTTCATGTGATTGGTTGTTTGTTCTTATACTGATTGTAATTGGTTAAGGAGTGACAAGAAATAAAGAGTGATTTAATTCTGTCTCGGGTGAAAACCAGGGACTTGGCAGAGAATCGTTTGGGAACATGAACGAAGCTTGTGTGTTTTTTTGTCAGCCTAGCGTGGAAACGACCGAATCCCGGTTACCTAAGTGAAAGGTTTTTAACCATCAAAAATACCTATCACACGTGGTGGATAACCCTTGGGCATTGTGTTCAACACAAAAATCATTCTGGGAACACTGTATGATTACAAGACAAAAGACATACATGATGGAAGGGATTCGTGAAGTTTTAACGGAACATCTTGGACAAATGACACAAGCCATTGCTGGAGACCAAAGAATGACACAACAAGCAGTAGAATGAATTCAGGAAGTGGTGGAAGATCTTCAAACGCCTTTCAACATGGGAATCGGGCCAGCTCCGTTTAAAGGTAAACAATCAGAGAACGCAACATCCTGGTTACAGAGATTTAATGCATACGCAGACTTTAACCAACTGCCGAATGATAGAAAAGCGGCAGGATTCAGAATGTTGATGACTGGCCCAGCCGAGATGTGGGTAAATGAATTGCCAGCCCAAGTAAGAGATGATTATGAAGCTTTAACGGCAGCCTTTATTGCATATTTTGAAAACGCCGATTTAGACTGGATACTAGAACAAGAACTGTCTGAGTGAAAACAAGGGGCCGACGAATCCGTAGAAGATTACGCGGCAAATATCAAGTCGCGTTGTGCCCGACTTCGTAAAACACTCGAAGAACAATTACGTTATTTTCGCGCCGGGCTACGGAATGACATCAAGAGTCAGGTGATTGTCCATCAGCCTCAAACCATTGATGAAGCGAGACAAAGAGCCAGACTGAGTGAGATAGCTTGTCAGAAGGCGAGAAAAAAAAAGAATGGCACAGATCTATCAGCGATTGAATTCAGCGTGGAAAGGTTAGCACAGAAAACTGAACAATTATTACAACAACATCGACCGCAGTACGTATGCAGCCCGCTGCAGTTCCAGGGACCAGAGAGTCAGGTTGGTTCAAACCTAACTTACCAAGGTAGAAAATTCAATACAATTCCGATATGTGGCATTTGTAATAAGCAGGGTCATTCAGCAGCCGGCTGTTACAGCCGTGGAAGTTATTTCAGTGGAAATTGTTATAATTGTGGCAAAAGGGGTCATAGGGCGAGAGAGTGTCGGGGAGGGGCACAAAAAGGAAATTCGAAAGATATAATTTGTTATAGTTGTGGGGCGAAAGGCCATATTGCTAAAAATTGTGATAACGAAAAACAAGGGGGTTATTTAAACCCAAAAAGTCTATTTTAGTAAGGGCGGAGAATAGACTGACTAGCCATAAGAAAAAGATGGTAGACAGCCCTCTTTTGTGTTCAGTATCAACCGATATCTATAGAAATAGTTTAATTAAAGTAAGATTAGATAATGATTATGTATGGGCATTGGTAGACACGGGAGCTGAGATTTCAGTTATTTCAAGAAGTTTCATGCGAAACTTTCCAAACTTGAGAAATCGTAAAATATACCCCCCCTTCGAAGTTCAGCACGTACTGTGAACGGTCAAATAGTTCCGTTCAGAGGTCGAATCTATGTCAAGGCAGAAATAGCGGATCAAAAAGTGACTATTCCTTTCCACATTGTCGACTATACAAAAAGTAATGTGATAATTGGAGCAGATTTTCTAGCGGAACATAAAGCAGTTATTGATTTCTCATCCCGAAAGTTTCATTTGAGACCGAAGTCGCCAATATGGACACAAAATAGTATTACAATTCCTCCCAAGACACAGCAAATTATGTCTTGTAAAACTAGATATCATTATCCAAATGGGGTAATTGCAGAAAATAGGTGCGTGAATAATTTATCTAAGTACGGGTTATTGACTGCAAAAGGCATTTTTGAAATACATAAGAATAAGGTGCCAATTAGAATAATGAATCCGTTAGACACAGAAATTCAAATTCCTCGAGGCATTAAAGTTGGAATGATACAATGTTTGACCCCGGATACTGGCATAATTAACGTCGGCTCAGAGGGGGAGCACTTAAGTTTGAATGAGTTCAAGTACGATGATCACCCTAGTGAAACAGTAAACCCTTTCAATATTGACATGGCGAGGGCAGATTTAAACTCTGAACAAAAAGAAAAGTTAAGGAAATTTCTAAATATGAATGGAGATATATTTGCTGAAATTGCCGGACATATGGGTCACACAAAATTAATCCAACATAGAATAAGATTAGTAGGCGACCCCGACCCAATTAGTTGTCGGCCATACAGGGTCATTCCTCAAAAAAGATCGGAGATTGAAAAACAAATTAATGATATGTTATCTGAAGATATAATTTCACCTTCTGTTTCGGAATGGAGTTTTCCGGTTGTCTTGATAACAAAACCTGGGGGTGCTTATCGATTCTGTGTCGACTATAGAAAGTTGAATGCAATCACAAAATTAGAACCATACCCCTTACCCTTAATAGTGGATTGTTTTGACTCCTTAGGAATAGCCAAACCCAAATATTTTTCGACGCTTGATCTAAAAAGTGGATATTTCCAATTAGACCTACATCCAGATAGTCGTGAACTCACTACATTTACGACCCATGCTGGGAATTATCAATTTAACCGATGTCCGATGGGGGTCGCTGGGAGTGGACATTCATTTCAACGGCTCATGAATATTGTGCTTAGGGGATTGAATTGGAAGAGTTGTTTAGTTTATCTAGATGATATAATCGTATTTTCCGATACTTTTGAGAAACATTTGGGGGACCTGAATCAAATATTCCAAAGGTTTTAAGAAAGGCTAATTTAAAACTGAAGTTATCAAAATGTAATTTTGCGTGTAAAGAGGTTAAATATTTAGGTCACGTGATAAGTAAGGACGGTATCAGAGCAGATCCAGAAAAATGTGCAGCCATAAGGGATTTACCCGTTCCACGTGATGTAAGAAGTTTGAGAGGATTCTTAGGTATTTGTAATTATTATAAAAAGTTAGTGTTCCAATATGCGAAAATAGCCAGGCCTTTGAATACAATGACTAGCAAAAATATTGCGTTTGAATGGACGAAAGAATGTCAACAGGCATTCGAACAGCTGAAAGAGGCGCTAACAAATCCGCCTATATTGGCATACCCCGATTTTGAGAAGCCATTTATATTAAGTTGCGACGCCTCTGGCCAAGCCATCGGTTTTATTTTATCGCAATTACAAGACGGACGTGAGAGAGTTATTGCGTATGGCGGGCGGGCGTTGACCCCGGCAGAGCGTAATTATCCTATAACACAATTAGAGGCTTTGGCCGTAGTGGTAGGAATTAAATATTTCGACCCGTATTTAAGGCACGCAAAGTTCAAGGTAATAACAGATCACTCAAGTTTAAAGTATATATTTGGGTTAGTAAGACCTAAGGGCCGAATCGGAAGGTGGGTCATTGCCCTACAACAGTATGATTTTGAAGTTGTACATAGGCCCGGTAAGATTCACCAAAACGCGGATGCATTGTCTAGACGTACCTATGAGGGGCCCCAAACGATTACAGAATTAGAGGAAGACGATGATTTGATTGGAATAGTGTCCTTAGTAACTGATAAAGTCCAACCGGAAATTAATAATGAAGGAACAGTAGACGTATATTGTGAAGAAAATGTAGTCGGTGGAACGCCTGCAGACACAGGCTGGTGTAATGTTAGCAAAATGCAATGAGCCGACCCAGAGATAAGCCAAATAATAGATTATTTAATAAACGGGACCCTACCGCCTGAACCGCGCAAGGCGCGAATATTAGCATATACTAGAGACGAATATGTTATGGAAAATGAAAAATTATATCACCTCTGGTTCCCCAAGGGTAAATTTAGTAAAGAACAGGATTGCGTAAAACAGTTAGTCATTCTGCATAAATTAAGAAATCGCGTTTTAGAACAATTTCACAATGAAGTAACGGCAAGTCATTTTGGGTTTGCAAGAACTTATGCTTCAATCAGGCAGCGTTATTATTGGCCAAAAATGGCTTCTGAAATCCATGGTTGCGTGTCTATGTGTGTAGATTGCGCCACTAGGAAATCTCCTAAACTACGCTCCAAGGCCCCCTTGATACCGTTAAAAATAGAAGCCCCTTGGCATAGGGTCGGAGTTGATTTTATTGGGCCCATGCATAAAACTCGGGCGGGAAATCGGTATATTATCGTGTTTACTGATTATTTTACGAAATGGGCTGAGGCGTTCGCGACGGAAAACATGAATGCTCGAACAACAGCTAGGATTCTATTTGATGAAATTATATGCAGGTACGGAGCACCAAGATGTCTCTTGTCAGACAGGGGTCAAAATTTCTTGTCGGAAGTAATCAAAGCGACCTGCCAAATGTTTGGAATCAGAAAAGCAAACACGACGCCATATAACCCACAATGTAATGCGGAACGTTTTAATCAAACATTAATTCAAATATTAAGTATGTTTTGCGACTCTAGACAGGAAGATTGGGATGTATTTATACCGGCCGCGTTATTTGCGTATAGAGTAACTAAACAGGAAACGATTCAAGAAACACCGTTTTACTTAACATATGGGAGACGGGCGACGTTGCCAATAGACACAGTGTTATTAGAACCAGAACAAGAGAATAAGGTACCCCGAGATTATGCGGAATTACTGAAAGAAAAATTAAAGGTTGCCCATGAGACTGCTTTAAAATGCATTGAGGCTAATCAAGGAAAAATGAAATATTATTTTGACCGGCGAGCGAAAGAGAGTACGTTCCAAGTTGGTGATATTGTTTATTTGTACACACCTAAAGCAACATCGGGATTGAGTAAAAAACTAGAACATCGGTGGCACGGCCCATATCGCACGTTCGAAAAAGTATCTCCCGTGAACTTTCGATTGCAACGCGTATGCGATGGGAAAATATTTAAAAATATAGTTCATGTGAACAGACTGAAACGCGGAGCTTTACGCGAGAAACAAAATGAAGGGAATATATTTGGGGAAGCCCCTGAGTTTGAAATCGTGAATGCTGATGAGAGGGGTACGGAAATGCAAAGTGAACCCCCACCCACTCAAACGGAAATTCCTGGAGAAAATGTTCCTAATTTAGATGATATACCCGAAGGAGAAAATGATTCGGTAGGGCCCAGAGACACAGAGATGAATAGTAAGAATAGCGGATATTTTGGTATCGAAAAGATTATTAAGGGGAGGCTGAGGAACGGTAGAAAAGAGTATCTTATTAAATGGGTGGGGTACCCGAAAGATCAAAATTCTTGGGAATGTTATGAGAATTTAAATGAACAGGCGAGATTATTTTTAGAAGACCATCCGATACCCCTTATATGGTCGACAAAAGCGAATAAAAGAAGGCGGGAAAAGTTGATTAATGGTTTAGAAGTATATTAAAAAGAGATTAGTGTGTGACAAGACGAGTGTTATTTAGGCCCTGGGACGCACATCATTCATTACTAACGATAA
Organism: Saccoglossus kowalevskii; assembly: GCF_978046115.1. NCBI lineage: Eukaryota > Metazoa > Hemichordata > Enteropneusta > Harrimaniidae > Saccoglossus > Saccoglossus kowalevskii. The sequence goes on along the minus strand of NC_140645.1, from coordinate 40,877,207 downwards.
TACTTAACAAATTCATTCATACGAGATCATTTCTCAAAGAGCGTGGAAAGAATCCATGATAAAGCCTAAGTTTAAATTACATGGAGGTGTGATGTCCGCACTATAGCTACGTACGGGTTTGGTGTTGGGGGTCACACTTTCATGAAGACGCCGGGCGGTGACGCCGTGGACAATTTGATGAGAACATAGGAAACGCTTTAGGTGGGTACTTAATTCTACCATTCGACCACGCAAATTGAGAATTGGCCACGGATTTTTCATTTATCATGTGTCATACCCCTTTCTTTTCATTTCATTACTAATTTATAGTGCGTCTCCCGAAAAATTGATGTCAAGATGAGAATAGCGTTGATATTTATTAGTGTATTACTGGTCGTACGATGGAAACCGTCTGTGCAGATGAGAGATTATGTTCTGCGCCCCAATTATGGAGTATTGTTTGAACGGGTAGCAAACATCGATAACAGCTTAACGTACTGGCATCATACGTTCGCAATACCTTATTTAGATATTCCTATGATGAGTGTGAATGGGTCATTATGTTCGAACGAAACAGTTCACCTCATTCCGAAGTTTTGTGAGGAATACGGGGAAACCTTGAAGTTAGTCGAGCAACAAAATAAGTTCTATATGTATCATATTTCGAGAGATGAGCGAGCGATTCGTGTGTTATTTCCAAAGATAGAGAAAAAGAATTTGGGAAATGAACGACAGAAAAGGGGATTATTAGACTTTGTAGGGAAGGTATCGAAATCTTTATTCGGAACGGCCACGTCGAACGACGTAAATATTTTGAGACGACATGTAGCGGCATTGGAAAGTTCCACCGAGGTTATGACAGAACAAATTGTTGCATACAAAGATGATTTAAATTCATATGTTTTCACAACGAATAAAAGAATAGAAAATGCTCTGAATGGGATTAAGGAAAATCATGAGGCCATTTATTCGATCGTATCTGATTTATCGCAATGGAGAAAGCGCTTGAACAGAATGGAACTAAATCAAGAGGCGTTAGAAAAAGAATTAAATTATGAACGGCGATCCACACATTTAATGTTTCGATATGCTATTCAACGGCTGCAAGCGTTACAGTTACTTGAAAGGGAGACACAACGTAGGGTGAGTTCGATTGACGTGTTATTACAAGAAAGGTTACCTTTGCAGTTGGTAGGACCGAGAGTGTTAGGGGATGCTTTAAGGGCAGTGCGAAAGAAACTACGAAAGAAATATCCTAATTTTGATATAGCATACACGAATTTGAATTATTATTACCATAATGCGAGAGTGACATTTCGGCGTACAGACAATAATGTGTATATAAAGGTTGGAATCCCCATTACAATAAAAAACGACATATTCGAAGTGTATAAAGTGATAGTCATGCCTATGCCCCTCCCTTATGATTTAGGTGATAAACCTCAGCATTTCGACAATAATACAGCAAAGTACGGGCGCACGAAGGTAACGTCGGTTGCAGAGTATTTTGGGGTTAATGAAGATGAAACTTACTACGTTGAAATGAGTACAGACCAAATTTCGTCTTGTACTGGTCTGACAGTAAAAGATTGTCCCTCTGTAATTACCATGATAAATATGCGTCGTCGTATACGAAGGCTTTGTTCTATGATAATAAAGAGGAAATTCATAACACATGTAAAATAGATTTAATACTCAACCCAGTATACGACCCTAAGATTCTCGAAATCGGACAGGGGAATATTTTGGTGAATAGCAATGATACAAAATGGTTAATAGCATGCGGGGATAAAAGCCCTGAGCCTATTGAAGGTTGTACAATGTGTATAATTAAATTGCCTTGTGGATGCGCTATAAATTCCGACCATTACTATATATCGCCATTGTTAACTAGTTGCACAGAAGACGAGGCCCCCACATTTTCTGCATCCGGTAAATTTGCCATTTTTAATACCCTTTTATGACCCAGATGATTTGACAGAAATTACGGGGGAATCGATGTATGAAAACCCGTGGCGAGTACAACTCCCTAACATCACCATTAACAGAGGGAATTTCGAGGAAATTGTACGTTCTGACGCACGTTTGGTGATAGATTTAAACAGAACGGCAGATTTATTAAAGAAAAATAAACCAATTTATTATTCTAAAGTGGACAAGTTGTTTAGCGACACAATTGATGAAATCCCTGCCTTACCGTTTTTGGAAGTCAAAACTATTACTATAATTGAACCCATTCTGGCTATTATATGCACAGGGTCACTGATTTTGTCAGTATATACAATTTGTAAGGTGAGAACTTTGAGCATATTGATTGCAACCCTTCCCAGGGCCCGGGCTAAAACGTTATATTTGCCAGTAGACGAGTTAATTACGGACCATCCCTTGCGAGATTTGAAGAGTTCCATGATCCAACTTCGAAATGAAACTTTAATTCTGATTTTAATGTGTTCAGGATTCTTATTGATATTGGCGGTTATTCGATTGTGCAAGTGTTATCGTAATCGCTCTATAATGTATCGTGCACCTAAATTGCCCCGTACTAAGTTAATTTTAGAGATATCCAATGACAAGCTGTATGTCTTGGTAAATGTTATGACCCTGTACGTGTCTCCGAGTCATTTAGCTTTTGCAAAGCGACCCGTGATCAAGAATTTAACAGTTGAACGTGGTATAATTTCGTCTGTGTTGAATATCGAATGGGGTGATTTAAAATACAAATTTCATGGTGTAGAACGTGTAATTCCTTTGCCCAAAGCCGTTAAGATACCAAAGTGGAAAGATAGTAAGTGCATGGCTGTGGAAGGGGTAGGGAATCATTATAGATTATTGGTAGGTCTATCTGAAGTATATACCGAGATTCCCAGGGATATTACTAGTATGCAGTAGATAGGGAACCCAATACTGAATAATTGGGATAGCAAGTGAAGTGCTGGCACATCTCCTTGATAGAGTAGGATATTCGAAAATATAACCAATGTATTTAACCTCATAATCTTTTTTATTTAAATGTATATAACTATTGTATTTTAGAATCATAACAGTAGTGTTTAAATTTATAGCTTTTTATTTGAAATTATAATTACCATATGTAATCATTGTATTTACTCATTTGAAACTATGTATTTTGTTATATTAGAGTGTATTTTACTTGCATAACAATTGTTGATGTATTTGACGTGTGAAATATAAATGTGATGACATCCTTGGTATTGGAACGATATGTTCGGAGAACATGCAGAATGTAAAACAGGGGGTTGTATCATGATTTATATTTCAGTCAGTTTGACAGTGGTTGCCATGACATATACCGATAAAGGTTAATGACAAGACCAGATGGCGAGCTGGTCGAAATCAACCGAAAACATCTTATGACTCTGCAGTTTTTAAGATACAATACGGTAGCTGTAATCCTAAACCAATTTTGTTTGCGATTTTAACTAAGGTGGTATCTTTGTGGAATGTTAGTGCGAGACTATTACCCCATCAATATTAGTTAGTGTTGACAATATATAGAAGTGTTTTTTCTAGACAGCTTGACGAGTAATTAATTGATTATGATGTGTAAAACTTTCATGTGATTGGTTGTTTGTTTGAAGGCAAGGCCTTGGAGTCTCTTATACTGATTGTAATTGGTTAAGGAGTGACAAGAAATAAAGAGTGATTTAATTCTGTCTCGGGTGAAAACCAGGGACTTGGCAGAGAATCGTTTGGGAACATGAACGAAGCTTGTGTGTGTTTTTGTCAGCCTAGCGTGGAAACGACCGAATCCCGGTTACCTAAGTGAAAGGTTTTTAACCATCAAAAATACCTATCACGGGAACTTGAATGTGTCCAGACAAACTATTTCATCGATTATTTACCAACGAGTTGTGGTTTGAGTTGGGGGCAATGCGATTAAAACAGTAATTGAAATTCAGGACACTATTTTTTAAAACACGTTGCTTGAATAAAACTAACCAGACACATTCACTTTACCAGACTATTGAACAACTAGGAAAAGTGAAAAAAATACTTCTTATCGCCAGCATAAATGCGTAATTTTTTTTTGACAGAAAAAGTAATTTTTCACCTTTGATTGAGTAACGCGTCGCAGAATGCAGATACGGGCATGCAAAATACACTTGTGAAAAGCTTGAAGTCTGGCGATTCTAAAAATATATACTTTCCCGGGTCTATTTGTAGTCATTTAGTCACAAATAGAAGATGAAAACAAGTATGCAAATAATAGTCCCGCTACCTTAACCACAAGCTCATTATATCTGTCAAAAATACATATTGAAATTAATAATTTTGACGAAAGAGAAAGTCATTAAAACAGTATGAAGAACGTGAAAACTATATGGCGGAAGAATGTCAATAATGACATGTGTGTTTTCTGGCCTGGCCTATAATAGACTTAGATTATTGTCTACCCTTGCCTGTAGGACATTTTCCTAGCGGATGACCATGTTGTTTACATCTTTTACAGGGGGAAGTGCAGTCAACCGATTTGTGGCCTATCTCTCCACAATTGTAACATGTGAACTGCGCTTGGTCTCGATTCTGCCAATCTCTTTGTCCATAAGGGCCCTGGATACCCCGCCTGACCTACCCTGTACAGCAATCTTACAATGCGTTCCTTGGTTTGCAAACGTTCTGTAGATTGTGTTGCCACCTCTGCCATGCGTTGCTCCATATCATTAAATTTCTTCACTAAGGCTACACTGATTTAATTTTATGGATGACATCCTCTGGAGACCCCAAAACTAATGCGAGAGGGCGAGAAAAAAATCTTGCCAAAAAAAAAAATCCTGTTAAATCCACAGGACTCTCCCTGGCCGACGTCAATTGTGTACCAGTCAACAACAATCCCTCCGTTTTTTCTCTGAACTTTAATGCTCACCTATTTTGGTAGCGTAGTCGGCATGTTGGAATTCCCGGCAACACAATACGCATGTGCAGAAGATCATTTACGACAAAATTGGCACGTTTGGAGTCAGTCCAAAACGAGTTTTACGACAAGCCGGCGCTTTGCGACAATATGAGTCAGCAAGTTCTGGACAGAAAACCGATATGTGGAGACTTGTCATCGGAATTTTTTTTTTTTTTTTTTTTGAGAACAGGCTAAAACTAATGCGCGCGCGGATGTCATCCATAAAATTAAGTCGGTGTGGCCTAATAATTAGTTCTGCTCTTTCATCAATTGCATTGCTTGAGCCATGGTATTCATATTTTCTTTATTTGAAGGGAGTCCCGAGCTTCTTTAAAATCTTCTATGTCTGCCTTACCATCAACTGCTGCATGCGCTTTCCAAGTCCTGGATTTAACTGCTATTATCAACCCATTACCTTTTGTTCGGCATTTCTAGCAGCGTCAAACAGCTCGTCATAGGTTGCATCTTCCCGTTTCTTATGTCTCACATCATCACACACATTTTTATCATACATCCATAACTTAGGATTTGGTCTATTTGCTCCCCGATTTTTGCACCACGCATTTTACCGATATCTGTTCAAAATTTGTCAAAAATCAATCACAAACCTTGTTACGAGCCAGTTGAAGGAGGCTAACCGAATCGTAACTTCGTTGTGGTTCGTCACCAGTCTCATGATTGATTGTTGACAGGCCACGCCTCCAACTGTGCCGTGCATTCGGGCCAACCGTTATTGGTTCATAAATGGAGTCAATTTGTGTAGTTTTCTTGATTTATTTTGCAGATATCGGTAAAATGTAGATAAGGCTTTGGCGAAATTTGAAAGAGCAACTAATATTCTTCAACCTTGTAATTTTTTTAGATTTTATTTTTCATTCTTTTTTACTGTTTTTTCGAGTTTAAAAAATGTGAGCTGGCTGAAGCCTTCATCCCTTGTCTATTTCTTACACTGGATACCGGCCGATACCCCCCCCCCCCTGCTCATAGGGACTACGTATAGTTTATCATAGTTCCCGGGCTCCCTGTGGTAACACACTACAGAAATATTAGCTAAATGTATAAAGTGATAACAATAATCGCTCAATAAATAGGGTCACAGTATTGATCAGCTTGAATATTATCCAAAACAAAAATCATACAAATAAATGTAATAACTCCTTACAATAGCGTCGTGGGGCATTACAGGGAGAGTTCAATCAGTGTTCTGGTTATAGAAGGCTCACCCACGCTTCACTTTAGTGTTCTAAACGACGTAGTAGAAGTACGAAATAAACACACACGCGTCATAGATCAGTTACAACACGTGACTGGATAATGTTGATCACGGCGGGGACTAAAAGTTTTCACGACTCGTCTGAATTCGGAGTTGGCAAACAGGGGCGGATCTAGGATTCTGGAATAGGGGGCCGATAAGTTGGCCGAAGGCGCGAAGCCCTGATGGTTGTTAAAAATAGAGGCCCCTCGGCCCCCCTCTAAATCCGCCAATGGCAAACAAATGTTACTAACACGTATATGTACGTCGATCCGATTTGATTCAGTTGCTATAAATTAGCGTAGCTTCATGTTCATGGATACTCGCAAAGGCTTTCATTAATCCTACTCACTGACATCGGGAAACAGCAACCAGAAGTTAGGCAAGAATAGGTTGCTTGTGATCCCCGATTAATGAAGAACAGCACGTCAGTTCAATGATTTACGAGACAAGTTCGATAAATCACACAAAACGAAAGCGTAATATGGAGGCGGCCATGTTTAGCTCTCCTCGCAATGTATCATGGGGCGTTCACTCGCGGAGAGTAGTACTCGCAGTCATACTTCAAGGTGTATGACAATTCCATTTAGTTATCTCCTAGACGCGATGAAACTTCTCCCAAGTGAGTTTGAAAACGTTATTATTCCAGGTATACTGCGTATGTGGATTTATCACAGTATTGAAACTAGTTGTCGGTTATGACTCTCCCGCATGGCGTTACTAATTTCGCCTTCTTGTCTTCTTCGTGCTCCAGGCACAAGTAGACAATAGTTCCCACATAAAAATAATGATTGATCTGAAATCCCATCCACATAGCTATTATAATAAAATACTGTTTCGTTTTAATTGATAGAACAATAGTCAGCTTAGGATTTATAACCCACTATTATAAGTAAACACTATGTGGAGACTGTTAGTCTGACCTAATTAGACACCCACTGCTGTTGCCACACCCACAGTTATTTCAACCAATCACATCCCGGTGTTACTATTAGTAGTTTGTTTGTTGTTTCATTGTAACTTGCATGTAATCGAGTGAAGCGAATAAACAGTTGAGTTATTGTTACCGCATGGTGAACTTGTCTTCTCGATCTCTCTATTCCGGGTTTCTACCCGCAACCGACTCAACTCACGTGCCCATGCGCACACACTATTTAAACTGAATGTCACGCAAAATTTGGCGGATTACTAAAACTATTACTTGTGTACAATGCGCCGGCAACCACTTTCAGCCAATCACCAACGGCAATACATCATACTAAGGAATAAACGTTACATTTCACAATATCAGCCATAACAAACTCATTAAAAGAAGTATGCTATCACTTACATTTATTTCAAAGAGTGTGAACTCGTTCGTGAACTATACACATGATCAACCTGAGCTAATATTTTTTTAATTCCAGTTCATACATATATATTATAATTATTCATTTATTTTGTTATAACACTTCGCTAAATTACTTTGCTAAACATACTCTTATCGTCACGACGATAAACTGAATGGAACAAACAATTTGATTGATAAACCGAATAACTGAATGTTTACCAGTGTGTTCCAGCTATAATCTCACTCAAGTCTCGTCGTCCACACCTTTCCAACGCCCGACATAACAGTTCGGACTTATTCTCTGACATAGACAGGCTCCTTCTCCATTGCAAGAACATTTCCACTAGTTGATTCTCCGTACTAAACCGATTATCGAGCGTAATCCTTTTCAATGCGGCTGCGGTCAATCCGAGGTAACTTCCCAATGCATTCAATTCGTCTCCCAGTTCACAGGCTAGTTCTCGGAAAACGATCTGCTCGGGTTTAACCTTTGAACCTCCATCTCCTATTAAATACAATAACATATAAATATTTCATCTAGGTACGTGACGCGACTTGAATAAATTATCCAAATGTACCCGTAATTAAATAAATACAAACTCTTCACACAGACACAAAGAAATTCAAATGACCGCAATACCATCGCAAAGACGACACAAGAAGAGCTGTATATACCCTACTCTCACCGGATTGTTTCTTTGGAGTAGACATGTCATGAGAGAATGCACTACTTCGTCCAAGCTCTTTGTCTCTACGTTTCAATATCTTCTTAGCGATAAACGGTTTGACGTCCAAGTCATTCACTAAATCTTCATAGGTTATATCCGCCAAATCGTCGCCTGTAACTCCGTTACGTTTGAAGTGGTTGACAGTTTCACGGTCAATATCTAACTGTTTCAGCCATTCGCAAATTTCATCCACGTTCGCTGTTGATAAATCTATTAAATACAATTAAAACTCTATAGTCGGCGCGTAGAGCGTGTTCGAATATAATGTAAACAATGTGTTTACATGCGTTGTATACGTCGCTATTAGACTTGCTTGCAGTCTCTTGCGATTCCGATGAAAAATTCTTGAAAAATAAATATACTAGTAAATTGCGTAAACGAGGGGTGAACGCGAAAGTCATGTGACCGCGAAATCCCAACAGACTTGCCATCAGTGTAAGCGCCCTCACATTACCGGCCAGATTCGGGCTTGTAAATTTGCAATTTATATTTATTTTTCAAGAATTTTTCATCGGAATCGCAACAGACTGCAAGCAAGACTAACGTCGCTATGTGTCCCATATCGAACAGGACGCGTAGTAACAACTGTGATGCTTCAATAGGCCAGATTTGTTTGGAAACCAGGTTTCCCCCAATCCTCGGGGGCGGACATCCGGGCATTTACTACCACCTGGCAACCCTCGCGGTGAAAACAAAGACCAAAAACTCGCAGAAAACGGTACTTTGCGATGGCTGTTGAGAGTCCCCTGAACAGCGTAACAAGATTAGCCCTACGTGTGTAACATATATGAATTTGGTTGTTCAGGATACTGGTTGTTACTGGTTTGGTTGTTACTTCAACGTTGAGTTTGTGTTGTTTTCTCGAGTTTTCACCGGCTCCACCGGCGTTCCACAGCAGCGCGCACAAAGCCCATAGAAATACGTGGTACAGTGGTGCGCGTCTTAGCAACGTCGAACGTATGTGACGTAGCTCCGCTCCCGAGGATATTACTAGATCATTGCATATCGAGCATCCTTTGCTTAGTTTAATTTGACATTTTATAGTGATATTAGTTTGTAATATGACACAATCACGGTGTAATCATGTATTATTGCAACATTTTTACATAACTTACCCTTCTCGGAAGAGTTTGTTGTCAGGTGTGATGACCTAATCTCTGCGTTCAGTTCATTCATCTTCGTATCATAGATATTGTCGTTCCACAATTCAAAGTATAATTTACCACTGCATATGAGTCCTAATGGCCCATCTATACTGAAACAGCGAACACGTGAATACAAGTCTATTGGTAGAAGGTCCCGCAGTTAGAACAAAACAAAATATTCACGCAGATACAAATAAACTCGGAAAACCAAAGTCATTAGAAAATAAAGGTAAACAGATGGCAAACAAGACACATTACTTCACGCACACCGTAAATGTATTAAGAACTCATTAGACAACAATCATGTATGAGTGGCGCCCTCTTGCGACAAAGCAAGATTATCAAGATCAATTGCATAACACTCGTATATCGTCAACGGTATACTGACTGCTCCTGAATAATCTGAACTGTCAAATTGTAACAAATGTAGGTGTACTATGCGCGTGTCCGCTGGGCGTATTTTCACTCACCAAATTTAACTCCTTTTTCGACAATGAGAGGAATTATCTTTTTGCTGTTGTCCTGTGCATATTTAGCCTCCATCATACAGTTTGTGGATGCTTTGTACTTGCTCGATACGCATATGAGCACAATTGATGCCTTTTCCACTGCACTTGCCATCGAATCGTAAATGTCCTCTGAAAGTACAAAGATGCAGTACAAAGGTTAATATGCGCATGCGCTATAAATTACTGGAAAGTACTACATTTACATTGTTTTTATTACATTCAACGACTTAGTATGTTTACGATAAATAATAATGAATATGTGCATTGATATATCGAACTAAACTACAAAACAAATTCTAAAGTTATCGCATATATTTCTGAATTTCTACATTTCTACACAACGAGCTGCGTACACATACCTTTCATTCCACCGCTTACATCCATCCATACATTGTATCCCCGGCTTTCTAAATCTCTTCGTATCCGTTGAACTCTACCCTGGCTATCCCACTGGTAGGACAGCATTATATAACCGTCTGTTTTTTTCTGTGCCATGGTCGTGGATTGAAATAACTGAATTAAAAATCATCCGATCGTTAGATTAATAACAACGATATACATTTGTAACATTTGCAGCCCCGTGTCACTAAGACACAAGAATGTTCATTTCTAGGTACCTCGGTAGTTGTTGCTTTAGCATTATGTGTCATTCGAAGTTACACAGATTGTTCGCGTAATAAATGTGGAAATGTCCTCTGATAGAGAATGACTCCGGGTTCCACAAGCGCGCCACCATCGGAGGACTCAATTGATGATTGCAGAATAATAATGAAGTACATATCTGCCTATAATTAGGTGTATGAATAAGGTTTATTTATACATACTTAAAATATCCCAGTACAGCATATGTGTTTGAACAATATAATTGTGAGATTTAAAGGTTTTTGTTGAAACACGGACTACTAATTTCGATTTCATGAAAGTTCATTACACTGAAAACTGCACTATTTACATTATACTGTAATATTTGCAATGAGTCGACGACTACGACACAGCGTTTGTGTCAGACGTCCAGATCACGGTGCATTGACACAACACTTTACATAACTTGTACTTTAACCACTGCAATTCTCGACGGAAAGTCAGTAACAATATGTGCATTGTTCCTAAGTATTTATAAATGCCTCCAGCTATGATATTTAATCGGTTAGGCAACATACACGGGCATGTATGTACTTGTTGTGTGTGGAGTGTTATTGATCGCGGCCAAAGTTCAAACTACACCATTCGTTTGGTAACATTTTATCTGACCTGTCTCAGATTTTTTGTAATAACCCACTCGCATGCCCCAAAAGTTCATTCAGAAGAAAAAAATGATAACGTTCAATGCTTAATTAATGTCTTAGTGTTTAACATTTTGGTGATTCAGCTAACAGGTGAGTAAAACCCAGTTACGTCCATTGACCCACTGTGTCCAGTAATTGAGACTATTAACTCAGGCATACAGTATACCCATTAATTCGTTTGATGCAAATGTCAAAAGTGCACGTTCTTCGTCGCGATTTACATCAAGCATATGTCCCCAGTCTTAACCTGCCGATAGTAGTATATCGGAGTGAAAAACAAAGAGCCCATTTTCAATAGAAAGATGTGTACTTCGTCAAGTTTATGTCGGGTCCATATGTAACTAAGAACACATGAAAACTTACCTGTGATTTGTGTTGCAGCCTCGACTCAGTTAGATACACAGCAAAGCTATTCATATGCTAATTATTACTAAGAACTCACTCAAAGGAGTGGGTGCGTAATATATGTTCATGCATATTTTTTACCTAAAAAAATGTAGAGGCTCTTTGGAAAATTAACAAATAAGAAAAGCAAAATTAATAAAAAAAATGTCAAAAAATGCCCGTGATTGCCAAAATAGCTGAAAAACAGACACAAAACAGTCAGTAAAGTGAAAATGTGCGTACTAATCGATTGTATTTGTTATTCCCGTGAGCGAAACACGCAATGGGAGTCTTTGTAGTTAGTGTGTATGCATGTGTCCGACTTTTGTTGGTTTTTGATGAAACTCGCAGCATAGATGCTCTGGGCTGATGCGCAGATTTTATTGGGTTTTGGTTTAAATTCATACATGATACTTACCTAATTTGCATGATTATTGGCTAATTAGCTGTTCATGTTCCATGATTGATCCACATATATATAAAGAACCACTCATTGGTTGATAATGAAACTTGGCACATAGATGCTCTGGGACAATGTACAGACCTGTATTTGGTTGGAGTCAAGCGTATATACATGTCCTATTTTGCATATTAATTAGCCAATTTTAAGCCTTTTCAATTTTTCTCTCAAGAACCATTCAGAGGATTTCAATGAATTATAATACACAAATGTTCAGCATAATGCGCAGTATTAATGACCTAATTTGCATATTAATTAAAAACAATTGTACAATTCAGCAGATTGTAATGAAACATAGTTGGTACATAGATGTTCTGGGATAATGCGCAAACCTGGTTATTTTTTGACTGAGATCAAAGTGATATGACTAATATTTCAGGTGACTATATATGTATTCATGTGACCTCAATAATATGCATAACTGTAATATCTTAAATACTGTTGCAGATAGGAACATGCAATTGGTACTATAATTTTGTTGTCTAACAAGGTAGATGACCAAAATATCAAGTCATCATACATTATTTCTTTAAATATTAATAGTTGTTAAACCCTCGCTGATCTCTGCTTGCAGTTATATTTATATAGTTATATGGTCAAAATAACACACATTTCAATCATTTTGCATGCAATAAACACAATGTTTGCTTTATCTGTATTAAAGATATAGTATAGTATAGTAATATAGTAAATATAGTATTCTTTATTTTTACTTTATGCCACCAATACATTCACCACACGAGGGCTTTCTTTGATTATATTTGTTGGTAGGCTTGTGAAGATGACAAATCCGTAGGGTGCCGCCGCGGCACTCCTAGACATTGTTAAATGGCGTCATCAAAAACCAAACCCTGATTGCATACTATATATTTAATATTAAATATTAAAAATCATAGTATTTTATATATCAATTTTATATATATGACATATAAATTAATATACTAATTGTTACATGTGAATACTATGATGGGCATTGCTGTGCTATCTGTATCAGGATTGATATCCAGTAGACATGGCGATTATTTTAGGAATTGAAATTACTTGCTGTGGCGTCACAATGACATCGTGCACAAAAATATCATAACGTAGACATAATGCACTCAACATTGCAATACAGGAAAACATAGACAGTATACATAATAACATGTAGAAGGTCGTAACTATGTTAATTTTGAGAGTAACATCAGCTTCTATGCCATGAACTGTTGACACATGGAATTGTTTTTTTTAATTATTTTAATAGAGTGTAAGTAAGTCAAAAAATGTGAAAAAATTATAAAATTCCTGTTCATGTCAATTATTTGTCAGAATAAATAAATAAATAAATGTATTTGTTCTGTTCCAGCAGTTTATTCATTTGAATGTGTATTGCATCAAGTTTTTAATATGGGCTCTGATATGTACAATCAGAAATTGTATCATAATGTGTACTATATTAAAATATATATTTATTGAGGTAATAAATTAATTCTTCTTGCTTACTTTGCCCCCGTCGGCCCGTTGGGTAAGTTGTGATATGTTTTAAATGCAAATCAACATAATTTTATATTTTGCACAGTGATTTGAAATTTGTGATATTGATAATATGTGTATTTGTTACTGCAACACATGTTTTTAATTTCACCAAACGGTGTGGCAAATAACGTCATTCTCGGGACACTGGTTGATTGGCTCCACTGTGCAGTGCATGGGTCGATTATTACTATGTGAAATACATATAGAAATGCGACATAATATCATCAATTTGTATCATTTGATAGTATCTGACTGGTTTCTCTTGCGTTTCCAGTGCAGGAAAGAGGCATTTCAAGAATGCTAGCTTGGCACCCGATAGATTCATCATCTACATTTACCTACCATTTTCAATAATGAAATTGCATATTAGTATATTTTGGTATAATTGGGTTCTGGCTACCTATCTAATAATAGCACTACGCAAATAAACAACAACGACAATAAAAGTAAGTTGAATCAATGGCGAGACATTGAGAAATTTGTGAGAACATTTTAGGAGAGATGGAGATAAAACGAAATATTTTAGCCGGATTTGTTATAGATAATTGCAGATCGATGTCTACCTCGGCGCACTTCGTCTGTCATCTTAATCATGGAGGTATAAACAGGAAATTTAATAGGCTTAAACCAGTTGTGACTCCTTCTGTTTAAACCTCCATGTCTTAATAAAAAAACGATAAACACGATCTACGTTAGATGGAGGAGGTATAAGCAGATACCTCCATGGTTAGATCAAACGATCACGGATGTTGAGATTAATTATGGCAATTGAAACGGCATATTTCCTTGGACACTTGTCGTTCCCTGGGTCTGTGTGTTTGGCGGGTACGACCAAAACAACTTGCACACATGTATCACGTATGACAAGAGAGGTTAGAAGTAATGTTCTTGTTCAGTGGAAAACGTCAAAAAGTTAGATTTTTATTAAATCTTGTTAACCAATGAATTTGATAAAATAAAATTGCTTGAGAAACGTAGGAACCCAGAACGGTCCTTTTTCTGTTGGAATACATGTTACTATTGGTACCACATAGTATAATGTACCGGTAGTTCCAATTGTTGATGTCATAAAACGGCGCTTCATTTAACATCGTGATGAGTTGTTTTTGTGTTGTTCAACGTAAACTAATGAAACGCGATTAATCATTACTTCTAGCTAGTGGCATACACCCGCGTCCGGAAGTCAATAGACAAAGGCAGATGTCGATACTATGCTTAACAGTGTAGGGTAGATTGTGCCATGCTTTCAAAGCGTTACAGTGATTTTATTTCTGGCAAATCTATCCTCTTTAAACGCGCGTGTGTCCTTTGGTTGAATGGAGTACAGTCTCCCGACAACCGGTTAAAACATAGTTCTGGTGAAACTCTGGTGACCTTGCCCTTTGTTATATAATATAATTCCCTTTAATATAGTTTGTTTCAATATAAATATACATTGTCATAATTAATTTTGAATACAAAAAAAGTTTTGGAGTTGAACTAACAGTGGGGAATCAGTCTACTTTATTCAAAGTAATTCAGATATTTTAGTATAAAAACAAAAAATGCCTCATTGCAAAAAAAAAGTGCTGCATTTAGACGTGAATAGATTCATAAAACATGCAAGATAACAGAAAATCTTAGCTGGCTTTTGTCCAAGTATTTTGTACAAGTGTCTGTCAAAAATTAATGATTCACTGAGACAAATATGAACTGCCTCATTCTGTGACTACTGTATTATATGAAAAGTAAAAAAAAACACCCTTTATGAATAGCTATCATGTTGCAAGCTCTGCTTTGTATGCAAATCAACTTAAATAGTTAGTTGGTGTCCAGTGGAGGGAGAAGTCAACAGTACTGTTGCCTCCTGAGAACCTACATCTTCAAACACTGCAATCTTTGTTTGAAGTGAGTTTTTAAACTAGTATTATAAAAACTCTATCATTCTGTTCTAATAGCTGAAACATACTCCTGTGAGTTTTTATTTGTCGAATGAACTGTTTGTCAAATACAGAATACATATATTTTAGAACAATTTTCTTTTTAAAATGTGGATGAAATGTTTTGCTTTTTATGTATTTTTTATGTAATGCATGTTTTTGATTTGATAACTTTGAACTAAACAGATTTTCTATTAGCTTCAGATCTTGATCAAAGTTTGGCACCCAGTTCATAGGAGTGCTTATATTGATTTTCTGACATCTTGTTTTCTGTAAAGATTTATTGGTAGGTTTGCAAATGTGTATCAGACTGTGCAATCTCTCCATGAGTTGGTTTTGAAACCCAGTAAGGGATTCTGAGATACATTACCAAGGATATTATTACAAGATAAATCATTTGCTTCATTGAACACATACAACAATGCATATTTCCACTGAGATCAGTGACCTTTGATGTGTATCACCAGTGATCAGTCAAGTAGAAACAGTCAAAATATTTTATCAGTTTTTCTCAATTTTTGCATGATATTTTCATACAGGACATCTGTTGTTCAAACTCAGGGAAGACTTTATACTGATGAACAAGGTGACCAAGTTTGATGAAGTTTGGAATAGAATTAGTAAAGTTATCATGCACACAATAACAATTATTAACGACGACGACAACGACGACGACGACGACGACGACAACGCCGGACAACATTTTTCCTTTAATATACCTTTCCCTTCCATCTTTGATGGTACGGGCAAGGTAAAAACCGGTTTCTATTAGGGCATTGATTCGAGTAAATCCTCTGGGGTCGTCGAGTCTCTATTCAAGGACGATGAGTCAACACGCCAAAAATTCATGTCAAGCCAGTGTGATAATGGTATGGCATTGCAATGATCAGAAATGATGCAAGGCGACTAATGACCTGATGTACTATATATAAACTCATCTCTAAGATACACTAGTATATCCTCGGGGGCGGAGCTACGTCACAGACGTTCCACGTTGCTAAGACGCGCACCGCTGTACCATGTATTTCTATGGGCTCTGTGCGCGCTGCTGTGGAACGCCGGTCGAGCCGGTGAAAATTCGAGAAAACAACACAAACTCGACTTTGAAGTAATCCCGAACAACCAAATTTATATATGTTTCACACGTAGGGCTAATCTTGTTGCACTGGTCAGAGGAGTCTCAACAATCATCCCAAAGTACTGTTTTCTGCGAGTTTTGGGCCTTTGTTTTCACCGCCGCGGGTTGCCAGGCGGTGAAAATGCCCGGATGTCCGCCCCCGAAGATAGCATAGAGTATGTAGAATAATTCCGTAATTATGGTGTGATAAGGCCATGGTGACACTCCCATGATGTATTGCCTCGATGTGTGATGTGTTGTGACCAGAAACGACACACATGCGTGCATTAGTACATTTCGCATCATAAAGATGTCTAGTAATGCCAGCCAGTGCGTTTAATTGGATGTTGTTTAACATGCGTTAATTAAAAGACTATTTTTTGACCGCAATCTGGTAAGAATACAAGATGTTCGATCTCAAACCTCCTACTTCGCCCATTCAGCAGTGACTATGCATCACTGCTTCGAATCTGAGGTGTTGTTTAGAAAAAATAAAAGTGGTAAAACTGAACTGTTTAGAACAAAGAAAAACGTGATTTTCTAATACATGCAGACGAGAAATAAGTATTCTAATAAAGCAAAAGCATTCTTGTCAATATGGACTAGGAGTTTAAACGAAAACTGCCCTCTAACGAAAGTAAACAGCATACTTAGAACAGTGGGTAAGGGGCAACGAGTAGTATAACTATACATAATCGTTAACGATCTAGTCTATCTTGTCGATGCATCTATGTTGCTTAAAACTGAATGGTCGTGATGATAGAAAACGAATCAACTCTCTTTTATACGAAAAATTAGCAACCTTGGAAACGTTTCTAATACTAGATATGTTCGTACTCCGTATTTGGTGCGAAAGAAGGACACGTTACAAATCTGTATGCAAATTTATGTATATTTTTCTGTATAATTACAGTACAAATGGCTTATCTGGTTAGACATATGTGTATCACGAAGTATAAGCACATATTCGAATAACTGTTTTAGACGTCGCCCAACTATGAAGCTAACAAAAAAAGTTTCATAATTGAACAATTACGTTAAGGTACATATAGCAACAGAGGAAAAGCCATTTAAAAAATCATGTGTAATTTAGACATTCTCTGAAATTAATAAGCATGTAATTATAACAGCCTATACATCATCTGAAGGCTTAGATATAGTCGAACACGGTAAAGCATTTGTCAATCCAAAGTTTGTCTGGTGGATCATCTGACGGCTAATTTTGCATTTGTGTTATTTTGTTATTATTATTTTTTCGGCCAAGTGAGTGAAGTGTTTTGTAGAAGCCATGGTATCCTTAAGTGATTTCAATCACTGCAACTCGAAAGTGTGGATACCCATTTCCAAATTTCCATTCCGACTATTGAAAACACAGTTTTCAACATTGAAATGTTGACTGCGAATGACTGCTAACTTACAGGATGTTCGTAACGTTGTGTTAGCTACGACAGACAATGTATAACGATGGATTTTCAGTTGCGGAATGGTGAGGAATGCACATGGCGATAACTGCTTACACCAGCGTATTTTCCTATATTTAAGCTTTCGGGTGATACATAGGTTTTATAGTAGCATTCTTATTAGCTTTCATAGTATGTCCGAGTCACATGTCCATTTTCCTCTGTTGTTAGCTTTGAGGATTGGTCAGCTGATTTGACCTTCGTAACGAACAAACAAAAACACGTCAATACAGGTGTTTGTGATGCTTGGTCTAATTCAGTTTAAAGTACAAGCATTTCGCTATGTATGTATGTATGTATGCATGCATGCATGCATGCATGTCAACACGCCCATCGCTACTGATAATCGTGTTCCTCACCAAAGACAATTGTAAAAAAAAATGTTGCTTTTAAATAACAACACCACTACAACTGCACTAGACATATATATGCATCCTAGTGTATGTTGGTGTGACTGCATTGCAATTACCACTAAATCAGATCGCACCAAACAAAACAATGACGTAACTCCGAATAAAGTATCTCTCTAGAAAGTTTCTCTATTGATTACCAATGCATGACAATGTCTGTAAACTTGATGAGCTTTCCAAGTTTGACCAGAATGTCGACAGTTTTTGCGCAGCATCGTTGTTTTAATAATTTACAGTATAAAATGAAAACTTTCTAAGACATATATTGATATTGTAGTGATTCATTCGAATCTCATATTTAAGTTTTCGACTGAAACGCGTTAATGATAAACAATGATGCGTTCACCTGCATACACAGAGTCGGTCTTTGTCTCTTGTCGTTCCACTACGATTGCGGCGATTTTGTGTCCCGTAGTCTAGCGGCAAATACCGTTGAGAACAGTATAACCGTATACGCAGCGAGGAAGAGACCAGAAATCGATTCTATTGAAAACAATTTTCAATGCTTGTAAATATTTTGTTCAAGTGCACGTTCGTCGCGGTGATTATCAGGCAATTCACAATTGACGAATTTGTAGTTATCTTATTGCTGTGCAAATGTCGACTCCGATAGGAAAGGTTTGATCTTATACCTTATACCGAGGGCTCTTCGGAAATGTCGCGGAATGTAACTATGCATGTCCATTACACTTTCAAATGTTTTTGTATGCCTGCAGTATCTCAGCATAAAACTGCATATTCGTGATGTCCGAGGCTAACAACCATTAGACCGGAACCGGAAATTCACCCATTTGTCGATATGTTCATTTCTGGCTCTCATACACCCGTACACAATCATTTCCTGCATCGGCGACAACAACTTTGAAGGTGGAATCCGTGTTTGACACTGCAACTCCCCGTGGCTTATTGACCTCGTCTTCTATCCCATCCACGCGGCAGATGAAAGCACCGCGAGACGTGAACATCTGTACGCGGTGGTTACTTGTGATGAAGATGTTGTCGTCTTTGTCAATGGCGACTCCTGACGGATGTTCGAATTTGCCGTCTCCTTGACCTTCTGACCCGAACTGGTACAGGAAACGCCCTCTGGAGTTGTATACGATAACTTTGTGACCGTTGTAGTCTGGCAGGATGATGTGGTTCTTGCTGTTCACGGCAATGAACTTCGCCGACTGTGGTAACATATCAGGGGAATTTCTCTCTTTGTAACGGAAGCTGCCTGCTTTGGTCCCGTAATGTGTGAAACAGCTGATCGCCGATGATGCTCCATCGGGCTGTCCTGATGGAACGTCCACGACATGCACGCGGCGACGAACATCGACGACGATACCCAGTGGTTTAGTTAATCCACTCTCGCCAAAATGAAATGGAGTTGGTGTTCCATCTCGTCGAAAGCTGATTAAACAGCGATTAGTTCTCTCGGTAACAATAAATTCGCCTTTCTCTGTCGCTGCGACGTCATAGGGCTTGAACGGTGCATTCCACATTCGACTGTTTGCCGTAAATTGGTTCTTACAGCGTCCGTTGTTGTCAAAGACGAACACGCGCTGGTCGTCACTGCTCACCACAATGATATCGCCCTCACAGGTGATGGTCACGCCACGTGGGAACGTTAGTTTGTGTTTCCAACTAGTTCTATCCTTCATAATCAGCGATAGCCGTCGTCGAAATGTCGGCTCGATTTCCGTAATTGTCAATGCCAAACGAAATCTGAAAGTTGTCTGTGAATCTCTGCTCGTCGATACGACGCCTATTTTATCCGTTGTCAGGCAGTTGGGGAACTTGTTATTTTTGGTGAATTTTATTGACACCTGTTCAGGTACCTCGGCCCTTTCTTCTAACAGTTCTCGCATTTTTTCTTCAGCCTGTTTTTCCAAGCAGAGGAAGCCAATATCATTACTCTGGTTTAGCATCACTTCTGCGAAAGAACACGATTTTTCTATTTTTGTCGACAGCATCTCCATATTCTCCTTTCGCATCAAGACCTCCTGACTTTCGTCGGAGTGTTTCTCTCGGAGTTGCCGTATAAGAGACTCTTCATTTCGCCGCAAAAGTTCAACCAGGTGACGTGTTGTGGACCTCACATCTCGTTCCGCGTGCTGCAACTCTCGGTCAATTTCTCGCGAGAGTTTGTCAACTTCTTTAATGTCTCCTTTGACTTTGCTAAGCTTTCTAGTCATGCTTTTCTTTGCCGACCACAATGCCGATCGACGTTTCGTTAGTGCTTCTTGAAGAGGGATATGCGCATGCGCGGGTTGAACGTGCTGGTATACAGCACATTCGAGACAAATTGGAATCTTGCACGTCCCACAGTAGAGCTTGATTTGGTTCCCGTCATGCACCGGGCATACAATTGGTCTTACAAATGGCGATTTAGTTTGAAATGTTGCTTCGTATTCCTCGACTGTAAATTGCTTATGTGTTTTTGTGGCTTTGAGATTTTTGTGCGAGTTTGAGCAGATATCACACAAAAATTGTCCACATTCGACGCAATAGACACGCGCGCCCCTCTCACAGCCACCTTCGCACATTTTTCCCTGGCGTTCCTCAGTAATGGCATCCTCTCCTCCCCAGTCGATAAAATCCATTAAGTCATTCAAAAAATAACTATCCGGGAGGCCATTTATACCATTCGGGGGCAATTTGTGGAGACGTCTGTCCAATGGGCAGGTAACGGTGTTCTTTCCGCTCTTGGAAATAGACACCAAACATTCTCGACAGAAGGAATGAAAACATGGAAGTATTTTCGGTTTACGGAATCGATCTAAGCATATGGGACACTGAAGAAATCTCTCATCGAGCTGTTCTCTTGAGAAACTTGACGACGCCATGACTGGAATAAAACAAAAAAGGAATGTTAATGCCACACTATTTACAATAAGGGCGACTTTGAAATAGGTTTAGTTTGTGTGTTAGATACTTGCGCACAATATGAAATAATAAACTGCGCAAATACGCATGTCGATTGAGATTTTGGAACGTACCATAAATTAAAAACGCAAGGGAGTATTATAATTCAATAATGTCTCTTAAGATGATATTATAAGTTATTAGCACAGATATTCGTTAACGTTTCGAGAATGTTGTGATATGAAATTTTAGGTGAAAATATCACCGTATTTCGCTACGAGCATGCATGGCGCTACGCAGTACATTTCAATGCTGAGTGCGCCCTCTATAATTAATATCTACAAAATGCCTCACCATGGTGATATAGCCATGGATATAAACAGAAACAAAAATGTCCCGCTTAGCCGGCGTAAAATCGTAGCAGTTTATCGAACACAAATAGGCGTGTATTGCAAGTTAGTGCATGTATTCTGAGACATTATTGTGGGTATGTCGGCTGAGTTGCCATGGAGATACAAATTCAGTTTTTATAAAATAACTTCGTAGTAAGAGAGAAAGGCTCGGAACTATTCGATTAATACCACCATGGTCCACGTTGTCTACGTAAGTTCAGATTTTGGTCCACGTGTACATATCGGCAACTCAAAATAACAATCCATAGAAACGGCGTCTGTCATGGTGACCACTGAACATGTATAAACGCAGGATTCAGGATATACGAATATTCGTGTCACAAAATATACACCGACCATGTTGCACGGTAAGCACAAAAGGGTGGTTATGGATTGTTCTCAATTATAAGGCGAGACTGACATGCATGTTGACTTCGATTCAACAAACTTTTAGTTGATGAAAATAAATATTGTTCACCAATCGACCCTGTGTGTAGTCTCACCCCGTGGTACATACAGTGACCCCTCTCTAAGTCGCGCCTCGGTAAGTCGCGATTCGGCTAAGTCGCGGGTACTTGGATGGCTCCCAAAATTTCTATTGAGTTTTGACAGCAGTTTTGAAGTACAAAGACTAATGTTTCGTGGCATAGTGTTTTTAACTAACCGTTAAAGAGACAACTTAACACCTACTGTCCGTCAATTGCTGAGATGCATTGGGTGATGGCAGCCTTATTCAAGGTGTCAACAGGGGTGTCGAGTAGTGTCCGTACGTACTTCTCGGCCGGTCCCATTTTGGTATACCTTTAAAAAACTCGCTACAATGAGTTGAATTCATTATCTGATTTCTATTTCTCGATTGAGCGTGTCAAAGCGAAAGCTATCCAGCTTGTTCGTACGCCATAAACTCACAGCGATCGACCGTGTCAAGAAGAGGTGAAACCAAGTTAAGTCGCGGTTTTTGCTTGGATCCCGACACCCGCGACTTAGCGAGGGGCCACTGTATATATATTGTATACGCTGCGTGCGTCTAACTACGTGGGCGGTGGGACCAATATTAAACACTACGCAATGCTATGTCTGTAGTGCTTAAACTTGCATATCCCTAGAATTTAGTTCCCGGTGAAAAAAAATGTAATTTCCCAAAGCTTGTGTCCATCATCTGAGCTTATATGTTCATATCGGAAGAAACTTGACAACAGACGTACGAAACTCACTAGTTTGGTTTACATTGAGATTCCAATATTAAATTGATGAACTGAAATATTCCCTGTTTACATGCTATTTGTTTGACCAAACCCCCAAACACACGCGACCGGTTTCACATTACATCATTTTCGCGTGACCTCGGGACATGTGACGTCAGAGAACACATTATCGATGCATGAGGAAAGTGTGATCTCAAATAATTAGTTCTGAACCGAAACGGAGGTCGAACCGTTTCGTCTCTTGTATCCGTGCCGTGCCGTGTGTAATTAAGGGGCAAGCCAGTGTAATTTCGTTTCGTTTTAGGTAAGAACCAGCTGTTGAAACGTGAATTCACGACTCCGGCATTCAGGCAAGGGATAAGTATAAAACCATGGATGAAGTCAATTATCATATCTCCAGGATAACCCTAATTATTTCGCCAGTCTTGACATTAACCGATAAAGCATAATGTTTATTTATCAACCAAATCAGGCGTCCACCTAGCCTGCTGCCCATCCAGCTCAAAGCCATCTATCTATCGAAACAACAATATATATGTAAGATCTCGTGTGTTTTCGAAAAAATCCACTCGAATAAGCATGGGCAATTTGTCATACCATGAACTTTATAATTTGTAGTGACATCACGGTCCCTTCCAAGGATGTCTGCTATATCATGATTATTTAATGCAATTAAAAACAAAATACATCAGTTAACCGCACTAATTGGATCCAAGGCCGGATACACACACGGCCCCTTACAGTGAAACCAGCTGGTTGGAGTATGGACGCGATAACTGATGGCAACTGTGGTTCCATTCACAAACAAATAAAACTATACTGATTCATATACATTTTACGTACTGAGAATTTTTCTTCAGACTCTTGAAAAATTTCATTCGCAGATTTGAGTTCCACAGTTAAGTGCTTTCACGGCGAAATGCCAAAAAAACAACTACGTCACGGTGATCCATTTAATGGACATTGATGAAGCCATACAACTGAACATAAGGCGTTGATTAAATTATCAAGACATACATTAGTTATACCATGGAACTACAAATCGTGTATTTCCATGGTTATACTTATGTGTACGAACACGTATACACCTATGGCAGTTACCATGACTATTTGTAAAGCGCGTTGCTATATGAGAAACGTTTAATGTTGATACTGACTGGAGCGAATTATCGATCCTCTAATTCATGCGACCATGGAGGTAAAAAAAGATGATGCGACGTATAGATAGAGACGATAGATCGAATATCGACAATAAATTCATTGACACTACGGAGCCTATTGGAACTAAGATTGAAAATGCTCACAAAAAAACGCCCACTTAAAGCTTATAGATTCAAACAAGATGTGAAAAGTTTCACAACACCCGGAGGTTGTTTTAGCGAATGCAGCAGACTTCCCGCCCCAATCACAAACAGTGCAAGTGATACCATTGTTTGGATGTTCAGTGTCGAGGTTGGCTCTCTTAGTGAAAGACTCGGGTGTATAAAGTCGTTAGCGCCATTTGTGTAAAGCTGGTGACAGAAACAACACAGCACCATCCATTATACTGTGTTTATGGCTAGCGGCGATAATTATTTAATGCTGTGTATGTTGGACTTCGAAGTCAATAAGCAAAAATAACATACGGATTTGTTTTCAAACACACGTATGTGAGATAACTATTCGGATTGCAAACGCTATTAAGGTGTGGGTTGAATTTATTCATTAGTGGAGTAAACATATGTATTATCACAGTCCCTCTATCCGGGAGTGTGGTATTATGGATAGTTGGCGATCGCTTGTTGCTGGTTGTGTTTCGGGAAACGACAAGCGACGTAATGGAAAACGTAGTTTACCCACGTTCGCAATGGTCTGGAACCGTGGCCATGCGCTATGGCTATACGAAGTGTGCTGGGTCTGTATTAAACTAATGATACGAAGCCAAACAAAATACACAAACCCTTGAAGTAGCAAAATAACGTCTACGAACTGGAAACCATAGATCTATTGTGAGGGTGGATGTGAAAACGAATCCGCACAATCGACCAGCCATTGATATGCAAATCGCGTACTAGGCTAACAACGGCATCAAATAGGTCAGCCATTGTGGTATAGGGCGACTCACATGCCAACGTTTTGTCCCAGTAATAAGTAATGGCGTTATATTATTCAAGTCCGAATCACGCAGATATATGCCTACATTGCTGTACGTTATAGAGCACGGAGATATCCGTCTTCAACGATATAATCCGGTACTTGATGTCATTGTTAACATGGAACATAACCAAATAAATGATAGTGTACTTACGTGTTCACTTCCAATACAACGGCTTAATTATTCTTCCGATTGACTGCACTATATCTGTCGTATTCTCGATAAACGACAGTAACCTGGACAAAACGTCTGTGGGCGTTTTCCCCAAACGTATCCATCCTAGAAGACGATCGTTCCCAGTCCCGAGACCGTACACATTACAACTACGATGCACTGCCTTCCGTACGTGGGAACTCTGTGAAAAAGCTGTTCCCCATACAAAGAGGTCAAATGTCAAGCATTCACAGCAGAGCGAACCCAACGTTAATCCCAATACGGTGGTGTCAATAACACGGCCGTGTGCATTATGGAAGTTTGAAAAGGTTTCAATGTACTGGGTGGGAGAGGTTATCGGACAACAAAACCTTACATTTGTATTGCCTATAATGTCCTAGTTACATGGAAAGTCGGCATATCTCGGACTTGCAGGCGCCGCTCACTTGAATACATCCCCGCCATGGATGTCTTTCTTGAGCATGAGTAACCATGCTTATATTTTGGGTTACTAGTATAGTCAATGGCAAGAGTGGGTATATTTTACATTTCAGATGGATTTATGAGGCATTTCACGATATATACATGTAGTTGAAAATCGATATTATCTCCGATTGAATATCGTTAAACTTGAACCCCGAGTTATAATGTAATCAAACAATCAAGTGCGTGACATTAGTTTGTATTTCATCTTCACCATAGAAACAAAACTGGACTATGCCTTCACCAATCATGCAGTGAACTCAGAATTCCACACGTATGGTTGGTGAGTATGTCGCCACCAAGTGACACCTCATGGAGATGCAGTAACGGATGGGTAGATGGACTGTGACGCAACTAATTATTGATTGACACATAGACCTTCGGCAAGAGGAACTGTGACGCAACTAATTATTGATTGACACAGAGACCTTCCGCAAGAGGAACTGTGACGCAGCTAATTATTGATTGACACATAGACCTTCGGCAAGAGGAACTGTGACGCAACTAATTATTGATTGACACACAGACCTTCGGCAAGAGGAACTGTGACGCAACTAATTATTGATTGACACATAGACCTTCGGCAAGAGGAACTGTGAAGCAACTAATTATTGATTGACACATAGACCTTTGGCAAGAGGAACTGTGACACAACTAATTATTGATTGACACGTAGACCATCGGCAAGAGGAACTGTGACACAAGTAATTATTGATTGACACATAGACCTTCGGCAAGAGGAACTGTGACGCAACTAATTATTGATTGACACATAGACCTTCGGCAAGAGGAACTGTGACGCAACTAATTATTGATTGACACACAGACCTTCGGCAAGAGGAACTGTGACGCAACTAATTATTGATTGACACATAGACCTTCGGCAAGAGGAACTGTGACGCAACTAATTATTGATTGACACATAGACCTTCGGCAAGAGGAACTGTGACGCAACTAATTATTGATTGACACATAGACCTTCGGCAAGAGGAACTGTGACGCAACTAATTATTGATTGACACATAGACCTTCGGCAAGAGGAACTGTGACGCAACTAATTATTGATTGACACATAGACCTTCGGCAAGAGGAACTGTGACGCAACTAATTATTGATTGACACATAGACCTTGGGAAAGAGGAACTGTGACGCAACTAATTATTGATTGACACATAGACCTTTGGCAAGAGGAACTGTGACGCAACTACTTATTGATTGACACATAGACCTTCAGCAAGAGGAACTGTGACGCAATTAATTATTGATTGACACATAGACCTTCGGCAAGAGGAACTGTGACGCAACTAATTATTGATTGACACATAGACCTTCGGCAAGAGGAACTGTGACGCATCTAATTATTGATTGACACATAGACCTTCGGCAAGAGGAACTGTGACACAAGTAATTATTGATTGACACATAGACCTTCGGCAAGAGGAACTGTGACGCAACTAATTATTGATTGACACATAGACCTTCGGCAAGAGGAACTGTGACGCAACTAATTATTGATTGACACACAGACCTTCGGCAAGAGGAACTGTGACGCAACTAATTATTGATTGACACATAGACCTTCGGCAAGAGGAACTGTGACGCAACTAATTATTGATTGACACATAGACCTTCGGCAAGAGGAACTGTGACGCAACTAATTATTGATTGACACATAGACCTTCGGCAAGAGGAACTGTGACGCAACTAATTATTGATTGACATATAGACCTTCGGCAAGAGGAACTGTGACGCAACTAATTATTGATTGACACATAGACCTTCGGCAAGAGGAACTGTGACGCAACTAATTATTGATAGACACATAGACCTTCGGCAAGAGGAACTGTGACGCAACTAATTATTGATTGACACATAGACCTTCGGCAAGAGGAACTGTGACGCAACTAATTATTGATTGACACATAGACCTTCGGCAAGAGGAACTGTGACGCAACTAATTATTGATTGACACATAGACCTTCGGCAAGAGGAACTGTGACGCAACTAATTATTGATTGACACATAGACCTTCGGCAAGAGGAACTGTGACGCAACTAATTATTGATTGACACATAGACCTTGGGAAAGAGGAACTGTGACGCAACTAATTATTGATTGACACATAGACCTTTGGCAAGAGGAACTGTGACGCAACTACTTATTGATTGACACATAGACCTTCAGCAAGAGGAACTGTGACGCAATTAATTATTGATTGACACATAGACCTTCGGCAAGAGGAACTGTGACGCAACTAATTATTGATTGACACATAGACCTTCGGCAAGAGGAACTGTGACGCATCTAATTATTGATTGACACATAGACCTTCGGCAAGAGGAACTGTGACACAAGTAATTATTGATTGACACATAGACCTTCGGCAAGAGGAACTGTGACGCAACTAATTATTGATTGACACATAGACCTTCGGCAAGAGGAACTGTGACGCAACTAATTATTGATTGACACACAGACCTTCGGCAAGAGGAACTGTGACGCAACTAATTATTGATTGACACATAGACCTTCGGCAAGAGGAACTGTGACGCAACTAATTATTGATTGACACATAGACCTTCGGCAAGAGGAACTGTGACGCAACTAATTATTGATTGACACATAGACCTTCGGCAAGAGGAACTGTGACGCAACTAATTATTGATTGACATATAGACCTTCGGCAAGAGGAACTGTGACGCAACTAATTATTGATTGACACATAGACCTTCGGCAAGAGGAACTGTGACGCAACTAATTATTGATAGACACATAGACCTTCGGCAAGAGGAACTGTGACGCAACTAATTATTGATTGACACATAGACCTTCGGCAAGAGGAACTGTGACGCAACTAATTATTGATTGACACATAGACCTTCGGCAAGAGGAACTGTGACGCAACTAATTATTGATTGACACATAGACCTTGGGAAAGAGGAACTGTGACGCAACTAATTATTGATTGACACATAGACCTTTGGCAAGAGGAACTGTGACGCAACTACTTATTGATTGACACATAGACCTTTGGCAAGAGGAACTGTGACGCAACTACTTATTGATTGACACATAGACCTTCAGCAAGAGGAACTGTGACGCAACTAATTATTGATTGACATATAGACCTTCGGCAAGAGGAACTGTGACGCAACTAATTATTGATTGACACATAGACCTTCGGCAAGAGGAACTGTGACGCATCTAATTATTGATTGACACATAGACCTTCGGCAAGAGGAACTGTGACGCAACTAATTATTGATTGACACATAGACCTTCGGCAAGAGGAACTGTGACGCAACTAATTATTGATTGACACATAGACCTTCGGCAAGAGGAACTGTGACGCAACTAATTATTGATTGACACATAGACCTTCGGCAAGAGGAACTGTGACGCAACAAATTATTGATTGACACATAGACCTTCGGCAAGAGGAACTGTGACGCAACTAATTATTGATTGACACATAGACCTTCGGAAAGAGGAACTGTGACGCAACTAATTATTGATTGACACATAGACCTTCGGAAAGAGGAACTGTGACGCAACTACTTATTGATTGACACATAGACCTTCGGTTTTTTGAATAACCAGTACATTGTAGAACACTACCCAGAGTGCATCTCATTAAGGTGAACAATTGTGAGATTAGTTCCCTACTTAGAAGACTTATTACATAAAACAGGGTATAACGAGATGCACCATCGGCCCGGGAAAACCACAATACAAGGACAATCTAACTTTTCACTTCTTCCTTCAGTTCAATGATGTATAACTCTGTGTGGTAGTTAATATTATCTGAGGATAAATCGGTCTAAGTTTGGACTACGCATAATAACTTACTAATCATCGACCTCATCCTTACGTGTCATCATAGAAGCTCCTATTGCCTTCCATGGTGTAATGCGTGTTTATATTGTTGTATTTGTCGTTGAAATCGCAGATTCTGGTCCAGAGAGTTGTGCTGGCATTTTTGTGTAGCTAGTCCCAATGTGGAAACGACGAGAAATTAACAATTATATGTTTTGTATTTTTATTAACAATGGAATCCTTTATTGTATTAAAATATGGGTCCCTCTCTACTACCGGGGGTCCCGAGAAGAAGCATATGGGGTAAACGTAATCCTGTCTGTTGTCTGACCATCACGGAGTCTTCGAGTTAGTTGGTGACATAGCTGGTCATGTCATGTGACACACGTGTGACCGCCTTCAACTTTCTCACGAGCGTATCCCAGAAGTAACAAAATAAAGCAAAACAACACTCAATATGTAACGCTTTAGCGTAGCAAATTGAATTATATTAGGACACACGAGATACAACAAACTTGTGTATTGTAAACACATTTACTCCTGACTGTCATATAATCAGTTTTTGTAAGCATTCACCGATATCAGTTACATTATAGCACATACTGGATATAATTTAAACCAGTGAGCTTTTGAACGTGGTTAAAATTCGGACGAGCCTACCCCCCCCCCCAAATAAAATAAATAAAAATGCATACTTTTCTAACAATGACCTTAAAGCGGAGGAGTCGTCACCTGCGCATGCGTCAGATGGACATAGCGTGTCATTGTTTACAAACAAGCGTCTACCCATGAGTCTTTGCGTTTTTAGCGTGTGTTGTTATCGTCGCTTGGGACCCAATTCCCGCGCGTGCGCTGGTGACGACCCTCCCGCTTTAATGTAGACGAGATTTACTTTGTAGGTCGGTGAAGAGAAGGTGCCGTTCGTTAAATGCTTATGTTTGATAAAAAATTTCTATGATTTCAAATTTAACGACTAACAAAACAAAAATCACATGTACTAATACATGTACATTTACATGCAACATAGGAGTTCATAGCTGTACATGTAGCACAATAAATATATGATTCTTTGGTTTCTACTGAAATCTACACTCCGATTCATACTTTGTATGCGTATTAAATTTGCAAAAAATACGTGAACACACTTGCAAAACTTGGCTGACAGTGGCTGCTACGTGGTTGTATAATTACATCACAGGGTTCAGTGGGCGCAGTGTTCGATAATCACGTGATATCATATAATTTATTGTATGACTCCTACATATTTTTTGAACAATTTCAGCCCATTCTTGGGGGTTTATTTATTTATTTATTTATTTATTTATTTATTTATTTATTTATTTATTTATTTATTTACTTACTTATTTATTTATTTATTTATTTATTTATTTATTTATTTATTTATTTATTTATTTTGTTATATAATACATGTAAGGCATTCATTTTCTTGTATGAAGCACGTGTGGCCTGGAGTGGAGATTATTAATAATCCATTATTATTGTAATTATTTTAAATTATTATTTAATGAAAATGCTTGTGCCAATTCTTGACACGCACCTCACCACAAGTTAAATCGAATACAACATTACATCAGACTAATGTGGTTTCAGCGAAAATAAACCCCCAACCGATGACACAATAATCCACAACAAATCCCAAGTAATGAAATTAATTAATTAAATTTGTACACTTAATTTAAACGATATTTTTGGTGTAACATACTATTATTTTGGTAATATCAAATAACAAGTCGTTTTAGGAAGTGTAATCTACTAGTAGTCAAACTAGGAATTAAAACAAATTATTATCTATAATTTAGTTATTACAATTGTATCGTTGACGATATATCGCAGGTTACAACACATAATGAATGGTATCGTTATTGAATGTGATTAAAATATAGCTGTTGTGTACCAGATGTGCTGTGATATCCGATTTATAATTGACACTCGTCGAAAAAATGTTTCACGCCAAACACGTTATCATCGCCTGCCTTCTAACTATCCCGTTATTGCTCCTAGTTGTTGTGTTCAGAGGTACGTAGTATTAAAAAAGTATATTTATTTACGGGGAACAGACTGAACCTTTGAGATTTATATGACTTACTGTGAAATACTTTATTTCAGCTGGAATTAATTTTCACTGAAAAGGCTTGTTGGGTGTTTTGTATGGACTTTATTTTCACTGATTTTTATGAGTTGAATGTTGAAATACAGGAAAAAGTGTATTCGCTGGATTTTATTTTCACAGAATCATCCCTTCAGCGAAAATAAAGTATTCCACAGTAATACCCAATTGGTATGGATATGTACAACTCGTATGGGCCCGCTGGGGCATCAACATATATAATGACGTCACGTTACTTCGATCGATGAAAATGTTGGATTTTGTAATGCGAGAAACAACTAGTGAATCAAATAAACTACTGTTGTCTTGGTAACAGCACCGTTTACATGCAATGCCAGACTTCAAATGTAGTCTACGGTAAATACAATTTGGACCAAAACAAAATGCCCTCAGTCATTTACAGTATTGGTTTGTAAAACAAGTTCTCTTCACTCGACGCGGTGTATATTGTGCTGGAATTATAGATACGTGTACGATACGGTGGCTACGTACCTGGTAATAACATAACACAATTCAATTTATTTAGCGAAAGTCCCTGGGTGTAAAACCATGGAATGATATTAATCCTATTATCAGAAAACTTAACCAATTGGATGACAACATGCTAAAGACCGTTAAATGTACACTGTTTTCACGAAATTCGAAAATGCGCAGTGTATAGAGCTTAAGTCTAACGAGAGACATGTTACCATTACAAGCAGCAAGAACAATGGTATCTATCACATGATTTCACGGCTCATGGGCCTTCGCTCAAGAAAGAGCGCGGGTTTACATTAACGATTCAATATGTTGCTGTAAATGTTTCTGAGTGTCTCCCGGTTTATTTTAAATGACAACATCAACGATTGCATATAATCGCGCCACTCTGGTTTTATCACACCAATCGTGACGTCACTCTGATCTTTATTTTACACCTCAATATATCCTGACATAACATTGTTCCTAGTAAGTTTCCCTTTCTAGTATATGTTTGAATGAACTAGTCCACGGCGTCTTCATTGATCTGTAATATATATTCAAAATGCCAAACGACTAAACAACCAATCACAGTTGTCGGTTTGAACGACATTGCTTTCACCCACCTACACCACTATGACATCACAGAAACTCTACCCTGTCAGAGGGCGCGACTCATAATATCTTATTATTTTGTTTTTAGAATATAAAGATACGCTAGATTATATTAGACATCAGGTAGGTGAACACTGCATGCCTCTCAATAGTGTTGCTATCCGTGGGAGCATTGCCATTGAACACAGATAACTGAGTTCCACTTCAGTTGTAACAATGGGAAATAAAAGATTATAGGGGGCGTTACTTTACGCAGTAAAACTCAATAACCGTGCGGTTAGGGGTGCAGCATTCCGGTCGTTGGTGGGGGTTACTAAACAATGCAATGTTGCGTATAAAAGAGTAAAGATAAAACCTCGATAACGAAAGTTGAAAAATCAGCCACAGAAGAAAAGAAAATACGTTACTGAAACGAGCATAATTTGTAAACCCAGACACGTGATGGTTTTCTATAAACCTAACTCCGTGACAGACAATGTTTTTTTCTTCAAATCATGTCTGTTTCTTAAAGCGGAGGAGTCGCCACCTGCGCATGCGTCAGATGGTCACAGCGAGTCATTGTTTACAGACAAGCGTCTACCCAATTCCCGCGCGTGCGCAAGTGACGACCCTCCCGCTTTAATTTATAAATGTCAGTTTGGTTTTTACTAGTACTCGGCAGTGGAACGAATGAATAAATTTAAATAAATATTATTGAACTTTGAATATAATCTCAAAATTATCATCGCGTGTCAAGATCGATAAGCAGCTTACAACTGTTTCGCTTGATCGAACTTAATAACACGAATGTCGGCCTTTCCAGGGTTGCCGCTTCAAATTAATACCTAACGTTTTTTATTTTTCATTTTTGCGCATGATATATTTATGTAAATTTCAATTTTCACATTTATATACAAGTACTAGAATAACACATTCCGAAACACCCACTGACCCTCCAAAGATCTGTCACCCCCGTAGTAATAAGATATGCTATCGCCACAATACATCATTAAAGTAGATATACTAGTAATATCTGCCACACAGACCACAAGCCCTGCGATATAGTATCTGACGATTACCTCCATCAGCATGAATAAATACTCACACTGCTATGTGTTGCACGTGACAGGAGAATTCAGCCTGCAGTAACTCAACATATATAGTTTACGATCCTTCCTTGTTTGTATATAAAGCAGTATTCGAAGGGAATTCTGATCAAAATTCCGTGTAATAAATTTCAACCGAATATGCAGTATACTACCGAAGCAGTCAACGAAGCTGTTCGTGTAAAAAAAAAACTGTTCGAGTGAGGTTTAGCGGGCGGGGAAATATTTTATAGTTTAGTGGGCGGGAAGATTTTTCGAATTTGGGATGGCAGTTTCATTTCTGTGTACACAATTGAGCGGGCAAAATAAATGTTGGTGAGAGAACGGGGAACATTTTGCGCGTTTGGGCGGCTGTTTACTAGTCAGCATGTGTACTCACATCATGCAGATTGCGTGGTTGGTATGCTGTGAAAACTGACAGGAATACATACTGTTTGCTTGTCTGGCTCGCAGTGCTCAGGATTCGGTGAATGGCTACCAGTCGGGAGGGTGCAAGTTTGATAAACTGTTCGCAAAACCATGTCCAGGTCATTTTTAATGAAACTGTCATCAGTGTTAACTTGCACAGTGATGTATGATAATGTTGACATCATTGCTTCATCGGGTCTTGTGAAAGGTTACTTCCATATTGTGTGGTCTAGTACGTGATGTCGTATTGTTTATACTTCGAAAAATTCACGTTTGTATCAGTACTGGTATTCATAAGCAATCCATAACATGTTAGCAGCGTATGTGTGATCATTAGCTCGTAAAATGGGCTGTGTTTTCGAAGTGGGTGATATTCAAGTTGGTCTCCACCAAATTACCACGCGGACTATACCATGCTATAAAAAAAACTTTCGATTTTCAACACGTTATTCTGGACATGTCCAAACAAAAAAAAATATTTATTCGCTATTTTTGTTTCGAGATTTCATTTAGTCACAAACGCTATAAAAATCGTTTTTTTGTTTTTTTTTTTGTTTTAATTTTGCGGCAATAACCTGGTAACGCATGCGCAAACACACATAAGTCTGCCATTGCAGTTATTCGTACATCTGTGCTCGTCGCCATGGTTAATGTAATCCAATGAATCCACTGTCATGTGCAGCACGGACAACCGGTTAAAACTAATCATTCCCACATTGAGATCCATTTTTTTCTCATTTTTTTAAATTCATGTTGAAGTCTTCATAATTCATGGATACATTGAAGAGTTGCTTGTGTCATGGTCAGATATATCTGGGACAGACACTAGTTCAATTAAAGCGCGGTGGTCGTCGCGCAGCGCGTGTTCGAATTTCACGTAAATAAACAATGTATTTTACACGCGTTGTATACGTCGATGTGAATCCCATATCGAACAGGACGCTACACGACGACTACCGCCCTTTAAATACGTTGTTTTTGCAGTATTCGTCATGGTTCAATGATTATTGAACTATGCAAATGATAATTGAATTACTGGTACGTATAATATTAATCTTCAAAATAATTTGTGACAACCAAGTATCCATATGATTTTATGAACCATGCGATGAGAACAGGTAAATGGATGTTTGACCTGTGTGATGTTTGACCTGTGTGATGTTTGACCTGTGTGTTGTTTGACCTGTACTTTGTGCGAAAAAGTCGTTTAGTGACCATATATTACTGACCGGGTTTCCTGAACATTAGCATGAAGTAAATCCATACTGTAAACGTCAGAATATCAAGCCTATACGATCAACCACCTTAACAGTTTTCAATCCACCACTGTGATATAAGTCTCCGTGGTTCTCATACAGTTGTGCCGCGGTATATTGTTTTGGTTGGTGAACGCTATAAATTTTCACGCATTCCTCCACGCACATATATGACGCGTATATGTGAACCTACACGAATCAAATGATCAGTCTGTGTAAACTTGGGAAATATAAAGTTCAAATATTTCGACATGTACTGAGGAGTACACAGGGAACCTCTCAGACAATATTGTATTCTACAGCACACCGATATGTTGTGTATCAATGTTCCTCTGGTGACGTTACCAAGGGAATACTTTTATGTAAATGAGGGCTAATAATGAGCCTCGTTGTGAAATGCAATAAATATTTGGTAGTAGACAGCAACTTTGATTGTTATTAAAATTTGTTATTAAAATATTTATTTTAAGATCAGATATATGAACTATGATAAGTGATTTTGGACATCGGGGTAGCGAGCGTTGTATTAGCACTTAAAGTACTAGTAATACAACTTAGAGAATATTTTATATGTACTCAAATCATATTTCTCATATCAAAGTGAATGATGAGATGTTACCCATCGTAGTCCATACTATGTGTGGCATATAATCACAGACTATTGGAACATAACAGTTATAATATTTGAGTATTTTAGTATGCAAATATATCCCACACTAAAATGTTGGTTAGGAATGTATTGAGCTGTCGTTTACAGCACCGTTACATACACGAGTTGTCTGCAAACCTTTTCGGCATTCAAAACATCATTCCATGTATGCAGGTGACGTAGTAAGCTGGCGGGGGTGAAGTGGAAGTGAATCTTTGATTCAGAAAATATAATAATCGAAGAAGGTATCGCATACTATGTAATTCACTACAAAACCAACAAACGAATGAACCGATTTGTTTTTCCAGGTTTCAAATTAAAATAGTAAAAATCCATATTTCTTTTTTTTCTCTTCTTTTTCAATAGTTTATTCGTTTTCGAAATCAACATTGTATTCATATTCGTGGGACAGGGCCTTGATGCTCAATAATGTAATACATTATCGCGAATAATCTGCTGCAATGACGTCATAAAATCCACTGGTATTGAAAAAAAAAAAAAAAAAAAAAAAAAAAAAAAAAAAAAAAAAACTGCGGCAAACTGCTCACCAAAAATCACGGACGAAAGAGGGCGCTAAGCGACGTGCTAAGAGCAATATTGAGCCCAGCTTGTACTGCTTGTGAATCTTCGCTGTAATGACTGTCATAATAATATTGAAATAAAAATTTTGTTTCCGATTAGAATCAGAAATCAGACCAAGTACAACATACGGAAAGATTGGTGTCAACGAAATCTCTCCCCAGTACTGACGATGAAGATCTGGATCTTGACCATGCATGGGCGTTACTAATGAATTACATCACAACAAAGCAATACGACTGTAAAGTTAAAAAGCGTATGGGCCGAGGGATTCATTTAAACGGTGGATGGACCGTGTGTATGGATGTGAATATCGACCCAAGTAACTGTTTGGTGTACTCAGTGGGGTAAGCAATTGGTTTATTTGAATATAAAGAGATGTACGCTATCTGCAGTCGATACTTCTAAAATAAACGCATAGCATCACTGCCCGGGTTATAAATAATATCACAACCGATCGTTTATGCTATGCGTTTATTTTACATCTTATTAGACATGCAAATGTATTCACACGTCACGTGATGTGACGTACTTCATCAGTACTAAAGAAAGTACAATACATTCTGTAAACATTATTCTTTACATTTATTATTTTACGTTTATGGGCATTAGCTGGCAATGATTACGTCCCAGTCGTTTGCTACTGTGACTCAGTTTCCGACGCCAAAAGTAAAATACTAGTAACAAGTATCGTTGAGGGCAGTATAACAAACAAGAACCCTATAGATTACCGTAGAAGTTAGACTGGCGCATCAATTTGTTTTTGTAGTTCAAATAACATACAAAAAATCGCGAAATAAAGGTGTGAGCGCGAAATCCCCTGTAACTGTGAAATCACCCCGACTGGTTTATTCTGCATGGCCCTCTATCGACACTGCAGGAACTCGTCAATTTTTCAACGGGTAATTATGTTAATGATGTTCTAATTGACAATCATCTAAGCCAATCACAACGTCTCTGCAACTGATCTCTGACCGAGACGACGTCGGCTGGTTGTAGCAGCCGGTTTTGTTTTAATTATATGAATAGTACGAGTTACTTTTTTACAAATTGTGATGAATTAGAAAGGACGACTACGACAAACTCGAATTTCAACGTGCCGCCATGTTATGTCTGCAGTGTGACCTTTACCATGTTCACCTCATTTTGCACGTGTTTCCGCGCCAACCTGTGGATATTCATGAATATTTAATAGCAATGAATTTCCTGCAGAATAAACCAGTTGGGATGATTTCGCGCTAACACCTCCATTTCGCGATTTTTTTTATTTTATTTTAACTACAAAAAACAAATTAATCGCCCCGACTGTGCCAGTGTACGTAGAAGTCTCAAAGACCCTGGTTCTAGAGCAAATGTGGAATCAGATTTTATTGGGTTTTGCTTCTTTTTTATTCTTTTAGTTATACATGTTTTATTTGGATTTTTTAGTCATATTTTTTTCAAATTTATTTTCTCAATTCTATTCTTTAAATTTCTGATTGCAAACGCCCAAAGATCTGAATAATCTCTATAGAAGATTGTGTTCGTGAGATTTCAAATAATTATATTAATCAGCCAGTCAGAGAAGACCTTGTATATACGGATTATTGTATTCGACGTCTAGCCATGGCTTTATACAATGCCTTCTCTGATTGTTCGTTGTAAATTGCGAGAGTTGAATGATGAGATCTTCCAAAGAGGTTGTCCACTAGGATTTTGGGTTTTTGCAGCCAGACAATTACAAAACAAAATAAAATACGTAAATAATTGAAAAAAAAATCACAAACTAAAATTGAAATAATTACCCCCTCTAAAATTAACTGATTTTAGTCAGATTGCATATGACCGTGTTAATGATGTGTGGTTTCAATTCATTTATCACAGCATAGGACATGCATGGAGTTTTGATGAAGCCATGGCCAAGTATGGATGTAAAGTTTATTCATTTGATCCAACGTGAGTACCAAATCGTTATGATTGTTAAATTCGAAACAATATAATCTGATAAAATATGCACTAGCAATGGCCGTTGCTATGTGTCGTCACATCCCTCGTGTTACGTCATTTGTCAGCCTATATACTCGAGAAACACATGTTACTTCCATCACTTGTCTTGTTTTGGCCCTACCATTTGCCATCCAGAGCCGCTATGCTAACATATACCTAGAATGGGTGATAAAGATTATATTATAGAGAAACACTAATTCAGTTCTATATTTGTATCTAGTATCGGAATGGAAGATCACATGCATTGCGAGAATGTGTGGTTTTATAATATGGGGCTATGGCATGATGACGTCGATAATATGACAGTTACTAATGGTGCACCTTGGAAATGCAGAACACTGAAATCTATCAAGAATATGCTTGGCCACATATATGTAAGTATTCAAATACTTATTATAAATAAGCTATCAGAATTAGAGATTTTCATGACGTCATAGCTTGACATTATCACGTGGTAATTTAAATCTTTATTTCCAGGTAAATTCATTTCACCCCCTCCCCCCATTTAACGTCAAAGCAAGCGAAAGACACTAAGATACATTGACTGGATATATTCTTGTTAATTGTAGGATGTTGTAGATGTTTTGAAGATTGACATCGAATCACACGAAATGAAAGTCTTTCCACAAATTTTAGAAAGTGGGATTATAAAACAGTTTAAAAGCGTCGTTTTTGAATTCCACATATGGGCGATACCCCATCGATTCGACGCAGACCCAGAGACAGTGTTGCGCGTGTACAGAATGTTGACAGAACTCTTGGACGCACACGGATTTAAACTATATTTTGTTCACGAGAACGACCATTCACCAGTCATAAGATGGGGGAGCGTCGCTGGTGAGCATGCTACAAACATCGAACTTGGTTTTGCTAATGTCAATTATGTATAAATTAATTGCGTGTGCCGACCAGCACTGGCGCAATAACATGTTTTACTTCTATACTAGTCAACTTTGTATTTGTATCAGACATATTTTATATAACGTCACAGATATTGCCTACTAATTTCGTTTTTCTGTAAAGTCTGAATTAGATTAATATTACATGATTTAATACAGTCATACGAAAAATCACCGGATAATATGATCAGCAGATGTCTAGAAGTACCGTCGCCGTGAAAGATATGAAACATACAAACGAAACAACGTTTTTACACGTATATATAAAACATGTTGAAAAAGCGGCATGCAATTTTAGCAAATTGTGGTAAAATGACGTAATAGCGAAATGTTGATTTAGCGAATCTCTCTTGTCATTGTTGATTTCTTTGTTTGGCGGCCATTTTGAATTGATAATAAAGTCATTTAGTCATCTTGAATTAGCGAATCAGTTCTCTGACTAAATTCGCGAAAAAGACATGCTCGCAAAAAAGACATGTTTTACAGTATATGTACACGTTTGGTATATATTATATTTGGTTATGAATATGTGCGTTTAATTATTTTATGTTTATAATATTGTGTAAAATTGTCAAAAAGTAAACAATACCAACTTTATAGCAGCACGGAGAGTGCGAGGATCAGTGTGCGAATCTGAAGAAGATCCATATGTATCGAAACGTTTTTAATGAAGCTCGAATGTGGAATATTTCACCGAACTTCAATTTTCGATATTATTCTAGCAATTCTGTGATTTGAACAAATATAATTACTTGTGTTTCAAAAATGGTGTATTATAACCACTGTAAATTTTAAAGATTCAATTCCAATATCAGTTTGTTGGTTTTCTATTTTCATAAAATATTTGAGCCAACCATCTCTGTCAGTCAAGGTCTGTACACGGGTACGCAAGGAAGTATGTGAGCAGACATGAACGTCGTGACCTAATGTTTACGTCATGTCTATTTTGTGTATTCCACACTTACAGTTTTACAACTAACATTTCACTGCAAGATCTCGCGTATTGTGGGAAAGGCACGGATCGAGTTTTGTCGCAAAAACGAATGATTTGATTTTGAACTCAAATTGATTTTTTTTATATCTCAATGTCAAAATACCGAATAACGGGATCTTTCAGATGGGAATTTGGTGTTGAGATACCTTTACTTTTTTCAAAATTTACCTTCTTCAAATGTGTCATTATTGATCGTGGAACACCCAACTTTGTCTCGTTTTTACGCCTGTTTTCACGCATAACGCGAGACCTCGCAGTGAACGGGAAATGGTATTTCCAATGGATGACCTACATGATAGTTAGCAGATTATTCTGAAAACAGCGCCACCAAACGACATGTAATCATGATTACAAAAAGTTGCCGTTGGTGGTGCGTGAATAGTATAATTGGTATGCGCCCACTGTCCAAAAATTGTCGAAGTAGAGTAAACGATTAACACATAAATTAAACAGACACATACATACATATTTTGTTTTATTTTTAACGATGGAAATTAAAGAGAAAATAAATCGCACATCATAAATTAGCACCTCGAAATATCCAAAATAAGATCATAAATTACTAAGTAAAAACAGCAAATATCTGTTAAAACACTATCACATATGCACTACATTGCTCATCAGTTTTTCTATTCTTGATAGCATCAAATATAATTGTCTACATATCTGCAGAGGAGGTCCAAACTCAGCAAAGACACTATGTTATCCGTCATTGCGTCACTATTAAATTCCATCTGTCTGTGGAATTAAGAGCGTATTTAAATAACAGTTTATCTCTTAAAATGTTTGAATCACGTGTCACAACACCAACTAAATGATTAATAGTTTGTCCCTGACAGATCTAAGGTCAAATCAATATTTGTATTGAAATATGATGTGAAAGTTCAAGTCTCTTCTATAGTTATTACAAGACTAATATCGATATAGAACTAGCAGCTGACACAATCAAATGATATTAAATACTATAAACATGTGCGAACAATGCTAACAATTCTTCGCCAGTATTAATATATATACGCCGAACAACAGAAGGGTTAAATTACAGCGCCCTCTAACAAATATCTTAATGTGTATGACCTTCATACTATAAATAGGAAATCACGTCTATCTACTTGCTGGGATATAAACCGATATTATCAGCAAGGCCGCGAGATAATATTTACGAACGAGATTTTCAAGGACGTACGACACAATTCAATACTATTTGTTTCCGTTATAGACTGTTATTAGGCTGACTGATGTTCGTTTGTTTTATTAAGAAATTGCTTCACAATCTACACACATCTGTCTACATATCGTTGTCACAAATTAATTGTAGTTTTATGAAGTAATTTATTACACAACTGCGCATGTCATTCAAATTACTGGTACGTATTATCATTTTACAGCACATGCGCATTTGTGTAGATTATTATTTCGTGCATGCATCAAATAATATCGTTTGATGCTTCAGCTATTTGCGATACACATAATACACAACAATGTGTACATGCAGAATCGAATAACTTTTTTACAAAATAGCCAAAGCTATCTATATCTAAAAAACGGCTTCCATCCCCCTGTTTGTTTAGAGCACTGGCAAACTGATAAATAATTATGTTAAAGAGGCATGTTAGGTGTGTGTTTTTTCTTATGACAATATTCAGAAGCAGTCTTTCTGTTGTTTTCCCCACCAAAGTCATAATGAAATAGAAAACATAATTCTCAAAACGACATTGTCGTATATTTACACGTTGCATTCGTGTAAAATACTGCGTTACACCCTCGTCTTAAGTACGTGTATATCACTTGAGCCAATGTATGGGAAAAGTGCGATCTCAATGTTGCATTTGTGGCCGCTTGCCAGATTCAGGTACACAAATCCTCCCATGATTACATCATCTCAATAGGATGTGCGCATGCGTATATCCCATGTTGTTATCTAGGCTTTCATTTGATATACAACGACACGGTGGTTTTGACTATCAGAAACGAATACACGATATGGTTCACTGGTCGTCACGGCAACCCCTCTTGGTACATTCAGCTCGTCTCCTTTGTCATGCGTGTCAACTCGACACAAGAACGCTCCCTCTGATGTGAACATCTGAACACGATCGTCACTTGTCACATATATATTGTCATGCTTGTCGACAGCAACTCCCCTCGGGTGGAAGAACTCGCCATCACTTTCCCCATGATTCCCGAACTTTCGAAGAAATTTCCCGTCGCTGTCGTAGATCTGTATTCGATGATTCTGGTTATCCGCAGCGATAATATGGCCTTTGCTGTTCCGCGCTAGAAAACACGGACGACTTACTTCGCCATCTTTGTCTCCCTCTGTTGCCATGGTGCCACGAAAAGTTCCGTATCGAGAGAAAGTTTGGATGATATTCAAACTGACGTCTGATACATAAAACATTCCCTTTTTTTCAGAGTGTAAAATCCCACATGGTCGTTGCAAATGATCTTCATCCCAAAGAACCATTTTCACACGTCCATTAGTATCACACACTATGACCGTCTTGTTTGCAAAGTCGGAGACCATCAATTCATCTTTGCTCAAAACTTCAATCGCCATGGGAACAATTTCTTCTTCCATTTCCGGAATATCAAATTTCTTAATGTATCTGCCATCGAGCTGCATAATCTGTATTCGTCCATTTCCTGTATCGGCAACGACCAGTAGTCCTGTAGGAGACAGCGCCACCCCGTCTGGATAATTGAACTGTCCATCCTCGTCTCCTTTGCTACCGATTGTAGCTACTTTTTCAAATGTGGGTTTTTTCATAATCGACTTCTCTTTTTTCTTAATACTGTCAACAGTAACTAGTTTCCCAACTTTATCTTTTACTAGCTTCTTCTCAAAACTTTTGCTTTTTTCGAATCTCAGACAGATTGGCACAGGTATTGTTTCGATATCATAATCCGGAAACTGTTTTACCCGTTCATCTAGCTGCTTCTCTAAACAAAGTAATCCAACTTCGTTACTCTGCTTTAACAAGTCTTCGGCATATTTCTTACAGCTATCGTAGTTAATTTTTAGTGACTTTAATTTTTCTATTTTCCTTTTCAACGTTTCAGTTCTGCTCTCGAATTCTTTTTCTAGCTCTTCGTGCAAATTTCTCTCTTGTTCTTCTAACTGGGTGCGTATGTTATTAAACTGATCCCCAATCTGCTGTTCTGCATTTTCACTAGCTTCGTCAAGTTCTTTGATCATTTCTGCCAGTATTGTCACGGTTTTGTCAATCTTGCCTATTTCCTGGTGCAGTGATGTTTTCAAACCGTCAACTTTCGATTTTGTCACGATCGCCGCCTCTTCCAGTTCCACGTGTACGTGGTCTGGTTTGGAATGCTCGTACACTGAACATTCTAGACATATCGGTATCTGACAAGTCTGACAGTAAAGCTTAAGTTGGTTGCCTTCGTGGCTGGGGCAGATAATTGGTTTCAGAAAAGGCGATTCTGAGCTGACCATGATTTCGTATTCGTCCATGGACATAAGTTTGTGATTCCGAGTAACACGTATCTTCCCATGACTGCGCGTGCATGCCACACAGAAAGCCTGGCCGCATTCGACACAGTAGGAAGCGATCGGGTACTTGCAGCAACTTTCACACATCTTCCCGCTGTACTTGTTTTCAGAGCGTTTCACTAAGTCCAGTATGTTGTTCAACAGGTGGTTATCAGCTAAAACTTGCACGCCCCCTCGCGGTATCATGAAGAATTTCCGACATAATGGACACTTCGGCTTTTTCCGACGTGCGGCATCGGAAGCGAGGCAGGACTCACAGAACGAGTGAAAACAAG
Source organism: Saccoglossus kowalevskii (assembly GCF_978046115.1). Lineage (NCBI taxonomy): Eukaryota > Metazoa > Hemichordata > Enteropneusta > Harrimaniidae > Saccoglossus > Saccoglossus kowalevskii. Next base: position 40,832,921 of record NC_140645.1, on the reverse strand, counting down.
GCAGTATTTTTGGTTTGACGAATCGTTCAAGGCATATCGGACATTGTAGGAATCTGTCGTCCAGATCCTTGTGGTTAACTTTACCAGACATCGTAGTTCCCATGATCTGAAAGAAAAAACTAAAGCACTTAATAATTTTCCAAATTGGTTTCTGTATGTCAAAGGAAGAATATGCTACAGCAATACAATGTTGTTTCTGCAATTTATTTTCTAAAATTAACACCGTGCGTTTTTTTTTTTATTAATTGTCATAAATACTGTAAAATGACTAATTTTCACTGGGTTTAAATTTCACTGATTTACCATTTCAGGCATATTCAGTGGGTTTTAAATTCACGGTTTCGTCATTTAGATAATGTGTTCTATGCTAAATTTTACATATTTACTGGGTTTTAATTTAGCGCTCTTTCCAGTCAGCGAAATAAGCTAAATTAAAACTCAGTGAATAATTACCCCCTTTACAGTATCGAGCTTTTCCTTTGAATTTTTCCTCAACCTAACAATTTGTAGTGGAAATTGGCTGGATAGGTGGTGAATAGGTCCTTGAAATATTGTGTTTGGATGGCGTCGTATTCAAGCAGGCAGTATATTAAAACGACCAGGTGCGGTCGATGACTTTGGGGTCGAAGGTCAGGCAAACAAATTCATTCTTGGTTATTTATTACTAACTGTGCTATTGATGTTATGCAAAACATCAGACAGCATGAATTACTCGTATTAGTATTCTCAAATATTGCATTTCTAACGTGAACAAAACGCCGTAAAATCACCAGTTATAGAGTATATGTAACGGTCATGGTGATGATGTTGATATTACAGATGTTAAAATTGGTTGCCAGGGGGTATTGAACTTGACGTAATCGTAATCAAACAAATAAAAAAATATATTAGTATGAATACAAACACTATTGCGATATATTTTTCATTTTATTTGATTTGGTAGGGTATTTATGTCAGGCAGGATAAAAGTTTCCACTATGGCCATGCAGTTTTCACAAACATTTAACATACTCCACCACATACAATTACACACAGTTCGTACATGAACAGTGAAGCTATAATTCATTTAAATTACATTAAATTCAATATAATTGAAGTTTATTACACTAAAATAAATTGCAACTTCAGATAGAAATGTAATTTAAACTCGATTGAATTGCCACTGCGGTTTTATTACAGGTCAAGTAGACTGTATCTAGTTAAATTAATTTAAATTTAGTTGAATTAAACTGACTTAAATTTGATGTAATTTAATTAGAATTTGATGTTAACATAAGGGAATATGTAGGTGTACTAAACCATAACCCTAAACCTAATACCAAGACATGCACAATTGTAACAAAGTGAAGTCACTTGAATTAACGGTAGGCACTTGTACCATAACCCTTACAATCGTCAAGGTTATATGCTTGTCCAAGTGTGTTAAATGTCTTTTATGCCACTATATATATGTGTGTATGTGTGTGTATGGGTGTCTTATATACCGGTACAGACCCTTACTATGCCAACAATACTGTGTTTTATAGACAGCACATTGCATAGAAACTATGTATATAAAATCTATGTAGATTTAAAAGACTATCGTTATTTTAATTTCTATTTGACAGTTGGGCCACATAGTTTTTGCAGCTAAATTTGATTCATTAAGTTCAAGGATATCACGTCCCAATAATATTATTTGTATTATTAAGTAATTGTGAAATAATTTATAATTTATATCTAGATTAACGTTACTCGTGCCACATGTCTTAGTTACACAGACCGTTCCTGTAAAACATAATGTTAAATATACCATTCAAAACACATCATAAGTATTACCAGGCTTTTCTCGGATTTTATGCAATAGAAAACCCCGAAGTCTACGTGAAAAATGTAAAGTTATTATGCATAGACCTGCTGTTTTGTCATGAACGGGTTTTATAAGTACAGCAGTTCCTTTGCACACGAAATGCATATTATTGCATGCATGGTAGCTATTGCACCTGGACAACTCAGACTAATTTTGACATATTTATGGAGTTTTTCTGTTCTGCTATATGATATTTTATTGTAATTGTTCAAATATGTGTGATAGTCACAACATGACCGAGAAGGATCGACGTCACGGTCAATTGAAATTCTGAATAATTAGACTACGCCCTGACTCGGTAAGACGTTACGTATTTATCTTGCTAACATCGTTTCGATGACTAGCGACGAGGCATATTTATGTAGGAGCGGGTCACTGTGGAAACATTCGGGCACGAAAAACAAATCCACATAAGTACATACACAATTGGATTAGACCTTCCAGTGAATTCGTGAAGTTATCATAACATCTTCTAGAGTTTCCGACATCTTTACCTTGAAATATTGAGTCTACGATTCAGTGAACGACTACAGCACGACTAGTAACCATAGGTACACCCACTAAGATCACTTACAACAACACAACACATTGAAATTGTCAAAACAAGACAAATGGGGGATCATACAATGACCATATCAAAATTTAAAGTATGAAACATAACAACGAAAATACGCCATATATTAAAACAAATATTTGAGTAATGCATGTTGTATGGGTAGTTCAGATTACAACTGTTTAATGTTTAACCAAATACAGTGCAATGGACACATCACTCTATTAATTAAATTGTCCACAGAAATGATGTCGAAATTGAAGGATTCCAATTGACCATATTTATCTTGTCACCTAACCACGCGACTCGCATCCGATTACGCAATATGCACGTGTCACAAGCGATACAATCCCAACCCTTTGTATTACATAACATACAGACTACTGACCCGAATCAATCTGAATAACATCTATATATATGCAGGCTCCAGGTCAGAATGGTCAACGGGCTTTGTTTTGTATACCCGGCTCCCGCTCCACGCACATAGATTTTTGAGAGAAACACTCACCCATTCATACATGATTTCTTTACACAGGCTCGGTAGGCAATTCTGAGTTTGGACACGAGCAGAGGTATTTATAGGTTAAATGCCGGCCATAAATATAAAATGTATTAATGCGCGAGGTCAAATATTATTCGTAACCCATTTATTATTTTGCAAAAATATGTTCCCTGGAAGTACATGACCAACCAAGCTTCACACTTGTTGCTGTGTTTTTATTGCGAAACCGGTATAAGAGAGTTACAGCGAGTACTCTATTGGCCGAGTCAACTTTTTTGGTGTGGTTGATTTCGCTTCAATTCTGAGACATTTGCTGTTTGATTTGAAGTCTTTGAGCGTTAATGTGAACTTTTGTCACCCACGTCTGATTGAATCTCCGTTCTTTCATTTTCTAAACTTGGATTTCAGGAACGGTGCATTATGAAAATAAAATACCAGCAAATAAATAATAATCGAAATAGAATAAATAAAGAAAGTGTATGTTAAACATAAATAATTAAAATAATATTTACAAAATGAGCAAAAAAATAAAGCCCAAACTAGGATCTTATTTTAATCGGATTGCTATCTACTGTTTTACAGATGAGTCATGCAGACTCGTTCCAGCCCTTCTGATCATCCCTTCCCGTTAAGGACATTGATGTTATTGGTATATCGAGTACTGGTACCTATGTTTACATCCGGAGTTAATAGTGTATTAATGTAGAATTAAAATACATAAAAAAGTTAATATTTTAATTAAATCTACCCTATGTAGATCACGTGAAACTTACCTCAATGCACCCTTCCCAGCACACCCACATTGTTACGTAACATGTGAAAATTGTCAACTGATTTTAAATCTTGTTTTTTTTTTCGATTTTTCATTTGATGTTGTTCTCGATTTTCATTTGCTAGCCGTGTTTTGCGCCTAGTTCTACATCGCTTAGCTTTGATTCGGAACATATATTAATCCAGAATGAATCATCACCAAGACCGCCGCTTTGCACCAAGTCTACTTTCCCGACCCTAAACCAAAACCATAACCATTATGATTTATTTGGATGCAGAAATATAAATATAAATCATAGTATATGCGAGTCGTGATATCGCAAGAGTGCGGGGTACGAGGGTCCTTCCCCTTTGATATTACTAACACTACTTATACAGCCCTCATTCTCAGGCTCTAGCTGGGATTTATCTGCCCCATATCTCAGGCATCTTTCTTATAAGTAGCGCAGGAACAGCAAATGTTATTGGTCAAAACAACGTCACATATTCGTTTGTTAAATATTGATATTGGCTCTCTCAGGGTAATTCTTGTCATTTTGCCTATGATGTCATAACATCCGGGCACTAAGATTGTTGCAGACGACAAATATTTACGATTCATGTGGGGCACTTTCGATTGCAGTTATCTACTGACACCTAATTACGATTTTACCTCGAAAAAAAAATCATTTTAGCTCATAGTTTCAGTTGTTTTACTGTGGAGATGTTCTTACTGGCTGATAAAACAGTCACTGTCTTTGGCTTCGGTCTATATAACAAATTATCATCTTAAAGTGACTGTTATTGACTCGGATCTCAGCTTTTTGCTGCGGCCAATAACAGCCACTTGGGGTGAAAATTCTTGATATCGACCTCAGGCGAAAATATGTATTATATTCTAAATGATTGCATGTCGAAATAAATGCAATTGATGGCTATTAATGAAAAACCGTAATTTTTGAATCCATTAACTTTTATGCGCTATGGAATACAGTTTTCGTTCTGAATTGCCGCGGTAACATTGTTGAATCCAGCCGACTCCTAAAACATGTCTCATATTCATTCCATGGTTGTTAAAATTTTAAAAAAATCAAGTATTCGGCCAAAAAGTAGTTTTTTCCCCCCACAGGCCACCATTCTACAATTCTATATTACAGAGTTGTCTCTTTGCACCAAGTCATCAACTTCACAAACTACTTTCCCGACCCCTAGACCAAAACTATAACCATTATGATTTATTTGGATGCAGAAATATAAATATAAATCATGAAGTGTATACGATTCGTGATATCGCGAGAGTGCGTGGTACGAGAGTCCTTCCCCTTACTGTCACAACATTCATTCACTGAATCAGATATATCGCGCCCTCTATTGACGAAATGATTTTGTGACGTCAATATACGCCGATAACAAATTAATATTATTATAATTTATCTGATTATCTGTCTATAACAAATACTCAACCACTCAACCCTTATTGACGGACAAGAGCAGTCGAAGTTGTTATTTTCAACGACATTGGCATGCTTAATCGAAATAGAGGGTGTTATACAGTATATAAATAAAGGGGTTGAAACCAAATGGAGTATACAGTGTTCAAATTGAAGACAATTCCTATACTCACGAAGACAAAAGAGACTGATTTTTACATTGACCCAAACCCAGTGTTTTTATTGAAATTCGTTTCAAGATTGTGTTCCAACGTTTACCCAAGCGCCTCACCCTTCATATAATTATTTTCTCTCTGCATTGTTATTCTGATTCGACAGCTGTCTTACCACCTTCGCCAGATTTATTTCTAAATTACTGTGTCTCACTCGTTGATATTAACGTCAATGCACACGGGAAGATGTTTCGGATAAAACTCCAAACTGACTCTGTATCAGGTTTTGCAGACTTTTCTTCCTACATATCCAAGAAAACGATGGGAAAATATGCTTCACCGTTATTGGTCGAATATACAACCCAGAAACTGTGTATATACTGTGTAGATCAACACGCAAACAAATACATGCAGTATTAAGGTTGGGCGGAACCAGTGTGTCCTTCTTCTCAGTGTAGAGTAGAACGATTATTATCGCCCATCGAATGAAAATAGCCAATCACCAATCATTCGATGATCGTAGACAAATGCTATAAAACATCAATAGTAAACGTGCAATGTCTTAATTACACTTTAAGCTTCAGTTTGTTACAACTGGCTATGATTACGTGTAATTACAATTGCTGACATATAGTTATAATTGGCTTTATATAGTTACAACTGGTTGCATGTAGTTATATCATGTTATATATGGTTACATCTGGTTAAATATAGTCAACACACATGATGTACAGTTACAAATGGTTACATATAGTCACAATTCGTTATATATACTGTAGTTACATTTAGTTACGTGTAAATACAACTCGTTATATATAGTTACATCTGGTTACTTATAGTTACATATAGTTACACTTGGTTACATATTTATTACAGTCATCTACAGGTCTCATACTACACCTAAATTGCCATCTAAATTGTTGAAAAACAGGGGTAATTTGAATATTGAGCTAATTAATCAAGTATCCAAACTATTTAAAAATTAAAAACAATAAAATTCAAAGCCCTAAAAATGATTCAACTACATGGGTATTGGCAATGTTACAAAAGTTGACCAAGCTGACGACTCACTCACTTTTAAATGTATCAGTCCGCCATTTCAACTTCATTTCGCTAAATGCCATTAATATATCCATGGAGGTAAAAAAAAGAGCTCCATGATATATCTAAGGTTTGTTTATTCTGTTTCTGTCAAATTAAGTAAAATATTTTGAAATAAGCCCTTACAAATATGTATTTCAAACTAGATAGAATTACATTCTGAGTGGTTTCTACCTTGCTACAAATTCCAGTGGAAGTGATTAACTAAATCAAACTATGTCTACAGATAATAATAGTCTAAGAATACTATGCAGTGAAATTAGAACACAATGCACATAGTTCATGTTGCAGTACATTGTTCATCATTTGTGATTCGCATTTCAAAACCAGTTGGACATATCTAAGCTTATTCATTCTAATATCATGTGAAATAAAATAGTTGAAAGTACATGCATGCCATCTCTTGCAAAAAGCTGTATTCAAAACATAGAGGGTTACATGTCCACGTGACACCGCGTCTTAATACAAATTATAATTGTAGTGTGAAACTTATAATATCATGTCTGGGTTCTATCAGCAATGTGTCCTTGTTTGGTCTAGTTAAACGGACTTTACCCTGACATCAGCTGATAGGTTAGTTTGCAAGGTGCTTCAAATGTATCAAAAAACATGGCGGTTCCAACACGTCACATCGAAAATAAACACATATATTTATGTCACCGTTTTTTAAGAGTTGGGTGCGGGAAAGGAGACGCCTATAAATTCAATCGTCATATAAAGTTGTTTATTTTTTAGCTTCAATGTTTTGCTTTGTATAACACTACACCGCTTCGGCTAGGTTTTAGCATTTTATTCCTTGGCCATCCGGCGAGAACGTTTGAAAATGTAATTTTTCGCATGAGCTATAACGTAATACATATATGCCTCGTTGTTAGCGTTTAATCGTGTCGATATAATACACATTCATACACGTTTCTGTCTCATTTGTCTCGCCATTAATGTCCGTTCTTTCCATCAATTCAACCATGTATTTCATGATATAATATACAACACTGTCGCCGCTCTCTGAACTATGTAATATTCAATCACAAAGTATTTGAGTATCGTATTACCTTCTACGTGATGTAGACGACTATCTGCAGAAGCACGTCCTTAAAATTAGCGAGTTTCACTGATTATCATTCGAACAGCCGGTTTCTTTTTGTTGAAAACAATCTGAAACGCTAACTTGAGGAGTGTCGTTAGCCGGGTTGATGGGAGACACACACCACGATGAACTATTGATAGAAGTTCTTTGTCTCGAGTCTAATCAGCGACATATTTACAGACAGTGTCACGTGATATGTTGTCAGGGCGTATGATATATGCTAACCTTTGGTGAGACATGCGCACTATACACTGCCATATGTACGTGCATATCAACCAGACTTGATGAGAGATTATGACGACTTTTAATGCTTTATAGCGCCATCTATACTAGAACATTAAAGCGCATCGTCCACAAACACGGTTTCGCACCAGAAACCTGCTTCTCGACAGTAATATATGTGGCAGCATCTTGCTGGAACATTATACCTTAAAATGTCAAGGTGTATTAGGCAACGCATGCAATTCTTTGATTTTTTCACTGCACTGCATTAAACTGCACTACACTACACTACGTTACACTACCCTACACTACGCTACGCTACACTACACAACGCTGCAGTACACTACATTACACTACACTACACTACACTACGCCACGCCACGCCACGCTACACTACACTACACTACACCACAGCACACCACGCCCCACCCCACCACACCACACTGCACAATACCCACCCCACCACAACACACCACACTACACCTCGAATACATCCCACCTTTGTTACGTGTGACTGCTACCCCAATCTCATGACAAACTACGCTACGCCACGCTACGCTACACTACACTACACTACACTACACTACACTACACTACACTACACAACACTAAACCACAACACACCACACCCCACCCCACCCCACCACACCGCACTGCACAACACCTCACCCCACCACACCACACTACACCTCGAATACAACCCACCTTTTTTACGTGTGACTGCTACCCCAATCTCATGACAAGTCAGTACCCATTATCCTATCGCATTGAAACGAAATATAACATTGCGAGTAAATAATACGGAAGTAATTTACATATACGATACAATACGTTACAAGTGTAAAAAAAGACGCATCATTTTCTGATAATTAACCCATGTCTTTAATGACAATATTCATGAAATATCTATTAACATTGGACTAGTATTATTCATGACACTTAGCATGGCTTTTATTTTACCTGATAATAACTTCATAGTTACAATAGATAGAAAGTGATTGTTCGTAATTGTGCAAATTATTGTAAAATGACTAATATTCACTGGGTTTAAATTTCACTAATTTGCATATTCAGTGGGTTTTAAATTCACGGTTTTATCATTTAGATAATGTGTTCTATGCTAAATTTTACATATTCATTGGGTTTTAATTTACCGCATTTCCAGTCAGCGAAATAAGCAAAATTAAAACACAGTGAATAATTAATCCTTTTACAGTACTATTTACAGTAGTATATTATATTATCGAAAAAGGATTGATGTCACTTTGAAGTGGCGAATTACAATTGATACCCAGAAGTAGTGATTAATCATTGTATTTTCAAACAAATAGAATATCAAAGAGTTAGAACCGAATATATCGATTCTTACTGTATCCCACTATTATGTTTCCTGTTTCTGTATCATTTTATGTAGGTACATATATAGGATAGATGTCTAGAACTACAATTACATTCTCAAAGACGAAATGTAAAAACTTGAAAAGCAGGAAATATTCACACAGAAAGATAATTACTTGGATTACGTTACATTTAAAAATAAATGGACGATTTTGTTATCTTATTTTTTATAACAAGTAGTGAACAATATCATCAAAGTAGATGAAAGCCAAAATACATTGGCACAGGGACTGACAATATTAGAGCTGAGTTGGGCAAAGCTGAGAACCCACTCTAAATGCGCCATTCTGATATTTTAAAACTAGATTGTGTTTGCTAAAATTTCAAATCTAAGGATTTGATATTCTTGTTTTATATTTAATAAACGGTTAGAAATACACCCCTTTCCAACTACATTCTGAGTGACCCCAGTAAATTGATACAATTTCCAACTAGCTTATCAACAAACGATTTAGATTTAACTAATTATAAATGGAAATATTTCTAATTATAGTAGAATATGTTACATTAGAACACAATGTGCGTAGTTCATGTGGAGTTCGTTCGTCATTTTTAATTCACATATTTGTGTCTGTGCAACGTAGAACGCAAAATAAATTTGTCAAAATTGCATTGTCGGTATTTTTGTTTGAATCTTTGGCATGCGAATTAATATGCATTATATAACAAATATGTCAGTAATGAGCATTTTTTTTACCAAAAGCTGAACATTACCGAGTAGTTCCATTGATCAGTTGTGATTAAGTTTCAATATCTTAGGGTGTTACCAAGTCACCAGATAGCACAGGGAATACTTTGTTCGACAACCGAAGATTGACTATAAATCTAACAAAAAATCAATATTCGATGTGAAGCATTTTGCATTTAGATTAGTCTGAGACGGCAATAGTCCTATGAGTTGTCTCTTGAGTGGCAATTAAGTTTCTTCCCATTTAATTTATATAACTAATATTTCACTATAGAACATATTATGTATTTCATACTTAGGTTAATTGTTTTAGGGCTCACCCGAGGCAGAATTTGAAACAGCAATGATATGATAGGGTTTATTGAAGTGAAAATAAGAAATCAATATAAATCGAAAATTTAAAAGGCTTTCAACTAAGTATGCCGACAATACAACTTTGAATTAATTCACAGTCACAGTCAACCCATATTAGACCGTACGTATCCAAGCGTACTGGATTTCTCATATACTAGCACAGGCACTAAGTGCTACTCGGTGTACACATGGCTATCGTGGTAGGGGTGATAAAATTTAAGCGGGAGAGTCGTGATCTGCGCGCGCGCGGGAATTGAGTCCCAAGCGACGATACAACACACGCTAAAAACGCAAAGGCTCATGGGTAGACGCTTGTTTGTAAACAATTACACGCTATGGCCATCTGACGTATGCGCAGGTGACGCCTCCCCCGCTTTTGAACTCGTGTTCGCAAGAGAGCTTGACTTATCGTCTACTAGTAACCGGATCATTCCAATTGTTCTGCATGATTTGAATATGCACTGTGTTTGTTGTGTGTGGGTATGTGTTCTTGGAATGTGGTCACGTGTGGCAATCAAACAAAGCATAGCTTCGCCTCACGACCTCCTCAATATTGGTCTTTCTGGCAGTATCCCGTATAGACACGTATACAATTGTTTGACGAATCAGACACAACTATTTCACATGGATTTCTCTTCGTAACTTCCAAACCCGTTGGAGCCTCGAGAGACGCATCATCGACGACAAGGCACAGGAAGCGCCCTCTAGGAGAGAACATTAGAACTCGATGATCACTGGCGACGTATATGTTGTCATGGAAATCAACTGCAACCCCGCGCGGATTTCGAAACTGTACATCTTCGCCGGATTTCCCATCGATACTAAAGATGCATTCCCCATTCTGCGAGACGACGATAACTCTGCTGTTCCCGCTATCCGAAACAATCAACTCTCCTTTTCCGTTGACGGCGATAAACGATGGATGACAAAACTGTGCATCACCGTTGCCATAGCTACCAATCTTCTTAATCACTCTTCCCAGTTTAGAGAAATTCAGCACGCAGTGGTTATCCGAATCAACGACAAAGATATTATCAGAAAGAGTGGCGATTCCGATCGGTCTGATTAGTATGCCTTCTCCAATTTTTCTCACTAGCCGACCGTCCTGGGTGATAATACGGACGACTCCGTTATTTGCATCGGTGACGCAAAAACGCTGGTACCTCATAGCACAGATGTCGGTAGGTCCCCCGTCTACCATATGAACGCATGTCATGTAATAGCAGGACCAAGTGAAAAACTGCACGCTATGGTTGCCTCTGTCAGCTACGACGATATCTCCGTTGTAAGACAGTGTAACTCCATGTGGGTTACTCAGTCTGGAGCGCCCGAACGATTCGACCAATTGAAAAGTACTTTGACATTTGTCCGTATTGTTGTTGCATTCACCAAGTGGATTATGACAATTGGCGGAGCTAGATCCTTTGACAACTGATATCGGTGACGCCATCTTCAAATCAGTAACAAAATAAATATTCTGAAATTGTAAAAAAAAAACAAATTTTTTACTAGATTCGTTCTTTCATGTTGGCTGCGAGGGCGCCTTATTAGCTGAACACAAAGTCACCGTTGAGGGCAGTATACAGAACAAGAAGGCGTACATTTCTAAAAATTATATTGATTCAAGTTGTACAATTAGAAGTAATCATTTTATTGCAACACTCTTACACCAATGACACAAGATTTGATTTAGAATCTTACGCTAAATAATGTTCATTAGGATTGCTTCTTGTCGTTGCCACAGTACTTCGATACTAGAATTGTTTATATAAATTTCAACAAAACTTGTTGATAAATGTACAGCCAATGTACCGAAATAATGTGAAATTGTCAATTAAATCAAATAAAATCGACAATCATAAAAGCTAGACTTTTTGTCGCCGAGTTGGACAAACCGTATACATGTTAAGAAAGTTGTTTTATCATATGCCTCATATTGCCCGGCCTCGTAAAGCTATGGGAAGTGCGCCCTCACACCGGGGCAATAATTTACCGTATCACGCCCGGTCCAGCTTTCATCAAACAAAACAAAACTCGCCATTCTAAATTACGCCGTGTGTTTGAGGTTACGACGCGTACAATTGTAATTACACTTATAAGGTGTATGATAAAACCTTTATTCACTGGATACTCGGTCGTACGGCTTACTCGCCCTCGCAAGTTCGGGCGAGGGCACGTGACCTCGGGCCTCAATAGCCGTATCCAGTCCATGAAGATTACCACCGAGTGATTAGCGTTCAAACGCCCAGAGAAGCAAACATGTCAAAATATGTGTTTGAAATTTAAAGTTTCAGCATTATTCCGAAAAAAAGACTAGATTTGAATACAATAAAACTGTCGATATTACACACATGTTCGACGACCAGCTTATTGTTGATTTCTTTCAAATAAATGATACTATGCTTAATTTTCCTATAAAGTTTAATATCTGCATACATTTCATTTAGTCAAACGTACATATTTTGTCATCGCCTTTACTTGGACAAAATATCAGTGCAGTAGATTTAGTTACAATATTGAGCTAAGAATAGATATTTTACAGGTCACACAAGCCTTCTTGAAATATTTGTTTCCGCTAACTATAAGAGGAGTTGGTAAATTTTGTCCATCATACTGACACAGGAAACGAAATACAACACTGTAATTAAATATATTGGATTGAACCGACAGTATAGACGAGAAAACTATTAACTAATATATATACATAAGAGGGCGTTTCACGTGACACCAGGGCTAGACTTGTGAGCTTTACTTATTCACGGTTTGTACAATTCAATTACTCTAGCAAGTTATTATACCTCACATACCCTTAGAGTTAACACTGGTGTTTTCGCTGATCAAGAAAAAATACGGTGTTCAAATTATTGTATTATGTAGCATTTTCTAAAACAAATTCTGTGTTGTTCGTCGTTGCCGCCATCAGTCTCATCATCAATCTGACTAATCAATTCAAATTACCGCACTGGAAATTACCATGACTACAGGAAATTATATCGATGTGTATGAAGTTCACCAAAATTGAGAGTACATGCCGTGAAACAAATCAAACTAAAGTACTGGACAAAGTGAACACACTGCATACAACAAGTACGTAGGTGTATGTCGCCGACATAGAGTTAATATTTTCCAAACTCATGTCTGGAGTCCATTACGAGTGTGTGCCACCATATTGGAACGGTTTTAAACAATCGTGCTAAAAGAGTCGATATAAAGCACCATCGTTAAAGTAGCTTGTTATAAACGTGATCAGCGCACTTGTAAAATACTTTTACAAAACCGTGTTCTCGTCTAATACAAACAGTTATATTCGACCGCTCAACCCTGTCGAACACTCAACAAGTAGTTGTCCTCTTGGAAGTTGCAGAAAACGAAATAAAACAGAATATGAAGAAAAATGAATCTTGAAAAACAAGTACAACTCTGAGGAAGGTGTTATGATTCGATGTAGCCATTGCTATACATGGTGTAGTCTCAATTGCTTTGTGTAGATAGCAAGTTTTTTTTCAGAATTATTACAGATAGTCGGTTATATTATATTGAATTGTCTGTCCTACAATCAAGAAAAAATAAATTGGTCGAACTCTACGTAACCTCAAAAACGACAATTTGAAGCTAAAACAGAAACTGATATCCCTGCGTGAAGCGAACTCTGAATGAAAATCAGATTACAGGAATCGGAATTAGTTTGGTTTCATGTCCGCTTTTACTCTTTGCCGTCACCATGTTTGTGGTAAAGTTTTTTTTTTTTTTTAATTTAGATTATTTATGGACTATATATATTCAGGGTATTTTTGGACCAGCATTTGTACATTTTTAAACACTGTTAAATATTATAAAACACACCTACGAGCATCGCGAAAGAAGCCAACTTACACAATGCATGTTAGGAGAGGTCAGTCGGCGGTTACTTTAATCAAATTGCCATAGATGACATCTTCAGTACTAGTATTAATACAATATTCCCCTGTTTATGGTAACACATGACTGGTGTTGTATTTGTATTTGCAAATTTTAAGTTTCGTGCAATGAAAATTTGAACATAACGTAATTTGCAACTGAAAAATCTGATGTAATATATAAGAATTCAAACCAAATAGTTCCTGGTTACGATTACATTATAAATAACATATAGTGTATAGTGTTCATTGATTGAATTCCTTGGATTTAACATTTCACCCGGATTTGTGGAAATGATACCAAACATCATATCAAAGTTCTTTTTTTATCGAACTTAGAATTTCATAAACTTGAAAATATTAGGTTTTGGGGACTGGTTGTACGTTCTGTTGCAATTAGCACCTAGTACACACAAAGTCAGGAGTGGCAGTAACTTCAATGTCCGGAAATGTCGCCTGGCACAAAGATTGAAAAAAACACAACAACAACAAACAACCTTTAAAAAAGTTTTATAGTTATAAAAAAAGACAATACCTTCATATCCTTGGTGAGTTCCCATAATATGTATAGTGAACTACAAGACCGACTACGATCGATGAACTTACTACGGAGCTATTCTGAGTTGAAATGATATTCGTGAAAATACAACCACGTCCTGCCAGTGGGGGTATGAATGATAGTACATGAATGCAATTCTTAAAGTTGTGCGAATGGTGTTTCGTGACAGGCACGCGACCTTTCACACAGATGTCGAATGCATACTGAGAAAAATCCATTAAGAATCACGGATATTACAATTACATACCCCAAGCCATAGTATCACATGTTACAAATACGTACTAGTTTTCGACAGGGAGGAAAGAGAGGATACAACGGACAATGAACCCAGTCATTTCACTACTATGTCATATCTGTTCTAGCGTCGAAATTCTAATTTGATCATATACAAACCTATTCTTAAATAGATGAAATAAGTAGACATTAATTCATTTAAGTCGGAAAGCATTTGTTTAGTGCACTACTGGTTTGCTTGGCTTATTCGTCTGGGAATTCATCATGAATTTTGATTGTTTCGGTACTCGACCATGACACTGTATTTTGAATGGCAACATACATATCAAATCTCGTATCAGTGATATCTACCTGTATGACGAAGAGCATGCATAAACCTACACTGTTACGCCATGGACAACTCAGAATCGTCAATAAGCAAAGTCATAACGCGCATGCGTGTTGACAATAAAAAACAACCTGTTACTTTCTGAGACCAAAGATTATTTTTATATAACAATTCACGATTTCAGGTCGAATAAATTCAAGAATTGCAGAAAAACTGGCCTGTTGGTGTTCAACTCTGTAAGTAAACGATGGGATATAATTGTCCCTGTACCAGCACCATAGACAAATACATCTTTATTTTAGCTGGAATTAATTTTCGCTGAAAAGTCTTTTTGGGTATTTTGTATGGAATGTAAAGTATAAGAAAAAAAGTATATTCGCTAGATTTTATTGAATCATTCCTCTAGCGAAACTACAGTATTTTACTGTACTTAAATTGGGCATCCGCAAAGTAGCTTTACTCTACGTCGATCACCACATTTGTCGGCCATAGTTCGCAATTAACTTCCATCGACTGACTGTATTTACGGACAGTATCATATATTGTACAAATATTACCATAATGTCATCACGTACGCACATTTGGTTCACACGACTTTGAAGTATTATTTTGTATAGAAGGGGCAACGAGGCGTTACCTCAGCTGACCGTAAAAACTAAGGGTCGAACCTGGTATCTCTACAGCGCAAGTCATCAGCTAATTGAGTTGAAGTGCCATATACAGTACGCCCTTTCGTAGTGTATGAAAATCAAACTTTGTCCGTGAAATATTTCACCGTGTTTGAGAGAATAAATGCCTAAATATGAGCATGAATGAGTATTCAAATATATTCAGCTAATATTATTATTAATATTTACTCCTTGAAATGCAGGTAATTTGATTAAACATGTTTTACAATTTCAAATTGGTGATCTTTGACTTATTGATTGTCGAATCATGCATAAGCCTAAAATATGAACGTGTTTGCGTCTAAATCAAAAACCGGAAATATTGGTAATGTATTTTTAGCCAACTAACACGTGCACCTATAGAATTCATGAATATACGCCGCTGATACGCGTGATGCCTATACGGTATGACATCATATGTATTCATCTTGTCATTTCACCTGAAAATAACACAGTGCAATGTTTGCACAGTAATTGAAATAAACTTTGACAAGTGCGCATCCACGTCCCCTAAATGATAGCAATGTCGAAATAATCTTAATTAGACACCATACAAGCTGATTCATAAAGAAATATAATAAATAAATAAGCAGTTTCTGCTGTCTGCAAATTATACGCGATTTCTTGAAATGAGAATTATTCGGCACATCACACGCGAATTGGCATTTTGATAATGGCTGTACCGATAGTGAATCAGTACTCGAACATGAAATTATATTGTGAACGTGAGCATGGACAGTACGCCTGTCAACGCATACTAGGTACTCACCTGTCGAATGAAGATCGTCGTGTACGAGACTGCACTGCTACACTTACCGCCGCAACTCACATCAGACTAATGGTGAATTTGGGACGTGCCACCGCGCATGCGTTCGGATAATTTAAAAAACAACAACTTTGAATCCGTTATTTACTGTAAAGACGAAAAACGTGATTAGGAATTAACGATTGCGAGTCAAAGAAGTCTGCTGGGGTTCAACTATGTAGGTAAACGATGGGATATCATTACCCCTGTACAGGAACTATTATATGACAAGTACATTTATCCAACCACATGCAACCACAGTACTGTCCTTGTCGCGGTCGGTAGCTTTATGAGTCACTGACCGCAATCATATTTCACAAAACCATTAGCCACACATTATTACACAATATTCTGAATAATAAATATCAAAATATTGGTAACAATGAGTTTTCTAATATTTGCAGGAAACTTTACTGACTCCAGATAATGTCGGTTATTTGAAACTATTTTTACAATAAAGTGATTTTTACAATTATCGAGTCATAAATCTAGGATATGGAGGGTGTTTGCGATCAAACAACCTTTACAGCCCCGTTAACACAGTTTGTTTTCGTAGCCAATCAACATTGGACATATTTATTAATTTATTAACATATATATCGCTAGTAGGTAAGTAGAAACGGATGAAATTTAAATAAAATGGATCATTTAGTGACGTCACTGATAACATCCAACGTACCCGGATATCCTATCTCCAAGTGTTGCTAGGAAATATGGCTTAACAGTATAGGTCCTGGAGCGAATACCGTTTAGAAAGACGTACTGCAGAGTAAAGCATTTAAGAAGGGAATTTGTTTTCATTGAAAACAATATTTGGTTTACCAGCATACCGTTCAACTAGAAATACAGACAATGCCAAAGCTGTGTGTCATTTAGTATTTGTTGCTACCTGCTGGTATACGGGAGGTGAACGACATTAGACAAACCATTACTTTTTGAGATGCGGTGATACAAAGCAATTAATGAAAAGGGCGGCTTTCTCCAATTATCAACATTTCCATTGAAGTTTTGTGTGATCTCTGACTTGTGTCTGGGGGAATTATGGAAGTAATCTTTCGAACAGACTATCACTCTTTCATATATACAGACGGTTAATTACGTGGAAGCGACGTTTTTGACGTATTCCATTAACGGTTTGTTAATACAAAGATTGATGGCCGGAGAGTAACAGTTCTCAGCTCGTTCATGCAAGAAATTATCTTATCTTATGAATCTTACACGGCAATCAGAGTGGCTACACTATGTGACTGAATGTACACTTAAACAAATCATAGGGTACATTGGCGATGAAGGAATGCTCTTATTAAATGAATCTCTACATACAAACTGTCGTGTTTATTTGGGCAGCTTGCTTAAAGCAGTCTGCTAGTCGTCGCACCGCCGTGTTCGATATGAGACCCAAAGTGACATATACAACGCGTGTAAATACATTGTTTACACTAAATTTGAAAACGCTGCGTTGCGTGACGACCGTAGCGCTTTAAACGCAGTCCGTATAGAGTTGAGTGAGATATCATCTGAATTTGTGGTTCAGATGTTCTGCAGCATACAATAAATAAGATTCAAAAAGCCTTTTTATGTTGTAACTAAATTGCTTGAATACAGGTAAACACACTCCAATTTTGGAAGGGGGTCTCAATACACGAGAACGGGCCTTTCCTATAACGCACATCTCACTACGTTTTTAATAGTCAAGTCGAAGTGTTTACAAGATTGTGCCTCATTGACCATTGGTGGCAAAGTATGGCAAACACCTGACTAGTCAAATATTATTAATCATATTATCAGAATGGTGACCATGGTGACAATCTCCTCGACTATTAGGTTATATAAAATTAATGAGCAACTGCAGCAGACATTGATTCAGCTAATCAAAAGTACATAATATATAATCTGTCGTCAAATGGGTACCACTTCTTGGTCAATATGTCATAAACAGGTTGATAACCCTGGATGACCCATTTGCACACTTAAATGTTTTCACAAAATACATAAAAGGTGTGTACAACAAGCAACATCTCGACTGAGATTGCTCCTCTGCACATTTCAAATAGAGAAGTGAAGAGAAAGGTCCACCTGAAGTACTTTTATGTATAACATCAAAACAATCGAATTTGCTGTTTTCAACAAGTAGTCAAAAAAATCATTTTTTTTTACAAAAAAATATTCACCTAAATCACAGAATTAATGATATCATCATGAAATGAATGAATCCAAGAGAGGTCTACCCAAGGTATATATACCAAGTATCAAAGCATTCAGACTTGTAGTTTTCAAGAAGAAGTTAAAATAGTCAAAAGTTGACACAGACACCAATGGACAATCAAGATGACAGCGGAGTTAAAACAAAACCTCACATTTGCACAACTTAATGAAATACATCACAATTGCTCACCACATCAGATACCGGTGGGATTCATTAATAATTTTGCATTTTTTCATGCAAAAACTAACATGATGATATAAATACATATTTATTCTTTAATTGAGTAGAAAATTAAAACTATATATCCCTGTACCATGGTTATCCCATTAACATGAAAAAACACATTGCATTCAAGTCCCCTCAATATTTCAAAAATTTGACAATTATCAATTTGTCTGTATTGCGAAATTATTAGACAATAGTGACATCCTGTGAAGTCAACATGCATAGCACCTATAACATATTATTATACATCTGTCACTGTAACGCCATAAGTTTGCAGTGTTTTACGGGGTATTTTCATCCTACCAAATAGGGAAAGATTATGCACGCAAGCATCCTTTAATGATAAAAACAAAAATAGCTGCCACCAGGGTTTGACCAGACTCCACACAAAGAAGTTCGCTGATTCTGTTCTAAACTTTTTAGATTTCATGATGTATCCTTGGAAGGGAAAGATGTATAATAATAAGGTTATTACGAGGATACCTCAAAGTATGCACTGAGACAGTACGCTGTCGCATCGACTTCTGCTGTGTGTCATTCAATACTCTCGCTGTACTGCTTTCATGCATACTTTGAGGTATCCTCGTAATAATCTCATATTATCTAGAAAGTATTATCTTGAGGTATTTTAAATTAAAAAAAAAATTTTCAAAAAAAGACCACTGTTATCTTATTAGTTCCACACCATTAATAAAAAGACTAACTCTGTAAGATTTTTTTTGTCTACTAGTATTGAATACTTAAATGTAGCGCTACCACCCACTTAATGGTGAATTAAATTAATAATATGACCCAGTCTGAGAAAAATATTCATATTAGTGTAAAACACTTACAAGAATGACAAGATTTATGACAACAGACGAATCTCTTCCTACATACCGGGTAAGTTACAGAAAATGAAATTCTAATTTGAAAAACTAATATCAATAATTACAACTATATTATAATGTACTCAAAATACTACAGTTTATTGATTAAGTAATGGCAATGAAAAAGTTAAAACAAAATTTATAAATTTACCAGTATATAATTTGAATAAAAATGTTAATCACTGCAGATGTAAACAACAGAATGATTTTCACATTAGTTTGTGCAAGGTGGTGAAACTTAACAATGATGGTAAAAACATTACGTCAATAGCTTCTCAGCAGTTCTCCTGCCATTGTAGATACAATCATTGACACTGACTCCACAGAAAGATGATCCTATGACATCTAATGGCATGTTATGATGATCAAGATATTTGTTTATTTTGTCTGCAAAAAGAACAAAAACAACATAACAGAATGCTTATTGACTAAACTACCGATTACAAGCTTTCAGAGGAGATACTGACTCAATATATGGTACACAACTAGCATATCTGGCCAGCAACAAGAAAATCTTTGATTCCCATGATCAGACACCAAAAAACAATACTTTCTGCTCATATGCTAGGCATGTAACATTCATAGTTATTAAGGGTATGTGTTCGGTTCCTATACTCAAAACATGTGAAAAAATCACAGCATACTAATTACAATGAGTGAAACCAAAGAATAGCATGAACTTTCTGTTTACAGGAAGATTCTTAGTATAGGGGGTTTACCATCTAAGGTAAAATGACTAGTTTTCACTGGGTTTTAACAAAATCAACAAAAACTCCTCAAGTTGAATGAATAAAGTGTTCATTTTTCTAGACTAAACTCAAATATTGTTCATTAAAACATAATACACATTTTGTCTACCCTTCTACTTCATTTGCACACAGGGTTCTTCTTCTTACCAACTATTTTGAAGTGTCCAACACGGTACTGTGGTATAGCATCTTTGTGTATGTTAACAATGGACCGTGTAGGCTTAGCCTCAATATTGATTTGTTTTTTTAAGCTTTCCATGGCGACCGCCAGGAGATGTTCGGGATCAGCAATTGCAGGGTCACCAAAGTTGTCTTCGAACCAATGACCTCCCATCATGCACTGCAACATAAGCATTAATATTATTTGAAATGGCAGAATTATTTGAATTACTGTAAAATGACTAATTTTCACTGGGTTTAAATTTTGCTGATTCACCATTTCATGCATATTCAGTGGATTTTAAATTCACTGTTTTATCATTTAGATAATGTGTTCTATGCTAAATTTATATACTGGCTTTTAATTTAGCGCATTTTCCACTTAGCGAAATAAGCAAAATTAAAACCCAGTGAATAATTAATCCTTTTACAGTAGTTTGAATTTACTTTCACAGAAGAGCATTTACTTTCTCTGATGTGTGTCATATCTTTTGATTGGTTGAATAACCTACTGATGATGCTGTGTAATGATAGTCCTTATCTGCTATGTCTGACCAAATTTGAAAAAAAAAAAAACATATTTCATTTTTGAATTAAAGTGACTATGTTGTCGAACATTCTGGTGCAGATAACAAAATCTCGTTAATATTGAGCAAACATTGAACAAACAAAGTGTGCGGCGAACATTTCTTATTGCTGCCATAGAGGGATCTCAACAATGAGACTTACTGTGAGTCGTGTCGTTGGACTACCAGGTCTATTGTGTTGTGGGAATGTACACGAATCATATATAACACCAAGTAGTTTGCTCTTCTCCCAAGACGGAATTAGATAACCAAAACCCTGAAATCAAGTAAAAGCAGAATACTATGCAAATTACTCTTTGTGTACTGTAAACTCTGTATTAGAACCTGCGGTTTCTATTGAAATGATACAATGCAACAAAGGGGATGCGGCTTCTATTAGAGCATCTACATATATGAGACGTGGTGAATGTTTGGTTCTCAATTGTTCAAAAAGAATGGGTTTGACTTATATTAGGGATGCAGCTTTTAATAGAGATTTTATGGTAATTGCAGTACTGTAAATACTTTATTTTAGCTGGACTTAATTTTCGCTCAATAGACTTTTTGGGTGTTTTGTATGTAAAATATTTTCAATGATTTTTGACAAGTTGAATGTAAAATATAGGTAAAAAGGTATATTCGCGAAAATAGCGAAAATCAATTCCAAGCAAAAATAAAGTACATGTACTGTAAAATACTTTATTTTCGCTTGGAATTAATTTTTGCTGAAGGAATGATTCAGTGAAAATAAAATCCAGCAAATATACCTTTTTTCCTACATTTCACATTTAACGTGAAAAAAATCACCCAAAATGTCTTTTCAGAGAAAATTAATTCCAGCTAAAATAAAGTATTTCACAGTATTCTATATTAATATAACTAATTTTAGAAACCTGATACATTTTGAAAGTTAAAAACATATTTTAACAACATCACCTGTCAATGCCCTTGTTTCCTATAAGTTTGTATGTCCATAGAGGTTTTCAGTAGGCGATGTATTAACACTGATTTTAATGTAAATATTTTTGCTCATAGACCAAACCCAAAATTTTTCAAAAACAATAATTTATTGTCAAAAATGCAGATTTTAAAAGCAGTTCACAGAAAGGTGAGGTCATTAAAACTTTTTATAAATATAATATTTTATAAATAAAAATGAAAGTTAGAATTTAAATTAACCAATCCAGGAATGGTAATGAGACATCATTATTCGTTCTTATTACCGTAAAATCTGCATTAGAAGCCGCATCCCTAATAGAAGTCGGAACCATTATTTTTTAACAATTGTGACCCTAATTTCACCTTTTCTCATATGTGTAGATGCTCTAATAGAAGCCGCATCCACTCCGTTGCATTATACCATTTTAATAGAAACCACGGTTTCAAATATAGATTTTATAGTAATATTAATGATTCAGTTTGATATTATCCAATCACCAAGTGCCTCATTTTGAATATGTAGTAGCAATATAGTAGCTACATGTATATAGAGCTATGTCACATGAAAGCTTGGCTGTGCATTATGGGCGTAAATAATATTGAGCCAATCTCTATATTTGAATGATAGACGATGAAAGCGGTATTTTTCAATTATAAATATGTTTGAAATGAACAGCTTTAATTTCACTGTAATCAAACGTACAGCTTATAGTTCACTGTAATGGATGTTAAAGTCCACTTTTTTTATCTTTCACAAAATGAAATCCATATAAATATTTGTTAAAAATTTTTTTAACATTGTCATTAAAACCAATATAAAATTATGTTTATTTGGTCCAAAGTTATCAAAAAATCAGATCAATGAATTTTGGTAAAATGAAAACATATGAAAATGAGATATTACAGAATTAATGGAATAGTATTCTTGTACAGATTGACTACATGCCATCAGACCACATAGCTGCAGGCAAACAACAAATCAGAAATTAGAATACACAACAATAGTATGAGTATAAAAGGTGAGTTCTGATTGGTCCATTGTGTTATATGGTACTGAAGTTATATGTGAAATGAAATATTTATTGATTTACTGATTTGAATGAGATTTATTATTATATTTACATCTGTTGGTAATACATTGCCTTCAAATTCCAGATTTATGACAGCAACTGACACTTGTTGAATTTCTTGTAAAAGCTTTGATAAAATATTATGGTTAGAAGGAAGTAATCCCGATAAAACTGTAGGAAAAACCAAAAACAGGAATCAAATGAAATGAAAATACCAGTCAAATATTCTACTTGCATGGACACATATCAAAGACCTTTACAAAATAATTCAGGGTATGTATACTTACCTGTAGCAGGTACTGCACTGATGACATGGTCTGCTGTGTAGCAGTTGTCTTTGGTTGTAACCTGTGTAGAAGAAATAACACAGTAATGTTGAATGCTTCATTTTGATTGGTGGAAACAGTATTTATAATTGGGCAGTCTCAGCCATGTGAAGGTGTACTGCAGGATGTATAATTTGATGTATAGTTAATAATCGCGAAAAAAACACAAAAAATGCACTCAGGCATAACAAGTTGATATCAACCTCTGCTACACTGCTACATTCCCCGTACTGCTTTCATACATACTTTTTATTTCCAATAATAAACTCATAAATCATGTTCAGAATGTACTAAGTACGGGTTAAGATTTAAGTAAATTATGTATACTGGCTGGCTAGTTCAGATTACATTCACACACAGGAGGAAATAACTGCTAGCATAGATAAGGTATGCCAAAACTTGTTAGAAATATACAAATATTTCAACTATGATTACCAAATACAGTAACTAGCAAGGAATACATATTACCTCTACAGTTAAAAAATCAATACCAAAGAGTGGCAGAATAATAGGAAGTAGTACAGAATACGATGGTCAGTTCATTTTTTTTTTCAAGAACAATGTCCCTAGATGTGATTGCATTGATTGTCATGTCACAAATGGCATACCAAAATGAATACTTAATATGATTATAATAATAGATCTTCCAAATGAAAATGAAATACAATAGCGTTTGGGCACATAGCCTGTGCTAAGCATTCACACACACTTTGTTAGCCTGTGCTAAGCATTCACACACACTTTGTTAGCCTGTGCTAAGCATTCACACACACTTTGTTAGCCTGTGCTAAGCATTCACACACACTTTGTTAGCCTGTGCTAAGCATTCACACACACTTTGTTAGCCTGTGCTAAGCATTCACACACACTTTGTTAGCCTGTGCTAAGCATTCACACACACTTTGTTAGCCTGTGCTAAGCATTCACACACACTTTGTTAGCCTGTGCTAAGCATTCACACACACTTTGTTAGCCTGTGCTAAGCATTCACACACACTTTGTTAGCCTGTGCTAAGCATTCACACACACTTTGTTAGTCTGCGCTAAGCATTGTGTTGACACAATAAGAAAATAGTTCCAACCACTTTTCCAATAGTTCCACGCATGGTATGTGTCAGATCGGTTGGTTTGCAGTGATCTGCGTATCAATGCCATGCCAAGAGTTTCAAAGCCCATTCATGCATATTTTCTAACATTTTGGACTAACATTTTTTACCTCTTAAGCCCATGCTAAAGAGCTGTGCATGAGCGCAACTATAGTATATTACCTTAATTGTATTATTATCTGTAAACTCTAATTGTTTACACTGGTTTTGTTTGATAATCTCAACACCATGCTGTGTCATGAGAGTGTCAGTTAGTTTGTCTGTCAGTGTCTGCAGTCCTCCCTGCAATGTCCATACTGGCCATCTCTCTTTCTTGGCTTGCTTCACTAATGCACAGTTGCTCTCAGACTTGGCTTCTGAATAAAACAACATTTCAACAATCTATTATTGTCACGGAGTGAGTTTTGAAAATAATATCATCACTTTCAATTCATGAAGATATTCAATGAATCAATTTAGGGAGTTTAATTTATGAAGTGGAGTTTTAGTCTGAAACAAGAATGCGGCAAATTCAAAACTTGTAATTAGATGTTAATTACCTTTTCCTTGTAGGAAGAGTCCTTTAATTAATGAGCCACGTTGCCTTGCTGGATCAAATATTGCGGGAAAACAAGATTTAGCACTCAACTTTCGAGCATCACCAGCAAAAATACCAATACATAGAGGATCCATCACATAATCAGCTATCTGAAATTAAGACAATGTTTTATTTCCCATTACCAGGTATTTCATCCAAATTTGATTGTTTAAAACAGGGGAGTCGTCACCTGCGCATGCATCAGATGGCCATAGCATGTCATTGTTTACAAACAAGCGACTACCCATGAACTTTTGCACTTTTAGCGTGTGTTGTTATCATCTCTTGGGACTCAATTCCTGCGCATACGCAGGTGACGACCCTCTCGCTTTAACTGTCAACAGCTAGAATCTCTAACCTACATGCACTAAGTAGGCAATTGTGACACTCACTTACTTACCCTGGGGGAGGGGAGGGGAGGGGAGGGCAACTCGGAGGAACAGCTGGTACACATGTTTAAGAATAAAAACATATAAAAAGGTATTTGTTTTTGAGGTAAAAACAAATAATGCATGACATGTATTTAGGATTACTTTTTCTGTAAAATTCAAAAACCCATTATAATAATGTTGCTGGTAATTTTGTTTAATCAAAGGAGTTGTAATGATATTTCATCAAAACATTTTTCGGAGACAATTAAGATCATTATGTATGAAGTTTACCTTGTTACTTCCAGATGATAGACTGACCCAAGTATTTGACCTTCAAATATCATGAAATTTGGGTATATGGGCAACATATATCAAACAGAGGTTAACAATTTTTACTGTAAATAGTGATTTTTTCAAACATAGGTACAATTTGCTAGGGTGTCTGCTTAACTAATTCTCAAGTCACTTGCTTACCTAATTGCCAACTGACTCACTCACCTTCTTCCCAACCACCTTGCATACCTCATTTCCACCAAATTACCTTGCATACCTAATTTCACCAAATTACCAACCCATTCGCCTAACTTGCAACCCTATCATTCACCTAATTCCCAACCCATTCACCTAATTCCCAACCAACTTGCATACCTCATTTCCAAACCACACACTCACCTAATCCCCAACCCATCCATTCACCAAAATACCAACCCATTCACCTAACTTCCAACCCTCTCATTCACCTAATTCCCAACCAACTCACTCACCTTCTTCACAACCAACTTGCATACCTCATTTCCAAACCACACACTCACCTAATCCCCAACTCACCCATTCACCTTATTACCAACCCATCCACCTAATTCACAACCCTCTCATTCACCTAATTCCCAAACCCTCTCACTCACCTAATTCACAACCCTCTCACTCACTCACTCACTCACCTAACCCCCAACCCTCTCATTCACCTAATTCCCAACCCACTCACTCACCTAATTCACAACCCTCTCATTCACCTAATGCCCAATCCATTCACCTAATTCAAAACCCTCTCACTCACTCACTCACCTAACACCCAACCCTCTCATTCACCTAATTCCCAACCCACTCACTCACCTAATTCACAACCCTCTCATTCACATAATGCCCAATCCATTCACCTAATTCAAAACCCTCTCACTCACTCACTCACCTAACCCCCAACCCTCTCATTCACCTAACCCCCAACCCTCTCATTCACCTAATTACCAACCCACTCATTCACCTCATTACCAACCCATTCACCTAACTTGCAACCCTCTCACTCACCTAATTCCCAACCGACTCACTCCCTTCTTCCCAACCAACTTGCATACCTAATTTCCAACCCACACTCACTTAATTACCAACCCACCCATTCACCTCATTACCAACCCATTCACCTAACTTGCAACCCTCTCACTCACCTAATTCCCAACCGACTCACTCCTTTCTTCCCAACCAACTTGCATACCTCATTTCCAACCCACACACTCACCTAATTCCGAACCCAAACATTCACCTAATTCCCAACCCTCTCATTCACCTAATTTCCAACCCATTCACCTAATTCCCAACCCTCTCACTCACCTCATCCCCCCACTTGCTTACCTTATCCCAAATCTATTCACTCACCAAATTCCAAACCCACATGTTTGATTCATTCTTAAATAACTTGTTTACCTCATTCCCTAGTCGTTTTCTAATAAAATCATGAACACTCTCGTCTTCTTCAATTTCTGTTTTTACAAATGGCTCTTTCATTATGTATGATATAAACGATTTAGTGAAAGGTGCTTGAGTGAATAGAACAGACTTCAAACCAGATGGTAATTGGTGCATCTGATTCCTAGCATAGATAAACCTCTTATTTGCTGCTGCATGGTGGCTAAGTACTGGAACAACTTGGTCGGCCAACCCCAGTTCAGCAACCTATGAAAGTTTAAAAAAGATTTTTAAATTTGATTCTGCGACTATATTTGCTATCCTGATTATATACAAGTTTTCTGAATGCTGGGCCTCATTTTGTAACTAATTGAATATGATGGGAATTCTGGTAGTATTATGAGCACATTCCAGATTCTATAGATTAATGTGTGTATTCACTGTATTTGTATTTATATTTATAGTCTAGTCACATGCAGTTGGAGTATTTATATTTATGATTACTTGATATATGAGGAAAGTACTGTATTTGACCCATAGTGAATGTATTTTTGATAGAATTTCTTTGCAGGCATTTTTTTAAATAAGGGAACAGGGGCGCAGCGCCCTCATGCTATGGCCATGCGCCCCCTTACCCTGGGAAGCAGATCCTCTGGCAATCATGAAATTCTGATTGACCAGAGATCACATATGGACACAGTCTTCAACTGTGACTTGTCCGATAGTAATTTTGGCCCCAAGGAAGCTATACAATGCTCCATTTTAACTTAGAATTATCAAAACCTCCACACCCTGGTAGGGAGAACCCTATCTCCCCACTTGGTGGCGCCGCTGAATTACAGTGCTCCCTCTTGCAGTTTTTTTCTAGATAAAACCCTGCATTGCAAGTAATTTTCACATGTGAGATAATTTTTGTTTACAGTAAATACTTGTGGATGCTGGGCATACTGTACAATCCAGTGATACCATTGTATGCACAGAACAAATAAATTTATATTTTGAAAGTGATTTTGTTTGTTTGTTTGTTGATTCTTGTCATTTCCTGGCGTTAGGACGTAACATACGTTGCCTCCTAGCATCGGACCGAGACACTTGCATAGATATAGTGATCTTGAAAAACATCTTACTACATGTATTATATATATTTATATAATTTGATAGAATGAATTGACATTTTATTAACAAAATAAATGTAAAAACAAATCAGAGGCCACAACATTTGTGTTTGTGACTCAAGTCACCTATACAATCACAAAGACCAACCACTCCAGCATTCAAAAAGCTGACTGAACTTGATTCCATTGACTTAAGATGCCTATAAAATCAGAGGGCACACTGATTCTGAGAGCTCATTCATTTAGTGATATCAAACTAAACACTCTTCCTGATTGGTGGAATGAGATATGTAAAAACAGAATGGAAAAGCAAATACCATACTCTCATATGATTATCATGCATGAAGCAAATAAGTAGTGTATGCTTTACAATGTTATCATGGATTCTCAATCAAGCAAGTTAAGTAGGCAGATCAATTGTATTCTTTTACACATATTTAGAAAAGTAGGCAGCTAATAAGTAAAATGTTAATTAGCCTTCATCCACATTTTAAATAAACCACTGCATTTCACTGTAAGCAGTATTGTACCACACATTTTTCTAAAATTGTAAGTTGAACAAACACAAATTTCAAACACGTTTTTTTTTTTACCATTAACAAGTACTGAAAAATCACTATGATTCCTTGTACTAGTTACTCAGCTTATGGATTAGCACTGTAATTCACTAAAAAAAAAAAATTACTGTTAAAATGCAATTTGTTTCCCACCATAATCATGGTTAAAGTAACATTCTTAATACTTACTAGTTCTAAAGTATTCTTTCCGACAGCTCCTGCTGTCCTCAAGCTGCGTGGACCATGTTCAAATATAGCTCCATCTTCAGAAACGGTTGTATTTACCCAACCACCAGTGCGATGACTACTTTCAACAACAACCACCTGTCAGAATAAGTAATCGCACAGTGATTCTGTTGTCTTGTAAGCAGAGATGGATACGTGTGATTGAGATAGAGAATATCAACTTAATGAGAATTCATTTCCATAAACAATTATAGTGTAAACCTTACATTTCCACTGCCAGGAATATCATCAATTGATTTCTTGAGGGAACATGTTGGAACATACAGTGCACTTATTAAACTCAGTGCAAGTTTCTACATGACTCATTGAAACAATCTTTTATCAAAATATAATTGGGATGTGAACATCTTGATTGTCTTGACAGTGATTGCATTAAAATGACAGTAGCTGTAACTATTAATCTTTTTTCTCTGATTTTTATTTTTTAACAAAAACATTTCCTGTGTAATTGATATAAAATTTGTAATGGTGATCAGCAAAATATAAACACTGAAAGCATAGTATATATGCTATATATTAACGTTGTACATTAAATCACATGTAAGAGGGCGGCATCTATCCAGTTTTGTCAAGTGAACAAGATGACAAGAACCCTAGGCAAAATCATGTCATATACCTCTCTCTGACAACCTCTTACTGATGATTTTATGTGTTACTTCCCATAATAGTGTGGGTCATAATTTTCTATGACCGTTTTAAATGATGGCAAGTCCATGACCGTTAGTTTTCACATCACTAATCATGTGATGTATCATTGTGTATAATCCATGCAATTGTGTATAAAACAATATTTTGGTGACATTTTGTCATCTTTAATTGGTTATACATTGTATTTAACCGTGAAAATATTAAAAATCACAGTTATTATTGCATTAATCCTTCAAGCACCATTTTTGTTGTTGTTGAACATTTTAACAATTTCCAATATTGACAAGGAGAACATCTCCTGATCTGGAAGTTAATCTATCAAGGAAAAGAGCCACACTGGGGATATAGCTGGTTATATTCTGGAAATTGTACTACACTTAGTATTATGAACCCGGGTTATTTTATTTACTTCGGGAATATCCAGCGTCTGTGGGAATACCAGGGTGTATCATGTAGACATTCTGCGGTACACAAATTGGCTAGAACCTCGTCATCACATCATCATTGTGTTGAGCATGGATGTACATGTACATCTTAGTACATCCATGTGTTGAGGGACGGTGCTAAAAATAAGACACACCCCTCTTGAATTTTTCGCAAAGTACCTTCCCAAACCTGAGAGCCTGTGATCTCGCCAGGTAATATGCAGACGATAAACCACTAATTCCTCCTCCCAACACAACAGCCAACGCGGTCATTTTCGCTAAAAGTAGGCAGACAAGTTGAAAACACTCCAAACACGAACAACTGCAATGGGCGACGCCATTGTAGGAGAATAAAATAGACATGCGCGCTGACCCAGGAAGAACATTTTTTACTAGTATGACCTCGTTTGTTGATGTTTGAGCCCTGGTTTGAGGTGTGCGTGTTGTTCTTACGAATTTACGAATGTGTCGACTATATCTTTTGTGCTATACAAGATGTAAACACTACAAATAGTTCATGAATCTGTGCTGATTCTGGTAGGTGCAATTTAAGACACGATTATCGAACCATATTTCGTCATTTTGTGTCATTGTTTGACCTGTCCTTTGTTTTGTTTTTTAAATAGATGTCGATGATATGAGATGGGGTGTGTACAAACAAAAGACACTCGATACACGGCGGGTGAGAGGTCACAGGAAGGACATAAAGATGATGAAAGCGGCGACGCAGAGAAGATAAAAAGGACTGCTCTGGAAGGTAATTACTTTGCTGTGGGTTACTGCTACTATAGATTATACAAACAAACCTTTTAAATTCATTTATTTTAGAATATGTTGTTGTCTACAAATTTAGCTCCATACTATTAAATACTACTATACATTCATATATAATGTGTTCCCGATTTCTCCCCATGTTTAAATGGTATAACCCTAAAATTAATTACACTATTTTCAATGTACATTATTATATGTGAAATATAATTACATACCGATTAAATAAATTATTAACTACTCTCATAGATATTTATTGTAAATGTTTATAAATGAAGATTAAAATTCCAATGACATGTGATTATGATTCCCTGTTTGGGTGATTATTTATAGTGCCCTCTCTATGCATGAGGATGATTGCTGAGTGAATCATGAGGTCATTTCAAAAGTACTGCTGATCTGCACTGGCTCGGAAGATGAATTCTGATTGGCTAAAAAAACAAAAGACTTGTGGCGTTGAATGCACGTTCATTCTCAGTAATGTTATGCAAATTAGAAATTCAAACTAGCTAATCATTTACAACCTTCCGAGCCAGTGCAGATTAGCCCCAAAAGTATGTTCATCTGTTCAATGCACCAATTTACTTGTCGCTATCTGGTAGTCATGGTTACTTTTTTAGTAACCCTGAGTTTGTCGAATAGTTTTGAAGTGTCATTTATAAATATTTAAGAAAATAACCATAAAACCTCATCCATTTGTACTCTGAGCTTAGAGTAAATAAATAGCTAAATAAATATAATATGAAATAAATATCTAAACAAACCAGAAATCATCAGATTATGGAATTAAAGTGTGTTTTTTTTTTAGGATAACAAGTGATTAGCTTATGTGTGACATTTTTCTCTTGTCTGCTTCCTTATTGGTCATTATATAGATACAGCTTTTTGCATGCATGGTCATTAATATGTATTGTTCTAAGTCTTGATAGGGGTTTGAAAACCTTCAAAACAGAATTATTTGTTTGATCGTAATTAATTGTGATGCCTTTCAGAGGTCACATTAATTAGTGCAACAATATGCATTTAGGGCGTAATGTTTTTACCACATGTCCTTGTATCATAGAAATGCACACATTGACACACAAATTTACAACCTGCATATTAATCTTTTATTAAACGCATTCACAAGAAATAGACATGCTTACATCAGTATCATGAATTTGTATCATATTAAATAACTTGACATAAATATTAATTAATTCATTTCTAGATTTAGGACCAAATTGTCAAAAAAAAATTTGAGACACTATGATTAGCTGTTTTTATTTGTTTTTATTTTGTCCATATCATTGTAGATGACGGTCAAGGTATATGAGAGGAAAGTGAATGTTGTTGTTGTCGTTGACTTCATCCTAAAACTTTGGGGGTTACATAAACTCAAACAGCTTGTTTTTCCAGATTCAACTAAATTCAATTTTGTTATGTATTTTTTTCTACATATTGTGTAAATTTCACTCAAACCAGATGTTCGAATCGCGTCTTTCTTGCATAACGTGAAATCTCGCACTGAATGAAAAATCACTTATTAGATATCTGTAGTAGACCATTATGTAGTTTTCTTTCCGTTTTCAAATCATGCTAGTGTTAAATACAGTGACATTGTTTTATTTATTTTGTCAAATTTGTGTGCAAAATGGTATTTTTAGTTCATGTTCACTTCCATGGGATGTGGAGATAAAATCTCCCTACCTAGTCATTTTGACTTTTTACACAGATTTATTTGACTGAACTGTTGCCAAATGGCAGCCACATGTCACTTTAGACAGGTGGTCCTTATATACAGGTTATCTGTACATGTAAATGCCCCCTCAAAAAAGGTCACTGTGGCTGGTGATAATTTTAAAGATGGTCACTATCACAGGTTTGACTACCGGTATATTAATTTTTTTTAAGATTACTTATAATCATACAAATCCAGCAGTGCATGATTAGCCGGGATCAGATCCAAGTCTATACACAAAAATAACTAGCAAGAACACAAGAAAGTTTCAATCATGGATGTAGTTTGTAATATTATGTTTATCTGGTTCATAATTAACAAAAAATTATAGAAAAATACATGAAAGTGTGCAAAAGGTTGCAAACATTATGGTGTTCAAGGGAATCACATGAATAAGATGCATATTATTGATATTCTAATCAGTTCCTCTCTCTTGATTTATTCAGGTGACATTACAGCTGCCAGGGAAGAAAGTCATTATCTTCTGGAAATTGAACAATACCATGAAGCAATATCAATGCTCGATCAACGATTACAATTGGAAAGAGACCTCTATGGGAAAAAAAATGCAAATGAAAATGTGGCCATCACCCTTGGATATCTCGGTGAGGCGTGGTTCAAATTGGAAAACTATGGGAAGTCACAGTTGTACCTCTATGAAGCTCTAAATATGTGGAAGGAAATGTATTCCAATTATGCAGCATACAATAATGAAGACTTGGCTAAACTGTTAACAAACTTGGCCAATGTTTGCGAGAAAAACAAAGACTTCCCAAGTGCAGTGAAATATCATGAGCAAGCATTAAGAATGAAGAAAGCAATAGAAGCTGGTATGGCGCTCCCTATTGGGCTGGCATGTAATGCTGTTGGTGATGGAGCGGGAAGTTCTGGTTCAAAACTAAATTCATTGAGAAGGTCTTAGCACTATCTGTGTGTAATCAGTTTGTTCTATTAAGTAGTTCTCCACAGAACACCTTGACCTTGATTTGCAAATTGTTGCAAGTAGATTGTGAAGTTTTAGAACAGTGATCGTTATAATTTTGCTCTTCTAGACTCTGTGGCTTTCACAAAATTTCATTCAGACAAATGCCCGCAAACTAATTAGCTAACTAATATACCGCCCTCTGTAGGTGAACTGTTTGAAGTAGTTTCTAAGCTGACAAAATATGCAAATAAACAGTCTTTGCTCTGCTGTGGTATTTCTATGGTAATTACAAGTAATATTTTATTGATTCAGTGTAAAATAAATGTTAATTTTTATTAATATATGCTTTCATCGGTGATGCGCTTCTGATAGAGCAAATACGGTATGTGATGAGCTCAGCCAACCATCAATGCACAAAAAGTAAACCCAGAGATGAAAACTACAAAGTTGACAATTACCTGTTTTGGTTTATGTACCACTTTGCTATTTGCTTATTGCCAGCATTACTTCAAATGAACACCATATTATGAATAGAATGACAATTTCTTATGTTAATGATCATTGATAATCATTTGAAATTGAAAATTGACCTTCAAAGGTCACACATCCTGGTTGATTTGTTACTATGAAAATCAAAAATAAATTTATTTTATTGATATTTCAGCACAAAAGAACCAATAATTTCGTTCACATGTACTCCTATAAGGGATGTGCTTCTAATAGAGCAAATACAGTACTGATTTAAAATTTTGGCTGATAAGTAAAATTAGCCAAATTAAATCCAAGTGAGCATGTAAAATAACAATAGAACTTTTATTTTATCTGCCAAATTCATGAACTTGCACAAAATGGAGATGTGCATCTAGTAGATTAAATCAGAGGTACATTACTTGGGGTTTGTAACTACGGTGACATGATACCAAGATCCCGTCACAATCTCGCTCTCGCATAAACGTTCCAACTCAGAAAAAATGCGAATGCGCATGCCCGAGGTAACTAGGATACTGGGATGTCCAGGTGGATCAAAATAGCTGCCCACGATATGACGGATTACGAGAACTACTAGTATATTTTCTGTACATTTTCGATGTATTACATTTTTCACTATGATAGTGACAAGAAAAGTTTATTTTTTTCATTACAAACCTTGAACATTGATATGCGTCATGTCAGAAGGTCGTAGCCTCAGTCTCGCTATCTACGAGAAGAGACTTGAATGGGATCTTGACATGATGTCACCATACAGTACTATGCGAGTTGCAAACCCCAAGTAATGTACCTCTGATTAAATACACTACATGTGTCACTATTGGAAATGTTATTCTAATAGAGCAAATACAGTACCGGTACACCACTATTGGTGATGTACTTCCTATCTGAATTGAGCGATTACAGTAGTGCGTTATTATTTACTAATCCATATGTGGCTCAAGAAAACACATTTTTTAATATTCACTAATTAGATTTCAACTGATGGACTTGTCATGTGTTCTACATTATCCTGTTATCAATGTGTAATTTTTATAAACTACTGTAAAATTATTTGAAAGAAATTTAGCTAACTTTACCCTGTCCTTGATGTACTGGTACCTACACCCATATGTAGTACAACCATATTGACACATTAGAAATATCGTAACTAAATTAGGATATTTGCTAAAATAATGTGTTTCACCTTTATAGCATTATTAAGGGGGGGGGCAAGGGTTATTTTCGTTCAACGTAATTGCAATATTTTTTTGTTCGTACAACGTATATTGAAAAATTAAATTTCGTAATTCTGTAATCACATGCTAGACGTACAACATAATCAATCTAATATTTTTTTCGGACACTGTAAAAATGTGTCATTTTTCTCGGTACGTACAAGAATTTACATCCAAATAAAAAAGTTGTAAAGAATAATCCAGGGAAATTACATTTTCGAAACGACTAGATGACACAATTCACTGCAAAATTAAATTATCACTGTAAAAACTTCTTTTTTTTCCTTGTAATTTGTAAAAAGCCCTTTTTATTTCCCGTAAAACTGTACCAGCTACCCCCCTTGCCCACCCTCTTTATTCATGTGATAAATTATGGTGGAAATAAAATATTAATACATTAGTTATCTCTGATTCTCAGGAACAAATTCAAGTTAACTAGACATATATAAGTACTACCGATATAATCTAAATTTAAGACTTTATTAAGTCTTGATCTTCCTGACATGTTTCTGTAAAAAGTATGAGTGTCCACCCACATGCTGTTTGTATGTGTAAGCGTGTGAACAAATCTTTTATCTTGATATCTCCAGAATTCCCAAATGATTCGAAAATATTTTATTATAACATTACAGATACACAATTATTTGTCAGTTGCATTCTGTATTTTTTTAGTCCCCGTTCGGACGTAGTCCGAAAATGGGGACTTATGGTTTGCCCTGTGTGCGTCCGTCCGTCCGTCCGTCCGTCCGTGATCACCTGTATCTCGGACATGCATGGACCGATTAAGTTCAAACTTCACTCATACATCACACATTATATGGGACATATGCACATGCATTTTTTTCATGATCCGATTAACGATAGCCGAATAGCGGCCATTTTAAGGCCGAAAATGCATCAAAATCGCACATTTTCACCATTCCGGACCCGGATCTCAGTTATGCATGGACGGATTTTGTTCAAACTTGGTACATACATTAAACATAATAGGAACTTGATGCACGTCATTTTTTTGGGGGGATCGGGTTTGAAATGGCCGACTGGCGGCCATTTTGTTTTAAAGAATTCAGTTCTGGATCCGTATCTGAGACATGCCTGGATTGATCGAGTTCAAACTTCACACACACAAGGTACATCATGTCACAAATATGTATGTGCATTTGTTTCATGATCTCATTAACGATAGCCAAACGACGGCCGCTTTAAGGCCGAAAATGCATTGAAATCGCACATTTTCACCATTCCGGACCTGGATCTCAGTTATGCATCGACAGATTTTGTTCAAATTTGGTACATACATTAAACATAATAGGACCTTGATGCACGTCATTTTTTTTTCCCGGATCAAGTTCGAAATGGCCGACTGGCGACCATTTTGTTTTAAAAAATTCAGTTCTTGATCCGTGTCTGAGACATGCATGGATTGATCAAGTTTAAACTTCACACACACAAGGTATATCATGTCACAAATATGTATGTGCATTTGTTTCATGATCTCATTAACGATAGCCAAACGACGGCCGCTTTAAGGCCGAAAATGCATTGAAATCGCACATTTTCACCATTCCGGACCTGGATCTCAGTTATGCATGGACGGATTTTGTTCAAATTTGGTACATACATTAAACATAATAGGACCTTGATGCACCTCATTTTTTTTTTTCGGATCAAGTTCGAAATGGCCGACTGGTGGCCATTTTGTTTTTAAAAAATCAGTTCTTGATCCATATCTGAGACATGCCTGGATTGATCGAGTTCAAACTTCACACACACATGGTACATCATGTCACAAATAGATATGTGCATTTGTTTCATGATCCGCTTAACAATAGCTGAATGATGGCCATTTTAAGGCCGAAAATGCATCAAAATCACGTATTTTCACAATTCCGGAACCGGATCTCAGTCATGCATGGATGGATTTTGTTCAGATTTAGTACAATCTGTTGTACATATGCAGGTGCATTTCGGATCAGACCACGGAAAGTGGTCTGCAATTTCGGTCATGATCTGCTTTGAATGTACATGTCACTCAAATATGAACGGAACAGGGACGTGTCATTGACAATGACTTGTTTTTTATTAATTTTTTGCATAATTACAACTGTGTAATTGGGTGGTGGACGTTTAAAGATGTTTTGTACAGTCAAATATGTGTTAGTAACCTCCTCTATATGAAAAAAAAAACCTGTCACAGTCACCATGTCATGTTCACTGTAAGTTATATGCGTTCTGCCATATCATGTTTGATATTACCGCCAAAAGAAGCATTTATGAAATATGCTAACTCAAAATATCATGTATTCAGACACACAAATTACTGTTAAACATTTTGAAAAATCAACATGCAATTTTAGCAAAATGTTGATTTAGTGAATCTCTTTTGTCATTGTTGATTTCCTGTTTTCACAATACTTTTTTTTCGCATGCCAAAATAAATGTGCAATTATCACCTCCATAAAAACAAAGAAAAACTGTCAAGTGTAATTAGGAAGCGCCCCAGATTTTGATGTTCCGGATTACTGTATACAAATCCCCAAGCCTTGGTCATTTTGAATATATAATAAAGTCATTAGCGTCATCTTAAATTAGCAAATCATTTGTCTCGCTAAATTTGCTAAAAAGACATGTTTTACAGTACTGTAAAGGGGGTAATTATTCACTGGGTTTTAATTTTGATTATTTTGCTGACTGGAAAATGTGCTAAATTAAAACTCAGTGAATATGTAAAATTTAGCATAGAACACAATATCTAAATGACGAAACCATGAATTTAAAACCCACTAAATATGCCTAAAATGGTAAATCAGTGAAATTTAAACCCAGTGAAAATTAGTCATTTTACAGTATATTGTTAATTCTATTAAACAGTGTGTTATTTTTCTTGTGTTTATACATATATAGCACTGCTTTATCTTAAACAAATAACAGGTATTTAACATATTTTATAGAACTCTGTTAGCTCATGTTTAGTTTACACTTCAGGTATTCATCTTCCAAATTTTTGTTCATATCCTTATATCTTAAGGTTAAAATATTTTTTTTTATTTGTGACATTTGCTAACTTGAAAGCTGGTTGATTTGGTTAATTAGTCCCCGTTCGGACACAGTCCGAAAACGGGGACTTATGTTTTGACCTCCATGTGTCCGTGTGTGCGTGCGTCTGTGCATGCGTCCGGACCTGTATCTTAGAAATGCCTGGACCAATCACAATCAAACTTCACACATACATCATACATGATATTATACATATGCACGTCAATTTGTTTCATGATCTGATTCAAGATGGCCGAATGGCGGCCATTTTTGTGCTAAAAATCATCAAAATCAAGCATTTTTCGGCTGTTTACAGATGGATTTTGTTCAAAATTGGTATATACGTTAGACATTGTAGGACCTTGAAGCACATAATTTTGTTTTACAATCTGATTCGAGATGGCCGAATGACGGCCATTTTTGTGCTAAAAAATCATAAAAAGCAAGCATTTCTCGACTGTTTACAGATGGATTTTGTTCAAACTTGGTGTATACATTAGACATTATGGGACCCTGATGCAAATAATTTTGTTTTTCAGATTAGATTCAAAATGGCCGACTGGTGGCCATTTTGTTTTTATGAATGTGGTTCTCGTGCCATATGTCTGACTTGCTTTTACTGATTATGTTTAAATTTTAAATATTCATTATAGATCATGTCATAGATAGACAGATATATTCGTTTGACGATCCTATTCAAAATGGCCAAATGGTGGCCATTTTTGTGCTAAAAAAAATCATCAAATATCAAGCATTTCTTGCATTTATAGATGGATTTTGTTCAAACTTGGTACATATATTAGACATTACAGGTTTCTGATGCACATTTATTTTTCAGATCAGATTCAAAATGGCTGTCTGGCGGCCATTTTGTTTTAATGATTGGGCTTCGAGAGACATATCTCTTAAATGCTTTGACTGATTATATTCAAATTTATATATTTGTTATACATGATGTTATATATATACATGTATTCAAAATGGCTGATTTTGAATGCTGTTCCAGAGCAATATCTCTCAATATGGACAAGTACTTGTTTGATGATCAGATACAAATGTCAATCATTTTATTGTTAAAAATCATATTCCTAACATGGTTATATTCCAGCTATACTACTATAAACAAAACTATATATCTTAAATTTGATAACTAACGGGGACTGTGCCATGCATGGCTTGTTACTGTTATATTGACAATATACTGTGAAAATGTGACAGTGGATTTAGAAATTTTCAAAACTGATTTATTTCACTGTATTATTTTAAATATTGTGACAAGATTTGTTTAATGGTTGTCATTATTTCATTTATCTAAAATAATTTATTTCAATTTTGCTTGCAAAAATTGTCTAAGGTGGAATGTGAGATCTAAGAAGGTATCACGTTTTTGAAATTTGGATTCATCTTTGACACCCTTTTATGGTGAATGGAGCTGATATGGTTTGAACAAACACAATTCAGCATCGCATTACTGTAAAATACTTTTTCTCGGAATCGCTGAAGTGATGATCCAGGGAAAAATAAAATCCAGTGAATCTGCCTGCTTGACTCCTGTATGCTAAGTACACAATGGGAGTCTTCGCAATTAGTCTGTGTATGTGTCTGTGTGTCTGTTTGTTCCACTGATATCTCAAGAACCACATGTTGGTTTTTGATGAAACTTGATGCATAGATGCTCTGGGTAATACACAGTTTGGGTTGAAATTCATATTAATTACCTATTTTGCATGATAATTAGCTAATTTTTAGCTGATCCATGACTGTTCCACTGATATCTAAAGAGCCAATCATTGCATTTTGATGAAAACTCTGGACTAATGCACAGATATGATTAGTTTTCGGTAGGTAGATTAGTCAATTTTTGGCTTTTCCACTGATATCTTGGGTACTAATCATCACATTTCAATGAAACTTGGTATATAGCTGGTCTGTGACTTTGCACAGATCTTATTAGTTTTGCTCTCAAATCTATGCATATTAATTAGCTAATTTAATAACAATTAGTAAGTTTTCAGCTTTTAATTCAATCAAAATCTCAAGTACAAGTAATTTTGAATTAATTTTAATGTGTCTCTAATACTTTCATTACACAGAGTTCTTTCTAAGCTTTCTTTGATTTTCATTCATTTTACATTCAGCTCATCAAATATCAGTGGAAATAAACCTCATACAAAGTACCGGTAGCCAAAATGTCTTTTTAGCAAAAAATTATTCCCAGCTAAAATAAAAGTATTTTGCAATACTGTAAATACTACATTGATTTTTACTGGTATTTAATTTCACTATTTTTGAAATTCAGTGAATTGTAGTGAAATATAGTGTGACACGTAGACGTGAGTCGGCCCTCGCCGACCGAACAGCATCAGGTGTGTTGAGTTTGGAGCACCGGGGAGGGTACAATTCACACGACTCGTCAGGCTAAGTGAGCTATACTGTAATTGTAATTGTACGTGTTCATATAGCGTTACTTTAGTAGATTTCACTTATCAGCAATAATGATTTTAAAATCCAGTGGAAGTTGAATGCATTTACAGTATTGTCTTGGTACTTGCATTTCCTCTCTTATTTTCAAATAATTTTGCCTGAATTTAAATCAATACTAAAGGTGTGCATGTACACAATCTGATTAAAATCTGATGTAGTGGACGGGCTTTAATTATTTTGACTATAAACTTATTTTAATTTAATTTTTTATTATATTTGTTATTAATGCCCTTTTATTTTGTTATTTTACTTTGATTTTGAGATTTTTTTTTTAATTCCGCCCTACCTACATCTGATCCGACGCCTATGTAAGTCCCGCGTAAGTAACAGCCAGTTACAGCCCCCCCCTTTTATACAGGCTGTCGGTTGCTTACTTTTCAGTGTATACGGGCAATCTTTCTGTACATTATATTTTGCCCACTTGAATAAACCATTAATAGAAAATTGCTAGTATATTTTTATTTGCAAAAGAAATTCCACAGCATTTTACAATTTTTCTCATTACATTGAATATTTTTTTCACTTCCAACAAATGTGTACACTTCCAGATCACAGTCACTTGGGGGCTGAAAATCAATAAATACTAATTTTCAAAAAAAAAATCATCCGCTATACGTATATAAATAAACAAGTTGTGAAACACGGCACCGAGTAAATCGACACCCTGTCGGTTTCAAATGTCGATTTCTTACCTTAAAATGCGAAACAAAAATTTTAGAGGGGATCAGATGTTACGTTAATAACCATTGTTCATAATCGCTAACTTGGTTTTATTCAAAACTGCACAAATCCCGCGTTTTCTGATGATATCCGACGATTTCATGATCGAAAATGGCCAGCAGCCAGAATCAAGGGGGATTCGCATAGAGTTCTGGGTAAATCAAGGAAATACTCGCTGTTACGGCACGCCTGATTGGCTGAAAATGAGTATGCGCACTTGATTTACCCAGAACTCTGTGCGAATCCCCCTTGATTCTGGCTGCTGGCCATTTTTGATCATGAAATTGTCGGATATCACCAGAAAACTCGCGATTTGTGCAGTTTTGAATAAAACCAAGTTAGCGATTATGAACAATGGTTATTAACATAACACCTGACCCCCTCTGCACTTTTTGTTTCGCATTTTAAGGTAAGAAATCGACATTTGAAAACGACAGGGTGTCGATTTACTAGGTGCCGTGTTTCACAACTTGTTTATTTATATACGTATAGCGGATGATTTTTATTGAAAATTAGTATTTATTGATTTTCAGCCCCCAAGTGACTGTGTTCCAGATACATCTTCGCCAGCCAAGGTTCGTTCATTCAGTCAGTCATCGCTTCAATTTTACATCACTGAGCATAATAATCTAGAATGGAAGCAACAAAAATAAGTAAATCGTAATGATTAGAACACTGTAAACAGCTATAGTAAACAATGCAAACTGATTTTAAATTGTATAACGGTCACCGGCCCACGGCATCGACGCAGAAAATTGGAGCAAACAAATATTTCCTGATCAATTGCGATGTGTTCCAAATAAAAAATATTTTATTCCAGTCCAAATCAGCTCAATTACTTTAATAAAGAGTTATTGTATAATGTACAAAATGTTGATACAATTTGATGAATATTTACAGGTTCAATACCGTAGACGATTTTGGCCCGATCGTCAACAAAACATCACCCGTCTCCAGGGCAGGCGACTGGAAAAAGACACTGGTGTTCGGTCGAACCGGTGGAAACAAAATCAACACTCCCAGAATAACTATGCGGAATAACGATCTAAAGTCGAACCATTCGAGTCACAATATTAACATAAAAATGACTTTCGTTGCATTTGACAATGATAAACTTACCGAAAAGCCGTGTTATTCACGGTCGCTAACGTCGGTGTAATTCGCCATTTTATTTGAGTGTGTTTGCCACCCGGTGACGTCATCATGTGCGCTATAAAAGGAGGTATGTGATTCGTTGACTAAAATCGTCGATAGTGGGTCTCGTTGAAATCTCGTTACATAGGCGTCGGATCAGATGTAGGTAGGGCGGAATTAAAAAAAAATCACAAAATCAAAATCAAAGTAAAATAATGAGATAAAGGGGCATTAATAACATAAGTAATAAAAAATAAAATTAAAATAAGTTTATAGCCAAAATAATTAAAGCCCGTACACTACATCAGATTTTAATCAGATTGGCATGTACATAGACATTGTAGCCTAGAATTTAAGATCAAAGAAGGAATTCCATGGTTTTGTCATGTAAACATGTTTTCCTGAGTGTCATAGTGGTGTTCCTGGGTGAAATAGAAATCAAATTGCATGTTCACTTTCACTCAATAAAAATGTTTTTTTTTAAGAAAATAACTGTTAAAACACGATTTGTGAAACTCAGTAGCTGAGGGGGGGTATAATGCTGTTCGGTTACATATACAAATAAACCAGTGATGTCACAACAAATGTGTATCCTCCATTAACTTGTCTTATCATGTTTTCTAAGTATTAGATTAGAGGTAACCACACTAAATAACAACAATTATTGAACAATTTTGCTTGTTGCTATGGTGACAAATTAAAATCTGTGTTTTTAAATTTCATTATAATTAAAAACAAAGTAAATATCATATGGGATAGAGATACTGTGTTTGAAAAG
Source organism: Saccoglossus kowalevskii (assembly GCF_978046115.1). Classification (NCBI taxonomy): domain Eukaryota; kingdom Metazoa; phylum Hemichordata; class Enteropneusta; family Harrimaniidae; genus Saccoglossus; species Saccoglossus kowalevskii. Next base: position 40,789,216 of record NC_140645.1, on the reverse strand, counting down.
TAAACGAAAAAATAAAGAACAGGAAATCAAAGTATTTATTTATGTTTTTGTGAATTTATTCTCTGTGATATCATCATAAAAAACAAACAGAATCTACACTGTTACACTTATTTGTAAGTCAAGTTTGTTTTAGTAATTCAATCAATAAATGTTGTCAAATCGCATAAATGAGCAAAAGCATTCTCAAGTAATATCCAGATATTGGATATCAACGTAGTTACAATAGCAGAGGCGGCGACACGAAATGTTGCATGGGTTTTGCGAGATCTACTCACCTTGCGCCGAATAGGTGAAATGGGTCGCCCATCTTTTTCGGGTCCTTAATGTACTATAATCTGTGATACTTGATTCATAGAGGGCGCTACATTCAAGTATCCGAAATGGACTCCTGTGACTTCGTGGGTCTAAAGGTTATGAATAAAGTACAAGCACTGTGACGACCATGACATATCATATCTGTTAATTCATGTTAGAAGATGACCTAGATATAATCATTGTTATAAATGAACAACAGGTCGTCTCTGTGGCGCAATCGGTTAGCGCGTTCGGCTGTTAACCGAAAGGTTGGTGGTTCGAGCCCACCCAGGGACGCTCTATTCTTTTGTTCGTGGAGGCTACCGTATTATAATAACGTTTAGTATTTCTATAGTTACTTCATGAAACAAAATGTTGCTGTGAATGACTTTGTTGCATATTTCTTGAAAGATATTTTTCATGGAAGCTATACTTCAATATACGTACATTACACCGAATATTTCAGAATGTTTAGCACATGATATTAACAGATAATTAAGTCATGTATAAAATACGTTGAAAATCTTATTATTTGGTCCTGTATATAGTGTGTTCCCTCAACTAGTGTATATTTAATTACTACCTTATACTAAAATATGTTTGGATATTTAGAGTACTAACACATTCCACTTCCGGCCCGGTTAGACTTAAAATGCACCACCAATATTCACTTTTGAGATATAATTTTTGGTATGTGTTGGTTCCTGGATATTTAGGCTTCGTCGTCCTGTACTTTGTTTAGTAATTCGAACTTCCAAGTTTTCGTAAAAAGGGAGAGTTTCGCGATTTCGACATCGAAAATGCCTTGTCTTAATTATGTGCTGAGGGACAGCCGCTTAGGTATGTGCTCTGTAACTTGCAGCACATGAACCTAAAAACGTTAGGTAATCAAACAAAAATTACGTTGTACTAAAGTCCATAAAGTACGTTCAAGGTCTTCACTTTTTCATAGCATAAAAACGATTTGATCCCTCACTTATTGTGACACCATCAAATTGACTGATTTCCATTCCCCTCAAAAGTCAACATGGTATTTTCCTCTATTTTACGCCACAACTCTAAACAGTCTTTTTTTGCTTGACGTGTTCATTTGCCTTCAATTACGTTTCAGTGGGTATCACTGTCGTATTCTGAGTCTTGCCGATAACATTTCGGATCAAATTCACGTAGCTATCGCCGAAAAAATTCGAAAATTTGTTCAACTAAACCGGAAGTCGGTCAAATTAGCATAACAACGCTTTTGGCCTTTGTCGTGTCGCGCCATATTGAATTTTTCACTGCATTAAATTGCGTTCGCCGTGCCAGGCAATCAAAAAATGTATTTGCACTAAAGTATGTTCAAGATCTGCACTTTTTCATAACATAAGTAGTTTCTCACCTCTCGGTTATTATTGTCGTCCAAATCACGTCCCAAATTTGGGTTCCCTGGCGCCTCTAATAAATAAGCTATATTACCGCTGGGTTGAATCAATGAATATATCACCCAAAAAATGGATGATTGGATTTTTTTTTACCTAACATTTTTCGCTCAGAAAGCTATTCACGGTAAATTTTGATTCCCCGGGCGCCTCTAATAAATAACCTATCTGAGCGCTGGGCTGAATCATTCATATCTCCAAATAAACATGGAAGAATGGGCGAACATTCGAAATATTCGCCGTGATATTGCATTACTTGCATTACATTGCCTTTTTGTCATGCCATAAATTGTGTTTTTAGAGTCCCTCAATTTTGATTCAAAGACTGCAGTCGCACAGAGATAACCATGACGTTAAATTCACGTGCAGTAAGTTACGTTTTCGGATTCCCTTAGATTTGTTTTTAACTTTGTCACATATTCCCACATCAAAGTGAATTATAGCATTAAAATTTGTTCTTGGCAACGTTATTATTTTCGTGATCTTGAATATATAGAACATGTCCTATTCAAATGAAGGATTTTGATAAGCCAATCGAACAACTTCGTACTGGAACGTCTCCAGTATAAAAATTCATCTACTCTCCAAAATTGGCAGTGACAACTAGCCCAAAATGGACTTTCTTTTCAACGCGTCTTAAATGTAATCACAGTGTTGAGGAACTGTGACGTAATAATGTTGACGTCACCGTACGTAAAACGAACTTGACAACATTCAGTCTCGGACAACTAAGCAAATGAATGGAAATATCAGTTAAAACTCATGATTCGGTTGATGGCCGGAATACTTTTTTTTACTATTCTGACATTTTCTCGGTCGAATTTTACACTGATAAGTAAATATTACGTAAGTAAACGATCCGGCGCATAGTCAACATGAGACTTAAGATACATGCGATAACAGTCAACATACCCCTCTAACTATCTTTATTTGACAAACTGATAAGACTCATTATTGTATACGGTAGTGATGTTTGGAGTGATGAAAGCACAACTAAGTCTGCAATTGAGGATGTCCATCTTTCATTTTGTCGGTTCATTCCTTGTCTCTCCAAATTCACACCAACAATGGCTGTTTATGGTGAGCTAGGAAGGTACTGACTGTTTTATCAAGAAACAACGACTTAAGTACTTCAATCGGGTAACAAACTCTGATAACACATTATTAAGAGAAGCCTACTGGTAAATAAGAATGTAAAATAAAGTAAATGGTTTACAAGTGTAGAAACCCTCATATTGATATTGATGTTGTCACCATTGTAAACTCGAGTAAAATAATGAATAAGTAAATCTTGATTTTATTCATAAAAAAATTAATAAATCATTTGAAAACCAATGGATTTTAGACATGCATCATGATAATAGAAAACAAATCATTTGAGAACCAATGGATTTTAGACATGCATAATGATAATAGAAAACAAATCATTTCAGAACCAATGGATTTTAGACATGCATAATGATAATAGAAAACAAATCATTTGAGAACCAATGGATTTTAGACATGCATAATGATAATAGAAAACAAATCATTTGAGAACCAATGGATTTTAGACATGCATAATGATAATAGAAAACAAATCATTTGAAAACCAATGGATTTTAGACATGCATAATGATAATAGAAAACAAATCATTTGAGAACAAATGGATTTTAGACATGCATAATGATAATATAAAACAAATCATGTGAGAACCAATTGATTTTAGACATGCATAATGATAATAGAAAACAAATCATTTGAGAACCAATGGATTTTAGACATACATAATGATAATAGAAAACAAATCATTTGAAAACCAATGGATTTTAGACATGCATAATGATAATAGAAAACAAATCATTTGAGAACCAATGGATTTTAGACATGCATAATGATAATAGAAAACACATCATTTGAGAACCAATGGATTTTAGACATGCATAATTATAATAGAAAACAAATCATTTGAAAACCAATGGATTTTAGACATGCATAATGATAATAGAAAACAAATCATTTGAGAACCAATGGATCTTAGACATGCATAATGATAATAGAAAACAAATCATTTGAGAACCAATGGATTTTAGACATGCAAAATGATAATAGAAAACAAATCATTTGAGAACCAATGGATTTTAAACATGCATAATGATAATAGAAAACAAATCATTTGAGAACCAATGGATTTTAGACATGCATAATGATAATAGAAAACAAATCATTTGAGAACCAATGGATTTTAGACATACATAATGATAATAGAAAACAAATCATTTGAAAACCAATGGATTTTAGACATGCATAATGATAATAGAAAACAAATCATTTGAGAACCAATGGATTTTAGACATGCATAATGATAATAGAAAACACATCATTTGAGAACCAATGGATTTTAGACATGCATAATTATAATAGAAAACAAATCATTTGAAAACCAATGGATTTTAGACATGCATAATGATAATAGAAAACAAATCATTTGAGAACAATGGATCTTAGACATGCATAATGATAATAGAAAACAAATCATTTGAGAACCAATGGATTTTAGACATGCAAAATGATAATAGAAAACAAATCATTTGAGAACCAATGGATTTTAAACATGCATAATGATAATAGAAAACAAATCATTTGAGAACCAATGGATTTTAGACATGCATAATGATAATAGAAAACAAATCATTTGAGAACCAATGGATTTTAGACATGCATAATGATAATGGAAAACAAACCTTGGCTAAAAACAAACTATGAACATACAAATTTTTTAAACAAGATTTAAAAATTGAAAATTACTTAATCAATATGCAGAACCATGGTCTTAGAAGGTTAATTTCAAAATTCAGGACAAGCAACCATGACCTTAAAATTGAGAAAGGCAGACATAATAATGTGCTGCTGGATAAATGAACGTGTCATATGTGCAGCAAAAATATAATTGAGGATGAGCAACATTATGTAATGAAATGTCCAGCTTACAGTCATCACAGGGACAAATTATTCCTGACTGCACAAATATAAAGAAAACAGTAAATTCATATTTATGGGAAACCATACTCTAGCACCAGCCGTAGCTGATTTTATGCGTCTAATAAATATTATTGTTAGGTAGGACCTGAAGATAGCATCAACATACAGCATTAATGGGCAAGTATCATTGAGTGACAATCTCCTTTTTTAAATCTCATTTATTAGGATTTCCGCATGAAGAAGTAACACGTTATCTTTATAGCAAAACAAATACAAATTTCTTTTATCTAGGTTGTATAATGGTTCTAAAATTATTAATATATCATGGGTATTTTTGTAAAGTGTTCCTTTATGTATTACCGGTAAAATATGTCTTCCATTAAAATGATAAAACCTCGACCGTAGTACACATACAGAGTAAACACAATTATCGAGAGTGAACGTCATTTGCACGTGCCATGAGAGCCGCAGAATCAAAAACAATCTGTTACCCTTCGCCGCCCAAAGCATTGATATGACTTTACATTGCATAGAAATGAACACTAAATGCAGCTATCCCGGCCAGCATTCGAATAACCAATCTTCATGATTTATGCAAGTGGTATTTCCATCTATTTGGTTAATGATTTGAACGTGAATATTGTCAAGTTCGAGAGTGTTTTTGGACGTACAGTAAAGTCCATCTTGGGCTAATTGCATTGCCAAATTTTAAAGAGTACATGAAATGTTTCAGTAAGGAATTGTTATGCATATCAACATCCATTATTGAAACAGAACATGTCATACATTCACCAAAATAATGTTGCTATTTTTCTAGGCATACTACGAATTGGAAACAAAAGAAATTGTCCGATCCAAACGACCTGCATGATCCTTGAAAATATAGTCTTATCGCCTTTGCCTTTCGAGCGAAAAAAAGGTCGAGGTCAAAAATAGAACAGGTTATTTATTAGAGGCGATCGGGAACCAACATTTGGAACGTGAATCATTGTTGACTGTAATAATCACAGGTCCTGTGAATAACCAATGGGTGAGAGACTATTTGCCAAATCCAAAATTTAGCGTGAAAGCCTTTCCGAGCAAAAAAAATATCGAGATAAAAAAAAGAAAAGAAAAATCCCAATTTCACCTAATCATCCATTTTTGAGTGATATATCATTGATTCAGCTCAGCGGTAATTTAGCTTATTTATTAGGGGCGCCCGGGAACCAACATTTGGGACATGAATGACTTGGACAAAATAATAACCAAAAGGTGAGACATTGCCTACCGTGGCGATAGCTACGGTGATTGCGACCCAAATCATATGTTGCTTTTAGTAATCGAGGGTAAAAACCGTGTTTATGTTATGAGAAAGGGCAGATCTTTTAATGAACGTACTTTAGTGCAAATACATGTTTTCATTGCCTGGCAGGGGAACGCAATTTAATGCGAGTAAATTTCCCTACTAAGCTTTCGATGTTGTAGTTGTTTGTGGTGTCCAAATCTAATATGGCGTCAAATGGCAAAAGCATTATTATGCAAATTTTCTTTAGTTGAAAACTTGTTTTCTTGGAGATAGCTACGTGAATTTGAACCAAATTCTTATCGGCAAGACTCAGGATAGTACAATGACAGCCACTGAAACGCAATTGAAAGCAAATTAACACGTCAACCAAAAAAGACTGTTTCGAGTCGTGGTAGGAATATACCATTGTTGACTTTTGAGGGGAATGGACTCGGAAATCAGTCGATTTGAGGGTGTCACAATAAGCAAGGTAGCAAATCGTTTTTATGCTACAAAAAAGTGAAGACCTTTAACCTACTTTTTGGACTTTAGTACAACGTAATTTTTGTTTGATTACCTAACGTTTTTAGGTTTCATGTGCTGCAAGTTACAGAGCACATACCTAAGCGACTGTCCCTCAGCAAATAATTAAGCCAAGGCATTTTCGATGTCGAAATCGCAAAACTCTCCCTTTTTACGCAAACTTGGAAGTTCGAATTAATAAACGAAGTACAGGACGACGAAGCTTAAATATTCAGGAACCAACACATACCAAAAACTATATCTCAAAAGTGAATATTCGTGGTGTATTTTAAGTCTAACCTGACCAAAAGTGGGAATTTGTTAGTACTCTAAATATCCAAACATATTTTTGTATTAAGGTAGTAATGAATAGAAATAATGTAAGTTAAAATGTTACTATGGTACCCGTTTATTGTGTTGCTTGGAAAATTAGCAGTATTACTGATGTTACAGGAAAAAAGACAAAATAACCTCGTACAAAATTAATGTAAATGTACATACTGATGCAAAATAATCAATTACAGTGCATGTACTTTAGTATCTGCATGTAATTTATGATAATCACAGAGTCCAAATAATTAAAAATAATTTAATTTATTGAACAGGTTGATTTATCACAGATAAATAATTCCTAAAAATACTTTTTTTCTAGTATTGAAGAAATATTTAGACCAGTATAATATGTATTTTAGAGGAACGCGTTTGTACACAACTCAACACAGCATACAGAAAATATTATTTTGGCAGATATCAAATTGGTTGGTTCTATTTTTCGATGCACGCTACTTATTGATTCGCAATGGATACGATTAGTAAGTATTTTGATAACGACTTACCAGTATATTGTAAAACAGCGGCGGTGACAACAACATCAAAAGAACTCCATGAAAACAAAAATAAAAAATACTTGGGCAACAAAAAGACAATAACAGCAACAGTAACGAAATTGTGATTATGAACATTTACAATGGCATACCGGTAAGCTATAACGACAACTTCCCATTACCAAATAACTTTAATGGACGCTCTCCACTACATGTAAATTACAGATAGTATTATATTATAATACCGTGCGAATTTACATACCCAAAACTGATTCTTTTATACATCTGTGTAAGTCCTTGTAATTATTAAGTTATTTCATCTGGGATTGGCGTTCATTACATCAGAGGTTATTGTATTATAAAAAAATTAAGTAAATAAATGATTGTAAATTAAATAGTTACATGTATTATATTTTGAAGACAAACTGCTCGTGCCTTCCCTGACATTATTGGATTTGAACATACTATTGTCAATCCAAATATTTATAAACAACATACATGGACAAAAATTGAACAACAACAACACCACCAAAACCAAAACTGTTGTATTTTCATTTATGTTTGAAACATTATGTCGTTAAGTGCCCTAACATAATTATTTAAACATAGCTTTATCGGATATGATCGAAAATTCAAAATTATATTTTTTCAATCGTCTATTGAGAACCGTCAGTATTTATTGTAGTGACCTCAAACTCAGCATGTGGTTAGTGTATACTTAATGTTACGCACAATCAATAAAATATCAAAAAACTGAATTTGTCTTATAATGTCTTTCGCAGTAAATACATCATCTAATTGCCATTAGCCATTTTTTTCTAAATAACACCTATAATAATACGACAAATACGATAATCTCTGAGTTACATCATTTGACCACATCGAGGCGGTTAATCTAACACGCTGCAGATTAGTAGTTGAATAGGTCTCTCCTGATTGGCTAGTTTTCAGTTACCTCGCGATCAAAAATTTGGCGTTTTTATTTTTGACTCGTACAACGTTTTGCTGGTTCATGTTTGAGAGCTCATTCCATTGTAGCCATACTAGATATACAGTCCAGTACACAGATTCCTCAGACATGGATGCATCTGTACCATTAGAATATAAAGAAGAGTTTTGTCCAGACAGTTACCTCAAACTCTATTATCCACGTATAGAAAATACCACTGGTGTGTCACCATCCAATATTTTTTTACTGGATACTCTGCATAATATTTTCAATAACGGTAAGTACATAATTTAGATAATGGTTTATGCATGCTATATATTTGGATACACGTACAGACAGAAGTGACATCATTTTCATATTGTAATATAAGGCTCGTTTTATTCAATACTTACATAACGTGACTTATATCTCTAATACTTTTATTGATATTGTTAACAAACAGCCTCGACAATATGAACATCTGGCAAAACATGCCAAGTGTAGCCATCTTTATTTCATTTCAGGTGCGTATAAAATAATGTATACACTACATTATGATAAAACCGATCGCTTGTCGATGTTTTCTCAGACCCGAGTTTAAATCCTACTTGGTGACTTTGTGGAAGCCTTGTTCAAGACTCACAGATATTGGTGTTCCAGTTAACACCGGGATATCACATTACATTGCCATAATGACATTATTGTAGGTAGATGAGCATGTCACGTTGCCACAAACATGCCATATAGTTACTGTCAGTATTCGCACATAATAAAATACACAGAAGACGACGGCGGCGACATTTAGTATCTGGAACTGTCGCCTGACACAACAATATTCAATAGAACATAAATGAATAGACGCAATGTAAATTTAAAATGCTGCTGTGGTAATCGTTTATTGTGTTATTCGGAAAATGAGCAGTATTACATAAAAAAAAAACTAAATAATCTCGTAAAAATATAAATGTACATACTGAGACAAAATAATCAATTACTGTTTCCAAATAATTAAAAATAATTTAATTTATTGAACAGGTTAATTCATCTCTGGTAAATAATTGTATTAAAAATACTTTTTTCCCAGTATTTGGGGAAATTTTTAGACCATAGTAATAATGTATTTTAGAGCAACACGTTTGTACACAACTCAACACAGCATACAGAATTAAAGAGGTTGGTTCTATTTTTCGATGAACGCTACTTAGTGATTCACACTGGATAGGATTAGTAAGTATTTCGATAACGACTTACCAGCATATTGCACAACAGCGGCGGTGACAACGACATCAAAAGAACAACACCATAAAAACAATAAAAAAACAAAACAATAAAAATAACAACTCTGGCAAAAAACGACAATAACAACAAAAATAACGAAATTGCAATTATGAATATTTACAATGGCATACCGGTAAGCTGTAACGACAACTCCCCATTACCAAATGACACTCCTGGATGCTCTCCACTACATGTAAAACATAGATAGACGCCATTATTCGTATAACATCTCACAGTAATAAAAAGTTATGGAATCTAAATTTGTATTAGCTTATTTGTCTTTACATCGATTGCTTTATGATAGGTTTTGTTACATATTGTATTTTATTTAACACGACTTAGGTCTATAGTAAATACCACTCACGTTAAAATAAAAGTTTGTGTGAGTAAACAAGATATCATATCTACTGTCTCAACTCCCTAGCGCACAGTAACCAGTTTTCAGGGTTTTTTTTTTATAAAAAAATATTGCAAAAGTCACATCTTTACAAAGCGAGCGCAATAATACAATTTTTATAATTGAATAATTAAAAAAAAAACGTCGATCTCTGCGTCCACGTGTGTTGTAAAGGCAGATGGAGACTCATTATCATTTCAAATATGCTTGGGATATTACCCAGGAAATCATGGAGGGTGAATTTAAACAACATGGCTAAACTAGAAAACTTTTCCACATTCTTATTAGAGGGTGTGTCTGGTAATCGTCTGATTGACATTGGTTCTGGGCCGTGCGTTTATCAATTCATCTCTGCGTGTACAAAGTTCAATGAAATTATTGCCGCTGATATAAGCAGTGGGAACCAAGAGGCAATAAGACGATGGATAAGTGAAGATTCTGGTGTTTTTGATTGGAAACCCTACGTTAAATATGTCTGTGAACTAGAAGGACATCAGTAAGTGATATACATTTATATTTATACTAGCCCTGCTAATTGTAATCTTACCGGTTGTGATAAAGAACGATGTTTTGACTTATCGAGCATGTGTTTTCATTTACGAGACCCATAAAATATCCCCATTCAGTTTTCGTTTTTCCATGGTTGGAAGGATTTACTACAGATTGATTGCCGTTAAATATGTAGTAGAGGTTGTTGCTATTGCAATTGCATAGCACATTTCTGAAGTAACATATTCTTTGAATCACACCAAGTTATATATTTTCAGAAAGCTTATTTTTCATACAATCTGAAAAAAAATAGAGAGTTGTTATTTTCATAGAAACCGAAATAAACAACATAAATGATGTTCGTGGTACTGAGAGATACTATAAAAGGTTTGAATTCAATTTCCCAGTTCGTCTACTGTTGCATTTACTAGATTTTGACAACGTTGTTTTGAAACATGATACCCCGTGTCACAGTCCGCAAAGGGGGGAGTTGTGTAATATTTTCTAAAGTAAAAGTGGTAGACAAACTATCGTTGCCAGATTTCATTAACAGCTATCAGAGAATACCTATGCCAAAAATCATGGTCGTGGAGAAGCTGGGAACTCTCTAGACTAACCCCAAATACCGATGTTTCCTTACGCGTGAAAAATCACAAAAAAACACTGTATTTCAGATTAACTCAAAATGTATTGCCCTCTCAAACCATCGCTACAATTGTTTTCTCTAGTTGAATGCATGCTTCATATATGTGTGTGTTTATTTTTTGGTTTCTTTTTCTCTCCATACAACAGAAATGTTTCAGAACGAGAGAAGATAATTCGTAGATCAGTGAAAGATGTCATCCATTGTGACATTTCTAAAGAGTACCCAGTCGGTTCGAGTGTTTCCCCACTATACGATTTCGTGATTTCAGGTTTTTGCATTGAATGCATTGCTAAAAGCAAACAGCAATGGGTGCAATACTTGAAGAATGCGTCCAACCTTCTGAAGAGTGGTGGATGGTTCATACAACTTTGCCAGCCAGCTGATTTCTACGTAATTGGAGACGAGCGGTATACATGCTTCAACGTCGATGATGAATTCGTGACGCAAGCGATACGAGAAGCTGGGTTTTTGGTAGTGAAAAGTTTTCTCAAGAAATACACAGATGTGCGTAGTTATATGAACTACGATTTCACAATAGTGGTATTAGCAAAGAAAACGTAATGATAGCCACATAATTATTGTACGCAATTCTGTTTGATGGTCATCCACATTGCATGCAATATATTGTTGCGATAAGTTGTTCAGTCTGGATATATTATATCGGTATTCAAGAACATATGTTATGAAATTGTCATTTAATATTAGTTGGTACCTCATCTTCCATCTTTCTAGGTTATTACATCTCTGGTTGATTATGGTAACATTTGTTTAATGAAAGACTTTACATTTGTGGTTGGTATTACATTGTAGTGTGGATTTTTTTTATTATATTTACTGTTATTACTGCATATAAAGTTAAACCGTGACTCCCATGGATTGCACTCGTTCGTTACGGGTAGTGAAATTTTTAATTATCTACCCATCGTTAACTATGTATCCTACCGTTATAGAAAATACCATGTGTGCTTACGTGTTTGTAAATTTACATGTCTTAAAATAACTGTCACAAAAAGTTTCCAACATTTTAGTTTGAGAAAGCTATTATTACCAGTATTGTCATCAGCAGTTTGTGTTTTGGAATTGTAATGATTTAATATTAGTTGGTACCACATCCCCACAACCAATATGTGTTTAACATGTTTACCTTTTCGGTCAATAGTTTACAAGATCTTGATAGAGCTTATTGCATTTGCGATTGTTACTACATGTTATGGTATATAAATAAGTGTAAGGTTGTTTTATCTATTGTTAATTATGGTTATTTTTAAAGGATATTACACTTGCAGTTAGTGTTACAATGTAGTTGAGAAATTATTATATTGATAGTGGTTACTGAATTTTAGATTAAACCGTGACTCACAAGTTGGTTATGGGTAATATAATAACCTACTCATCGTTTACTATACATACAATCGTTATCGAAAGTATTATGCGTACATCATTTAATATCATGAAATGAGGTTTTGTCTTAAACAGTTTAGATGAACATTTTAATTTGCATAAACCTATGATTATCAGTATTGTCACAAACAGTTTGTACCAACCAACAACATTATAATTTGAGTAAACAACATTTATTCTCGTCAATTTTAGACGATATTTACGCTTAAATCCTACCCGGCTAGTATTATATTTATGTAAATAAAGCAGGTCAACACTTAACAACAGTATTGTCGGAACTATTGATTTCATTTCGAGATAAATAATCACAATGCCGTGCAATTTGCATCACTCAAAACTGTGTTTTTTATACAGCCGGAACAGTGTTTGAAGAAGATATAACATTTATGTTTCATTTTGCATTTAAAATTTGAATAAACTTTAGGTCAGTTGCCAATACATTGCTGGACGTTTGTGGTTGGTTACATTTTGGTTAAGCACTAATTAAATTTATATTCGATAGTTAAAACGTTATTACATTTGTGTAAGTTATTTTAGTTAATGAGTTATTACATCTGTGTAAGTTATTTTAGTTATTAAGTTATTACATTTGTGTAAGTTATTTTAGTTAATAAGTTATTACATTTGTGTAAGTTATTTTAGTTAATATGTTAATAAATTTGTGTAAGTTATTTTAGTTAATAAGTTATTACATCTGTGTAAGTTATTTTAGTTATTAATTTATTACATTTGTGCAAGTTATTTGTATTAGTTAATAAGTTATTACATTTGTGTAAGTTATTTTAGTTATTAAGTTATTACATTTGTGTAAGTTATTTTAGTTATTAAGTTATTACATTTGTGTAAGTTATTTTAGTTATTAAGTTATTACATTTGTGTAAGTTATTTTAGTTATTAATTTATTACATTTGTGTAAGTTATTTGTATTAGTTAATAAGTTATTACATTTGTGTAAGTTATTTTAGTTATTAAGTTATTACATTTGTGTAAGTTATTTTAGTTATTAAGTTATTACATCTGTGTAAGTTATTTTAGTTATTAATTTATTACATTTGTGTAAGTTATTTGTATTAGTTAATAAGTTATTACATTTGTGTAAGTTATTTTAGTTATTAAGTTATTACATCTGTGTAAGTTATTTTAGTTATTAATTTATTACATTTGTGTAAGTTATTTGTATTAGTTAATAAGTTATTACATTTGTGTAAGTTATTTGTATTAGTTAATAAGTTATTACATTTGTGTAAGTTATTTTAGTTAATAATTTATTACATTTGTGTAAGTTATTTTAGTTATTAAGTTATTACATCTGTGTAAGTTATTTTAGTTATTAAGTTATTACATTTGTGTAAGTTATTTTAGTTATTAAGTTATTACATCTGTGTAAGTTATTTTAGTTATTAATTTATTACATTTGTGTAAGTTATTTGTATTAGTTAATAAGTTATTACATTTGTGTAAGTTATTTGTATTAGTTAATAAGTTATTACATTTGTGTAAGTTATTTTAGTTAATAATTTATTACATGTGCAGTTAGTGTATCATATGGCGACTAAGAAAATAAATAATTGTCAATGAAATAATTATAGTTTACCGTTTTACAAAGAATATATGATTGAGATGTTTATGACGTCATGCCTTTACGATAAGTAATATATGTAATCTTTGGATACGACTAAGTTTATAGTCATGTTAGTATTATGTGTAAATTAACTGTTACAGCATAGGCATGTCTGGGAAAGATACTGCAATAACCTTGTTAACTACAGGATGAACCTCTTCATCCCACTTACTCAACGACCACGTCTTGTTTATCATTTGGTGCATGAATTGTGGTGGCATTAACGGAAATGATCGTCGTTGATGTCATTATACAGTAAATCTGTAATTTGACAAAGGATGTATCTGTGTGTTCATAGCATCCATGGTAGCATGAATATGCTGATTGAGAACACTTATACTTATAATGGGAAATCTGACTGATAACTGCTCTTATTCACATTTAGAATAAGTGAAAGTCTGGAATCCATGAAAACACAGTTTCCATCATTTTTGATAAAACAATCGAAACTAATTCATGTACAAATTACCTGGTCATTCTCACATTTTGAATATTATAAACCTTGTAGATATCTTGATGGATAAAGACTAAACCCAAATTGGCCAAAACAACATTGCATTTAGTTATCTTGTTATACTTTACTAAATGGAACATATTTTAGCATGATCAGGGTTGGAGGAAACGTCACATTGTTTAGTCAGATCAGAAATATTTGCAGAGAGAATTAAATGCCTTCAAACCACTTTATTGGTTTCACGGGTACAAGACAATTCCAAAACCCATACATGTCTCTGAATCATACTTAATCGAGTTGAAAATGGAGTAGAATATTTAGTTTTTAATGATATGATTCTCAATTTGGATTTTACTAGTATAAATACTAATGCATACTAACATATTTTTACTGAATACAATATTCTTGTTTTGGTAGATTGATATGTGATTTGTATTGGACAATTAGCTAAAACTTCGTCAGGAGTGTTGCAATTCACTCTGCGCCAGGTGTATCTTCTGTATCTTGCAGTTGCCAGGGTTTAAACTTTCGAAAGTCCAAATTGCAGAAAACCAACGCCTGGTTTCAGGGAGGGAAATATACCGGTGAGGTGATGTTTTCCATCCCTCGCACAAACGCAGCACCAAGATCAGGCAATGTAAACAGGGCTTTCTGCCTTCAACAACACTACACCAACTGATGAGCACAGATATATTATTTTATGTGCATGGTTTGCGTGCATGCAGCACCCACATTATCCGAATGCAGGGCAGCTACCGTCGAGAGAATATGTCGATACCGCTCTGCATTGTTTGACTATATCTGGTCACCTGTTGGTCAGGGTGGCCTTCATTCAACCCTGTCTGACCAATTCAATTGCGACAGTTGCTTTACATCTCAGTTTACTGTGGACCTATCGGTGCCAAACACTCAACATCAAGTGCAAACTTCTCTGGCCAGTTGTGCCGCATTTGTAGGTGCACAGCAGACTCCACAGAGCACGGAATTGACACATAGCCTTAAAATCATAGTTTATAAAAAGTTTGAGTGGTATCATTTTAAGTAATTGATTCGAAATTATTAGTTGATCTGGATGTGTGAGGGTTGATCATTACTGCACAATTTAAAATTATCGGGGTGTAATATGGCTGCCTTTTATTACCGACTTTTCGTTTTGTAGATTATTAGCACCCTCTCATTTACAAAACTTTAATTGAACTGCAATAAAAATTAATTGAGTTTGTGTGTATTTACATAGCACATGTACTCACACTTTATATCACTCTAATGGTTAATGGTTGTATAAGGCACATTATATATTATATTGTTCACATTTATTTTGATGTAAACTACAATTAAAATTGTAATTGTAATCTGCTACAACATTTAATGTTCAACAGATGCAATCAAACAAATGTCGGGATACAGTTTGTTGATACAGTTCGCATAGACTTTCGCTTATATGATTTCCGCTTCAATGGGGCATCAGCGTCATTTCCTTTTGCATTTGCTTCAGTGCGGCTACAGCATTGTGACATTATTATACACTTTAAATTTTGTGATCGAACAGATGTTTTAATGGCGAGGTTTGAAGATACGAGTATTTTATTCTATGTGTATTTCTGGGAAAGTTGATTTCGAATGCTGTTTGAAATATTGCTACACATTGAATCGTTTGAGAAACGCAAGTTGAAATGTGGCCCAATTGTTACGTGATTCGGATAACTTAATTGCGACATTATGTTGGGCGTAGTGGCAGAAAAAATAAGACAGAGAAACGTAAACTTTGCAAAAAAACCGACGAAACTAAGTATGTTTGATTAAATGTAACAGCGTCACGAGAGCAGCTTTATTAGTTATTAGTTGAGCCCCCAAGGATGGGCTCAATTACACATTTATATGTATATCTCTGTAAAACCTTGCTCGTAAACAAAAATATGTACATATACGTGAAAATGACGGACAGGAGCTCTGGGAAAATATAACCAAGATAAATTATTTACATAGACAGTACAGCGAAGTATCGACCGACACGAAGCAGAGGTCGATGCGACGGCGTACTTTGAAGTATCCTCGTAATAACCCCATATTATTCTAACCTTCTACATAATTATACAAAAATAACGTATAACATGATCACCCCCATCTACCAGCGTATTTACATTTAACTATTTGATCATATGTCAATAAACTTTAACATAGAGCTTGACACAGTGACCTGCTTATTGCTAATTAGAGGGCATCCACAGAACTCACACTAGACAGAAGGTTCTTTCACTGCTAGAATGGGGCAGACAAGACAATAGTACTATGAAATACACATACACCAAAATATCGAGTTAAAGCTCCTGGCTTCAATACCTCTCAAAGTAATAACAAGAAATAAACCACAGAAAAATACAATGAATAAAGTCACCAAAATAGGGGATTGCTTTAATAGGGAAGTGTGCATTGGTGATAACTCACAGTTCCAGGATGTAGAAATGGATGACAGTCAATCTTCTGCAACACAACGAAGAAATACAGGAGTCTTGCTTGCCGAAGAATGTTAATATTCTGGAGGGCTCCGAGGAAAGCAGGAGATCGCAGAGCAGTCTCATACAAGTCTCACAGAATGATGATTAAAGCCTGTATTACTTGTCTCACAATATCGTAGCAGAAACACACAGGGTACACAGTAAAAATGGTGGACCACAATTGTTCTCAGTGTAGCCTATTTATAGGCCTAAATGACCCACATTCAGGGACACCACCTGGGTTTCCACATGAGCCAATCAGAATGTATTTTTTCTAGCAGCTGTCTCACGTAGGAAAGTCAGTAGATCATACACATCCTTTGTTATTCAAATAACAGCACACCTGGTATATTCCAATTGTCCTTCGAGAGTTGAAAACAAGTATGACTTGTCAATTACCCTTATGAAAGTTATCACACGGCAATACACACCGTTTTTTCCCATGATTCCATGTACACTTCTATTTGCAGGGTTTGAGGTAATATGGCAAAAACATAGAATATAGGATGCTGACAAGGCTTTTCAAATTTCAGAACAGACATTTGTACTAAAACCGTACTTTTCAGTCTGAAAATGACCCTTGTTTGTATAGTTCATCAATGTGTGTGCTTTACGTATACTTATATGCAGTGTACTATTTCCTCTGACATGTCACGGGCGTACACTTGTTTATATCTGCGACGAATGCTGTCGTTGACATGATGTGGTTTGAAATTTAAAATTTTAAAATTTGGTTCAAATACATGAATCGTTTGGTTTTAGGGTCGGTATTTCCGACACAGAGGGCGCCAAGGACTGTCAAGTCAGCTGTGTATTGTGGTCCACGTTTAGCCTCGATTAACCTCGATTTTTACTTTTATCTTTCTGTTTAAAATTACTGAACGATTATGGTAAACCCATAATTCGGCCTTCAAGAAGACATTAGTGATTGTTCAATAGGTTTGGTGTTTTTCAACTTATTCTTTTCCACTTCATTTTTCTCTGAACAAATCACCCTTTTCAACAGGTAATCCACTTTTCTCAACTGTAATATATTTTTGATCTGTTCTACCCTACCATGTAGCCTGGTAAATCACGCAGAAGACAGGAGTATGACACACCGCATTGCATTTTCATTCGAATCACGTACCCCCTGAGTTGTACGAACATTTTATTTATGGTAGTCATAGAGAATGACTCACACCAAATAAATTGACCTTCGTTGTTCAGTAAAAATAATGCCATTTTCGAAAAATGTTCATGAAGCACGGACATAAATCAAGGATTCACAGTCAATTTGTCCCAAATCACATTTAATAGTCCCATTTTTGGTAAGCATTACGATCTTGGTCATACTATCAGTTGTACAAGTAAAAGAAACAACATCAATCTACGGTTTATATTATGTCGTGCTTACAATCATCGCCTCCATTTTGTTTGACCAAGATTGTACCATTCACCGTCGACTAGTGGGACGAATCGACTAGTGAGACGAATCGACTAGTGGGACGAATCGAATAGTGAGACGAATCGATTTTGGAACGAATCGACTTGGAACGAACGTGATTTAGGACAAATCGACCGTCCCTCAAATCAATATTGCCATCGACATATTGGAAACATTACTTGATCGAGCCTGTTCTCGATATTGTTATTTTCCTATTGGTAAGATTATGGAATACAATATTTGAATCATGTTTCCGAATGGCAGGTTAAATACCTCAATTGTGAAGAAATTAGTAGTTGTATTTTCTTGATTGTGCAATTAAAACTGGAAACGAGTAATGACATTTCATTCGGTACGCAGTATAGCCTGAAATGGATGTCGCGGTTGCTTGTCAGGGTTTCGTCAGTCTACGCTTTGCCACGCAGCATTGTGTTTTCGGCTTCTTTCATGAAGTGTTATTTCCGAGGTTGCTATTAAGCATAGTATTTTCAAAGTTAAGATTACAGCATTATTTGTTTATTGCAGTAATCATACTCGTGTGGTTGTACTGTACAATTCCACTACATGCATACCGAGGGGTGAAACCCGCCCCCGCCCTCAGGTGCATTCGAGCATTGTGGCGGCTGCAGATTTCCAGAGGTTTTTTGTCCCGTCATTAATCGGGTTTGTATTTATGTTTTTTTTTCTACATGGCTTGTACGCCGCTTACAGTGATCGCAGTTTTTCTATTCTGTTCAATTTCCTTCTTTCATGTATAGTCAACTGCCACAGATTCGATAATAAATCCCGAGTTTCGTGTGCTCGTGGCAACGGCATTACACTCTGATTGTCGGTGTGTGCGTGGTTTTATGGTGTGCCAGTGTGAACCTAATTTGTTCGAAAATAAACGACGATCATTTCTATTCGAATAAGTTTCGTACCTTGCCCAAACTCGTGTTTCTTCACGGCCAAGAGTGATGTCAAAAATCATATGCACATGGTCACATATGCGAACATTGGTCTTACCCCGTAATAATCTCCTTCCCATAGGTTTTTGCGTTTTACTGTTCGGAGTTCGACCCCGTATATTTACAATGGCACATGACGCAACATTTGAGAATACTGTAAAACATGTCTTTTTAGCTAGCATGTTATTTTAGCTAATCTGAATTTCGCCAATAGGGGATTTTCCGTACAATTGCGAGATCTCGCGGGATGTATAAAAAACGCGCGTCGAACGTCTGCCGCAAAAATCGAACGATTTGATTTTGAACTAGAATTTCTTTATTTCGTAACTCACATCGACCGGCCGATCTTCGACAGAGGAATATTGCTTCCGAATACCCTTACTTAATCAAAATTGCCTATCATCAAATGTGGACAGCACATTATTAAGCATGGAAATGTCCCCCAAAATACTTCGCGTTTGTCGAATCCCACGCGATGTTTGACGCCACTACGACGCTATGACCTTTGTTTGTCCTGTTTTTTCGTTCGATTTCACGCATAACGCGTGATTCTCGCAGTGAACGGAAAATGGTCTATTCAAGATGCAGATAATTTAACAGTATGAAGTATAATCTCACAGGGAGATAGTGAACACTTTAGCTAAATTAAAATTTATGTTAATTCATGCCAAGAGTCGAATCTGCTAAAATTGCATGCAGCTATTTTGACGTGTTCTATAGTAAGTTGATAGTACACAGATTCAAAAAAAAAAAATATGCTTGATATCAACTTGCGCGGAATTTTAATTAAAATCAATATGGACAAATAAAATAAAGACTAAGATTCATAACTTAAATTATGAAATATTTCATTATATTTACCTTTAATTTATGACTAAACATGTGAGTCATTATGTGCATTCATAGCAATCATATACTGTAACATTGCAAAAAAAAAACTATTTATGATACTAACAATTCAGAATCCTCCGTAACTGAAGACGTCAGTCAGTGGCAATGACTATTTACTAACTGATACACTGTCTCACTCACTCGCTCATTCTGAAACTACCCAGCATGCTACAGTAATTGTGTTTGCTAATCTAAACCGATGTTCAGAATAAATGTGATGACATTCAATAATAAATCATTAAGTGATACTAGACTGGTATCAATAAATCTAAACTGATATAACTGTTAAACAACAACAACCATGAAAGGTAATATAATTGATTGAAATTACAATAAATATAGCCCATCAAATTAACAACATGGGTCACCGGCCATCATGAAATGAGTTTGATGATTGTTCAAACAGGATTTACAACTGAATCGACTCTTGATTACTTCAAACAACGATCTACATTATTTTGTTTTTGTACTTAATAAAACACATACTGCAACATTTCCTGTTTCCTCAATACAGTAAATATTTGAAACTGTAATAAGGTAAATAAATAGCTATTATAGTTTTCTGGCTAAAACCACCATTGTGAATTCATAGTTCATATAGCTACGCGTAGAAGTGTGTTTTGTGAGATAACTTTTCACAACCATGAAGCCAGCCTCCTTTAATGCCTTTAGTACAAACTCTTCATCAACCTTGAAACATGACATCCGGGTATCTCCAATCATGTAAAAATCAGCTGGCATGCAAAGTTGTACAAACCAACCACCACTCTTGAGTAGGTTTGACGCATTCTTCAAGTATTGTACCCATTGTTGTTGGCTGTTGACGATGCATTCAATGCAAAAACCTGTCAGCACACAGTCGTAGAGCGGCGAATCACTCGAACCAACAGGATAATTTTTAGAAAAGTCACAATACGTGACGTTTTGTATTGCTTTACGCATTTGCTTTTCTCGGTCCGCTGTATTTCTGTTTGAATTGGAAAAAAAAAACTTAGATAAGTGACCTAAACTTTCAGAACCTACTCATAATGAACATTCAATCTGGACACAGAACTCTGATTTGTCTAATTATCAAAACTAAACTCTGAAGTTTCATTACTATAATCGTTTTGTATGAATGTATGTTATAAAATAAAATATGTTCTACTTACTGATGTCCTTCTAGTTCACACACATATTTCACGAACGATTTCCATTCAAAGGCACCATGATCTTCATTCACCCAGCGTTGTATAGCGTCTTGGTTTTCTTTGCTTATATCAGTCGCAACAATTTCATTAAACTTTGTACATGCCGAGATGAATTGATAAACGCATGGCCCAGCACCAATGTCAATGAGACGATTACCAGATACTCCCACTAGTAAGTACGTAAAAAAAAGGTTTACATAATTATACTTCAAAATAAATTGATGTAGTTGTAAAAGTCACGATGTCTGTAAATCCGGCATGCTAGTTGAATACATCATACACTGAATATATATACTCGAAGCTACTTCGTCTATATACAGTACTATTAAATTATACTTACCAGAATTGAAAATGTCGTGCAGACTTTCCAGTAAAAATATATTGACCAGAGACTCGTTAGTAGATTTGTCTAAATCTGGGTAATAATGTTTAAGATAGGTGTCCAAGCCAAATGCAGTGGTGTCATCGTTACAGTCTAATGTTGCCGGTGATGACATGGTTCTTTGTGAACAACGAATTGAACAAGTGAATGAAATGCTGTGTGATTCTCTCTTAATATATACCCACACAGAAAGACGTCACTCTCACTTGTTCACGGGTAGCGTGAAATCAATCAATACCCATTAATCACGTATTACTAAGCAGTGAATTGATCCATGCAAGTTATAGGGGATCGTTTACACATGTCACAATGACATCGCTGCGGAATCATTGACATGATGAATGCTGGTGTTATCTGTTCACGAACTCTGTAACATCGGTTCAGACGTTCTTCTAATTGTTTACTACAAACTTTTGTTTTGCTATTATCGGCCCGTATTCAAGTCTTCATCAACCCCTATGATGGCACTTTGCAACAAAGTTCGTGACATATTTGAAAAATAACGAATATATTGATATATAACACACTCGTGGCATGGCTGTTTTTGACATGATTGCAAACATGTCATGGGATGGATGAGTATTTCAAATTTAAATGTCATATATCATATTTTTTTTAGATATTCAAGATATTAAATCATTCATCCTTTAACAGCGGTTTCGGCTGTATAAAATAGAGGTTTGCAAATCTCGGCCTGTGTCGATGAGACCGGAGTCGGCACGTGCCGAAACGTGCGTGTGAATGGTCGGAACCGGGTCTCCAAGTGCCAATAAAAATCGATCAAGGTCCTAATAGACAGCTGAGACCGAAACTCGATACGTGCCGAGATTTGATGTCAGAACTCACGGCACGAACCGAAATCACGCCCTCGGTGTTGAACTTTTATGAGCAATTAAGGGCGAACAGACACGAGCCAAGTGGGTTCCAAGTGGGTCCCGACTAACGTGAACGCAACTGATGTAATCGTTTTCCAAACATAAAAGATTACAAATTTTAGCACATGCGAGATCCCGTAACGTAAACGTAGCTGATGTGAGAGATGTACTAAACTATCTGCCCGACCACTAAGTGGGGACTGAAAATATCAGCTCCATGACCACAATGTAAAATGTACATAAATCACGAATAAACTGCTGTACAATTTATCAGTGACGACCCGTATGAGGCACGACTGGCAGTTAGGGATACAAACGGTTACATGTCTGGCAACACACTATTATATCACTTAGTTTTGTTTGACCACAACATAATCAGTTCAATAAGTTGCTACTTGCGCTGAATATATCTGTCACCAGTCAACAAACAAACACACAGTCTCGATTTTGTAATGTTTGTGAAGTCATTTTTACCCCTTACATTTGTCATTGCATTATTAGAGGTCCAAGTACTAAGTTAGAAACCGTGATACTAAACGGCATTAAATAAAAACTAAGGTTTAGCATGGAACTATAATAGTTCCATGGGTTTAGTGACGTACGTACTTGCACGGTTGAACAAAGCGTGTCACTACGTCCTTTCAATATATATAATAGTGTAGCGAAAGGTGTCAGCAACAACGGTTGAAATAATAACAGCCGTGTACCAAGTAAACAACTGGGCTGGCCATGCAAATTGCGTTCCCAATGACGCCATTGCTCAATCCCGTGGCCGAAGAGCCACACTTTTTGAACTGTTTCAAATTTTAATTAATTAGATACACTAGTATCATTGCCATAACAATGTAATCATCACCACTCAGTAATATGCGGGTAATGGAAATTGTGACATAACTCTGAATCGGGGTGATGTTCAATAAACTTAAAAACTGTTGAAATATATTTTGAACTTTAAATATGGTTCTACAACGTGTAATCGCCAACGGGGTAGCGTGGGTCACCCAACAAATCAGGCGACCGGTCACAGAAAAAGATGGGAGGATTCTGAATATGATTTCTTGGAGTAACGAAATAACAATGTGGTCAAACAACACAAAAGTGTTCATACGTAACTGTATTCCACACACACATTCAGTGCAATACCATTAAACCTGTTTCAAGACTTAATAACAATTGGACAAACAAGATACGATAACATATGCAATGTCGGGCATAAATAGTTAGATAAATCTTCCCTGTGAGTCCCTGTGGTTATGTATACTTGAGTAGCGATGTTTGTGACCAGGATAACACTGATTCTAATTGTCATTGGTTAGACAGTGATATAATCTAGCATTGAATAATATTAATAACGCCAAAATATGATATTTATGCTAAATTTTCCGATACTAATTTAGCTTAGCAAACATAATCAATTGTAGGCTGCTAGATGATTCTAGAATGAGTGATAGAATAGTTAATAACGACTTGTCATTCAATGTCGACTTTAACTATGAAGATATCTGGTATTATAAATATGTTTTATTGAATTCTTATGATAAATGGTTGCTATGCAACACTCACGTGACTATATTAAATATTTATACATGTATTATGATAAATACAATAAAATAATTCAAAACTGAGATTGTTCATCAACTTTGAGTCTTTGTTATTATTAAACGCAAAATTCCGCAAAGGTAGTGATATTAAAAATGAAAATAAAATGAATTTACCCCAATAATTTGAAGTATCCGTGTAGTAAAAACACTCTCATACCAAATAACTATCATGTTAGAAAGACGTTTACTATTCAGTGGAGTGTTCCAAGCGTGGACAGATCAAACGAAAATGAATTAAATTAATTTAATTTTATGAGGGTTTGTGTATTAATTGTTTTATTTTAATTTTATTAATACGGGCTCAATTAATGACACAAATCATGAATATTAATTGTTCCTTTACACAAATTAAGTTGATTGTACAATGCATGCTGGTGGAAATCACGTCTTTTTGCGTGAGTGAGTATATATTAGGATTCATACAGCATTTTACTCACTTGTTCGCTTCCTTGTTCACAAAGAACCATGTCAGCACCGGCAACATTAGACTGTTACGAGAGCGCCAAGGCATTTTGCTTGGACACCTATCTTAAAGAATATTACCCTGATTTAGACAAATCCACTGGAAAGGCACCGGTCAATAGATTTTTACTGGACAGTCTGCACGACATTTTCAGTTCTTGTAAGTGTAATTAAACTTGGTGGCTTCGTGTATGCCATGAATTATATTTATTGTATGTTCTATTCAATAGTAAATTCATATTAGGATATTCACATGGGCTTTGGACATACAGATAATCACCTCTGAAATCTAATCAACTGATTTTTTTACATTTTTACTAGAGGGGATATCTGGTAATCGTCTGATTGACATTGGTGCTGGGCCATGCGTTTATCAATTCATCTCAGCATGTACAAAGTTCAATAAAATTATTGCGACTGATATTGATAAAGAAAACCAAGACGCTATACAACGCTGGGTGAATGAAGATGCTGGTGCCTTTGAATGGAAATCATACATGAAATATGTGTGTGAACTAGAAGGACATCAGTAAGTAGAACATATTTTATTTTATAATATACACGCATATGAACCGATTACAGTAGCACTTCAGATTGTACTTTTCATTACATGACAACCAGCCTTATCTGCCAAGATTACAGGTATATATATTACGTGAGATTGGTCACTTATCTAAGGTAATTTTTTTCTATTTATAACAGAAATATAGTGGATCGAGAAAATAAATTGCGTAAAGCAATAACGGATGTCGCTTATTGCGACATAACTAAACAGTATCCAGTTGGTACGAGTGATTCGCCACGCTACGACTGTGTGCTGACAGGCTTTTGCATCGAAGCCGTTGCCAATAGCCGACAACAATGGGCACAATACGTGAAGAATGCGTCAAATCTTCTAAACAGTGGTGGATGGTTTGTACAAATTTCCATGCCAGCTGATTATTACGGGGTTGGAGACAAGCGGTTGCACTGTTTCAAGGTTGATGAGAAATTTCTGCTAAAGTCATTAAAGGATGCCGGACTCGTCGTTGAGAAAACGTATCACACTAAACACACTACTACGTGTAACTATATGAACTATGAATTCACAATGGTGATGATAGCTCGAAAGATTTAGTGATGATATCATAATAGCCATTCACCTACATCATATTAGTTGATTGAGTAGTACAGTAGTCTTCGTTCTTTCATTATTTTGTTTACTGTGTTTTGTGTTGTGAAAGTAATATTTGGTCAATGTTATACAATAGTCAATAGACGCATCTCATGGTGGTCAATATTGTTGAATTGTAGTATATTTAAAGTCAATAACGTATTCAATCCACCAAGCTACAAGTGTTGAACAGTGTGGGAAACTTACCACTTGCTTATTTGGGTTCGAGTTAAATTTCTTGAAAGTTTATGTATTCCAATCGATTGTGATACGAATCAAATCGCTGTGCCGCATCATTGGTGTGACCGGCGTTTACAATTGTCATTATTTGCTTGGATTTTAAACACGAATGTCTAATAAGTTTTCTTCACTGATATTTCGCGTTTATTTAGTATGTCAATATCATATATACTAACTTTAGTGACAGGGTAGATGAATAACGATTAACTTCATATTAATAAAACTCTGTATTGCACTGTATTGTACTGTGATTGTTGTTGTTACTGGTGAAGTGAAATAAAATAAAATACGATCGCGGAATAACAATGGGCATATGAGTATCGATTTTTGAACCTACAAAATACAGTTTTCTATATATTTTGAAGCATGCCGTAGATTATTTCGGCAGATCTTGCTGGTAGTTTGTTGACACACGTTAACCTGAAGATTCCCGAACGCACTCACATTTACCTTCTTCGTGTGTTTCGTAATGTCATTCTAGTGCCAAACGCACAGGCGCCTAGTTTTACATCTAACCGGAAACTGAATCTGTGTGTTTTGACCATTCGATCGTCGTTGTTTCTGTTCAAATCGGTCATTTTTTGTACTCACGCAACTAAGCGATTGAAATCATTGCATACTAATATTCAATGGAAGTTTTAATGAAGCATACATTTTTGCTATCTCTATTTTTGTTTGGTTCATAATTACAGATGTTTTGTCGAATTTATTTTTATTATTCAACCAAGAAAAAAAACGAACTACGACCCAACTAATATTATTGTGTCCATCACTTTTCAAGGTACAGTGTTTTGGTATATATCCAATGCCGTCTTTGCCAATAGAATTAAAACATTTTCTACCCCTTCAAAACTACGTATGTTGGCGGTACAAGGCTATTAAAGCGGGACACTAACTGCAATGAGATCAGGCTGTTAATAATAGAAGTGCGCCGTCTATAAACATGTTGTAAACAAAGTGATTCCATAAGTTGATCTTGTTACTCACTTTTGTCAAAAGTTCAGTATAAGTTATGTAATTCTCAAGATAATCACCCAAATGTTTGACCCTTGACCCCATACTGTTGCATTTGATATTAAGGGAAGGGTACGACCTACCCATAATCCTTCCGATTTTTGAAGATTGATTTTGGTGTTTGCTCATAAAAATGTAGCCAGTGAGCAAGGGAACTGAACCCCTTCTTGCGAGTAATTAAAAATGCTACGTCGTCATTGTAAGCAGTGAGTGAATCTAAGCAGGCAGTATGTATGAGCATGGCTTTATTGTAGCATTACAGACACGTTTACGCAAAACGGAACTTGGAATGTTTTCAAATTACGTCACCCAGTCGCGTTCCTTCCGGCCGACAAAACCCGCTCAAATGGAACAATATGGCGATTACTAGTTACCTGCGTCCTACCTGCCATTCGCAAAGGACGCCGGGAACCAGCGAATTGTTAGGTCTGAGGTATTTTCATCATTCCTGATATTATGAAGTTTTGCTCGAATAGCTATGACGTAGAGGGCAGTGGACATTGAACAAGCTTGCCTCCTGCCCGGGCTACTGTACTGGGTGTAGTGAGGGCGCAATTAACGCGGACCAGGAAATGGGCATTGGTATATATGAAGCAAGTGTATGAATCGCAACGGTCACCAAAACCAATAGCAGAAAGTGTATTAAAAAAATATCCACAACAATGGCCAAGGACGAGTTAGTTAATTCAGTTTGGCAAAGTCAAGTTATCAAGATGAAGATTAGTATTGTCATGAATGTGTACATACGGGACGCTGCAAGTTTGGTCTGGTTTCAATTTCAAAAATCTGTTTTTCTGTTTCGTATTCATCTTGGGTGAATGCAAAGTATTGTTGTGTTAATAATTTAATTTTCTTGCCAATAATCCATCATGTCGGTATATTTACAGTTTTTGCGAAGTGCTTGCCACTGCGCCCAAAAATTCAGCCGCATAGACGCGTAAAGCATCACACAGGGCTGTTGTTGTTACTACCACCATTGGCGAAGTTGATGTGGACAACAGAATGATCGGAAAAGTCTAACGCACCATTACTTATATCGATTTATTTCGCTAACACGTTTTGAAATCTAAAGCAATGTTGACATTAAATGTACCGCCTTTAATTGTGGACCAAAACACAGCTATTTGGTATCATATGCCGCTGCTGAGTTAGAAATAGCGATGTAATTTGCAGTAGAAAATTGAATTTGTGAATTAAATATTGTTTTTCGGTTGAATCAAATAACATTAATTTTTCACTGTTATTGTCCACGGAATAAGCCACAAATAATACTTGTCAATCGTAAGAAAGTAGTACATAGTTTGAGTGGTAAACACTTAACCTTACAAAGCATATTAAACCTGACAACAATTTTAAACCCGAGGTAAAATGTTATGTTCAGTGAGTAATTGATTAAAAGAAAACGAAAACATGAAACAATACTCAACAGAAACGCGGCGGTACCCGATTAGACAAAGTAGGCTTCAAGTCATTCAAACAACTGCTGTGCATTTTTATGAAAATTTGAGGGAAGTTTTAAAATGACCCCATAGCTTATTGATGTGCTTGACACAATTAATTTGATATGTTCGTACATTAGATCGTTAGTCTGTGAACATTTTCCAGAAAACATTATTGAAAATAAAACTCGTTGGCAAAGTCTAGTTTAAACTAATACCTTCTTTAGACTATAGTCTGTACTAGTAGAGAGAATGTGTTTCAACCCAAATTATCATTCGCCAGCTTCGTCCTAGTTTTGATACGTCACGGTGTAAATGTGGGTCTGACGTATTGTTATTTAATTTGACATAATATGGTTTTGGAAATGAAAATACGGTAATACCTGTTTTCATAATTTGTACATACCGGTGGTACATAAATCGTAAATTCGGTTGATTTTAGGGTCGATATATCCGACACAGAGGGCGCCGTGCTGTCAAATCATCTGTGGCTTATGGGCGAAGATTAGCATCAATTATACTATATTTTACACCCGGGATTTTTACTTTTTGCTTCTTTTTAAAATTACTCTTCTGAACGATCATGGTAAAACCATAAATCACGTTCAGTCTATTTTCAATAGATTTAGAATTTTTCAACTGCTTTGATGTTTTCGCTCAACCTAGTACTGGACATAGAGTGACATAACTCATGATATTTTCACTTCTATAAAAATAATCATCGGATAACCCACGTGCTGGTATGATAATACTGAATATTTGTTGTTATTGTTTTTAGGTCACCCCATTAAATGCGTTAGAGTTCATCCAAAAACACTAAAGATTAAATAAATAAATATAAATATGCTGGTGGATTCACAATGACGTATATATAATGAGTGAAAGGCCGGGCAAGGTGGTGTAAAAACACAAGCATAATATATTAGGGAAATTATAACCGTTACAAAAGCATTTTCGACATCTCGGTCAGCCTCTTTTCACATAGAAGTCCGCGACAATAGTACTGCTGTTCTTAAAGCAGTAAACTAAAGCACTAAACTGACTATCGTACACGTGTGTGACGCAACGTATTTTTTTTGTTATCTCATTATTCTGCACATACTATGTCAACCATCACATTATTTATCAGGGGTTGCCCTGACTGGACCTGCCTTTTATCAAAATTTACATATTTTTGGGAACGAATGTCCGGGTATTTTCACCGCCTGGCAGCACCACCGACGGAAAAAAACGTCCGAAAACTTAAAAAAATTGCCCTTTGGGACATTTGTTGAAACTCACCCGAATATCGTACAATATATAAACTTAGTTTTTCTTGATTATCTCAAAATTTTGTTTGTGCTGTTTTCCCGACTTTAGCTGGCTTCACCGGCTCTTAGAGCGGCGTCCCACAGCAGCTCGCCCAGGGCGTATAGAGATACATGGTAGAGTGGTGGGCGTCTAAAAAACGTTCTGTGACCTAGCCCGCCCCGAGAATACGTTGCTTGGAACTGGAGATTGTACAACTCAGATTCGAATAATACAAATTGTTGACGGCATTTCACTTGTAATGTAATTGTATTTACATTGATACATGTCTATGTACACTCATTACAGCCATATACTATAACAATGCAAAAACAAACAAAAAACAAAAAAAAACAAAAAAAAACAAACATACTTATCATACCAGGAATGCAGAATCCTCAGTAATTGAAGACAATAAATGGCTCATTCTGGACCCATCCAGCATGCTACAGTAATTGTGTTTGCTGAGCTAAACCGATGTTCAGAATACATTTGATTATATAACATTGAATAATAAATCATTAAGTTATAAACGGGTATCAATAAATGTAAACTAATATAATTGATAAACAATAACAACCAAGAAGGGCAATGTAATTGATTCTTAAATAGTGACAGTTGAATTTCTAATAAATATAGTCCATCAAATTAACAATATAAACCTACACTTTAAATATACCACAAGACTACGATATAGTCCTGATGAAATGAGTTTGGCGATTATTCATACAGGTTTACAATTTAATTGGCTTTTGCTTACTTCAAACAATGATACATTATGTTGTTGTTTTTGAACGTACATGCAATAAAACACGTAGTGCAACTTTTCCTGGTTCATTGATACAGTAAATATTTGAAACTGCAATATGGTAAATGAAATTGCTATTATAGTTTTCTTGCTAAAACCACCATTGTGAATTCATAGTTCATATAGCTACGCGTAGAAGTGTGTTTCGTGAGATAACTTTTCACAACCATGAAGCCAGCCTCCTTTAATGCCTTTAGTACAAACTCTTCATCAACCTTGAAACATGACATCCGGGTATCTCCAATCATGTAAAAATCAGCTGGCATGCAAAGTTGTACAAACCACCCACCACTCTTGAGTAGGTTCGACGCATTCTTCAAGTATTGTACCCATTGTTGTTGGCTGTTGATGATGCATTCAATGCAAAAACCTGTCAGCACACAGTCGTAGAGCGGCGAATCACTCGAACCAACTGGATATTTTTTGGAAAAGTCACAATACGTGACGTTTTGTATTGTTTTACGCATTTGCTTTTCTCGGTCCGCTGTATTTCTGTTTGAATGGAAAAAAAAACTTAGATAAGTGACATAAACTTTCAGAACCCACTCACAATATAATGCAATCTTGACACAGAATTGTTGTTGGGCTAATAATCAACAATCTACAATCTGAAGAGTTATCACTACTGGATTTTTTTATGATGGGGGAAATTCTTCTCCTCTGGGGTTCTCCAACACGTGTCAGGGGGGGGGGAATACACGTCTGTCTCTATATCACGTCTGCTTGAGGTACCGGACCGGGAAAGTCACTTAAACTTTACAGTCAAATAGACGCACACAACGAAATACGTTTCAATAGCTAACCTTAAGAAGCCACATCGAGAACGCCTCGAGGCGAACTGCCTCGTCGGGGTCTCTGCCCAGCACTGACCAAGACTCTCTCGCCTCGTGGAATTCTCTCTCTCTCTCTCTCTTTGACCAAGGGCTCAGACCTTTTATTACAAGTCAAAACTTAACCAATTACAAAACAGTTAAAAGACTCTAAGGCGTGGCCTTCACACATTCAACTTACACAGCCAATCAAACTAAGTACTGAACACGTCATATCTTTTGATTAATCGTTCACTATATTACTAACTGCAAATACCAACTGTCAGAAATAGCGGTCCGGATGACAACGGTTATATTAGTTCCAAATCAAGTTAAGTTCCGTCCAGGACCTCGCATGAGCTTAAATGATGACAGATATAACACAGCCATTCACTAGTAATCAGCTAAATAAGTCGGTCAACGGATACGCAAAAACTAATTCTTGACATTTGTATGAATATCTGTTATAAAATAAAATATGTTCTACTTACTGATGTCCTTCTAGTTCACACACATATTTCACGAATGATTTCCATTCAAAGGCACCAGGATCTTCATTCACCCAGCGTTGTATAGCGTCTTGGTTATCTTTATCTATATCAGTCGCAACAATTTCATTGAACTTTGTACATGCCGAGATGAATTGATAAACGCATGGCCCAGCACCAATGTCAATGAGCCGATTGCCAGATACTCCCACTAGTAAGAATAAAAAAAAACATTGTGTTATTTGCACATGTAAATATGACATGTTAGCTAAATGTTGAATACATTATGTATTAAATATTTTGCATGGAATACACATAACACTTACCAGAATTGAAAATGTCATGTAGACTGTCAAGTAGAAATATATTGACCAGAGACTCGTCAGAGGATTTGTCTAAATCTGGGTAATAATGTTTAAGATAGGTGTCCAAACCAAATGCAGCGGTGTCATCGTTACAGTCTAATGTTGCCGGCGATGTCATGGTTCTCTATGAACAACGAATTGAACAAGTGAATGAAATACTGTGCGATTCTCTCCCTATATATACTCATTCAGAAACACGTCACTCTCGCGTGTTCCCACCATACATTATACAGACGGGCAATTTTGCGGGTAGCGTGAAATCTATTAATACACATTAATCACGTATTATTGCGCATTAAATGATTCATGTAAGTTACAGGGGAACGTTGACACATGATATATAATTTGTGTATAATGGTCTGAACTCTGTAACATCGGTTCAAATGTCCTTCTAATTGTTAAATATGACTGTTTGTTTTGCTTTTATTTAAAGGGTATTTTCAAAAAACCCTATGTTGACATATCGTAACACAATTCATGACATATCTAAAAAAAATTGTCTGCTGTAGATACTTGAATAAACATAACAGCAACTAGTAGATAAATTAATATTGTGAATTTCCCTAAAATTATATTTTGTTTACTGTAAAACCATTTATTTTTACTGGCATTTAATTTCACTAATTTGATGTTTTGAGTGATTTCATTAGGTTTTAATTTCACGAACTTGAAAGGAAAACAATGAGATGTATTCTTATTCGAATTTTACATATCAACGGATATATCGAAATTAAATCGTTCTCCGTACGGTCACATTTCTGAAATTCACCCCTTACCCACATACCGGCAATATGTGACCATCGAAGGAGACTTTTTCTCTTTGAAAAAACGTAACGGTGAGTGTTTTCATCCCCACAATACGATGATACCAAGAGAGATGTAATTTGTATGATGAATGTTGTGTCAATGTATATGTAAATCCTGTTTATTTTCAGTTATTTATGTCAATCCTTGAAATTCATCAAGTTCAATGAATTTCATCACTTTTTTACATACAGAGGTGACGCAACGGCCTGGCTGAATTGTGGTTTCATCTGTGACAC
Organism: Saccoglossus kowalevskii; assembly: GCF_978046115.1. Lineage (NCBI taxonomy): Eukaryota > Metazoa > Hemichordata > Enteropneusta > Harrimaniidae > Saccoglossus > Saccoglossus kowalevskii. The sequence continues at coordinate 40,755,800 of NC_140645.1, read as the reverse complement.
ACGAATCAGCATGCGTTGATATGTCATTACTCATATATCTATTTCCCCAAATGCAACACCGCAATGACGTGAATGCAAAGGCAGTCTGTTAAGGTTCGCCTGTTAACAGGGAATCTTGCGTCCGTGCATGTGCATGCCCTTGGATGGGAATATTGTTAGTAACTTTGGGGAGTATAATGTCATACCAAGGCGGCATTTTGGTAGTTAATTAATTAAATGGATGTGCTTTTCTGACAGGAAGGAAGTTGACTTTGATCGATAAAAAGCAAAAAAAAAAAAAAAAAAAAAATCACTCCCAAGTGCCCACGAACCTGCATCTCTACTATAAAGGTTAAACCATTGCCGGGACCAACATATTTATATAGTGACTGACACAGTTTAATATATCTGCTGGTCTTGGCTTGTCGACAAATAAAGTGCTTGTCGATTAGTTATATTTCACATCAGATGACCTCGATTACAGGAAGTGTTACAAGTTCATGTTGTCGACTTCGTAACTTACCGGTTCCTAACAACAACGGAACCCTCAATCGTGCACTTTAGGCTGAGTGGCATCCGTATCTCTGACCCCACGTACCGTCATATAAGTATATATGTATAAGTATAGACATGAGTGTAATGACTTGCATGTTTGATTCGTAGTAGAGATTCACTGACACGCACTCCCCAGTTGTCAAATCTAATCTAAATGTGTAGACCTTTGGCTGCGGTCATTCTTAATGTCAGTGTTTCCAGACGTGTTCAGCAGGCACCGACATTGCTAAAATTATAAAAAATGACCATTGTAAAATACAAAATATTGTGGTGATGGCAATACTAGTTTAACAATAACTGGGATTTGGTTGCGTCGATCAAAAATCTTCCGACCTGACCGACAGTGCGACGGGTTTCATCTGTTTTTACGCTAGATCAACTGTGACGCAGTATCATAAAATTGACAATGTGTAAGCATGTAACTGCGATGGAAACCGACGTGCACGTGACTCTCATGCTAATTGTGTTTGTGTGATAAGCACGTTAGATGTGTTATACGGGAATTGTAAGCAGTTGATATTTTTGCAGAGCAGGATGTTTTATTTAAAAAAAAAAGTGATACTTACGTATCAAAGAGAATACACACGTGTATGACAATGGTACATTCAGTTCATATTCTAGAATATAAATCCCCGGTGCAATGATACTATGTCTCAAATGAGTGAGAGTTCATTTAAAAAGAAAACCATTACACAGTTGAATTTAAATATACTGGTACACGCACAGTGTTAGTCTGGAAAATTCGACCATACTGTATTTAAAACTGAATGATGGCAATATAACGAGAAAGGTCGTTGTAGGTGATGGAATATGCACGCAAGCGTAATGTTCTAAGATAAGTATGCGTTTGCGCCGTTCGGCTTCAAAGAGCCTACCGCTCCGAATATGCTAACAATAGCCCACATTTTCCCCGTAAACCGATACTCACAAACAATTGAATAGTACTGCTGTATGCAAAAGCGCAGTGTAATACTAGTAAGTATCACATTTCATTTCCATCGCCCTGACTATTATTGGATTAGTGTTGTACATATCTTACAGGTCGACACATTTATTTAAACAAAACATAAATTATATTTCACTTCAGGACAATTAAATCTTATTTTCAAAGCTGCATAAGAAACTCAATATGCACATTACAAACATGTATACTTATTTTTTAAAGGTTGTTGAAAGTTTGTAAGTAAAAAAGTATGCAGTCTGTTTTACATAATTTAGTATTAAGTCACACTGTGGAGATAAACACACGATGTATGTATATAATACTTAACATATCACAACGGACAAGCAGTATATTCATTTCAATAATTCTGTACTCGATAAATTGAGTGATTCACACTGCTGAAACACTGTTGACTGAAAGTAACATTTACTGAGTGTATTTCGCAGTTTTGTTAGCAAACAATGCATGTATGCTATTGAGTAATGTGAAACGTGTTATAATATATGAAATAAAACATTGCATACTTCAATATAAGTGTTGTTAGTTTATGAGAGAACGGGTGTGAGAGATGTATGTTAGGTGTTTGTCTGTTCGATATGATAAACTAAACACATGGTCATTCGGGCAACAACACGATTTGTTTTCTGCCCTCTGGCTATTGCTCATGCCCATAATATTGATGATGCCATCGCCTTCGACTGTGGTATCATCTATATTATGCTCATAACCACCATCGTGATATTGCCCTCACAAATATGTGTTATTATTTAAATATTTAATAATAACAGCTGCCAACAACGCCGTTATTACATCTTCGAAGGCAAACAACCGGTTCTTGTGAACAAATGCGATGACATGTATGGTGAAAGCGTTCAAATGCAAAACAGTTTTAATTCTCAAGATATCAAGTTTTCAACATGTGATCTTTTAAGGAAGAGATGCAGTTTACCTGACAGGTATTTTAATTAGTTAATTAGGAAACCAAGATGATCTCCTTTGTCCACAAAACTATATTTTTGAAAACTGTCTACCAGTTGTCAATTTTGCATGGCAGCAGCTCAAATTTCACTACTTCAAGTTTATGCATAAATTAACACCCAGGCTAGTTGTCTGTACGATTGTTGTAACACTGTTCAACCAAAAACAATGTCCCGACTGCGTTTTGAAGATAAACATAATCATTCATTTGTGAAAATTTCAAAACAAAAGGTCAAAGCGTCTAGGAGCTATTTTTTTTAAAGTTCTGGGATGTGCACTAAAAAGAAGCTGAGATAATTGCTAATTTGCATAACAATTCACTCAGTAAGAAGTTCGATAATACTCATAATTAAAATGGCTGTAGCAGTTCCAAATTTAAAAGTATTATCGTTTTGTTAAAAGTTAAATACAGTGCATATTATGAAGATCTCGTCATTTCTTTTTTACCATGTTTCTTTTTGATTATTTATGTACAGCCTTGCTAAATCTTGCAAAGCATTCAAAAGAGAGAATGCTTGAACCTGTTATTTATATTTTAAAATCGTTTTTTCGAGCATGTTTTCACAGTATTTAGCCAAGACTGTTTGGATAATAAAAAGCAAAAAAAAAATTCACTCCAAAGTGCCCACAAACCTGCATCTCTACCTTAATTGAGTGAAATCTCAAAGACAAATAATACATTGCTATTAGACACAGATACTATTTGTGTGTGTGTGTCTAACCTCAATCTAATTTCAGTCTATAGAAGGTGTGGTGAGACGTTTTGAACTGGTAGGTTATTAAGACAACAACATATTTTTGTGACAGCACCACTGAAATCTAGTTCACACGGTAAGGAACTGAAAATATGATTAATCACCGACCATTTTTCCTGTTAATCACTGATTGCAATGCTAACAACAACAGACTGTGACGAAAACACATTCTCAATATATATATTAGAGAATTAATAAATAGATGAAATAAAAATAGTAAGTTGGCCCAGGGCATGGAAATGAATTTCCCTCAATTTGAATTATTCCAAAAGTTGTTAAAGATTAACATTAAATGTGAAGAAGAAATAATTAAAAAAAAACATTCCATATTCAAAAAATGTGTACAATCGGTTTAGTCTCCATTAAATTGTATGGGAATTCGATGACAGTGGAAAATGTATTTTTGTATTGCATCACTGCTGTGAGTTTTAATATTATCTCGGACTTTAACCGAAATATCAAACATACCGTCATTCTTAGCAGATTCGCAAGGTGCGGCTACACGGAGCATGCAACAAGCTATAAATTATTCTAAGAATAAAGTTTCTTATTTATTATTCTAACCTTTTACATAAATATACAAAAATAACGTATAACATGATCACCCCATCTACCAGCGTATATACATATAACTGTTTAATCATATGTCAATGTATCATCATATGTCAATACACTTTTCAGCAGTTTTATTCCTTAATACATGTCATTATAGTGGGCTAATCTAAAATAGTTAACCAATTTTATTTTTCTACGTGACACTTTATCTGAAAGCTTGGGCATGTGAGGATAGGCGATGTACCTATATCTCTGTCTTTAATTAAGGTTTCACTCAATAAATGAAGATCGAATCGTGAATTCCCATGTATTGAGAACTATTGAGGAAACATTTCCCACAATGCAATGTCACATTTGCACACAAGCCCTGTATTCAATTTACGCGATGCTTATATTCGGTCATGGGGCGATTTTTGATCTATTCAGATTGCTCATGTTTATTCCACCTTAGCAGATGGAGAATTTACAACAGTAAGAGTTACTACTATTGGAGACCGTCTCAATCTCAGAGACCTATAGGTACAGGATAAAGTAGCTAAAACAATTAGCCTGAGTCTCAGAGACCTATAGGTATAAGATAATTTAGCTGAAACAATTAGTCGCAATCCCAGAGACTTATAGGTACAAGATACATTAGCTAAAACAATTAGCCCGAGTCTCAGAGACCTATAGGTACAGGATAAATTAGCCCCATCAATTAGCCCGAGTCTCAGAGACCTATAGTTACAAGATAAATTAGCCCAATCAATTAGCCCGAGTCTCAGAGACCTATAGGTACAAGATAATTTAGCTCAAACAATTAGCCTGAGTCTCAGAGACCTATAGGTACAAGATAATTTAGCTGAAACAATTATCCGCAATCTCAGAGACCTATAGGTACAGGATAAATTAGCTCAAACAATTAGTCTCAATCTCAGAGACCTATAGGTACAGGATAAATTAGCCCAATCAATTAGCCCGAGTCTCAGAGACCTATAGGTACAAGATAATTTAGCTCAAACAATTATCTTCAATCTCAGAGACCTATAGATACAAGATAAATTAGCTAAAACAATTAGCACGAGTCTCAGAGACCAATAGGTACAAGATAATTTAGCTCAAACAATTATCCTCAATCTCAGAGACCTATAGGTACAAGAGAATTTAGCTCAAACAATTATCCTCAATCTCAGATTTATAGGTACAAGATAAATTAGCTCAAATAATTAGCCCTAGTCTCAGAGACCTATAGGCACAGGATAAATTAGCCCAATCAATTAGCACGAGTCTCAGAGACCTATAGGTACAAGATAATTTAGCTCAAACAATTATCCTCAATCTCAGAGATCTATAGGTACAGGATAAATTAGCCCAATCAATTAGCCCGAGTCTCAGAGACCTATAGGTACAAGATAATTTAGCTCAAACAATTATCCTCAATCTCAGAGACCTATAGGTACAAGATAATTTATCTCATTCAATTAGCCTCAATCTCAGAGACCTATAGGTACAGGACAAATTAGCCCAATCAATTAGCCCGAGTCTCAGAGACCTATAGGTACAAGATAATTTAGCTCAAACAATTATCCTCAATCTCAGAGACCTATAGGTACAAGATAATTTATCTCAAACAATTAGCCTGAGTCTCAGAGACCTATAGGTACAGGATAAATTAGCTCAATCAATTAGCCCGAGTCTCAGAGACCTATAGGTACAAGATAATTTAGCTCAAACAATTATCCTCAATCTCAGAGACCTATAGGTACAAGATAATTTATCTCAAACAATTAGTCTCAATCTCAGAGACCTATAGGTACAGGATAAATTAGCCCAATCAATTAGCCCGAGTCTCAGAGACCTATAGGTACAAGATAATTTATCTCATTCAATTAGCCTCAATCTCAGAGATATGTAGGTACAAGAAAAATCAGCTTCTGAGACGACGACGAGTAGTTTGCTTTACAAGTTATCGGGAATACGTTCTCCAGTGACGTCATGTTGTTCTCGTTCAACCTGAAGAAAATGGCTGCCACCGGAGTTACGTGTGGTCCGGAGCAATAAATCCCGAGGAAAAGAACATCAGAATACTAGTTTTTGTCACGGTTTTGGTCTTGGTGAGAGTTTAAGGTAGAGATGCAGGTTCGTGGGAACTTGGGAGTGAATTGTTTGCTTTTTATTATCAAAACAGTCCTGGCTATCGACTGTTAAATTTTTTTAGAGTTGTGAATAGTGGAACATACTCAAAAAACGATTTTAAAATATAGATAACAGGTGCAAACATTCTCTTTTTTGAATGCTTAGCAAGATTCAGCAAGGCTGTACATAACTAATAAAAAAGAAACATCGTGAAAACAAGAAATGACGGGATCTCCATATTATGCTCTATATTTAACTTTTAACAAAACGATAATACATTTAAATTTGGAACCGTTACAGCCATTTTAACTATGGGCAAACGTCTTACTGAGTGAATTGTTATGCAAATTAGCAATTATCTCAGCTTTCTTTTTAGCGCACATCCCAGAACATTAAATAAAATAGCTCCTAGACGCTTTGACCTTTTGTTTTGAAATTTTCACAAACGATTGACAATGTGTTTATCTTCAAAACGCAGTCGAGGGATTGTTTTTGGTTGAATAGTGTTACAACAATCGTACAGACAACTAGCCTGGGTGTTAATTTATCCATAAGACGGCACTTTCTTCATAGTAAACAGATGTATCCATAAACCAATTTTGACAGGAAACAGAAGCATGGTTTAAAGCTAATTTTTTTTAAATCGCGTTTGACCAAAAAAGCACATTTTTGTGCATATTTTAAACTACAGTGTTCATAAAATTAAAATAATAACAAAAAATTAAAATTCATACAATAAGTTTTCCGAAAATATATAGTTTTGTGGCCAAGGGAGGTCATCTTGGTTTCCTAATTAACTAATTAAAATACCTGTCTGGTAAACTGCATCTCTACCTCGATTGGAAAAGCTTCGATTGTGTGATTCGAGAAAATATTCTGCTTTTGTCGACTTTTATTGTCGATGCCATTTGGCGTTTCACGTCTGTTTTACGCAAGCCTATGGACCATAGCGCTTCTGTGTCTATAAAAAATCCCAATATCTGGAAATAACAAATTTAATAACAGAAATTGTATCAGAAATGACCAAAATACCACCACAAAGACTACAGACCGATACGAGAAGTGCCATGAACCAAAAACTAAACTTAAGATCAATATTACCGACGCCATCATTGCCAGGCATTGTCGGAAACAACGTAGGCACATCACTAACACCGACAATAACAACGGAAATGATCTACCAGTCACAGAAACCACTTTTCGCACTTGACTCAACGACGAAGGCTTTGGGATAAAATTTCGAAGCAATAATATCATTAACGTGTAACTAATGTCACCCACCACTCTACAACACGCGTACCAACAACATGCATTAAGTACAAGGTCAGCGATGGCGACGTCCTGAATCGAAAGGTAAGCCGACACTTCCCAAATCTCTACCTACAGCGGATAAGGGCGTATAAATCATCCTGTAAAATAATGCGAAAATGTTATAGAGCAAAACTAATCACGTGGGCGGCAATTGTTTTAAGGAAGATATGTACACAGCCTTTTGGTGACTTGTTTGTTATTTGGTCGTAAGCCAGTAATGTTTTTCTATTTCATTAGTGTTGTCAAGTTCTATTTTTTTGTGATATTCGAATTTCTGAGACCAAAAACCATGATTGATGCGTCATAGAAGAAGATTGCAAACTCATTTTGTTCAGCGTTTTTGCTCAAATTTGTTGTTTTCACAAACATATATTTGGAAGAAGGCAAATCCTTTTTCATTCATGGATTTGCTTCTTATTCATTATTTTATATTACAGATTTTCATTACAGTTGTTTTGTAATGACGCTTTTTGAACGCATGTTGACATAGTCTATGTGACCACTCCATAAAGTGCCATAATCACTTCATATCATGTCATAATCCCTTCATATCATGCCATAATCACTTCATATCTTGTCATGATCACTTCATATCATGTCATGATCACTTCATATCATGCCATAATTACTTCACATGATGTCATGATCACTTCATATCATGCCATGATCACTTCATATCATGTCATGATCACTTCATATCATGCCATACTTACTTCACATGATGTCATAATCACCTTATATCATGCCATAATCACTTCATATCTTGTCATGATCACTTCATATCATGTCATGATCACTTCATATCATGCCATAATTACTTCATATCATACCGTAATCTCTTCATATCATGCATGCCATAATCCCTTCATATCATGCCATAATCACTTCATATCTTGTCATGATCACTTCATATCATGCCATAATCACTTCATATCATGCCATAATCACTTCATATCATGCCATAATCACTTCACATGATGTCATGATCACTTCATATCATGCCATGATCACTTCATATCATGTTATGATCACTTTATATCATGCCATAATCACTTCATATCATGCCATGATCACTTCATATCATGTTATGATCACTTTATATCATGCCATGATCACTTCATATCATGTCATGATCACTTCATATCATGCCATAATTACTTCACATGATGTCATAATCACCTTATATCATGCCATAATCACTTCATATCTTGTCATGATCACTTCATATCATGTCATGATCACTTCATATCATGTCATGATCACTTCATATCATGCCATAATTACTTCATATCATACCGTAATCTCTTCATATCATGCATGCCATAATCCCTTCATATCATGCCATAATCACTTCATATCTTGTCATGATCACTTCATATCATGCCATAATCACTTCATATCATGCCATAATCACTTCATATCTTGTCATGATCACTTCATATCATGTCATGATCACTTCATATCATGTCATGATCACTTCATATCATGCCATAATTACTTCATATCATACCGTAATCTCTTCATATCATGCATGCCATAATCCCTTCATATCATGCCATAATCACTTCATATCTTGTCATGATCACTTCATATCATGCCATAATCACTTCATATCATGCCATAATCACTTCATATCATGCCATAATCACTTCACATGATGTCACGATCACTTCATATCATGCCATGATCACTTCATATCATGTTATGATCACTTTATATCATGCCATAATCACTTCATATCATGCCATGATCACTTCATATCATGTTATGATCACTTTATATCATGCCATAATCACTTCATATCATGCCATAATCTCTTCATACATGTCATGATCACTTCATATCATGCCATGGTCACAACATATAATGCCACGATCACTTCATATCATGTCATGATCACTTCATATCATGCCAAAATTACTTCATATCATATCATAATCTCTTCATATCATGTCACGATCACTTGATATCATGACATGATCACTTCATATCATGCCATAATCATTTCGTATCTTGCCATAATCACTTCATATCATGCCATAATCACTTCATATCATATCATGCCATAATCACTTCATATCATGCCATAATCATTTCGTATATTGCCATAATCACTTCATGTCACGCCATAATCACTTCATAACATGTCATGATCACTTCATATCATGCCAAAATCACTTCCTATCATGCCATAATCACTTCATAACAGGCCATAATGTCTTCATATCATACATAATCACTTCATATCATCTCATGGTCACTTCATATCATATCATGCCATGATCACTGCATATCATGTCATGATCACTTCATATCATGCCATAATCACTTCATATCATGCCATAATCTCTTCATATCATGCATGCCATGATCACTTCATATCATGCCATAATCACTTTATATCATGTCATGATCACTTCATACCGTGCCATGATCGCTTTTTATCATGTCATGATCACTTCATATCATGCCATAATAACTTCATATCATTCGGTAATCTCTACATATCATGCCATGATCACTTCATATCATGCCATGATCAATTCATATCATGCCATAATCACTTTATATCATTCCATAATCCCTACATATCATGCCATAATCACTTCATATTTTGTCATGATCACTTCATATAATGCCATACTCACTTCATATCATGTCATAATCACTTCGCATGATGTCATGATCACTTCATATCATGCCATGATCACTTCATATCATGTCATGATCACTTCATATCATGTCATGATCACTTCATATCATGCCATAATCACTTCATATCATGCCACAATCTCTTCATATCATGTCATAATCACTTCATATCATGCCATAAACTCTTCATACATGTCATGATCACTACCTATCATGCCATGGTCACATCATATAATGCCATAATCACTTCATATCATGCCATAATCACTTCATACCATGCCATAATCTTTTCATATCATGCCATGATCACCTTATATCATGTCATGATCACTTCTTATCATGTCACGATCACTTCATATCATGTCATGATCACTTCATACCATGCCATGATCACTTCATACCATGCCATGGTCACTTCATATCATGCCATAATCACTTCATATCATGCCACAATCTCTTCATATCATGTCATAATCACTTCATATCATGCCATAAACTCTTCATACATGTCATGATCACTACCTATCATGCCATGGTCACATCATATAATGCCATAATCACTTCATATCATGCCATAATCACTTCATACCATGCCATAATCTTTTCATATCATGCCATGATCACCTTATATCATGTCATGATCACTTCTTATCATGTCACGATCACTTCATATCATGTCATGATCACTTCATACCATGCCATGATCACTTCATACCATGCCATGGTCACTTCATATCATGCCATGATCACTTCATATCATATCATGATCACTACATATCATGCCATGGTCATATCATATAATGCCATGACCACTTCATATCATGTCATGATCACTTAATATCATGCCATAATCAGTTCATGTTATATCATGCCATAATCACTTCATATCATGCCATAATCACTTCATATCATGCCATAATCACTTCATGTCATTCCATGATCACTTTGTATAATGCCATGTTCACTTCATATAATGCCATGATCAATTCATATCATGCCATGATAACTTCATATAATGCCATAATCACTACATATAATGCCATGTTCACTTCATATCTTGTCATGATCACTTCATATCATGCCATAATTACTTCATATCATGCCATAATCTCTTCATATCATGTCATAATCACTTCATATAATGTCATAATTACTTCATATCATGCCATAATCTCTTCATATCATGTCACGAGCACTTGATGTCATGCCATGATCACTTCATATCATGTCATAATCACTTCATATCATGCCATAATTACTTCATATCATATCATGCCATAATCACTTCATATCATGCCATAATCACTTCGTATCTTGCCATAATAACTTCATAACAGGCCATAATCTCTTTATATCATGCATAATCACTTCATATCATGTCATGGTCACTTCATATCATGCCATAATCACTTCGTATCTTGCCTTAATCACTTCACATCACGCCATAATCACTTCATATCATGTCATAATCACTTCATATCATGTCATGTCATAATAACTCCATAACAGGCCATAATCTCTTTATATCATGCATAATCACTTCATATCATGTCATGATCACTTCATAGCATGCCATAATCTCTTCATATCATGCCATAATCACTTCGTATCTTGCCATAATCACTTCACATCACGCCATAATCACTTCATATCATGTCATAATTACTTCATATCATGCCATAATCACTTCGTATCTTGCCATAATCACTTCACATCACGCCAAAATCACTTCCTATCATGCCATAATAACTTCATATCATGCCATAATCACTTCATATCATGTCATGATCACTTCATATAATGCCATGATCACTTCATATCATACTATGATCACTTCATATAATGCCATGTTCACTTCATATAATGCCTTGATCACTTCATATAATGTAATGGCAAAATCATATAAAGCCATGATAACTTCATATAATGCCATGTTCACTTCATATAATGCCATCATCACTTCTTATAATGTCATCATCACTTTATATAATGCCATGTTCACTTAATATAATACCATGTTCACTTCATATAACGCCATGACCACATCATATGATGCAGAGTAAAATATATAAAATAAAAAAACAAATATGTACTCCGCTGACACATACGACGCCACGCATGAATTACGTGGAACGTCATTATACTAAAGGGAGTAGTCGTCGTGCCGCGCATACTCGAGATGTGGGTCTCATATCATTAAGGTCTCATGCCACTAATCAACCAATGGCTGCTCGTAGCAACAACCAATGACATTTTTTAAATATTTTTTGTTTCTCAGGTGTTCCCTGTTTGAGGGAGTGATCACCTGGGTCAAAGGTGAGACCAACATGTGGTCCTTTGTTTACTCCTTAGCGGCTGTGTACCTGTGGGTTTATTCTGTGTGTTAATGGATGTTGTAATCTTGGTGTTTTTCCAGTGATTTCTCTAGATGCAATTCAAATACAGTAGGGCTGTCTTGTTTACCTGAGATTTGCAAGAGTTTAAGCTGGCCAACATGTCAGTTGTTTTCATGTGGTTGATTACTGGCCTGTTGATTTCTCATTTTTGAGCCATGTTATCCACTTTATTCATCATTTTCATATAGCAATATCGTCATATGTTAACATTGTCGTCTTTGGAGATTCAATTAGTGATATGAGCCCATCAAAAAGACGGCGACATTGACTGCTGTGCACACCAACTAGCACACACTGAGAGCTTACTAAGCTTTGATTGGTATTTTTAGGTGATTGGAAGGTATCGAAGGAGTCGCCAGCGGTAATTAGTGCAATTAGCGCCTAGGGCAAAACTCGTACTCGTGTTTTCATTGGAAAAACGCATTGGATTATGGGAAAATCAATCTTTATCAACACAAATGTCGCATATGCGCGGCGCGACGACTACCGGCCTTTAATTACATTCTAATAAACATTGAACAAATAATTGCATAGCTTGTGTACAAATATGTTATTGTTGTCAGAAGTCACACGTTAATGTTAAAAGCTTAAGTTGAAGGTCTACATACGCATTACAATCATGAATATTATTAACATAATTGCTACCCCGTAAACGCGCTCATGTACACAATGTATACTGGGACCCAGCGAAAATCACTCCTATTCTAGTGAGTCGATATATCTTTAGAGTCGCGTAGCAATTCACTGACTTGTTAATTTTAGTTGTTCATAAAAAACATGGCAGTACCCCGGGGCAGTACCGGCAACATTATGATGTGACAATACCACTGCGTTCTCTTTGGACTCCTATTTTAGTCAATATTATCCAGATTCAGACAATTCCAGTCTATTATCAATATCCTTTTTCTTTGATAGATTCCGTATTCCCAAACAAGTCAAAAACTTTTAAAAACTAGACAAATAGCTAAATAATGTGCAAGTTAATCGCATATAGTGAAATTTCCGAAAGTGAATAAGGGCGCTATTTTTGTTTTGTTTCGAACCATTAAGGAACAATATGGGGAGACTTTCAATTAAAAATGACCCGACGCACCTTCTAACATTTCGTTTTTCAGACATACATTGACCATAATGCATTGCGATAATGCAGTCGTCTTTACTATGATGTGACTTTCATTCGCTCCTCCTCCTTTATCATGAAATGCGAAAGAATTTGGTCACCAATCTAGCGGTAAAGACCTGCTGCTCTTGCCGGGCTACAACGAGACTGCTGCTACTTTTGGCAATGTCTCATATTTTGATTGCTTTCAGAGAGTATCAACAATTATGCAAGGAATCTTTTGACAAAATATGATATACAAAATAGATGTGTTACGTATTGCATGAATGCATTACACATGTACATGGGCGTTCAAATTTAGGATTGTTGCCATAAATTGCGACAAGTGGACCATCTACGTCAGATCAACTCATATTCACGGACTAACTCTAACACCATATATCGCATATGCCAATGAGCGACATATCACAATGTACTTATGTGAGACTCCCTGCTAATCGGTTTGAGCAGCTCAGATATATATACACCAAACAACATTACATTCAAGTTGAATTATTGACAGAACTTAAAATGATGTCTCTATCTACCATCACTCATGTAACACTACCCTCGCAATGTTGCTCAGTCTGTGAGTGGATCACGCAAAAAATCTAATGAATGAGTCACACAACAGGGAAGCCCCAATATGTAACAATTTCAGCCTACAGTCTATAGCACAATGTTTTTTTGGATTGATGTAATCGCCGCACTCGCCAAGCGCAATATGAATGTATCAAACTCACTGAATGTATAATGCTACGATCCTCTCTATCCCACTGTACGACAGACAAGAGAGGCGGGGTCTCCACCATTGCTAACGTGAAGAGACCTATCTACTCTTTATTTTTTTCAGCGTGAAGACATGACATGGCCTGCTGTTCTGAGGTTAGAGTGTGTGTTTGGTGGTGGTGGTCACAGGTTTGACCCTAAAGTGATTGGCTCAAGTAGAGTTATATTATTTTGTGAAATGTATTTTACAAATCTTTTGTATTAAATGTTCATGACAATTTAACAATGATAATTAGACCATGCCTAGTGCTTTTATACATAGGACGGAAAACTATAACTGTGATAAACACATGGGTTACATTAATTGTGCTTACATATGGATATATATTTAGAAGCTCCCCATGTATAAATGTTGTCACCTATTCGCTGCCCCCCCCCCCTTCGCCCGAAAAATGTCACATAAGCACTTCATTGCTAGAGGGCGCGCTTTAATGGAAACAGTTGAGGTGGGATAAACTGAAAATAAAAATGCAATCGGTATTTCAGTCGAGTGATTCTCGTCGTAGTTCAACAACAGGTACATTGTGGGGGGGGGGGGGGTGTTTTCATCTATCTTACTAGTCAATACTAGTGTTTTCAAGGGGTTTATCCTTATTTGATTCCTACCACCTGATCGTTGGATATATTTCCAGGCGATACGACTATTTCTATACTTGGCAAATAAATTGAAAATATTGTAATATCTTTTAATACCGATTTAATGTAGCTATGGAGTGCCTAAAGTAATTATACGGATAAAACTCAAACCCTGCTTTTATTCTCAGGTGTGAAATTTAACTCAGTTCGACGTAATGAAGTAAGTGTTGTTATTGATGATATTAAATTATCACCTAATGTAACCAGGGAAACGTGTTGGGAGTTTCAATTGATATTACGTTATCTTGAAGAACCCGCATATTCTAAATATACTGAAAAATGACTAATTTTCACTGGGTTTACTTTTCGCTGATTTACTATTTCAGGCATATTCAATGGGTTTTAAATTCACGGTTTTATCATTTAGATAATGTGTTTAGCGCATTTTCCAGTCAGAGAAATAAGCAAAATTTAAACCCAATGAATAATTAACTCTTAACATTAATGTATTAACATATACATGCACAAGAAAACATGTTTAAATTCTGTTTCTATGTATACGTTCGCATAACACGTCTATTAGTTTATCCACTAAAAACTATCAGTTATATACTGTATTGCGCCAATTTGGTTAGGATATAATTTCTGGGTAATATTGCATGAAACGGGCAGTTTATTCACATTCAACAAAACGTATTTTAGGTCGAATGTATAACCCATCTTTAAGGTTAGTACCCAGGTTTTAGCCTAATACACCAGGACAAACGTGTATGATTGCGTGTGTGCCTTTTGCAGAATTGGAATTTGAACAAGGGCGATGATATACGTCTCTATCAGCGCCCGGGAGAAATAGACGAATTCGATCGCCCTCGTGACCAGTCAATACTAGTATGTGTTCAATATTCGAGTACTTGGTCGCTGGTGGCGCTGGTAATATTTTATAGAGATGCCTTAGAAAAACGGAGAAATGATCATCTCTCATGTTATGTACAAGGATTGACAATTTGAAATGGAGTTTGGGTGTTACAATATGTTCCATTCACTTCTACCCACATTTTGCTCCTAATATTTTAAAGAATTTGCTGACTTGAGTAGTTAGTTGCATGTAAATTTGTGTGTAATAATTTAAACTGGACATTCCATGTTGGATACAGTGGATGGACGTTGCTTTTTACAATAAATGTGTTTCTTAAGGTAAATTGAAACACATTCCACTAAAAACCTCACCATTACAGTGCAGTGCAGGACCTCGTTTGTTTGATGAGAACATTTCACCCACTATTTATTTTCTTGTTTAAGTTAAATTAACTCAGCATTTATTTCAACCTATGTTAGTTAACAAAAAACTTGAAATTTGACAATAGCTGCTAGGACTGCTGACAATAATATTATGTTATTACGAAGGCGCTACGGAGAGGGCAGAAAACAGTACAGCGGGTATATCGACCGACGTGACACGTCGATGCAATCGAATAGAAATCTGAAGTTTTGTGATATACTAGTACTCTTGGTAAACTTATAATTATACATCTTCCCGGGCCGCCTGATTGAAATGTGATGCCTAGCAATGCGCAATTGATTAAAATTATTGAAATTTACTATGAATTTCCTTTTAAAACATGTCCGCCATCTTCGATATATCGCGTAATAATTCCATATCTGAAATTCGCATTTCCTAATAAGATATCGAGCAATACAAGTATGGCATGATGTAACTTAATGAAGATAAGGTAACATAAGTATAATATCATCATATATATCGAAATGGCAGTATGGAATTTTTCTTATGTTTTTATTTTTATCATTTTTTTGCCCATAACGTCAATTTATATTTAAAAAAAACAGGTGTCAAACGCTACGCTGTATGCATGTTATCCAGTTTTTTAACTAAACTTTTTTTTCAAGTCATTTTCAAGATTCTAAGTTTTGAGTTGAGTAAATTCACTACATCGAATCTTGTTCATCAACTTTTATTGTTGGTGTGTATTAGGGTCTACTGTAGCAAGTGGGCGTTTAAAGATTATTGTGATCATAATATGAATATTTATCTGACATATTGTGTTTGTCTGAACCAACCCATGTACGCAATACCCCGGGTGATCGCCGTCCATACATATACAGTTCATTACCTGCAGTGTGCACCTGAAACTTTTTAGAAATAAAATAGTTGCGGAATTGTGAAACAGTCATCTACCTAAATATTCTTTTTTAACGCACATTGTCAAACTTTCAAATACTTTCTATGGCAATAAAATATTGTTGCATTAGTTTCAAATCAAATAAGTATATTAGGCGAGGAGGGCATTTTTTTTTGCTGGGGTGTAAAGAACTTTCGGGTACGTTATTTGTTTTTACATTCCAAACATACAATGACACATGGGAGCTATGATTTTAATATTCATGCGTGAATGTCACGAACACAAATGGCCAATCAGCACTGGTTTTAGAACTGAAGAACTGAACATCTGCTTCTACGGGTAGATCAGAGTGATTGAGAAGGAGGCACGCTGATTTCACTGAGCGAAAAGTAAAAGACAAGACGCGAATAAAAGAAGGGGTAAGAGTGTTTGATGGATATGTTGAATTAAATAAAGGAAAACTACATAAAATTGGGGTTCTTGTTGTCTTCAAATTTTCAATTAGCTAGTCACAGCGACTAGCTTCGAAAATGTATGTATACTTCTAATGTTTTAATTTTTTATGCATCGATCTCTAAATTTGGCGTGTATCGCAATGAAACTTGTGTTTCTAGTTAAAATGCTTTCACTACCCTTGCAACGGACATGTGACTTTTCATAAATTTCACAACTGTCATGGTACTGTCTGCCGCCCTCTTGCTGTCGAATATTTAACCACAGATTCAGACTCGCTCACTGTATACTTACTAAATTTATGACTTTGCAGGAATGTTTGAATGCTGATTCAACACAATAATTGTGGGATGAGAAAGAAAAAGTCCAGTAACGCCATATACAATTGGATATAACAATCGATCCACTCAAAGATTAACAGATATTGACAGTTATTGAGAACACGATTCCTATATTTACAAATACCGCCAAAGCCGCCATATTTCTGGTCTTTACGGTCACAACACCTCGATTAATATAATTGTTTGATACAGTGTGTATTAAAAAAGTGTACAACTATCAATATAACACTGGAGCAGTACTCTACAATACGCATTGCTAAGACAACGCTAGGTAGCCCTCAAATATTAACAACTACGTGTACACATTTCACACACACAAATGACAAACATAAATGCACAGCTTTCAATTTTGGTTTTAAAACGAAATAATAAACGTTTTGCTTGTAGCTCGACGACTGTTTAATAATTACAATCCTGGAGGCAGACGATCACTTTCTCCGTGTGGGACACGCTTTCACACAGAAGACGATAGGCTTCTTCCCATGGGCCCCGTGTCCATATAGCTGACGCTTGGCCTCTCTCTGTGGGCCTCGTTTTCATATATCGTGTCTTGATGTGCCGTGCCTGAAACCTCCACCGAGTATCTGTTTTTCGTTGTAGATCTAGTCGAGCACACAATCTCATCTTCAATATACAGGTATCTTAATTAATGTTTCGGGCCAAGTGCGTCATCTTAATGCTCGTTTCTCGCTAGTCGAGTTATAATTACCAAAAAGCATTAAAAAATGTTTTGCACATCATGACGTAGACGTACATTTGTAATATTGCAACATGCTGAAAATAGTAGAGTCACTAGAGCAACTAAGGCCGTTATTCCTAAATAACCTTCGTTTGCCTCTTTACAAACTCATTAACATAAATTTGGAATAAATACCAACAAAAATAAAAAAGATCAGGAAAACAAACTATCATTCAACAAAATTTATTTCTTTTCGCCACTGGACATTGAAAATATAATTTTTGTTTTGTTTCGGTGGTAATTGTTCCGGTGCCACAGTGCGTTAAGTACATTCGTGCCAGACACAAAAGTTGTAAGTTTAAGGGGAATTCCGTCGTAGGGGTAAATTCGTTTCGTTCATAATGTCACGATTGTTCCGAGTTCTCTTTAAACAGCACCATTTGTACCATGTGAGCTTCAATCACTTTATCCCTCCACCTCTGTCGACTAAGTGGTACAATCCTAAATGCATTTATCGCTTCACGTAAAGTCAAATAAGCCGTGAACTTGCCGGTGATTTGATCCAACGATTGATTTAACGAGATTGGTATGTATATCTATCACGTACAATATACTCCTTGGTTTGAAAACTCCACGTTCCGCTTAAATACTCGACTTGGTACGCAAATTGTTCATGGTAAGAAATCTCCTCCTTTTATTAACGCCCATTCGTTCATTTGCATTTACACAGTAGCTACGACAATTAAGATTCCGTGGAAAGTATCTGGACTTTGAGGTTACGCTCGGATTTATGCACGTCTCCATCTACTTGCCGATGTAGGTGCGATTGCAGCTCTTGTTACAAAGGGAATCTACATTCCGCTGTTGAAGCGCGTCGAGAGGTCCGAACCACCTGTTAATCTTTCGTTATAAAATCTCGTTCATGATTGGTCGGTTTTGTCCAAATCGTTTACGACAACTGCTATCAGCCAGTCAGGGCGCGCGTTCTTATCACGCGAGAGTACCACGATTCTGTTTTCATCTTTCAGTCTATCGTCAGCTGACTGTGTTAGTTTATGGAATTCCTGTTGAGTGGCATTCCATGCAAATTACGCACTCTACCAGAACGGACTTATCACACTGCATAACAGTCCCTCTTGGTTGTAAAGCGCCGTTACTTGCAAACTACCAGTCGGCTAGTACACCACGCTAAGAGTAGAACTCCCGTGGCGCGCATCAAGTTTCCTGTCTTCATCATTCTTATTTCTCGCTTTTACCAGGAGAACTGAACAACCAAAGATGCCGAAATCTTTCCTTATTAAGAAGTATCACAATGCAATCTCCCATTCACTAAGATTCGCTCGTATGTCGGTCCTAGACGGTGAGTTGTGAACAATTTAGTTTTTATCGTTTTTGTTTACCTAACTAATCTGTTTATTTACACAGATAATACCCGCGGATTCACCGAACTTTAGATGTTTAGAACACACATATTACCCGTATATCTGCGCCATGTTTTTCTCACTCTAACATACTTCGCAAATAGAATGTTTAGGCCGACGGACACAAAAGCAACTGAAAAAATATATAGACAACAAGTCATCATGTGGAGCTTTATCGGAACACCCTGACAGTTTATTCCCGGCTGTTCAATTAATAGTAAACTAACTCGTGCTTGTTAATTTCATATTCGTTCAATATTTTCTTACGTTAACACTGTAAGCAGAACAACTATATGAAATGAATTTGAAAATTATACCAGCGTGTTGACTCAGTATGACCTTGGCTACAAATAAATGTAACTGTTCACAAATCTCCTTTCCCTGTACGGTCTAGGCGATGTATTCTTCTAAGAGTTTCCACACGTTTTGTGTGTAAATGATACCGTCGATACTTGTTAAAACTGACGTCTTAGCGATGACAAGGGGGTCTTGGGTAGCGTTCTAAGAGGGAGACAATGCTTTTAGAAATCGACGTTTTTCGCAGGGTGTCGGGTTACTTTTTAAAGATGCAACTGTTCTTTCAGATAATTTCAATTGATAGGGGAATAATTATGTATTTAGCCGACCAATCAGGGGTGTGATTAAATAGTATACGGCAATACCGTTATTTTTGTGTGTGACCAGTTACGGTTTACTCCCCATCAAAACGTCATCATTATTATCACAATCAACATTATCATCATCATCGCCAATAATTAGCACATTGAAATTGCAGCGGGTGGTCGCATCTACAATTGCATGACACGTTGTTCTAGGGGTTAATCCATCGTCATATGTTTCATCTTTTTTTACATCGGCGCTTATAATATAAATGTGCGATCACAGTCGACATACAGTGTACGAGTCGCCCTGACAGTTGGACTGTATGTGATAATCCCGCGTCATCAACCACGCCATAAACTTGAACCACGTCATCAACCACGTCACCAACCTGTCATCGCGGGTAATCTGTATTGGAGTTTGTACTAAAAAGTACGATATTAAGTGGTTTGGGGCTGCAATAAAAACAAACTTTATTTGCTGCATTCGAAGACACTGACACGGACATTTATATAATTCAATTTCTTGAAAAGTAAAAAAGCAAAAACAAAGTTTCCCCGGAATTATAACCTGTTTATGCTCGGAATATTTGCTTTACGTATTTTTTTCTGATCACCATCATGTGGGTTTTACTGGTGGAAAATGAACAAACAGCCTGTACGGCAGACTGCACAGGTTTCAGTGGCTCCCTTCAAAATAAGGAAAGTGTATTGTTCAAGGTACATTCATTCAACTCGTGTACGCTTCATTTGTGGTGGTAGCGTACTACTTAAGGTTTTTATGTCTCTCTCTTCGTAAATCATTCCAGACTTTGTGGGGGCCACTGAAATCTACATTAGAAGGGGCTCATACAAAGTGGGAGAATGTCCACAGAGTATATAACCCCCGTGGGCATGACCCCGCTACCCAACTTATTGTATTAGGCATAACAGTTGCTCACGGACCGTTACCACTAGGAGGCCTTAAGGAACGCTACTTCCGGAGAGCGTCACGTGATGTCCATCAACCCTCGGCGGAGAGATGGGATGTCGGAAAGTTTGTTGGCTGGTGCAGCGTAGCTACTCGGTGCACCCTCGAGGTACTGCATTGTGGGAACGGCGGGGTAGCGTAGGATGATTGTTACAAGCGTGATCAAGCGCTCATGTTGTCTTAATTGTCAAATACTGGAAAAGATAAAATGAGCGGCTTCACTTCCGCCAGCTATGATGTTCACTGATGGAGCAATATATCACATTGATTGATGTACCGTGCTCTGAATGCATATGCAATCGTCTGAACGTCGTCGCAACTACGAAGTCGTATTTCATAATGTCGTTAGGCACCATGCAAAGCTGACAGGAGAAAAACAAAATCATTTACCCACGGTGATTGAATATCAACAGAGAGAAACATTAGACTAATTAGTATTCTCAATTTAATTTAGGGTATAACGCAATGTACGTGTTTGTGTTACGTTGCCTAACTTACTGAATAACGGAAATTGAATATATTGTCTTATGGGCTTTCTTACGATCGATTGTTTTACAAATTAAAAAAAAAATCCTAAAATGCGCAGTGGTGCGGAATTACCTGTATAATTCCCATACGTAACCGTATACAGATGTTTCAATCTGTTTGGGAGAGAGACATGTATTCACAAATTTCACGAGTTTGGAAAATTTACTATTACAATCAAACATCTTAATTTTTTGAAAAAAAAATATTTTAAGCATATCTGCTTAAATTGAAACGTGAGATTTATCTGCGCAGTAACCGTGGCAACACAAAAATATCCTATAAACAATTGTTACAATAGGAAGTTCTACGCAACGGTATACAAATATTTCAATCTTTTTGGGGGAACGTATTTTCACGAGTTTAGAAAACTGCGAATTTTCAGCCAGGGTTGCACATTTTACTATTATCATCACACACCTTTAAAGCAACTTTAACGTACGTTTTTTTTTTTCTTTGATTCTTTTTAGAGCAAGTTTTCAGGCCGTTACGACCATCTTCTACCTGCTTAGATGAGTTTATGTATCACTCTGTTGATATGCATGGCGAACCACCAAACACAAACTGTCCAGACCCCTGTAAGCTCGGCGCCGGTAAGGGATCTCCCGAGACTCATAACGCATATAAAGATGAAAAGAGCGTAGAAGCCTTGGGCATTCAATGTACCAAATATGAGGTTTGTAGTCTCTTAAGCCAATTGTCGTATTTCATATCTCTTTCATCTCGGTCTGCTCTTGATTTCTGACTTTTCAAAGGTAAAGAGCCGCCCGTTATTAACTGTGAAGCTATCCATACGTCATTGTGCACTGCGCTGTTGGTGTTTGGAAGCGCGGAACCTGTTGATATCTAGATTCATGCCCTTCAGCACTCGACAACCTGAATTATACGCCCACAGTACCCGCAGTAGACTGTTTTCCTTTATTTAGAAGCAGGACGCTAACTTGACTAGAAAAAAATGAATGAATAAATAAATAAATGAATAAAATTAGATATACTAATTCATTAATTAATTTTAATTATGTGCTTTATATATTGATTGAATTAATGTTATACTGTATGTAAACGCGTTTGGCCCTAATTGTTGAACGGTGAAACTCCACTCCAAACTGAATCTTGTTATTTTCTCAGTTATCTTCTTTATGTGGCCTTGTATCGCGGACATTGCCCTTGTTACTACAAACAGGGTAATTACAAAGTGAGAAAAAGGCGATGCCGAAATGGGAGTTTCAATATTTCACAACAGTGTTTGTTATTTAATGTATCTCATCAGAATAACATTGCCTTGTCTACAGAATAACAGTCTCATACATGCCGGTATATTTTGTTTACGTTTTTGGCTACTTAGCATGCTTCTCGTCTTAGTTACAACGGAGACGCAGTAAAAATACATCTGACACTCGACTACCCCATTCACCCCTACCAAGGACTTTCTTTCACTCAATGGCATAATAAAAATTTATGTGAGTAATTTGCGAGCCATTTACTTGGATTGGTCCCATAATTTCCCACCCTAACGGTACGTACTAGTAAACAATTAAAGCAATACTTTGCTCATTCGTACTTGTCATAATACGTGTTGGAACTTGCCTATCTAATCGATGTTTTGGGGAGGAGTTATTTGGGTGCATTAGTAGTCGTATAACGCTTAATACTCGTAGAATTCACACCTAATGACCGTTTGGTTGGTTTTAAGTGGTGTAGCCAAAGTACGGCGCAAACACGGTTAATCTATAATGTGTTATGAATTCCGCGCTGGTTGTTTTTTGTGAGTACTTGAGAACCAAAGCAGCATTTTTGAATGTGTCTACGGTGATCAACCACCAAGAAAAGGCATCTTTAACTTATTGACTTAAGGCCAAATATTGTTTTGATCTTTGTCATTCAGTACTAGTACGAAAACCAGTCTATATCCCCAATTTATTTACTCGCAAGGTAGAATGAAATTCGGCGTAACTGACTCGGATAAAACAGACAAACTCGTTATAAAAAAACATAGGATAGGAAAGAATAACGGTGACTGCTTTCATTCATATGGATAGTGGACGCCACACCATTGTTACCGTTGAATAGCGAGCATGGCCTGGTTACTGTTACTTGTTATTTGCCAAGACACGTTTTCATTGCGTACAACTCCCCGTATTTACCCGCATTGTTCACAATGATAAAGCGGCTATAGCGGACAGTGATCATCTTTAAGTCACGTCGGCTAGTAAAAAAGTGAGTTGAAGCAAAACGGGCGTGAAGTTGATATGTAATTGTTTCCATGGCACGGATCGCGTCGATGTTAAAAATGGGAGGCCAACTATAGGTGATGCAGGCACACTGTATTAAAATCACGCTTTGGTTTTATTCTTGTCCGATTTTTAAAAAAAAAAAAAAAAAAAAAAAAAAAAACATAAAAAGATTCTATACGAAAACACGACTTCGCGAGTTTGGCCGAACCTGTGAGAATGCTTTCGCTTTTATAATAAACCGACTTGACTTTAGCTGCATAAGAGATGTTAATCGATCTCCTTTAAATTACTCGAGATATCTCAAAGCGATTTTTGTTTTCAGAATTTTAGGTTTAAAACCATCGTACGTCTGCGAATTAAAATAACTCAGTGGGGAGATCAAAACCATTGTAGTATGGGTGAGGGTGCCACAGACTCGTTGGGGACACCAAAGCCACTGTGTGTGCCACATCAGACTCTATAGGGAGGTAAAAGTAACAATACCCTGGGTGAGTGTGCCAAGTAATTACTTGGGAGACCAATGCCACTGTATCTTGGATTAGTGTGCCCCAGACTCAGTAGAAAGGCCATTACCATTGTTGCATGGGTGAGTGTGCCAAGAACTCAATGTGGGGTGGGGGGGGGGTCAAAGTTACCCTGAGAGCTTTCCCCAGACTGGACGGGGAAAATCTAAAACCACTGCAGCCCGGATGATTATGCCACAGATTCAATAGGGCAGCCAAAGCTACTCTACCTTATGTGAATATACCACAGTGGCTATGGTTAAGCAAAATCCAGATATCCATTCATTGGTCGATGCGACTTTGGGGAGCTTAGGTTAAAGG
This sequence comes from Saccoglossus kowalevskii, assembly GCF_978046115.1. Taxonomy (NCBI): domain Eukaryota; kingdom Metazoa; phylum Hemichordata; class Enteropneusta; family Harrimaniidae; genus Saccoglossus; species Saccoglossus kowalevskii. The sequence continues at coordinate 40,730,913 of NC_140645.1, read as the reverse complement.
GCGGTGGTCGTCGCTCTTTGCATGTGCGATATTTATGTTGATAAATTGATTTTCCCACAATCCAATGCGTATTCTCATGAAAATCACAAGTATGAGGTTTGACCTGGGCGCAATTTGCACTAATTACCGCCGATGACTCCTTCGATACCTTCCAATCACGTAAAAAAATGAACGCTTAGTAACGTCTCTGTTTGTACTTGTTGAACTGCACAACAGTCAAAGTCGCCATCTTTGTTTATATGAGACCCATATATCTCTCGGATGCGTGGCGCGACGACTATCGCCTTTTAAGGATCGTAGGTGCTTGTGCTCGACCATGTTAGTGGACGCCAAGATAGCGCATCAAATTCCTGTTACATTTTACCATTGAACCTATATCGCGTGTGTTCAAATATCATGTATTTTTCACCCTTTGTGTACGTCACTATTAGTCGCAAGTCGGATAGGACGCGGTGCGTCGACCACCGTCCTTTAACACAGATATAGGTTCAATGGTAAATTGCACGGTTACGTTTGTGCTTTCAATTTTAACAAAAAAGTCGAAGTGACATTAGCATTCGTTATCTTTACATAGCACAACAATATATTTAATAAACATTATTGTAGGTTAAAGCGGAGGGATCGTCACGCGCACACGCGCAGAAATTGAGTTCTAAGCGACAATAACAACGCGCACTTAAAACGCAAAGCTCATGGGTAGACACTTGTTTGTAAACAACGACACGCTATGACCATCTGCCGCATGCGCAGGTGACGACTTTAACATTGATTGAAGGTTAGTGTCGCGCGTTCCAAAAAACTCGCCGTGAAAGCCACGTGATCTTTGCCTGACTCCCAGTTTCTGGAATACTGAATCATAGTTATACGTTTCCTTTAACTTGTAGAATTGCGATTTTAACCTCCAAACAGCCAGTTTAAGATCTGTATGACAATTCAGTCGACCCACCACACTTGTTAAAATTGGGACAAGCTATGCCGGAGGGGACCGATTGGTGAAAAATACTTCCCCCCACTCACTCTTTACTTGTTTTCTCGGCCGATTGTTTTGCATATAATTGTCTGAGCCCCAGCATCACAATCTTTGTCGTTTTTCCTCTCATTGCTAATAAATCAAAGAACACAAGGTCATCATTTTAGAAGCACGACAATGATGATGTGTTACTTGAGATGAGATCGTTCAGATCCTTGGGTAGTTGCTTAAATAGCATCTATCATGGTCGCTACACTGAAGTATTACTCGTCACTCCACGCCATTAGCAGATTCTCCTACAATAGTTGATGAACATCGAAATCTTCACCAGAAAGTGCCTTTCTACAAAGCAAACGTTTAGTTAAAAAAAGATAGACAAACACTGAGACTAACTTTATGCGTTCATGGCCCAGGGCGTTTTTAGTGTGGTATACAACCATTTTATAATTATAGACACGTGATCAGTTGTTTTGTCGCGACCTTACATACTTGCTTGGTGTCCCTTTTAAGCCTTGTCGTAGTTGGTTTTTCATAAGTTATGTTCAAACATGGTGATTTATATGCAGGATTTAAGAGCAGAAAGAAGAAGAAGCGATGCGGTTCGCCATCAGCACACCATGGAGATCTACCTAGTATATTTGTATATCTACTTATTTTCGCCACCCTTTCTAACAAGAAAAAAAAAACGATGTTCAAAATTGTTTTTCTAATATTTATTTAACAATAAACATAGACCAGGTTGACTCGTGTACTTTTAAATTGCACCAATTATTGAGATATAAGCGGTAAAGTTTAAAGTAAAGTTTATTAATTAATTGTAGTAACTGAACGTATCTGATAAAATGCAAAGGGGACTTGATGGTCGTCGTGTGGTTATCGTATATGCTTAGTACGGCGAATAATCGACGACCACGCAGTTGTGAAGAAAAGGCACTAGTATCATGATATATTTCCTTTTTAAAATACCAGGAATATTTGGGAACCTAATTTCTATGGCACACCTTTCTGTCAAGACAATCTTATTTATCACCCTGCGTCCATTAGGGAAACTTTGGTTTCATTCGATCTGCGGTGTAACTAATTGTGGCGGCGTGCTGGCTCGCTGATAAAACGTAGCAACTGGTAGTGTATGGTTCAAAGGTATAGAAAGTGCTAGATGGTAGCAGTAATTATCGTTTTCTATACACTAGGTTTAGAAGAAAATTATGTTTTTGGTCATTATGGTGTCATTGCGCGTAACGGATTTTACGTTTTTTCATTCACAATTCTAAAAATTAATGAAAATATCATAAAAAAAACAAATAAAGGCACCATAAATTTAACAATTTTAGAATACCAATAAAAAAAACAGTGCGCATCTGTGTTAAAAACAAATTGCCTTAAATGTATCAGTCCAGATAACAGTGCAACTAAAATAACTGAACTGGAAAGAAAGATACACCTACGCTTTTTGGCACAAAAGTAGGCGGCATTATAATAACGGTTGTTATACAGGAATCTGAACTATTCCGCCGTTGTCACATTTCAAGCCCGTTGTGAATAACTTGACAACATCCCGAATTCTTCACGATCCGCTTCTATAACTGTATTCAAATAGTATGCCTCGTGATGTCACGGCTCAGTTGCAGACGATGTGGTGTTCCATACTTGCATGATTATTACTTAATGGTCGAAGCCTACTCGTATTGTGGGGTGGGGGGTGGGGTAGAAATTGCAGTAAACAGTAGAATATATGTATGTAGTATGTAGTGATCAACTTTGTATTGTTTGGTGGACAAATATATTTAGAAAAAAATTACTAAATATTATCGAACTTTTCTCTTACGGCCAGTTTCTATAGAACGAACTAATAACGCAAATTTAATTTTAACTTATTTTAAAATCGTAGATTTTAAAACTCAGTCAAGACAACAAAATATAAAATTGCGAAATAAGTAATGCTTCTTAACCATAGAAACTAACCATAGCAAATGTTTTAAAATGGCGACATGAATGTATTCATAACGAACATTTTCTCGCGACATAATTTGGTGAGCAGCAAAGCTTTTCTCTCTAAAATCCGTATAATGGTTCAGTGCAGAAGATCATGATATTAGTTTAGCTGTATATCTTAATTCGATTTTAGTTGTGTCAGGCCTCTTTTCTGACCATTGTGAGACATATGTGACTTTGCAGGAGTGTGAGACATATGGACTTTGCAGAAGTGTATGTGCTGTTGGTACTAACTGCAATTTATCTTCCACATTTATATCGCGTGTTTGGAGAAGCAGACTCTATATACTAATAATGAGTAAACGGTCGGATCCGGAAATGGAAGCCAAAACTGTCCTATCGCACGATGTATCTTTAATTTTGTTTGTATTCCCTTCTAGAACGTAGTGAACGAAGTACTCTCCGAAGATGTATCCAAAGAAAGCGACGGTGAATCACGTGACTGTGATTCTGGGTCAAGCCACTCTGGTTCTTCATTCGGGGATGATTCAATATGCTCGGATGGTGTTGACGAATCTAAAAGACGCCATTCCTGTCCACAGTGCAACAAGAAATTCTATGTGCAACGAATCTTAATGCGGCACCTGAAGTGTCATAGTAAAGACAAACGCCATCACTGCACGTACTGTGGAAAGGGATTCAACGACAACTTTGATCTAAAGCGTCACATCAGAACTCATACAGGTGATGAAAAACATATTTTTCCACCATGTTTTTTCAGTTGCGATTGATAACTTACTTAGTAGTTTTCAAACACGTGTGTAGTAATTGTATGTAAAGAAAGCATAGATACCTTTTTTTTGGCATTCAAACGGTGTATTCTATGAAGGTCAAATATAGCCGTCGGTTCATACCCTAAAAGTAGTCATCCATGTCACGTGGTCGTATATTATAGTTTAGAAGAATTCATGTCCATGGTCTACTATTTAACCATATGACTAGATAATGTGTTTGGGGTCTAGTAACCCCTTTGTTAAAAGGAATGTGTTAATATATACCATTATCTGACCACTAATTTATTAAAAATATTATCCACGAATGTTGTGAGGTAGTACATAGGTGTAAATTTCACGTTAGGGGCAGATTTCATTTTTCTACATAAAAATCCTGTAGTAAAAAATATCGATATATGTATTCAAGTTGTTTAAAGACAACCGAGCTGATATTAGTTTTAACTACCCTGGCCAGATTAGATTACACAGGAAGGTTTTTTTTTTTTTTTTATAAAAATGTTGATTTTTTAATAACCTTTTTTGTTTGCAGGTGTTCGTCCGTATAAGTGCAGTGAATGTGATAAGGCCTTTACTCAAAGATGCTCTCTCGAATCCCACCTGAAGAAAGTTCATTCGGTGAATCTCGAGTATGCATTTAAAGAGCGGAGGGAGAAACTCCACGTGTGTGAGGAATGCGGTCACACATCACGGCGAACAGAAGATCACTACACGCACGTGCGGGACACTCATCCGTTTAGTACAGAAATGAAGAAGATCCAGAAGAAAGTGTACTCCACCACGAGCGAGAAAATTGTTCAACAACCCCAGGATCGAATGTCATGAAAACTGACAGACAAGTGTACGCTACGCCAAAATGTGGTTATAGTTGCACTATATGAAGATGTATATTTTACAAAAATGTGAACATTTCTTCATATATCCAACTCGCCGTGGTCTACTTCTTCAGGCGTACAATTTGAAATATCGAACACATTTCCATGCCAACCATGGATAATTTACATATCATTTAATGTCTGTTCAGTTATTTTGTGCATCACAATTATCATTTTATAAGAGTTATGATGAATATTATAGGTATTTGTGATTCCTCGCTGTGGTTTACCGTTTCAAAAGTAAACCTAGCATTTGTTGCAGGGGAACGTTTCCCAACATTCCATTTGTTTTGTATATGTATATAAACCAGAAATTACGGAAATAGAACGGGCATTGTGGGTATAATATTCAAGTGATATTAGTTAACCAGAAGTCTTGCCTCCTTGTCTATGTACTGCCATTTAAAGGAATATAAACATGTTGTTTTAGGTTACAATAAATCGTATACGTGAAGTCTCTGGAAAATGTAACACGATGTTTCCTGTGAATTGCTGAGTATGTGATTGTGATAATTAACTATTTCTGTCCACTGTGAGATCTCGCGTAATGCGTGAAATCGAATGTAAAACAAAAAACGACACAAGCAAGTGTTTTCTTGGATATTTCCAAGGTCAAAATTATGCTTTAAAAAAAAATATAAATTTTGCAGAAGAGAGTGTTTTCCATCGATATGCTCCCCAAACCTCGAAATTTCGGCACTGAACTCAAGGCTATTCAAAAATCATATCATTCTATTTTTGCAGCAGACGTTCACTCCGCCCCTTGCAGGCATTGCGTGAGGTCTCACAGTGAACGGAAAATCGCCTGTTACTTTGATTCTCAGTTAAAACTTACTTTTCACACGCCACCAATTCCGTGTTCATATTAAAATGAACACGTCATACACAAGTATGTGCAACTGTATAAGATGTAGCTAATGCGGGGAATTGTCACCTGCGCATGCGTCAAACGGCAATGGCGTGTCTTTGTTTTCAGACAAGCATGCGCTTATTAACGAGCCTTTGCGTTTTTAGCGTGTGTTGTTATTGTCGCTTGGGTCTCAATTCCCGGGCATGCGCAGGTGACGACCCCCCCCCCCCCATCCCGCTTTAAACGCTAGCATTCCAGCACTTTCCCAGTAACAGGTGATTAAAGAAGCGGTTTAAATAAAAAAAAAGCGAAACCAAAACAAAATGCAAGCTTACACATGATTTGCGATGTGCTACCATTCGCTCTTTTATTTCCAGTCAATGCGCTGACAATTTTTCTTTTGTACAATATTTTTTTTCTAGTTTAGATTCAGTAGCTTGAATTTATGGGGGGGGGGCATCCTAATAGATGCCGCGACTCGCTCATTTCAAAGTGACGCGCACTCTGGTCAGGTTAACCCGTATTTCTTTGATATGCCCAAGTGTTAAATATTCCTAATTTAACTCATGTAGACTTAGAAAGATTGTGATTCTTACATAACACTAATTCCGCTGGCCATAGTATTCGTTAATCGCATTTTTTACTGTGGTTTTGACCCTGGTGGCCAATGTCAAATAGTATAAAAGGCAACCCTCAATGAACAAGTATTATTTTAATGTCTGATGAAGACCGGTAGACAACATGTAATTACGCCAATTTCGTTCAAAATTAACAAAGAAATTATAGACAAATACACTAACAGATGAAAATTGTTAAATTAAATTTTCGACTGTAAAATAGGGAATATAGATACAGACGTGGATATTTAATTTCCAATGTATATCCCCACCCAGAGCCCTTCAACTGGGTGTTATGTCAATAGCTTGTTTATGGGACACCATACGTAGAAGTAAACTCAATTGTTTCGCTTGGTTTTTAGTCGAGCTTGCCGCAAGTCCTGCGCTCCTGAATTGCGCTATCTGTGAGACATCAGAGAATTATAGAACATTGTCGTTGTGGTTAGGTTGAGTATTTTGACAGCATATCTGAATATTATGAATAGCGTATGTGTTGAAAGACAGTGGCTCAGTTCAGTGTTTTGAGGTGAACTTTGACATCGTCTGGCGCCCCGGGGATGGTGCCGGGTGGTGTTTATAAAAGTAGTTTTTCGTCAAGCTCAATCTGCTAGGTGTGCCTGCTGAAATAATAGGTCCTTAAGATCGTGCAGGTGAAACGAACGTCCACTATAAAAGTCTGCCACTAGTATCGAATTCTTCCATTTCTATATTTGTGTGCATGCATGCATTCTGCTCTACAAGTGTGTCTTATGGGATTGCCATATACGATTGTGTTTCACAGTTTCAGTTTAAAGATTTATTTATTATGACAATGAAATATTCATCTTTATAGCGTTAGATATCATTTGTGAGGACCCTCCTAGCTCACGTTCAACATTTGTATATTAATGAACCCATCATATTATGATTTATCGTAAACGAAAATATTTGTGCAGCTTATATAATAGTAATTATTTAATGAAACAAAACCAAATCACACATGTGTGCCTATTGTTAAACTTAAAGACAATGAAATCATATGGTGTTTGAATATTATTAATTGTTTAAAGAGACGAACACGAAATTGTTCCCTTGCTCAGCAACATGTAACATCAAATAGCAAATATTACTAGTGCTATTTTTAAGACCTTTGACTGAATGTGAATTATAACAAACATACTAAACAATGCATTATTGTGAAACAGACATTGTGTACACACGAATCACTTCAATTTCTTATTGGCACAGTGGATTTTCTTTTCTTGCAGGCTTCTTTCTTTCTAAATAGAATCTGAACTTTTGACCTAGATACCCCCTCTATATATCAAAATGAGTTGACCATTTCTACCGTAAGGTAGCCCCCTCTTGGCATCCCTCTTTCCCCCGACGATCACCGTCTAGAAAACCGATAAATGTATTTTGGTTGTAGACAAATTTGTTTTTCACAAACTACAGCGTTATCGCTACAATGATTACACTGAATACTGACTGGATAGACTGGTGTCAATTTGGTCTTATGCCAAGCATAGTGTGCTTCATAAAGTCCAATAACACGCACATTAGCTCTACCCCAGGCTTTCTATGGCAAATGCGCTCCTCAGTAAAGAATGTTTAGCAAACAACGGTATTTGTAATTGGATGTTAAACACGTCTATTGCTTGCTGCCTGCCGTGTAATGCGATTCAACAAGTATGTAAGTAAATCAATCGGATAAGTCTGAGGTGCTGTATGCCAAATGCAATTAAAATGGTTGTCTTGTCACTTAGCGACGCTCTCAACTGTTGTACAGGTTACGTCCACCGCACATCGACGGCATGTCGGGACAAATGCATAATAATAAGCGAAATTCAGTCGCATAGAATATGCAAAAATACTCCGGTGGTGACACTCTATGGGGAAATGATTACCCACGTTTGTTCATAATTTTTAATATTTTAATTTGTAAAAAAATCATATATTTTTTAATCCTGGGAGAAAAATCAAGTAAAAATCACTTTATTGAAAGTCTAGATGTGGTGTTATCTTATTGTTTGTTTTTGAATGACTAAAACTTCAATAAAATTTAAATACTAACAACAAAGTAACTAAAATACTCATAATTACACCATTTTATAACATAACCCAGACTTTCCAAGGACAATTACTCAAACATTCGTATTTTTTTCTAAGTAACATTAGAAAATATGTTAATATTAAGCCTAACTTATTTTTTGATTTCACGGACTGCCTCCCCTCTTTCTCCATAAAAACGGGAACGCGAGTGTGTAATAATTCGCTCGAATTATCTAGTGATTCATTTTCAATTCCTTTTCGACGTGAGCTGTCACCACGTCGTAAATCTTAAATTATCGAAATAAAGAAGAAGTTGTAAATCCGTGAAATTGAAATTTAAAAAATACCATGGTATTTTTCGTTTTTGTTTTGGTGTTTTTGTTTTGTTTTGTTTTTGTTTGTTTTTTGTTTTTGATTTTTTGTCCGTCGGGTTATATTATATCTTTCAATAGATGTTAACCCATTCTCTCCAGTTAAATGTTTTAGGAACTTAACCCGTACTTAACAAGATTTAAATAGTGTGTTTAAAGTAGATAATACTGGTATTTCCGGCTGTCTATTAGGCTACCATTTATAATAATTTAGGGACTGCTGTAATTGTAACTTTTAACATTAACAGCCCTAAGGCAGGTATAGGTCGCAAAACGGGTAGCCGGAGTCATAGACCTTTGACCCTTCTAACACTTTGCCTATTTTTGCGATGTAGTTACGCAAAGGTAAATATGCTGGTATTTGTATTTGATATTATTGTTGTTGAAACTATCGTGTTTCGTTGATATACATAAACCATCCGCGACTTCATATATACTAAAGTTGACAACAAACTGTTAACCAATTAGTCAGAAAAGACTTTTTTTCAACAAAAAAAAGAACCGCGCATGGGTACAAATTCTGATCGTGGTGTGATTGCTCTGCAGGCCAGGAACTGCTAGCGATTGGATCAGCTGATCACGTGCCGTGATATACACGTCATATCCGTCACGATTTTGAAAATGCAGTATACGTGCTACTTATTTTGTTTCTCGAGTCGGCGTTTAGGAATTCGATACAGTGAGCAATGACACGTTCTCGCTAGATTCTAGTAGGTGTAGATTATCATCTTCTCTCTACAATATTTAAAGACAGCTTTGTGCTTGGTGACGACAATTGGGTTATATTTGGACTGGTCATAACAGTATTGGGTCTTTAAATATATACATGTTAATGTCTGTGTGTGAGCAGACACCCTACATAAGCCACTAATATATTTTGCGACAAACCAGAGTGATTCGACTAAAATTGATAAACACTGATAACAATAAAAGTGTTGGCTTGTCACTTTCGATTTTCTCAGTAAATGTGAATACAAAGATTCCATGATGTTTGTTCATATGCTGTTCCCTAATCATGTACGAATTCGTATCATTAACGTTAATTTACATTTACTTCTTTCACTTGTATGTGATATTTTAATATAAATTCCTTATGTGAAATTTGTTGTTAAAGTTGTTAAAAAATTCCGTGCCAATATAAGTCATTAAAATGGTCCATATATGAATATGACTGAGTATCATCGGCGATGTTATGATATGTTGTGTTTGGGGTGGAGAAGGATCAGGGGTGTTAAATATCGAATTCATATCACAATTTTCACTTTAAACAACAAAAAAGAAAGAAAAACCGGTCACTGATAACATAGTGGTTGTCGCTCCAGACTCATGATCGGTAGACCCTTGTTCAAATCCTACCTTAGGCTGAACATCAAAGGGTCAACCCCTACCCTGGGTGAGTGTGCCACAGACTCAATGGGAAGGCCAATTCCACTGGCCGAGATTCATTCACTAACGAATGCGACTTTGGGGGAACCTTTGTTAAGGTCCGCAGTTGCTTGTGTTCGACCGAGCCTGCTTGACGCCAGGATAGCGCATTAAAATTGCCATTTGACAGAGAGATGGCCACACAGCCCTGTCATGTAGTCCCAAACATGAATATGACTTCTGTGGCAAAATGCACTATGTGTCAGCACTAGCACTTGCAATTTGCAAATACAAAAAAAAAAGTCAAGAGAGACAACGGTGACATTCAATGTCCAGAACTGTCGCCTGGCACAAAAATATTTAAAAAACAAAAAAAAAAAAAAAACAACAACAACTATATCCTATTTGTTTATATAATTATTATCAAGTACCAGCCTAGTGTGTTCATACCATCTATAATGAGACAATTTTAATTTACTAATGTGGTTTGTTTATTGATCGCATTCAGTATACTATGTATTACTTTGATTGAATTACATTATTCTGAAAATAAGAGAAAATGAAAATGTGTGTTAATGATTATTATTATACAACTGTCACCGTAATGCCATAGGTTACAGCATGCCGTAATTTTGCGGTATTTTACGGGGAATTTTCATCCTACCATATTAGGAAATGCGAATTCCATATATGGAATGATAACGCACGTAGGCGTCCTCTAATAATAAAAACAAACATGGCTGCCACCAGGGTTTGACCGAACTCCATACAAAGAAGTTCGCTGATTCTGTTCTAAACTTTTTAGATTTCGGCATTCCCATGATGTATCATTGGAAGGAAAAGATGTATAATAATAAGGTTATTACGAAGACACCTCAAAGTATGCACTCAGACAGTACGCTGTCGCATCGACCTCCACTGCGCGTCGGTCGATACTGCCGCTGTACTGTCTTCGTGCATACTTTGAGGTATCCTCGTAATAACCTTATAATATTTTGTGAGGTATTACCTTATGCATTGGCCCGACCATTTTTCTTTTAATAATTGTTAATAATATTTATTTAATAAGTGCAAAATAACACATTATTACATACTAAGAAATGAACTGTTAGACTGAACAAGTATGAGGCAATTTTAGCAGGTGGAAATTTGCATTTCCTAGTGTAAAGCGTTTCCTAAGTTGGCCTTACTTACACCACTTTGTGTTTTTTGTAATTAGTCTTATGACAATTTCAAATACTTCTCCAAAATATATTTCTAAATTTATTCTGACTTGCTTAAAAGAGTTTTAAACATAATTGTTTCACTAAATGCTTGTAATATATGTATTGTTTTCTAATTCTGATTCCATCTATTTATATTACTGTGTGAATTCGAAATACAACATTTGTCGAATGCCATTATGTAAGAATACACAAGCAAAATATTTTAGGACAATGGAAATATGTAGTTTTCAATTTAATTCAAGCAAACCAATTCAAGAGAAGTTTGTGCTGGAACTTAAACGACGCTCATTAAGTTATATATAGCTCATTCGTTGTCTGAGGTTTACACGAAACACGTAAACTAAACTATCTTTGATTTCGAGCATATACATCACTCTTTAATATAATTTTTTATAAATACAAACAAGACGCAAATTTTATCGCAGGTTTTTGTTTAATGTGGGATAGACTGGTAAAGTCGGGGCTTCTTGTTTGTTTTACAAAAGAAAAGAAAATAATTGTTCTTTTATTCTTTTTAGCGTGATCGCAAAAACTAACCTGACCGCTAAAGATGATGTCATTGATTATTCATGAGTGGGTGTGTTAATTTAGGTAAACCTGACCTTTTAAAGGTTGATTCGATTCGTTCGCAGAGATGGATACTTTTTAAGTGCAATGGCGATACTTTCATCCATGTTTACTGAAAACAAGTCGATTTAAATGTCCACGCTACGCTGATTCGTCAATAGTGATTATGGTGGACATCATATCTGTAAGGTTATTGCACAGATAAACATAAACTACAGAAATTCCTGCACTATATTTCATATTTTAAAACGCTACGGTCATTAAGCAGCACACCTCCGTTCCGCGTTCCGTTCCGCGTTCCGTTCCGCGTCCCGTTCCGCGTCCCGTTCACCGCGTCTAGTGTAAACAAACAATACATTTTACACCCATTGTACACGCTCCAAATCGAACACGAAGCAAAGCGTCGACAGGGGCGCTTTAATGAAATAATATTCAGCTATACCGTATGCTTTATTGTATTTGGGCCACATTTACCCCTGTCACGTGATTACTTGTTTATGGGTAGTGATTTCACTATCGATAAACCATAAACAAAAGTAGGTTTGGTAACGACCGCCTAATTTACAGAAAGCATTACTGTTTTCTGTTTGCACCTGTCCACTTTAGTACCACTGTTTCATGGACCCGAATAAAGCGATGAAACAATTTGTATATATGTATACACATCATAAATGAGTAGACACAATGTGCATTGCATCCGCTACGGTCATTTGGTTTCCAGTTTGTTTCCCCCTTTAGAGCGGGTATAGGCGTATTGCACGACACATGTCGTAAACATTACGACATTTCACCCCCTGGCGGCATTTGCAGGCGTTTCAACTCAACAGTGACAATGTACACTTAACATTCCAGTCATAGCTTCCCCGTTTTGAAAGCAATTTAGAAATTGCAGGAATCACATAATTCCAACTAACCATGACATTTTCGCGTAAGACTTCCTCGATAAGCCTGACTCAAATCTGAAAAATAAGAAGGACAGAAGGTTCTTTTCTTTCTCGGCCGATTTCATCTTATTCATTCATGCCATTATTCGAATCACGATAATTATCAAGATATTGTATCATATAAAATTATTCTCAAAAAAGTTAAAGTTAGATTAGATCTCTAAAGTATACAAATGTACAATAAGGCCCAGTGGAATTTCACTCAGTGTAAGTTATAAAACGCCCCCTATAGGCAAATTATAACAATGGTGTTTTATAAACTTTTTACAAAGTATACATGTATCAGTGCAACTCATTTTTCAATATGGAATAAACTGTCTTATTTGAAAGTGAAAATCGCAAATTATTATTCGTTTGGTGATATTATATTCTGCCGAAAATAAATAAATTGTACGTACCAACAATTCGAGTTGTATAGTACATTGTTTCATAAAAAGAATACAATCGAATGTTTGTGCTGTCATTCTGACGTTTCATATTTCCGATAAAACATGGCATTGGTTAAAATAGACATGTGATTTTCTAACTGTGTGTTTGCGTGGGTGTTCATTTGTGTATCTTTTCAACGAAACGATTCTTGCATATAGTTACAGAGCGGCAGTCGTCGTGCCGCGTACTGTTCGATATAGCCACGTATACAACGCGTGTAAAATACATTGTTTATTTACATGAAATTCGAACAGGCGCTGCGCGACGACCACCGCGCTTTAACAATACGTGATAATCGTTCCCTAAGTAAACAGAGTCTGAGTTCTCGAAAACGTAATCGCACACACAGGGTCAATTGCCTACTCTGGGGGCCATTACATAATCAAATTGACATCATCCATTAAAACCATGAATACAAGCATCCCAGCAAACATAGATCACCGTGTGTACAAACATTTAAATATGCGTTGTCCCTTAAGTACATGCCTATTCCATTCAGGCCGTAACGATCTACCTGAAGTTTCGTATCACTGTGTGACCATGGGTGCTTATGTCACTAAGTAACGTAACGCACGAAAGTTTCGGGTCGGCATTCTAGAAAAATGTATATAAATCGACCCATAGCAGAGGTAGGGGAGGTTAACATAAAATCGTTAACAAATACACACAGAAACAAAGACTGGACACAATGGGGAGTGGCCCGCAGCAGAATTAGGTGCGAGACAGTTACTATGCTCGATGATAGAACACGCGTCAACGGAATAGGACAAACACTCCACTGTGTCCACGCGTCGTACTCAAACATCGGACTCAGTGCAGGTCATCACCCCCTTAGCACTAATAACGCTTTAGTATCACTAAATTTGTTAACCAAAACATCTCATATAGGGAAAGGTGAATAATACATGTTCTATAATTGATAAAGATTCGCGTATTTCAGCAATTTCAAGCCATTTGAAGAGGAACCCAAATAAATGAGTTGTCTGTGTAAAGATTGCGCAATATATCATGTCGTGAGTGAAACCTTGTCAGGTGGATTTATTTGGTCGTTGGTTCTACAAATCGTTCCACATGCCTACCCATCCACTATTTATCTTAAAACCCCGTCGATGGACTAAAACCGGAATAGTAAGCAGGGAAGTCGATAAATGCAAGCGGAACAGTGACCATATCACATTACAAGATATAACGACGAAGTAACATTGCGCGTTATTTCAAGGCTGGAGAATGACGTTGTCGTCTACAGTCACGCGTGACTTCACACGTCTCTGACACGAGTATTCAAGTCTTCAACCACCTGTACTTCGGATAAAACCTGTCACATATTCAAACAAAACATTCACGCTTATGTATGTATCAGTGAGAATGAGTAAACCAAATCGTTTTGAAGTTGTTGCGTTTACACTTTGCACTGAGCACCAAAGTGATTAGTCGTAACTTAATACCTGATTTGCATATATATTATCGTGCATCCAACCAGAAACCATGATTATAGGCGCCCCACAGGAAGTTGCAAACTGGTTGCCCAATCAGAAACAATCATTTGATATGTACTGCACGAAGTAAAAACTATTAATCCAATCAGAACTGATATCCTGACTGAACTCATCAAATTATGACTTTCTGTTTACCTCATAAAAGCACTGACAGAGTCAGACATATTTTGTTGAGCTTACTTCCATTCAACAACAATAAACAACGGAACTTAAATTGAGGTGTACAAAGTATGGAATTTGTTGTGGCATGTGTGTATACTGTATGTCTATTGAGATTTACAAACAAAATGTTCGTTAATTTAACATTATCACTTTTAAAAATTATCAAAATAATGTCTGGTTATTCAGTTAGAATATAAATATGAATGTACATTGTAAACAATAACTAGTTGCATATAAGATATGTCTGTAACGTTATGCCAAGATGCATGGTAACACTTTGCCCTCGATTGCTGTAGCCCACGTATGGAAAAGTACACGAGATGGGGTGTATTCAAGGCTTCAAACCAAACACACATTCGAAATGCCACGATAACGTAAGAATAGTGAAGTCTATAAGACGCTGACCAAAAGTGTACGTTGACAAACTTAAGCGCCGGCGAGTAATAATTTCTGATTTATACCAGCTCGTGGGACTGGAGTAACCGCTTATAATTAAAAGGATGTTCTCATTTCTTCATTAGTGATGCAGTACACATCACGTGACACCGAATACATCGAGTGAATAAGTTTATCTGCATTGCGCCTCCAAGCGAACCCCCAATAGCACATACGACGGAGGGGAGCTGTATTACTCATACACTTGGTTAGCTTGCGCAATATTTTAACAGGAAATGTGTCTTATCGAATGTCGTATGTTCTTGAGTTTGTCATGTCAAGTCACAAATTACCATTGACATGTTGTTCTGGGCCGCAATCAGGTAACATACGGCCTACGTGACAATTGCAATGTACTAACAAAAGCTATTACAATAGTGAAACACTCAAACACACGCTATACCATGTAACAAATGATTTAGAGCGGGAGGGTCGTCCCAAGCGACGATAACAACACACGCTAAAAACGCAAAGGCTCACGGGTAGACGCTTGTTTGTAAACGATGACACGCTATGGTCATCTAACGCATGCGCAGGTGATGACTCTCCCCCTTTAAACGATTGGTCGCATGACCCACAATGGAATACCGACATCATGCGCGGATTTAGGAGAGACGCGCCAGCCCCCACCAGTGGCGGATCTAGGGGGGGGGGTGTCTTGGGGTCCGGGGCCCAGGGGCGGATACAGGATTTTTTTCCAAACTTTAAAATCGCCAGACTAAGTTAATCCTGTATCCGCCCCTGGGCCCCACCCCGTTCGGCTGCCAAAAAAATGACAAATCAATTGACTAGTCCAGAGCACGCCAAGAGGAGATTCAATAGCATTAGCGTGCTCCCCTTATACCAAATAATTTCTAGATCCACCAGTGAAAATGTAATTATCTTATCGTGGCGTGGTTCATGTCCATTCTCTATTTATTGCCATTCGGCTTTCCGAAACCAAATTCCTTTACGTTTTCTCTGTTTATTCTTGTGTGGATGTCGTTAACAGGTGGTCACGTGTCCAATCGTCGGCCACACGACAGCAGACCACAAGGTGCTCGCATGCTTGTCCTTGTTTCCAACACGCGAACCTTACAGACCGTCGTTCGCCTACCATAATCTTCATTGCTTGATTTTTTACACACCAAATCACAAGAAATGGCATGAATCGTAGATACCTTCAAGACACCAGTTTAAATATACCAATAAATCAGAGCAGGTGTTCAAAGTATATCAAACTTTACAATTTTTCCCAAATTGATTCCTGAAACTGACCTATGTTTTATTGCAGAACTTGGTCTATATGAAATAAATTATTTACAGTCGAAGGGTGTGCAATGAATTATTCTTGTAAGGCCAGCGGTCGTGGCAAAGGTTACGGATTGGCTGAATGATGGAGGTGATAAACGACTGTAGTTGTTGAATGGTCGTCTTCTCCCCGCGGGCTATAAAGAAGTGTACCAGTGAATGAAGTTAGTCGTGCTTACAACTTTATTAAGTCGCTGTTAATAGCACAAGGATGTTTATATGTTTTAAGGAGTAAATACCAGATTTTGGTATCTTTCCTCGTGATCAGGAGGGGAGAGACACACTGCATGGCAGCCATGTACTACTGTCGGCTAATGAAATAGTGTTTGCTTTCTATTCTGCTTGTTGCAATCATAGATTGGCGCTTAAGTGCAGTGTACAGGAGTTGGTGGTTAGTCCAACACAGAGGAATTGGCGGTTTAGCGTATTGTAGAAGGATTGACGGCTTAGTGTAACGCAGAGGGGTGGTTAGCTTAGTGCAATGTAGAGGGGTTGGCGGCTTAGTTCAATGCGGAGAGATTGGCAACTTAGAGCAATGCAGAGTGAATGGCGGCTTAGTGCAGTGAAGAGGGATTGGCTGCTCAGTGCAGTGCAGAGGTATTGGTGGCTTAGTATAGTGCAGAGAGATTGGCGGCTTAGTGCAGTGCTGAGTGATAGACGGCTCAGTGCAGTGAAGAGGGGTTAACGGCTTAGTGTAGTGAAGAGCGATTGGGGCTTAGTGTAGTGCAAAGGGATTGGCGGCTTAGTGTAGTGCAAAGGGATTGGGGGCTTAGTGCAGTGCAGAGTGATTGACGGCTTAGTGCAGTGATGAGGGATAGACGGCTCAGTGCAGTAAAGAGTGATTAGCGGCTTAGTGTAGTTCAGAGTGATTGGCGGCTTAGTGCAGTGCAGATATATTGGTGCCTTAGTGTAGTGCAGAGAAATTAGCGGCTTAGTGCAGTGCAGAGGGATTGGCGGCTCAGTGCAGTGCTGAGAGATTGGCGGCTTAGTGAAGTGCAAAGGGATTGGCGGTGTAGTGTAGTGCAATGAGATTGGCGGCTCAGTGTAGTGCACAGGGATTGACGGCTTGGAGCAATGCAGATGGATTGTCAGATTAGTGTAGCGCAGAGGGATTGACGGCTTAGTGCCTTAGTGCAGTGCTGAGGGATAGACGGCTCAGTGCAGTAAAGAGGGATTAGCGGCTTAGTGTAGTGCAGAGTGATTGGCGGCTTAGTGTAGTGCGAAGAGATTGACGGCTTGGAGCAATGCAGATGGGTTGTCTGATTAGTGTAGCGCAGAAAGATTGACGGCTTAGTGCAGTGCAAAGGGATTGGCGGCTTAGTGTAGTGCAAAGGGATTGGGGGCTTAGTGCAGTGCTCAGAGATTGGCAGCTTAATGCAGTGCAGAGAGATTGGTGGTTTGGTGTTGTGCAGAGGGATTGGTGGTTTGGTGTAGTGCAAAGGGATTGGGGGCTTAGTGCAGTGCTCAGAGATTGGCAGCTTAATGCAGTGCAGAGAGATTGGTGGTTTGGTGTTGTGCAGAGGGATTGGTGGTTTGGTGTAGTGCAAAGGGATTGGGGGCTTAGTGCAGTGCTCAGAGATTGACGGCTTAGTGTAGTGCAAAGGGATTGGCGGCTTAGTTCAGTGCAAAGGGATTGGCGGCTTATTGTAGTGCAAAGGGATTGGCGGCTTAGTGCAGTGCAGAGAGATTGATGGCTTAGTGTTGTGCAGAGGGATTGGCGGCTTAGGGCAATGCAGATGGATTGGTAGCTTAATGCAGTGCAGAGAGATTGGTGGCTTGGTGTTGTGCAGAGGGATTTGCGGCTTAGAGCAATGTAGATGGATTGGCAGATTAGTGTAGTGCAGAGGTATTGGCGGCTTAGTGCAGTGCAAAAAGATTGGCGGCTTAGTGTAGTGCAAAGGGATTGGCGGCTTAGTGCAGTGCAAAGGGATTGGCGGCTCAGTGTAGTGCAAATGGATTGACGGCTTTGTGCAGTGCAGAGAGATTGACGGCTTAGTGTTGTGTAGAGGGATTGGCGGCTTAGATCAATGCAGATGTATTGACCGCTTTGTGTAGTGCAAATGCATTGACGACTTGGTGCACTGCAGAGAGATTGATGGCTTAGTGCAGTGCAAAGGGATTGTCGGCTTCGTGTAGTGCAAAGCGATTGACGGCTCAGTGTAGTGCACAGGGTTTGACGGCTTGGAGCAATGCAGATGGAATGTCGGATTAGTGTAGTGCAGAAGCATTGGCGGCTAAATGTAGTGCAAAGGGATTTGCGGCTTAGTTCAGTGCAAAGGGATTGACGGTTAGTAATGTGCAAAAGGATTGGCGACTTAGTGTAGTGCAAAGAGATTGGCGGCTTGGAGCAATGCAGATGGATTGGCGGATTACTGTAGTGCAAAGGGATTTGCGACTTAGTGCAGTGCAGAGGGATTGGTGGCTTGGTATAGTGCAGGCAGAGGAATTGGCGGCTTAGTGCAGTGCATATGGATTGGCGGCTTAGTGTAGTGCAGAGGGTTTAGCGGCTTAGTGTGAGGCAGAGGATTGGCCACTTAGTGTATTGCAGATGGATTGGCGGCTTAGTATAGAGCAGAGGGATTGGCGGCTTGGGTTATTGTAGGTGGATTGGCGCTTTAGTGTAGTGTAGAGGGATTGGCCGCTTAGTTTAGTGCAGAGAGATTGGCGGCTTAGTATAGTGGAAAGGAATTGACGGCTTAGTGTATTTCAAAGGGATTGGCGGCTTAGTATAATGCAGAGGGATTCGTAGCTTAGTGCATTGCAAAGGGTTTGATGGCTTAGTATAATGCAGAGGGATTGGCTGTTTATTGCAGTGTAGAGGGATTGTCGGCTTAGTGTAGTGTAGAGAGATTGACGGCTTAGTGAATTGGAGTGAACTTAGTGGATTAGTATCTTGCCGAGTAATTGATAGATTTAAATTGTAAACGCAGATTTTTATTCTGAAGCAATATTCTCAATCACCTGAGTGTCAGATTTTCACACCTCAGGCCACAAAACCCTCACCCATTTCAGCACAATTCCCGCCTTTTAACTCACACAATTTCCCGCCTTTTAACTAACACAATTTCCCGCCTTTTAACTCACACAACTCCATCACACTTCCTGTCCCCTCCCACTCACAACCCTCCCGCCTTTTAACCGACGAAACGCTCACGCACATACTATTCGACACTTTACAGACCTTTTCACTCCACCATACTTCACTGACACAATATTTACCTCCCACACTCCCTCACTCACACAACCTTCTTACCCTCAACCACATACGTACTCGAATCGACCCACACAACCCTCACCTACTACAGCACACCTGTCGTCCCTTTACGCGCACAGTCGTCACAGTGTCTGCCAGTGTACACGAGCAGAAAATAAGACACACAAGACACTTGCACGGGAGGCAACGACTCATTCACTGATCCACACTGCAGCTGACAATTTCACCAGTCAGGACAAAGGCAGGATTATTGACGTATATTACGCCGAGACTTCTGATTTTCAAACCACATCTCTGTACCGTGACTAGACACCTTGCTAAGGTTTGTATCACGTCAACATAAATTATGACCACTATATTTCGCCTCGTCTTGGTGAGCTGGTCAGAGGAACCGAAAGAATGATAACAGAACGAAGACGTCATCAGGTGCATTGAGTTCCGTACCGACACCGACAGCCGGCAGGTACAGCTGTAATTAATCAATTGCAAGATTGGGGTCAATAACTTTGCTGTCTACACCTGTCTTAGATGGATTCTCTACACCCCCTTTCTAGTGAACCAAACAGTGTTTAAATTAAATGAATACACAGAGACAATTCTTGACAGAAATTCACGTAAACATTGAGTGTTGTTTAAAATGAGATGGGTCGGGATGGGGGATGGAAGAATTTGTGTACCTCGTTGATGCAGAGTACCCTCATATCGCGGCTGACTGCCCTATGGCCTGAATAGATCCCGCACAATGGTTTAGAGGTCGTGTTAGACAACAGCAAAACTGTTTGAGATAGTTAGCCGCCTGCTAACGCTTGTTTGATGATCTTGTTTATGTTAGTTACGATAACTTGGTATATTGCGAGACCCCCCCCCCCCATTCCCCTAGGGCATTGTAGTTATCTACCCCTACCAAACATTGCAGGATCGTCATTGAAACATATTGCGGCATATATTCATTCAAATTATTTGCAATTTTATTTAAAATTCCTATCTTACAATGTGGCAGATTTTTGTTTCAGGTTTGTATAGTTTGAACCGTCTGTAACGCAAGTGTGATACTTCTAAAACAAAATATTGTTTTTTCCCTTAAAAAACAAACGTATTTTGGTCAGTTTACATATGTTAGGTAAACTGAGACTAGATCCGGATTTAGGACACGGTCTATCTCAAATAACACTAGTTAGTGTGGGTGGGTGATTTCAATTCTGCTGCCTGCGTATATACCCCCCCCCCGGTGAATCCACCCTTAAAGGTAAACACTGTAAAGGCAAAACTGCAAATGCATGTCATCACATATTCTGGATACCCTGACAAAAAGTAAATTCAAGTTTCGATGATTTGCTCTTTTCATTGTGAATAAATTTAATCAATTGTTTTTCAAATTTTGTTGAACAAACGTCACATTTGATACAAAGATGAGGGTGTATTATTGACGAAGCTGAAATTACCTTTTAACGTAATAGAATTAGCTATGCGCCCGAATCGTAATTTGATTCTACAGTTGTCGAATATAAATGCCTCTGTGGGCGAGGCTGTCATCGTAACATTTCGCAAAACACGCGGTTCTTCAATTGTTACACCTACGTCTGCCGCACCGGACCGTTTTACTGCGTCGTCTGCCCTGTGTAGCCAAATGTATCTAGGCGCTTGGCAGAAAGGTGTTAAGGAATTTCTTAAGGTCCAAAATCGGCAAAGAAATCAAGTGTAAGCCTTTTCCATGTAATTGAAACCAATATAAAGTTGGATACAATAAGTTTATATTTCATACGCATTGTTCTTTGGTGGGTTGACCGCCATTTTCGGTTGGTCGCTGTCCGTGTCATGGAAACACAGAGTGTTAACGAAAAAACCACAAACGCTCATATAGTAGCAGGTATCTCTTTAAAATGACAAGCGGATATGACGCAGACAATACACTTCCCTCACCTGCTTAATTGTCGACCGTGCGCAGGCTGTGTTACCATAGGCAGCAAGAAATGGCTGTGCTCGGCGAGGAAATTTTGGTATTTTAGGACAAATCGAAATTGAATTACCAAACTGTCTACATTCAGCCTCACCTTGACCTTATACTTTATAAGCTCGAATTATTTGTGTATTTGTATTTGTATTGTGTAAATTTATCGTTGAATGTATTCATGAAAAACTATTACGAGAGTACCCTTTCAGAAACAACAAAATATCTACACTCCCCAAATTGTCGATGAAAATATTGTAAGCAGTGAGCACTTATTTGTGTATCATTAAAGGAGTAACATACGCTTTCTTGCGTTTCTTCCCTAACAGTAAAAATAAAAATAAAACGTCGTTACATTATACATACATTATGTATAAAACAATTGGCACAGATCATAATCACTACCATCAGTACCATCAGACATTTCCTAAGCCGCTGTAAATAGTTTCTGAAATTTGCAGCCACAGCTTGTAATCCTATTTCGACCATTAGATGGTCACTGTGATATTAAAGAAGACAAATTCAGATTCTCAGAACCATTAGATTACGTCATACGAAATTGTGTTTAGTCCGTCAGAGCAATTTTCATCGGAGCACATCACAGTCACAAAGGCAAATTATACAAAATAAAAGTATCAATAAAATAAATAGTTCACAAAAATTATTCCATGTATACTTGGAATTATTCGTATACGCCAATTGGCAAAACTGTTCCCTACAAATCAAACTCGCTTCTGGTTCAATCGCGTCGGAACGCTGATCGTGTCGTGTAAGTACGCAAGTCGACGTGGGTAATACGAGGATTCAAAATATTGGTTTCAAACATTTAAACGTGACATTGGCAGTGCAATTGACAATTCGTTGTGAGTTGGCATAAAGTGCACATTCTGGAACAGCAAAAGTGAAGGAAGTCGAGAGGAAAATCAAAAAGTAAACGAATTGCTCTCTTCAGGAGCGCGTAAATTTTATCTAGATTACTTTTTCGCTGTTTCCCACAAACAATAATTAACGAATTAACTCAATTTGGAAACATAACCTTATACTTAGGCATTCATCATGATCGTTCCATTGTATGGTTTCCTCTAGCATTAAACCTTAAATAGTTATCGTTAGTCATAAAAACTCAACTTCATGTGCGTGCTGTGATGGTCAAAATACATTTAGTTTCACTGGCATGTACAAAATAATGACGTCATTAATTCATAGCTATAATAACATCATCGATATGTTTACCTTTCGTGAGAAGTGTCTGATCATCAGCATGCATATGTAAATGAGAGGAACAAGTCACAGAGACATACCATTAATAAAGATAATAAACAAAAGCGGTCCCTGATTTGAACGTTATGACACTGCCATAGATACACACCGCCCTTCCGAATCACATCACAATCTCAACAATACATTGACGCCATGAGGTAGTCTTGATGAATATTTAAAAGAAAGATTAACATCATCAAGTAAATACCATGGCGATTGATTGTTATTGAGATCACGTGAAATTGTAACCAAATATACACAAAGATGTAAATTTTAAATTGTATTTTAATTTAACGAGAACTATTCTAGGCTGAATCCCTGGTTCCGAAATGGTCCAGATTATGCTACCCGCAAGTTTTCTGTCAAGTATGTTCATTCCCCTCTATATTTATATGTTATTAGTACGTTATGACGCCCTCTACGTCATAGCTACAGTAAGATGGGCGGAAATGTTTTCAAATTGTAAAGACAAATCGGTTTTAAAACGCTCAACGACAAATTAATGTGTTTTGGACCAAAATAAAATATTTGAATTACAAGTATTACGTGATTAATTTAGTGATATCAACAACATATTGAGACTGTATTCTTATCGCGAGAACATTGTCAACATTATAAGTACTGGTGTCGTATAACGAAATGACGTCTTCGAACAATAATGACGACGAAGACAAAATACACTCAAAACTATCAACCAATTCGGACAGAGGTTCCCGAATGGAGTAGCTCCCATAGCACTGACTAGATAAGTGCACATACTGTCGCCGAAAATCAGTAACTTAATCGACCCAATAACTTCCTCCGTACTTTTTGCACAAAATAGCCCCTTTCAAATCCAGGGCGTAATTTCAGAATATTATATTTTTTATGATGAATATATAAATACTCAGTATTCCTCACTCGAATGATGTCATCTTAGACTCGTGACTTCCCGCACAGTTGTGCGGCTGTCAAACGGAAATTCACTCGTCCGTAATGACGTCATAACTTTTGGAATATCTGGGGATTAAATATAAATATTATAATTATATTGAACAATATGATGCAGAAAGTGTTGGTCATGTTATCGTGAGGGCGCTAGTCATAACACTCTATGGGCCTATACTACAGATTCTCTCAGTTCGTGTAAAAGCTTGTGCATAGTGTAAATTTGCCGGAATTGCGTCAGTGATTTATTTGTTTGTTAATTACCGCAATTAATGACGTTCTTATGGGCGTCGAGTTCGCTGAACATGCTTGTATGAAATATTGCAAGCTGCGTATCAATGTGAGGACCAAATATGGTAAAATGACATTGTTTTGGACATTTCGTTAACTTTATCCGCAAATGTGATATTGTCAGTAAAATCCGCTTGCATGTTATCGAAAACATTTCAGGTCATGTTAATAATCCGCAGTGCCTTTCCTGAACTTGAGTTTCATTAAAAGCGACAATATTCAGACATTATGTTTACTTAAAAACGTCACAATCAAATTGTTGTGTCAACAAACAGTGCATACATCACGCGTTGTGATTACGCCATAATCTCTATGTCATAAGTAAATATAGTATTTTTTCTCCCAAAATATAATAAAAATCTGTAGATGAATTTTGGTTATGAATATGGAAAATGTTTGCTGTTTATTTCCAAATACATGGGACCCACGTGGGATAAGACGCAGAGAGACGTATGCAAACGTTGCGTTAAGCATGTTATAAATCGGAGAATTACTTGATAAGGTCAGCGGGTCAGGAAACCGGCAAGGATATCACGTTCGATGGTCGTGTTTGGTTAAGGCAGTAATACAAATAAACAAGTGCAATTCACCAGTATTTAACGGGGCCTTGTGAATGCATAAAATGTGTGAGCGCCCCCTAAGTTAGTTTCATGTCACTACTTTGCTGGTATCCAGAGTTAGCGGGACCAGACCAGCGCAATATAAACGTGACATTGATAATAGGATTGTGTTCAAATAATAGAAGCTGACATTTTTGGACTAACATTATGTAATTGAAACACAAAATATAAGTATTAGAGGGATTACAAAAGAGGCTATAGTTAATATGGGCAGATGATTTGCTGGAGCCGTTGGTAAATTTATGTAATTGATTTTGCTGTGACAATGTATACATGTGAACAATTATGTGAATATGGTGTTGTGTGTTATAGGAAGTAGGTGATGTCTTAAGTCTTTTGGTTATGTCATTTGAATCAAGAGGGGGAGGTTAAAGTACTTGATCGGAAAGAATGATTATATTTGTTCTTTGGCAGTGACTGGCTTATTTGTACTTGACTGTGACCCACCCACCACTCGATTGTAATTTGGCCAGCTGCTATTATACATCACTCAGCATGACTAGTTGGAAGACAACCATGTAAAAATAGTGTGAATAGAATAAACGTCGGTAGTGAACAAGGAAAAAATAACGTTTTTTATTTTTTATCTTAACCATCAATATACAACAAGTTTACAAAAAAATTTGAGTAAGAATAAAGTAAAAGGTTGAACCATTAGGAGATACAGGTGATGGTTGAATTATCTCGCCTGGAAGAAAATAAAAAAACAAGTGGTAAAGATTATATATTGTAATGAATGATTTGAGTAAGGTGTTGAGTAGAGGAATGTTCAATAGGAAGAACATTGTTGAAATGCTTTGGAAATGATTGGACTTTCCATAAATAAAATCTTGAGGCACATTGTAAATAACTAGTGAGAGGATGCTGAAAGCACTACCGTGCATTCAAGCATCCTCTCAATGAAAACACAGGTTATGCACATTTACATTATAATGAGGTAAATTAGTGTTGTAAACGGAGTGTCATAATTAAATATGGTATGATGTGCATGGAACGACTCATGGTGCAAAAACAGATAAGTGTTGACGAAAGACCCAAATGATAGGTATCACCACCGACCAATTTGGTAGTAAGTCATATTGCCGAAAATACTATATCTTGTTGTTTTCAATAAGTATATGTGCAGCAACAATAAACTGTACAAAACCAGTAGTTAACTGTTTACAAGACAGTATTATAGACCCATATCTTGCAAAGTTACAGGGTGTTGTACAAATATACCCCCTTACTTTTAGGCTATTGTATGTTCATGCAACTGTCCATTCAGAATGAATAAGAAATAAAGTAGGTGCAAAGAGACTATATGGAATGTAATTGTACTTCATAGAGTTATCAATGTTGATATCAATTCCATCAGACTGATAGAACCGGTAAAAGTAATGAATTTATCGCATGGCAATGGTAGTGTGTCATCTGACATATAACCGGAGAGAATTGACCATGTGCAAAAACAATATTGTTGGTTTGCATAAGACAGCCCACAAACATGCTATAAGGAGTAAACTCCTTGTATCACCAATGACAGGGCTGTATATGAGTCAACATCAAACCAGAAACATAGAATGTAAATGCATGGACCTGTTTGTACAGAATCCCAGTTCATCCCTCATTATTTATGTGGATCATGTTAAAAAGATCTCAAACAATTATGAGACCAATGAAAAACAAATTTGGTGTTTCCAGTATTAGAGTAAAAAATATTGGGTAGTTTCATTTCATTTCAATAAAAATAAAATTAATAAAAAATAACAACACATATCATTGTTTAGCGTTGAGGTGAGTGGCATGAACTGTTGATCGGTGGTACCATTTCAAAAATGGCAGCTGGCAACAGAAAAACCTTCACTGATGTACATGTGTATGTCGTGAGCACAAGGAATTGGCCCCTATCAGTTTCTGCCTAATAAATGACAGTTATTTACATTCCTGCTGTGGCCATTTACCTACAATAGCAACATCACAAGGATGATAAAAGCCCCCTGATGTACACATTGCAGCTCTTACTGTTTCTTACATGTGACAAAAATCCGCCTAAATCACAAAAAACTTGTAGTGAGCCAAACAATGATCATTAAAAAGTAAGAATGAATACAGCCAGCCATGCCAATGTGGTGAATCAAATGCAATTTCTTGCATGACTTTCTGCTCAATATTATACAGTGGGTGGTAGCCTATGCCGAATAATCAATGGTGTGGTCACAAATGATCATGAAGATTAATCATGATCACATACTTCATATACACTATAACATTACATTAATGGGCAAAGACTATAAATCATATCCATGCCCCTAGACATGGCTACATCCGAGGTCATCATTTTGCCAATGCCATTCTTGCATGTCATTATTGCTGGTTGCATAGACTAGACTATTAATGTACAAGTATTTACACATATCGGCCTTAATTGGTTTTAGATGCTATTTTATTGAGATGCATCGCGACAACTGTGGCCGTGAAGGACCGGTAGGTTAGGTAATTGTTACTAGTCGCACCGTGCACACACATCATATGAGTTCACAGGCCATAGGCCTAGTAAATCGCTGTCATCATTTATATACGATGCAATATATATTTTTGGTCATTAGTTTCTCTGATTCATGACATCATGTGCCAATAAATCCTGAAAATTGGCTTTGCTAAGCGATGAGTCGTTTAGTACAAAACACTGAATGATCATAGCATGGTGTGCAGAGTTTTAGAGGTAAAGCAATTGTTAAGAATATATTAAAATTTGTGGAAAAGGGCAAAGACTCTTACCTTAGTACAATGTCTGTACGGCGTCCTGGGCTGGCTGGCAAAATATCACGTCATCGAAAGATGCGTGTACGTGTACTGTAGACAATTTCCATGACGCTGCATTGCATGCGTAGAGTCAACGTCACGATTTTTGCGTATCAATTTTTCTCCGCTTTTTTCAACAAATAATTCACTTTTTTCTCATGGGAAAACGTCGTCAATCTTATTTTATTAGCCTGAACCTTGTCTTGACAGCGCAAATTATACTCAAATAAACGTCTTTGGATGATTTCTGGCACCCAAAATTGATTCTCGACTCAGTCCTAATTACGCGTTTAGGAATGACCTGGTGATCCAAAATTGACCTCGAATGAAAATACTGCCGCCTACGGCGGGTCCCGGGATCATTGCGTCCAGGTATTGTCGAAGGTGGCGCTTCGCCGCTCTTAGGGTAGATATCCATTAAGGTAGCGAGAAGGGAAATTTTCACTTTTTTCTTGATTTTTCAAAAATTGATAAAACTGTTACTTTAGACCTTGATACATCACCCCAGGTTTACAAAAGATCGAAATTGCGAAATAACGTTGCTCAAATTAGTATTTTAAAACACTAGCAGAAAAGACTACAACTGCCGTTTCGTGGATATTTGCATAGTGTTTATCTTAGGAAGGAATTAAATGATAAAATCTTATCTGTATACTCTGTTGTTGACGATTCTGATATAACGGGTGATAAGCTTCCAGTTGCAAACAATGCGTGTTTATCTAACGTCCATTGTCAGCATTATTGTCAGTCGAGACTTCGTCGGAGAATCATGGTCATACAGTACTCATTTCGCCCAACCTTCCGCTTTTACATCGACCGCTTATCGCTTAATTTCCGACCACGCGGTCTTGTCCGACCGGAAACCGACCGCATTTTAATCGCGTTTTTTTTTTTCGCTCGCTCGCTTATTCAAAACATTGACCGCTCGCCCAAACACTGAAAACTGGCACATGGGTGGTCGAAATGGTGGTTTTGATAGTGAAGTGTGAACATACAACTAGTATTAACTATTATTACATTCTGAACGACACTTCAAATCTAATAGCTGTATTACACTTGTATCGTGAAAGCAACTGAACTGGGATCTCTTGTTACGTGTTTTGGGTGCTTGTTCTAGATGTAATATTTTTATTTTTATTTTAATTAGACAGTTACGTGAAAAAAGCCTAGGTAACTCCTTTTGACAGGGCAGAGAAACGAGGAAATGTTAGTGATTAATTCCAAAAATAACGATATCGAATCCACATCGGTCCACGTCTGGTAAAATTTGACATTCAATTTTTAAAATTAAGTCACGATCATTGAATGAGCTCGGTCTATACTGTTTACGTACCGCAAAAGTGTTCCCACAAAAAATAGTTTCGACTAAAAACGGCCACATGCCCTGAAAAAATCGAACAGAGCTTGACATGTATGAATAATTTATTGGGCTTAAAAGAAAAACGTGTCAAATTTAGTTATAGCCATAACTATTTGGTGGCCAGTCGATGAACAATTCAATGTCCTTCAGGGCTGAAAATCATCGACGCTACTCTGGTTTACTTTATTTCACAACTTGCAGAGAAAACTGATTCGCGTGAGCTCTAATGTATCTTAGCCTAGTATTTTCTTTTTGAACTAAGGTCAAATTCCATCAGTTTGTCAAAATATATGTTTTTCAGCGAATAATTTTGAAGCCTGTCACAGCACAAACAACTATGTGAATCGACGCCGGTGATTGGATTGTACGACGACCCTTCAATTAGCGTCAAATATGCCTTGTTACAACATCATTGATTGGCTGAGAGTCACCTGATCGGAGCACGAACTGGGTCACAGAACCATATTTGTCCGTATTATCAACAGGACTTTGCAAAATAACCACACCCACATTTTCAATCTTTTTTAGCGCGGAAGTTGCCAACAAATGTAAAAAAAATCGTGAATTTCATGGATTCGAATAAAATAAAGCAAGCGATTGATAAGGATGATTATTAATATTTTCCCCGATGCTCTTCGAATTTTTATTTTTTTTATTTCAAGGTATGAAATGGCTAGTTGAAGTTGCATCGTCTTCAATGCGGTTGTTTCACCGCGAACAACTCAAGCTCTGTTTTGGGCATGGTTTAGTTTTGCGATGTAAAATAAAATATATATTAAAATAATAATACTTGATTAATTATTTGGGGTTTCAGCCCACAAATTACGGACATGATCTCCATGAATTACGGTCAATGTTTGTCTTCTCTCGGCTGATTGTCACGGTGTTGATCGACGCCCTTGCTAAACTCAGTATGGAGAAACCAATGGGGATCGACATTCCAAACAAACAATCGAAATTATCAACGAAAGACGAGATTTTTCTAGATATTTACAAACATACTGTCATGACAAACATATGTAAAATTAACAAATACACAAAGAGGTGTAATATTAGGTTTTATTTTAGGCTTAGAAATATTTTCTTTCACTCAGCCCATGCATGTAACTGCCATTTAGCTTTACGGTCCTTCAGCATCGGGGGAAAACAACAATAATTATACAAAACACATTGCGAAGACTCAACAATCAGGAAAGAAACCCCAGACAACCATGTCGTACTTGTGTTGAAATACATTTTGTATTTCATGTCAGAATATTGTTTAAAATAAAATATTTAGTCCACGCCAAATCGAGGTCAAAGGGTCAGATTGCGTGCATATAATTATATATAGTTAAAACAAAAAGTATTTGAACTGTTGTCAGCTGTTCAACATCTATAAAAACCAGAAAGACAATTATAAGACAATGTGAACCTCGGAAATTATTCTGTTAGTCCGAATTTTAAATGCGCGCGAGTGAGCAGGTGGGCGGTGATATTTCGGGGTTTGCGCGGTCGAAAAAAAAGCAGAAATTGTCCGGTTGAATTCAACAAGCGGTCGCAAAAGCGAGAGAAAAAGGTGATTGGAAAGCGGAAGCGGGCGGGAGGTTGTGCGAAAGGAGTACTGTAACTTTGCACAACTTTCTTTTAAATCGTTTTATTTTCCAAGTCAATATTCTATTTTACTAATACATTTTTTTTCTAACGCAATGGCGAAGAAAAGAAAGAAAGCGTTGACAGACGAGGCAAAGAAAAATCTGCCACTCAGTGTCGCACTCTGACACAGCAATTTTTTTTCAAACATCGGCCATTTTGTTTCACCATGAAAACCGTTTTATTAGATGTCTTATCTGAAACACTTGAAGGATTAGCTTGTTTGTAAACTGTCAGCGTGTACAGTGGGACAGTAATGTTTGTCAGAGGATTATCCCTCGTTGTTCGTTTGCATAACAATGGAAAACCCGAACGTTCCTGAGTACGGACTCAAATGCCAGCAGTTTTCTTCATTTTTCACGCTCGAGCTTGAAATTATTCATTATCTGACACTCTTTATGAGTTCTATGATATCAGTGGTTAATATGTTTGGCCATTTTTAGTGTATATTTATAATAATGCAGCAAATCTACAGTGTTTTATTAACCAAAACTGTTTTTCGCGTTTTTCTCGAGTTGAAGTTTTGATCGAGAACGACTCATTGGGACCGCCGCCAAATCAAGTGCGTTCGGACTAGGACATTCAAACTCGCAGTTATCGTTCAAAAGATAATGATGGTGCGAAATATGTCTGGGTTTTTAAAGAAAATGCTTTGTCACAGAATAATAGTCTGTTATAGGTGCCAAGTATGAAATAATTTGGGGACAAAAAAACAAACCTGCATAGAAATCGGAATAATAGGTCTTTTGATTATCGGAGACGCATTTCAATGGACTTGATTACGGACAATGCATAACTAAAATTTCACCAGGAAATTCCGCAGTGTGCTCTCGCAATCGCGTACTTAGTCATTTTTACAAGGTTCGCCATTTTTTATGTCACGTGATAATTATGTAAACAATGTCTGTCCAGTTTGTGCGAACTTGCACCTCTATACTTAGTCTTTTGATATAGATAACCTAAATTACTGTTCTGAACGAGACAACAGACAGAGAATGTTTTATTTAAAAACGTCACAAAATCTTCTCGCTACCTTAACGTTTGCCACCAAAGAACGACAACGGGATACAAACGAATCCATAATTTGCAGTATTAGTGACGTCACGAAATTCGGGCATCATCATCCTTAATCGCATATATATAATCCATACTAACCATGTCATAATGCGTACATGTCACACTGTGTGAACTGTGCCTTACCTCGGGCACGTGATGTAGGCTATTTACCATGTGTATTCGATTCAATAATTCTGTATAGCCTGTTTCCGATAAACATTCAACTACTTCATTTCTATGAATTTCCAATGCTGCTATATGGAAAATTATTTTGTGAGAGTGGTTAGATTTTCATTTTCTTCACAACGACAAGTAGACATCTATGTCGAATAAAGTTCAGAAGCGATGGGTCATCTATAGTGCACTCTTCTTTCAACTTGCAGTATTCCAGCGATGAATCACAATGCCCGTGGCAAAATTGCATTCGAAACTATCTCTATGGAAACCAATTTCTTACACATCTATTGAGGCCCTTATCCGTTTAGACGTGGGGCGGAATATCTACTATCCCATCCTCTGTATGCAACATTCCAATTGAGCAAACGCTTTTAAACAAGATAAAGTAGGGTCGCCTCCCATTAGACATCTTATTTGTAGCGGTATTTATCGCACTGACCGGAATGTATCCTGTACAACATTGTGAATGCCGGATGGTCATAAAATGACAATCATGTAGCGTTACTGAACGTTTCCGTCCTCAGGACGAATAGCCATGCAATTAACTTTCTATTTCAATGGTATCCCACGCCACCGTGGAACGTAACCTCTTATTGTCTTGTTTCAGATAATATCTATTACATATGGCTGCGCGGAGTGTGTGTGCATTTTGGTTGTGTCCGGGCTTGGCTTTACAATTACTGAGTTCGTGGCGATATGACCGTTTGGTACAAACATTTACAAATCTAGTGTCAATACTGTCAGGACCCGTGTCGGGGATTGATGCCAACCAACCAACCAAGTGTGAAGGTCGAGGTGTGCAGGGGGAGGGGCATATGTTGAAAAATACTGTCAAACATTTCGTGTATCAGTTGCCCTTAATAGACGAGAAGACCGTCTATAGGGTTCTCGAGGGCGTGCTTCTCTGGCCGATTACGCCACCAACGGGTAGACACTTTTGAATTCGGTTCAAGATTCCCATCATCATACAGACAAATAAACAAACAAAGAAAACTTGTTTTCCGTTTTTTACTCCCATGTATTGGTGTGATAGATACATAATTTGAGTACGATTTTGTCATTGTTCATTATTAGTATACTTTATAATATTATCTCTATTATGTCATATTATATTACTGCAATCTTAGTAAAATGTATAGTCCACACCATAGTGTAATATGTGAACGAGGAATACGAACCGATCTCATGTCGCAGACATTTCGGCACCAATACACCATCTTCCTGTTTATCTGCCCCCTGAAAATAACATTGCCGCCCGCTAACTATTGAGTTGACGGTGATTTATTGATTTTTGGTCGTCACGTCATACGTCACGGTAAATATGACAAAAATACCTTACCTTACAGAAAATGTACTAAGTAAACTAACCAATCCCTTGTGAAATCTCTCACGTTTTTGTCTAAGTGCTCGATATTTTCGCTTCAAGTCACTCTTTCAACAGCTGTTTATCTAGTCGGGCCCCCGCGTAGAGCCCACTCAGATGGTTTTACTGATACGCAGTGACCACAAGTCACCCTTGTGGACCGTTAGTTTTACATTTTCAAACGTGCATGCGTAGTCATACATTGGACAAGGGTCTCTGTTACGCTGACTGACTTTCAATATGTTTACTCACAACTCGCTGGAGGCTTATTTACATCGCAGACGGACTGCGTATACCTTAGCTGGTAACTCGAGCAGTGAGATATCGTTACTCAACGCTCTCTTCTGGTCCGTTACCCGAAATCTCTTTTTAGCTTTTTAAACCTTCAGTATTATATATTTTTAAACACACTTCGTGCACCACACTGCTACTACCATGCCGAGAGCGTTTCTTGTACGAAAGTACTGTAACTCGCCAAACGGACGCCGATATACGTATTCGCCACAGACCAGACACTACGACTACGACGGAGCGGTATTTCCACCGCTAACAGGCAACGTTACCGGTAGGTTATGTTTCACTTAAGAAGTGTACACCGACGGGTGTACATGGAATTGGACTAATTTAGATGCGAAACAGTTCAAAATGTACTAAATTTAATATTAATAACCAAAATTATATATTGCTTCCTCGATTATCATTCGTATAATGCTAAGTGCTAATTTTATGGTATATACTATTTTGAAGAAATGTGACGCATTAATATAATGTATCACATATCACTGTTTGATTTATTCAATTGCTAGAAATATTTCTAATGATATAAGTTTATGAAGTTTTAGTCTAAGTTTATGAATAGTAAATTAGCTTAGCAATTGAACTGACTTTTATTGTGGTCATTAGCCATAATTGGCACAGTTCAAATCAGCAGTGAATAGCCGATAATTAACAATTAATTAATCAATCCTAATTTTTAGTTGACTGGCACAAAACATTCGCTTTATTGTTAAGTCAAGTGATAGATGTTGTGACATCCATTTCAGAATGTATTCTTACAGTTCACCAGTGAACTTAAACTTAAAGGGAAAGTTGCCAGTCCCAGGGATCATGCCATTATTTACGCTGTTTATTTAAGTAATCCGTGATTTGATTACCATTGTAATTTTAATCCAGTAAGTAAGTTTGCTATATAATTAGGCTTATAGTAATGCCGTTTTAAACTGCGGTGCACCAGCATCTACCCGTTAACTCTCCTGTAACACAAGTACCATCATTTATCGTGCATATATGTCAATGGATTAGCCTTTGCACCGGAATGGTGAACGCGCCTGCTTTAAGTATAACTACCAACACGATAAGCACACAGGTTTTTATCTCTTTGTAGTCTCACTGCGATTGCCACCACCTTGGTATTCTATTTCAGAGCGGCGCGGCGTAACTCAGGTTTCTAGAATTTCATACCGTTGAAGATCTTGTAATTTCATTCACTGTCGAGATTTGTACGTGCGATGGAAAGTGGGCGTTTTACCGCGAAGAGAGAAAAGCGATTTATTTGCCAATGTACTTGGTTAATTGTTCGTGGCGATAAGCCAACTGAACGCCTCTCGTGGTATCACGGTATCTGCATAGTTTTGTCACCCCGGCTCACACGCAGCGGGTCGATGCGAGAACGGAGTTCTGGAGTTTGAAAAGCCGTATAAAGTGATTATATGGTTACCAGATACTCTCAATTCTATTTTAAAACTTCAATTGGTTCAACTTCGTGTAATGTCTATTTCGACATTAGATTGCCGATGCGGTTAAAATAGCCGGCATTCACTTAACTTGTAATTGTATATAGATACACCTTTTCTATGGGAATACCGTTTAAATATCCACTTAACGTAAGTGATGAAAGGCTGTCCCTGTATTGAAATATCACTATAATATCATTATATTTTGAACGATTTTGACAACGTGGACATTGAACAAATATTCCCTGTTACCTCTAGATTCACTCAGTCTCTGGGGGTCTGATGTTACGACTTTTTGTCTGCAAGGATTCTATGAATCGTCATTTGAAGATATCGTGTTCTGACTATCATTTTCTGGTTAGTGATATCACCGCTACATTGGTACTCCTGTCGATAACCTTGTACGGTGTAAACGACGTACGCCTACGTGTTAGTGTGCCCACTGTCGTGAAAACAAGCAAGTCTCAGTGCGCATGCGTATATTGGTTTGAATGCTGCTAATGTGCTGATGATTTGATGATAACGGCGATCACGAGAAAGCATTTCTCGAACACCACGTGGCAATCTATCGATTATACGTTGTTATACTTTCATTATTACGGGTCCATGACACAAGTGTAGAGACAAGAGTCTGAAGTTTCATTGAAAAATGATCAACATGTATACTGTAAAACATGTCTTTTTCGCTAGCATGTTATTTTAGCTAATTTAGCAAATCTGTAATTTCGCTAATTCAAGATGTAGATATTTTAACAGAAAGCTTATTCTGACAGGGAGATAGTCGACACTTTAGCTAAATTAAGATTCTGTTAATTCATGCCAAAGGTCAAATCCATGCAGCTATATTTCAACGTGTTCTACAGTATCAAGTTGTATATTTGAGAGATGTGTTCCTTATACCACACATTTTTCTTGATGTATATGGCATATATTAATATTGATATGTATCGTATTTAAAATTATTTAGCTAACGTTTATATAATTACCATGGGTAAATTAAATGCACAAGTGCTCCTGATTACATTATTGGTGATGTACATAAATGATGCAGTATGTGTGCTTGATATACATAAGTGATGCAGTATGTGTGCTTGATATACATAAATGATGCAGTATGTGTGCTTGATATACATAAATGATGCAGTATGTGTGCTTGATATACATAAATGATGCAGTATGTGTGCTTGATATACATAAATGATGCAGTATGTGTGCTTGATATACATAAATGATGCAGTATGTGTGCTTGATATACATAAATGATGCAGTATGTGTGCTTGATATACATAAGTTTGATTTGACATGTTTCAAAAGATTACAATTTAAATAGTTTTTGTCGCACACTTCTCTCGTTTTACAGCACTCGGATTATTGCAAATGTGAAAGTTGATGTAGATGCCGATCTCGGTGTATGTACTTGCTTTGCTAATGCAGACGCCAGTGTAGTGGATTATATTGTGTCTTCTTATTTAATCCCCCCCCCCCCGAAAAAAAAAAACGTCAGAATTTTTGGTTGGACTTTGCTTATTATAATCAGATCGCCAACATTCTCTGGAGTCAAACTTGCATTCAATAATATATATAACAATGTTTTCAAATTAGCCTGAACTGGCCGTAATGTTAATGTGTTTACATTTGTTGTCAAGTTAATTTCTGTTTTGCTGCCAAAAATGTAACAATTAAAATTTCTTAATGACCACGGCTGCCCACAAGGAATGTCAAAAAGTAAAAAAGTAAAAAAAATCCCAAATGATTGCCATATCAAATTGTTGAATATATACATGAACACAAAGGTTCAATCTAAACGAGTATGTAATGAAAAAACATGCATATTTGATTTTAACGAGGAGAAAATAACATTTAGTTTGGCGGCTGGTGATTCAAAATAACTTTGGGGCATAGTTAGAGACGTTATGTTTGTAGGTATCAATATAAATTTCATAAAACATTATTTAACTAGTTTAGTTCCACTTCAGATGAGTTGTCTAGTTTTCTCAATGCAGCTGACATTGTACCTGACACTGAGAAATAAATTAGATTATTTTAAATGATTTCATATAAAATCTGGGGATTACTCAAGCCAAACAAATGCATTGAAACAGCTGATTGGTCGGCCAGATGGGTTTGTTACTTGGATTTAGTAAAATATATATATTTAGTACCATATCTAAATGTTGCATCTAACAGATTCTAACACTTTTCCTGAAAATTGGCGGAAAGCAATCATTTCTCTACTTTATAAAACAGATCTGTAAACTGTCCTGAATGTTAGAAAAATATTTGTGTTCATTATTGCAAGCAAAATATTTACATTTCTTTAATATATGCGTATATTTTCCTGGGTTGGGGCTCTTAGTAGTCAGATCTACGTCAGCTCTGCTGTAGTTATTAAAAGGTGAATAATAGTATTTATGTTTATGTAATTTATAACATGTTTGGAGAAGCCAGGAAGTCGATGACGTAAAGAGATTTTTATGTCTCTTTGCCGAAAATGTCAATCACACATTACATTTATTGGCACATTTAAGGATGCACTATGGGAAAAGGTGTTCCTTTACAGAAAAATCAGGATTATATATTCTCCGGAAAATATTTATCTGTGTAAATATGTATTCTCATGCTCAAATGATGGTTGCTCGCCCAGCCTCAGTTGTTCGCTGCATTGGCTTCGGATTGAGACTGAAAGAAAAAATAAAGTTGAGCTTTGTGATCGCAAAATGACGTTGAGGACAAGTGCCCTTTTATATCAGTTTGCTCAGTTTTGAGAATGATGTTTGTTCTGGTTATGTATCGTGATTCTCTTACCAAAGCAAAATGTATTCAGTTATTGTTTCTCACCGTAACAAGCCTGGCCCCGTTGATCCTTCACGATTTAACGTTACGAAAAGTTATTCACGAGAAGTTTCCTGTAGTTATATACTTTCCGAAACTGTAGTGTTTTGGGCAAGTGGCCGAAGTAAATATCGTGAATAACGACTATATATAATGACACGAATCATAATATTGACAAAACATTTCAACAAATTGCCATATATCCAGAATATAAATACCAACCTTGCGAGCGGACAGGCGGTGTGGACAATCTAAACAACCGCCCTTATTCTGCCAACCCAATGTACTTTCACATTGACATTACTATTTAAGGATATCCTGGTAACCAATCTATATGACGTACAGTCTATTAGCCAGTGCCGTTTGATACACAGATAGAATAAATTCGTTCGTACTATCCAACTACTGATATATTTGGCATAACTTTACACATGGCATTTGACGCATCTATTCTCCTTACAATTTTTGTTTCCACTCATCTAACAATATATCTATCGCGTGTCAGATCTCAAATTGCCATTCAAAGTTTGATTATTCGAAAAAGGGCGAAAATGAAATGGTAAAAATTACGCATATGCCTGTATTTCAGTCTTTCCATGGAAACTATATTTTTTTTGTAATTTATCACATAAAAAATAATTATCCTTATTATGTACAGAGTGTATAATATACAATAATTTGGTATTGTCCAAAACATACTCATCGGGGGAAAATACGTTTGAAGATGCGGAATAATTCATCCTCATTTATGAGTCGTCATGCGTTCAACATTTTACCCTTTAGTGTACTGATGAGAAAACAACAACCCGTACACCGAGGAAAGGGACTTTCTCACACTCGTAACACATTGTTCATTTCTCAATCTCGACAGCGTTCCGTATGCAACAAAAGGAAATCTCATGCCGGGTAGTTTGTCGGCGGGTCGATAAAACGGATTTCCGTTATATCTTGGTCACATTTGGTGTTTGCCGTTTACACTGACCCGTAGCACCGCGACACTTCCGCACTTACCCCACGCACGGCTGAACACCAATAGCAGGGACAAGCACTTTACATTGTGCATAGATCACGGATGAATTGTATGTCATTCAATGACAGACCAGAGTGTATTTATGCTAATTTGCGCCCGTTTGAGTTTACACTCATTCAAAGTGACGTGTTTTTGATTTGAAGAAAAAAGCAATAATTAAA
The DNA here is from genome assembly GCF_978046115.1 of Saccoglossus kowalevskii. Taxonomy (NCBI): domain Eukaryota; kingdom Metazoa; phylum Hemichordata; class Enteropneusta; family Harrimaniidae; genus Saccoglossus; species Saccoglossus kowalevskii. Next base: position 40,692,174 of record NC_140645.1, on the reverse strand, counting down.
TGAATACATCAGCCATAGGTAAAGGGAAAGGTAGTTTGTATTTTTATTTGGGGGGGGCAAGTCGCGGGAAGATGACGTTCGCAGCAAATTTATATTTCATCATGGCTGCTGTTCCTTTTAAAAATCTGTTTGAAAACTTTTGTTTACTTCACTTCAACTCTCACACTATTTCAGACGGCCTACCCCTAACTTTTAAAGTGACGGCAAATATACGAAATATAAAGTTGGCGTTCTTATTAATTACAGTTGTTAAAACAAATAACACATTGAATCTATCACATATCCTTCCTATCGCTATATCTAAGACTGCTGTAGTTGCAAATAACTATATATACTGGTAGGGTGAGCATTTGACCTGTGGAAGGAATGGGAACAGACGCGTATTCATCAATATTATGTTGCATTGAATGCCATGACAACCGGACGTCTGATAGCTTTATATTTTCTTGCTAACAAAAACATATCTGCATCATGGCTTATTGAAGACGATAAATAATCATAATAGCCCGGAAAGACTCTAGAGATTTTGCTGATAATGAGTATGTCGGGACGCGATTAAGATAGCATATTGCGTAACTTCTTAAACGCTTTGAAATCTCCGGCTGCTGTAAAGATGATAAAACATCTCGTCACGTGACATCCCATGTCGTCCATCATTCGCCATTGTATGAGAATAACAATTTCATCGCTACTGTTAGCCCGATTCCCATGGACCATCAACAGCTCGTCAACAGCCCACCCTGTGAACTATGGAAATACAGAACAGTGGCCACAACATTTCCTGTGTTTCTTTTATCGCAAACGAAACAAACACCTTGCTTGATTCGCGAGTTGTTTTATGCCTTTAACGCCTGGGCGTGGAAAAGCCACACCTCTCAGGAAGAAACAGACAAGAGACGCGAAATATTGATCGGGAAACGAACACGTGTCCGTTACATTGAGACAAAACCTCTTCATTCACGTCCTTTGTTGGCTCTTGCATGAACAGGTTAGGGCAAACTCGTAAATACGCTACCTCAACAAAAAGACTGGTAAATTTCATTACTGTGCCTTTTTACCACCAACGCGATTAACGAAGTACACCAGTAACTCTACACAATGTCCATTTGCAGCACGTCGACAATACCCCTCCAGGGGCGGACGATAATTTCTGATCGTTTCAGAATGGGGGTGTTATATGACATCGTTTATATAATGTCCCATGTAACATTACACAATGATGTTAATGTTTCCATTCGTTAGACCGATGACGCTGTTTTAAAACCAGCCCCACCCTTGGAATAAAAAAAGTTTGTTATGTTCAACTACTTGGCGAAAACGTTTCAGACTTTCAGAAATTGTGTGGGCTGGTAGATTTAATATACTCGTTTAATACACATCAAATGATGGGTTGAGACAATTTAGAATGATGTAATAAGAACCGTGAACGCGTGTCAAGTTATAGATGTGCATACACATGGAGGTATTCGTGCACAGTGAGTGTGGTAGCTAGATCGAATAAAAGAAAAAGACAATTCATAACGGTCAATAATTATTTTATGTCATAATCATGTTATAATGTATGTTGTCGACATAATATACATAATATAGTATATTACGCGTGTAATTTGATTTCATCATCTTAAAATATTATAATGTTTCGTGTGTACCAATGTCAATTCCTTGCATTCACATCTAAATAGTGTGCAGTGTATCTACATCCAGCTAAATATCTGAGCATATGATGTAAGTGTTCTATCTTAATTTACTCGGTTATTAGTGACATTAATGTTTTATTTGGTAGCAATAATATTTAGGTTAATATTTGGTGTTACATCTCACACAAACCTCGCGTTAAGTGCAATGACCCGCAGTGTTATAATACATTCATGCCAGTCTATCTAGGCAACAAGCAAAGGGGCTTTTGACTTCCCTTGTTGCTAGGCAGCGGAGGATTTATGTGTGGAGGATGTTTACGCAATTCGTTCATTCGCTATATCGTCTGCTACTAATTTAATTGTATCATCAGTTTTATAACTGTGTACTTTTTTGTTGAAATTTACAATTATTTTAACATTATAATTTAATTTTATCAGTATATAAACATAATGATAAAATGATGATAAAATGCGAACATACAGATAAATACAAATGTTAACATGATGAGAACCTTTAATAAAATAATAATGCTCAACGTCAATAAAATGACACCCATCTCACTTCGTATGTGCCGGGTAGAACTACGACGTTAACCTGTGGCACACTGTCAAACTAAGTCGTGGCCGTACTTGTATACGAAATGGACAACTATTACTCTTAAAGTGACAATGCGAGAAATACACTCCATGAACAAGACAGAACATATGTATAAACGACTTTATGAGAACATTACAAAACAACAAATATATTGCATTCAGGAAACGGATATTGCCTCCGCATTTCGAAAATTACACCCCAGTATACACAATGGTCTCATCCCCTAATTGTGTGTCAGGGAGGATTGAGTCGGCTGCGATCCAGTCAGTATGAACTACTAACATCGGTATAACGTTTTACATTGACGGTTTTTGATAAACACCATCATCCCCGAAAACGTCAGAAATGCGAAGTGTATTCAGGTGATTTAAAAAACTTCGAGTCAAAGGTCAGTGTCCCTGATCAAAGTCCATGGACGCGCTTTTAAAAGTAACGGAACTCTTATTTTAGTCAAACACCATATCTTGCTAATAACGCCTATACGGAATAATAAATTCACCACTTCAGATGGAACGGTACTTTGATGATTGTATAGCTTTTACTTCATCGTCAATATTGCGTTTAAGAAGCTTTTTTTAATGGTCGTGACCTATAAAATGTACTTTAATTCTTCCAGCTGAAGTAGCGGTGTCTACGTTTCTACTGTTGAATAAAACTTGTCACAGTAGTAACCGGTTTGATTAGGTGTGACGATAAAATCACAATATGGGTTGTTTTCGCATCGAAACTCGTCTATGTATCGGTTGTACTTAAGTATGTGAGTAGGATGATTACACAAGAATGATTCCGACATAGCTCCCGTGTTCCGAATTCGAAGTGAAGTTGGGTTGCTATGGTATTTGTTAAATACGAATAAAGGAAAGTTTTAACAAAGCGTAACCCAACTCAGTATTGAACTTGATTAATTCAAACACACGCTCTGAAACCTTTCTGTCGCGGAACAGTGATCATCAGTTATCGAATCATTGTCAATGTGTGTTTCTTTCTTGAAATCCTGAGACCAAACCCTATTTCAAAACTATGTGCCATCAAAGTTGACGTTCAAGAATGCAATTACTGACTCCATCTCAAGGGAGGCAATCTGACCTCACCTTCAAGCTATCCTAATTTCACTCGCAAATATAAGTACAACTTTTCTGCGTGTTTTCGGAGTCAGACTGGCATGTTTACTCTTCCAGTGCGTCCACTTATAATGTCGACACGTTTTTGAAGTGCAATAGGTATGTGAGGATAAGTGGTACTAAAACAATGCTCAACAATCAATTGTGAGACATAATCACCGTTGAAAGGTCATTGGGTTCTTTGACGTTACAAAATGAGACACTTTTCTCCCTCATACCTCACCACCTTCGTTAGCATTCAAAACACGTTGGGCATACTTTATAATTGGCATGGTGGACAATGTCTGTTGGACCGGCCTCTGCTAGGTTCAAGCTGCAAAGTTTAACATCAGCGTGGAAAGTGAAATTCTTGTTTGATTAAATCAACTGCGATTCTGAAATCGGAGATAAAACTACCGTTGAGCTAGGTAGTGGCGCTTAGACGTCGCCTTCTTTGATATCAATATAGTTTGAAAAATGTTACAAGGATGATGTCATAATACTTGATTCGCATATCGAATCATAACGGTCCTTATATAGTCAGTCTGAATACTATATTTGCCAAATCTGTAACATATTACGATATGTGTGTTTTGGAAATGTTGACCTCGTGATTTTGTAAGATGCCGTGGTGAACACAACTGTGGCGTTTACAAATGAGATGGCAAAAGTTGACTTCGGCATTCAAAAAGTTAAGCATTCGTTTCGTGATTTGTTTTAAACATTGAGGGCGCACCAGACACGTCAATCTTTGCAGGGTAATCGTGATGCGAACTACAAACTGCATACATACTGTACCAAGAGATACGTAAATCATTTAACGACATATATGAAAAAAGATATTGAAATAAATTGAAAATATGTCCTATCGATCTATTTTTCCTGAAAACAGAACATTACGTCTATTGTTTTCCTGAAAACAGAACATTACGTCTATTGTTTTCCTGAAAACAGAACATTACGTCTATTGTTTTCCTGAAAACAGAACATTACGTCTATTGTTTTCCTGAAAACAGAACATTACGTCTATTGTTTTCCTAGGCCATCGGCCCATATACAAACACTACACAGCAATACTAAAAATAAGTACACGTAGAATATAATTCTATTCTCGGTTTCAAATGACACGGATTTAAATAATGATTAATTTGTTAACATTTGTCTCCTGGCACATGCAAATGTTGATTTTTTTTTTTTTTGTTGAATTGAAATTTATCAACGGCTGGTTGGAACAAAAAATGTTGGAGGATTGACTCTCGTCTTAATGTGTTGTAGGCTGGACAAATCAACAGAAAATGATTTTCATCCTCAACAAAATTAGCACGACAGACTTTACAGACTCTTTCCGTTGAAGGCAAACTTTCGCGCCGACCTTCTTCAATTCACAGCGAAACTGGCAAAAATGCGGACGAGTTCAGTTTCAGACTACAATTTAAAGATAAATATTTCTCTTGTTATAATGCACTCTTGAACTCAATGTAATTACGTAATGTGGGTTTCAAGGACGCAATTGCTTTCCAGAGCTGTTTCTGTGTGTCAGAGACTCGCAGTACAAATTCAGAAAGACAAACGTCCTTGCTACCTACTTCTTGAGCTAGCCAGACATACCCAAAGCCATGTGAATACAAAATATGTTTAATTGCCGTCACCCAGTTATTTCTACCTATGTCACTGAGATTACGTAACATTGAATAGGCATGCCTGGGAATTCTCGTAGGGGGAGTTCTAAGAGTCTAAGCCATAACGTTTAATCGTGGAAACAAAAATTGGAAGTCGCCCACATTCTCCAACTCCAGCTTCTTTGGCAGTACTCCTACACAATTTCCGATGTACCTTTTCAATTAATAGTCGTAGTATTGAAATCCCCAAATCTCAGATCCGTAAGACAGAATAGGAGATATAATTGAATCAAATAATTTGAAATGGGTGTCAAAATGAACCAAATAAAGTTTAACAGAAACCGGTGAAAGAATCCTAAGCGTTTTCCCAGCCTGGTCCGCTAAAGTAGAAACTGCTTTAGACCAAATATTCCTGGAAAAAAGCACGAGACCTAAATACTTATAATAGGAAACAAATTCTAACTCGCTTTCCGCAAGGTACCACTTCTCTGTAAGTTTGAAATTGAGTCACTAAAAATGGCTACATCATCTGCATAAAGTAAAGCGAACAGATTATAAATGTCCTGTGTTAGTTGAATCCCCAAATTTCCTGAGTTAACCAACATCAAATTTAATTCTTCAATAAAGAAATTAAATAAAATAGGGCTCAACATACATCCTTGTCTGACCCCTATCGGACATTCAAAGGAACTTGAAAGATTTGATTCAGATTTGACACAAGACTTAACATTACTGTACATAGAACGCAAGATACAAAACATGTTACCATGGATACAAATTGTTGATAATATATATATAATAATAGTGAATGGTTTGTCCTGTCGAATGTTTCAATCCACGACGAGACAGTAAACCACCCCTTTTCACCAAATACTAGTACTTCTGCATAATAGCATATAAAACAGAAATATTATCTATAGTACTGTGATTTTTACGAAACCCGACTGACAATCGGATAACACGACATTATATTCTGCCCATAATCTTAGCCTTTCATTTAAGATTGCCGTAAAAAATGTTGTTCAAAAACATTTAATAATGACATCCCCCGGTAATTGTTTACATAAGTTTGTTTCCCACTCTTTCGGAAAGTTACCTGAATTGTAAATAAAGTTGAACAGATGGGTTAGAACAGGAAGAATAAATGAGGCCGGAAATTTAAAAAAACTCATTTGGAAGTCCATCGTCGCCTGGCGCTTTGCTATGCTTGAGTCAATTTAAATTTTTCAAAATTTCCTCCTCAGTTATTTCTTGGTTCAAATGATCAACATTCGGTTGATATCAATACATATATATCAATTTGACCTAAATACATTTCTTTTGCGAGCAAATTTGCATATATCTTGAATATTTTCATCAAAACGTATTAATTTATCACTCAGCCACATAAATAGGGTGCTTAGCTCAGTTACAAGGACCTGTCGACCGCGTCTTGTTTACAGTGCACAAACACGAGATAAATGAGAGGCGAGATTGTCTGGGATATTTCCGTACACTCGGGGGACTTGAACTAATAACACACGACGCTGGATTTTGCTAACGTCCATATAAGATATTTTCTAAACCAAATAACGCATGCGTAGTAGCCTAGATATATTTTACACTTATTATAAACTGCTGAGTGAACAGTCGCCCTGTAATTTGAAAATTAAAAGAACCCCGACGCTAACAACTACAATGACAAGCCATATAGTTAATCATTTGGTAATTTGGTACTTTATATATTACAGATCTCCCCGGCTTGATCGTCTCAAATGACATATATTTAAATGTCGAGTATACCTTTAGGAAATCCTTCGATGACATTAATACAAACGACGGAGTCTGTTCGGCTGAACCTAAAACTGAGTCTGTGAGTGTCATGTCATCAAGCGAAAGTGTAGTACAGGAAGAATATGTTAAAGACATCAGCGATGAAGACGATAGCAAAACAAAATTCAAGGTATCCAGAACTACCGCATATATATGTTGTGTTTATTGTTATAGTATGTTGTTCATTCTAGGCTGTGTACAATGTGACGTGTAGAGATTGTATATTTTAGGTACTGGTAGTACGAGTTCAACATGATGACCAACCAAATTCCCTTTATTTTTAAATAAATATATGCAATATGCCGTAGAATAACCATACATTATTGTCATTGTGAACTCCTCTTCATTGAAAACCAACCAACTATTTTAGAAATAGCGTACTAACACTTCTGGCTACTTGTTTGACATGGTGATGGTGGCGCTGTTTATTGTGTTTGATTTAGACAAATTTTTCAACTAGTTAACATGTTTGGAATAGATTCATTGGTCTTATGTATAAAACAACCTAAAAGGCAGATTGTTGTATTGTCGTCTATGGACAGTTTAATTATAGTGCGATATTTCTAACCTACATGTCGTTTCCTATAGCTACCCGTATAAGTTGCATTCTGCCGACATACTGCCCTCAACGCCACATGTTACAGATCAAACCCATAGCAACAGGTGTCTGATAAGAAACGTCATGTGACTATTTAGTAATTGTTATGATTTGTGTTATTGAATGTTTTATTATTGAACAATATGTACAATGCTAAAACTGCAGTTCCATGGTAACATAAAACTGTTTTAGAGTGCGTTGCTGAAAATTGGCCAAATATAATTCAACGAAATCTATTTTCATAACAATGAATGAACCAAAATGTTAAAGCAGTATCAAAATAAAACTTGATTTTAAAATAATTTAGTTTAGTGTATAGTGTATACACTGATATGTAACCAACAATTACAGACTATGGCATCATAAAAGCCAATAGTAAAAATATTCTAAAACACAATAGCAGTCAATCACTAAAATATAACCAGAATTTTGCCGCGAGCTCAATTTATTGTAAATTGGATAAATTTTGGTTATTTTCATTTATGGGTTTCTACCTTAGGCAAAGGTTCGAGGGAATTTTAGAGATCAAGTTTAAGTTCAGTTATTAGCATAAGTAACCTTATTATGGTATGCATTTGATGGTAGGTTGTAGCAAAATCTGTTAACCACTAAAATTCAATCGCAAATAAAAGTGAGTGGAATCAATCATTTGACCACTACTCAACATCAACTTGAATGAGATTGTGTACGCGTATTCGTCAATGCATGATTTAATATTGTGTAAGACAATTGTGCTATATCAGTCACGGTTCTAATGTTGTTGTAACTTACTTTGAAAAAGTTTAATTTAGGGGTTGCCAACAAAATATGCTTTAAATTGCGATTTTATGTAGAAATTAATGAACAAATAATCAGAGTAATTCATTTCCTTAAAGTTAAGGTTGACTTATGGTCAAAGATTGATTTTGTTCACTTTTATTTGCCATGGAAAGATAAAAATAAATAAATATAATCATGTAGATTGTATTACAACATACCACGATGTGCATACCACCCACAGATTCAGATAAACATTCAGGCGAATGATAGCGTAAGCTTGACCCCTGAAAAATCTGCGAAACTCTACTACACCCCTAACTAATTGTAATTATTCTATTCTAGAGTTCTGATTCAGTCGTGACAGAGCATCGAGAAAAAGAACACAATACTAGACAAAACGAAAGAGTTGATCACCTCTGTGAAACGGCAGACGATAAAGACATACACATCGTAACCAGCAACGAAAATTTATATTGTCACGTTTGCAGTAAGACGTTTCATAACCAGCGCATGCTCAGCCGGCACAAAAGAATTCACGAAGAATCACGACGTCATTTATGCAGCTTTTGTAAGAAAGGCTTCAATGATAATTTTGACTTGAAACGTCACGTGAGAACACATACAGGTGAGCTATGGGTTAACATCCTGTACTTGTTTACGGTTTTGGAGGGAAATTATGTACCAAATTTAGAACGTTTTAGGTATTTCTATAGTTGATAATCATAGATTAGAAGATTTGCGATTTTGTTTGTGATTTGTTTAATAATTACCTCATTCGCAGGCGAAAACGTCAAAATGCTTAGCGTACGATTTTTACTAGACAAAAACATTTCAAGTTGGCCCTTCCTAACAACTGATGGGCATATAATCTTTATAAAAATAAAAAAAAACACTTGTGAAAGTAACTGTGTACGCATGGGAGAAAATAAGATAAGCCAAAGTACGATGGTGTTATGTTAAAGCGGGGGATTCGTAACCTGCGCATGCGTCAGATGGCCATAGTTTGTCGATGTTGACAAACAAACGTCTACCCATGAGCCTTTGCATTTTAGCGTGCGTTGCTTTCGTCGTTTGGGACTCAATTCCCGCGCGTGTACAGGTGACGACCCTCCCGCTTTAATCATCGCCTTTACCACTAAATAAAAACTTTAAACGTTCCGGTATTTGCATAATATTAACATAAAATAGGTATTACATGAATAGAATATTGTCGCTACGAAGAAAAATTACAAGAAACTTAGCTCGGAATATATTTAGTTGGAGCTGCCAAGCGTAGCTAACTACACAACGCGACATTGATGTCATTGAATGATTTATTGCAGGCGTACGTCCCTTTAAATGTGAAACATGTGACAAGGCGTTCACACAAAGATGTTCTCTAGAATCGCACCAGAAAAAAGTCCATGGAATCCTTCACAAATATGGATATAAAGAACGGAGGAACAAACTGCATGTATGTGAGGACTGTGGGTATACTACGTCGAGGATTGAAGACCACTTCACTCATATACGACAACACCATCCAGTGAGTCCGTTGATTACCAAGTTCAATCGAAAAGACAAACATTATATCAACGAGAAACAAACACTTCAACAGACTAACCGTCATCATTGATGAACGTGCGCTACCAACGTTAGTTTCAAGTCGGTATAAAATACCATATATGGCCATGGGATACTTCTGACGTATGTGACAGTGAAATAACATTGGCAGATGTTTGGTGCCCATGTTTCACCCAAATATGAATTCTACCTTAAGAAAAATATACTATTGTTATTTTTTTATATTATCACAAATATGGCAGAAAAAAGTGTTTGACAGAAAATCCCGCAAGTTTACGTTGATTTTTGGTTAATATTGATTTGGTCTACTATAATGGAAAATAGGGGCATACAACTATGGGTATTCTTTTCATAAATAGATACCTACATGCTTTCGTGTAGTCATAATTATAATTCTTACCCAATCACACCTTAATGTTAACGCCAATTTTACATCCGCAGCTAAATACTGCTGCCAGGTTGTAGCTACGAGAACCAAATTTGTGGTTAGAATATAATCAGAATAATTACATTTTACAATAGCCCAGTCCATTCTAATGATGCGAATGAAATTATAAAAAAAAATAGATGATATGATTTTTATGTGAGACAGAGTTCCATTTATCCTCTTCGGGCCCTGTGGTTTATAATGCTGTAAGGTTCTCTCCCCAGTGCACCTTGTCTTTGTCAATTGGCTTGGCCGCGTTGCATAAAAAGAGAGAAGCGTAACAAAATAGACCATTTTCTTCTACAAGGAAACAAAACTCTCTAAAACTACAAAATGACCTGTCAAACTTCGTATCAGAGATGGATTTATTTTTATAATATTTAGAACCAATGTAGCCTAAAATTAAATTATTTCCAGATTCTAAATTCACCAGTTATGTACATTAACCAACGTTTCACTCAAGTTGCACCAGTGTCCCTGTTTCATTTTTCAGAAGGTCTATGGCGGCAACAGTGTGAGAAATAACGACGCGTGTAATAATAGCACAGTGGAAATTATCTAGATAGCAGCATAGCACACTGCCTCGTGGCTAGACATAATTCGACAAATAAAAGCAATGCACGTTCGGTTGCAGTACATTATTTACTTAGAAATTGGGGTTACCATATTATTATACACTTATAATATATCTTTTTAAACATTCGAATAGATTGATTAATACGTATGTTAAGTTATCGGTCATAGAGGTTAAACCTCAATTGGTCGCTATTTATTATAATATAAGTAAAATAGCATATCGAGTAACGCAGAGGTGAGCGTATAATCTACAGCAAGGTGTTCGTCCGCCACGTGGTAGCTGATATACATAGGTACCGACACGCAAAGAAGAAATTTAATTGTGTTCCTATTTCTCACATTAAAGCTCGCAGAACGTTGAATAATAAAATAGTTCTTGAATCCCTTATATATATCCTACGACAGACAATGACATAATTTTAGGCTCTCTCTGTGATTACGCTACACTCCAATACACTGACAATGTCTGTTTACTAGATGGTCGTTTTAGGTGTGTAAAATACCCAAATTTCGGAAATTTCATACTAACTGCACGATAATTGCTAAAAAACACTGTTCTTGCTTGTATTTGTCGGATCATATATTGCCAAAAGAAAGTGGGTTATTACGATCTAGTCCATTTTCACGGTGTCATTGATTTCTGTGTCATTTTTACTGGAGTCATAATTTCTTAAATTCGTTCGTCTCACGCGACAACATACGTATTTACGTGGTTATTGCCATGACACAGAGGAGAGCAATAGTCTGTTCGTACTCCACGTGACGCCTTACATAGTGTACATACTTATATCTGGACACAAAGTCCACTTCAAGGCGACAAGTGGCGTGACGTCACGCTCATTGAACATTAACTGTAGTGAATGCAGTAAAATAAACGTCACCAAATTCATGTTTTTGTGTTTAACTTCTCCATCATTTCCATCCAGGCGCGTTACACATTCTTCTGCGTTACATTTCAACCATGCGGTCGTGATTCATTGACGTCACCACAAAATATGTATAATTTCGCCCACTCATTTACTTTCAAAATAGTGTATTTTGACCAAAATTCGCATCCATTCACGTCAACAACGTCGCCATATCAGTTTCCAGTCAACTTTCCAGTCAACAGCGATGAATCAACGCGATCCCAGACGCTAACTGTAGCAATAGATTCAGCAATCCCTTGACGTTCTTTGTGTTTTTCTCATGTTTCATCGCGCGAAATTAGACGCGACACTGATATAGCGAAGTTACAGACATGAACAATGGAATAAACATTGACCTGCCCAATGAGTCTCGCCCTCTATTGACGAAAAACTCCTGTGACGTGAAAGAGAGGTTGTTTCGATCTATAATCGCGCGCCAATTACAAATAACGGTTTGAGTCATTACTATGGCTGTTACGATAAACGACATTGTTTTCAACCGTCTGTATTATGTTTCGTTATTAATTCTAGAGGGCGCCACCTAATGAAGCTAGCTGAACAAGGGCGAATCATCGTGTATAACCTGATTTTAGACGTTAAGTAATGCAATAATTCACTTTTATTCGAGCTGATCCAGTATTTTAATTTAGTTTAGCCATAGACCTTAGAGGGTCTATAGTTTAGCAGACTTTTCCCTTGGGTAAAAGTGTAAATGTATATGCAGGAATTCCACCGTCACGTAGTAGGAGAATTAGAGCCGCGTTATGCATGCTTTTTCTATGCTGATCATATCCTTTGTTCGTTTCGCGGTTTTCCATTTTGTATAAATGGAGTAAACTGAACAAACATACAAAAACAATAACGGAAGTTATTTTTGTTCAATATTTATTGCAAGTTTGCAGCACACTCAATAGGACACACGTGTAAACACTGTTAATAAAAATAGTTTGAAGCCATTATTGTATCAAAAAAAAAAAATTAAATCGGTATTATCCATAAAAAAACAATTTCGCCCGACATTGAAGTTTAAAAAGATCAAGCTATGTCTAGAGCCTTATAAACTTGGATATAGTTGATTACGATAAAGAAATCCGAAATTTTGTTTCGATCAGAGTATTTAAAAAAGTCTGATACCAAATACCATAAAAACAGTATTAACACGATGGAACTAGAAACATAATTTTAGCCGGTGTTTGAATTATCACGCGACGTTAAATATAAAACTATTATACCACCTCATAAAAAATGGATTGAAATTTATAGAAACTGCAATAAGTGATGTTGTTGCTTCACACATATTAATGGAAGACAGATTTATATAAAAAATAAAAAGGTAAAACTCGTAAGATGAATGGATATGTAGGAATCGTACAGTAAATAGCCACAACAGTGAAATAAGAATATACATGTACTAGTAATTTATACGCAAATAAACACAGATATCTCGTTTTTAGTGAGAGTCACGTGACTTCTTTTGCCCCTGAAATATCATGCAATATTTTCTTTCTTCATCGCGTCTACTGCTGCCCTGACAATGGTACTGGGGGCATTGAACCCGATGGCGAGATAAACAAGACTTCGGCGGATATTTGCGTCTAAGGTCCATGGTATACATATTGAAGTCACTAATGGTAATATTTGGATAGACGGTGCATTGAAATAAATAAATTACGGTAATATCAACGGTGTTACAGATTTCATAACTGATTATTGCTATATTTATAAAGGACGGGTTTGTTTATGATAAACAGATACAGAATGAACTAGAGAACAAATAAATTAATAAATAAATAAAGTTAAATAAAACACGACAGAGATGTCGTAGCATGAAGGACGAGTGTCCGAAAATTAACTTTTGTAAGACACTAGTCTTTTAGTACTGTGAAGTATAGAAAAGCAGAAATATACCCTCGACAGATTGTCTTAAAAAATAACGATATAAATAATACAAATTTTACACAACACAATAGTTAAGCCATTAAAATGGTTTATAAACAATATTAATATTAGTATTTATGTAAAACGAAAAAGTATAGTTCAATAAGACAGTTTTCTTGAGTAACCCACACTCGATAATTGGCAAAATTGAATGGCACAGCTGCTGAACTGGACGATACAAAATTATAGTCAAACATTATCAAAAAAATTGCCAAAACATATTCTAGTTATTGTGAATACAAATTTAACAATATTAATATTTGCAAAATGGCGAATTGGAAGACATTTGTAATGTGGCGACAATGTTACAAAAGTACTTCGGATGGTTCGGTGGATGAAAGTTCGACGGCATCAATTATTATCAAAATAACATTTCTATATACAAACTTGACTTTAAATGTTCTGCTCAGTACTAGCGGGATTATTCTAGTTTACTCTATTTGGTTTGCCAGTCTATTTTCCAGTACATGCTACAATCAGTTTATTGCTCTTTAAAATTGTAATATGAACAAATTTGAATATCTTTGAATTGTTTTGATAGTAGAAAATTGATTTACAAAAACATGCAATCAAATTATTTTGGATTTCAATAAATCGTAATCCATGAGACTATACACAATATTTATCCAATTTGCATGTACAGACTGTAAAATTGTCGATCGTGAACTTTGCACGTTGGTTTGCGGAATAATAATACTCAAATAACTGAAAATATCCATGTAGTGGTACTATCACTTATAAAAAATAAGTTGAGTTGAAATAAAATCAATTATTAGTAAAATAGGTAAATGTCTCTTTTATCAAGAAAAATATGGAAACAAACGAACAAAGCGTATAAACTTGTAAACTAATGGTGGCGCTATTCAATAGTCGATGAGTAATATTGAACAATCTGATAGTCGACATTTAATACGAACTGCAGAATGTGTTTTCATAAATATTTCGTTATTCGAAATTATAATTGTAATTATAATAAGTTTTACTTTTAGTAAAAAATAAGCTGCCATAATAAATAAAATATGTATACATTCCCGCTACTCCGACGTTAGATGGCGCTCTCGATCATCGGTTCGGTTACACTGGAAGGGTCCATGACCATTTTTTGGAGCTGCATCCTGTCTTGGTACTTCCTGAGTTCATTGCTGTCGGGATGGTTGTCTTTGATATGGCCGTAGTGCGTGTCGGGGTTATCGGATGTAACGCCGCACTCTTCGCAAACGTAGATCTTTGTTCGACGCTGTTTGTAGGCGTAACTGTGGGACATGTTGTGCACTTTGCTGAGATGAGACTCCAATGAACAACGCTGAGTGAAGGACTTGCCGCAGTGCTCACATTTATATGGACGTACGCCTAGTGGCAAAATAAATAAATAAATAAATAAATAAATAAATAAATAAATAAATAAATAAATAAATAAATAAATAAATAAATAAATAAATAAACGTTATGGTAAAATATGTGATGATTACCTGTGTGCGTTCTGACATGTCTTTTTAAGTCAAATGTGTCGTTGAAACCTTTGCCACAGTATGCACAGTGATATTTCCTGATGGCGCTATGACATTTCATGTGCCGATTCAGTAATCTCTGTAGTGGAAACACTTTATTGCAAACTTCACACATAAAACTATTCTGATCACTCGATGAGATGCCTACCCCATTCTGATTCAGGTGGATGGCGTGGCTGATCATTCGCGGTCGCCCCGGGGCTCGTCGCAGTGGCGCGTACTTCTGCACTGGTGATGTTGGACTGGAGCTGGATACTGGAGATATCGAGTTTGGACTGGTCATGCCGTTGTGGATCGAATGTGGATGGACAGTGAGTCGTTGTGGCAGCTGAGGTGGGTGGTTCATCCTGTTAGCGAAAGGCTGCAACGGGAAGTGGGGATAGTTACTCGGAGGGGTTGCTCGAACGATTGCGTTTGTCATGGGAACTTTACCATCAAAACGTGGCTGAAGCTGCGACGCAGTGGAATATGGGTGCATACCAAACACAGGCATTGTTGTGAACGGTGGACGAAAACCAAGCATCTGCTCTATCATGGGTGGACCGAATGCTTGATACGGACTTACATGTGTGCCAGTTGGCGATAACGGGTGGACTGGCAGATGGCTGCCGTAATATTGAAATCCATTGGATGGGACGGTGAGTGGCTTAGGCTGGCTCGGGGAACTAATAAGGAAATCAACGTTGAACGGTTTCGCTTTTGGTCGATGGGTAGTTTTGTCTGGAGACATTTGCCCGTGTGATGTAGGAGACGTCTCGCTGGAGGTTGTAACTGTGGACGGACTGTTTCCGCAGACTGATATTTCGTTTTCCGTTGATAAACTGGTTGCTGGAGACAGAGTTGAACACGCGGACGAAGGCGATGATACGGACGAAGGTATAGACAATAATGGCGGAAGAATTGGATCATCTGTACTGATGACGTCAATTTCTTCTTCGTTATCGTTGATTGCATGTTCAGGTAATGTTTCACATCGCCCTCTAGCTTCATCCTGGGGCTTGTCGGGCTTTCGAGGTCCCTGCGACCCGTCTTCGTTGTCTGGGTACATATTCAGAGGCGATTCAGTCTCTGGACTCGGTATGTTGCTGCTCTCCGACGAAGTCTTCGATTGATTCTCAACTCGCTTGGCACGTCTTGGCACGGGTAACGATTCACCGTTGAGGGCCATTTCTGCTACGTCTGCGGAGAAAAACAAAACATTAGATCAAACATTAGATTTCAACTGATGACATTGATAGCACAAACCATGTATACTTATTTTAGTTACACACCTCTAATCGAACGATTGCAGCACCGTACTTGTCGGTAACGATAATCAAATTAAAATGTCAAGCAAGAGAAACTGAAGCTAATGACGAAATTGGTAAGCATTATTGTGATCGATTAATCTATTCCCAACACAACTTCAAGGACTGAACCAAGGCGTAATGTAAAACTAAATTACATTGACAAGAAAAGTGAGGGATGGTAAATGATTGAACGGTCTATTCACAGTAAGATTGGCGTAATCATGGTATTACAGAGATCACAAGAACCTCCCCGCCCGGATTGTAACACTCTTTGGCCTTGTAGGCATTGAAAGTATTCAAATCATTTTATAGTAAACACAAATATTGTTGTACTTTTATCAGTTATAGTTTAAACAACGTCAACATGCGACATTCTGCTCGGCTAACCAATCGAAAAAGTCCAGCATTGCTACGATGGAAAACACGATGATCCTTGCCATCCGCGCATAAACCGCATTACTGTCAAACAATGCCTACTAATACACAATCACATCAAACAATGGCCCATTGTTACTACTCTGATAGATCACGTCTATTGTTTCCCTGCGAGGAAAGTCTATTCTCCCGAATTCTGTGTTTCTTTCCATCCCCCAGATATGATTTATTTTCCCATTTACTGCATTATACAGATTTTAACATTGACAGCACCTTAGAGCCATGTTGGATCCCATTCCAATACGATTTGTCGTTTGTAAGCAGTTAATCGGAGAAAATATGTAAGAAAATCCAAAATTACTTAGAAGACTTCGGGGGAAACGTTCTATTGTATAGTACTACTTCCAATTCTAAAGACCAAGACGGCGTAAATGTATGGTTCTATTTGTGTGAAATGTTGGAAGCCACTTTACTTGAAAATATGGACCTAATATTAGGTGAGTATACATACGTAATATTTTACAATTAAGATATACGAGTCAAAAGTCAAAAAGACCTCTCACACATCATATAATCTAATTATGTCTGACGTACAATTAGGCAAACACGGATTAGAATTGATAAAATTGAACAAAAAGTAATATTACTCTCAAAACCAAGCCGGGGTTACTGACTGGTATGGATATGAGATTACATAAACTGCATAAGGTACGTGTGAGTATGTGTGACGTAGATACGACATTATGTATGGTGTATCGACTGATGAAGTACGTACTATATCCGGGGTATCGGCAAGTTGATCAGTAGACATACATTGTATGTGATTGGTATGATGGGAAACGATAACAGAGATACGATAATTGGTGGACCTACAACGGACTTGTTTTGTTGTTCCAATCTCCGGTAAACAATGTCGTATATTCCCGGCGGAAATGGAAGCAAACTGGATGCGTGAAGAATGGATGTACAGGTAGAAAGTGAACTCCGCGACTCGCCTTAGGGAGTTAACCATTGTGTCTGCGCATGTCTCAACGTGTTCTCAGTGTATTTAATGTAAGCTTTGAATAAAAGTCAGCGGACAATTCAGCGTAGAGGCCACGTAGTACGCCATGCTTGCCCGCATCTTCTAACAAGCACCTGAGTACTTTCAAATCTTCATCCCCCACTACACATTTTCGAGCGGCAAATTTCTAAAACAGTACGGGCTATTTAGTCTGGGTCAGTTCCTATGAATGGCGAAGGCAATGGAGGAGATGTATCTCCCACGACCTAACTGAATACCGCAATTCTCTGAGCTTAAAGTGACTTTTCCCCACGGGCTGTGTTTTCTCCATGACTGCCCAAAGCCAATAGACGGGACACTATCAAGCCTTGAATCATATCTACCAAGAATAGGGGTGCTATCAACTCCTGCATATGAAGATAAGCTCTCTTGTCCACTCTACTATTGGCCTCCCCAGATATAACAACATTTGAAATGAAGCAGTTTTACGCTAACGCTATCAACGTCCACTTAACTACATCTCAATTGTCGACATGAAACAGGTCCAATATATGTCTGGCTCTGCGAAAACACTGACACACCTGGGTGCTGATCAATGCCCATTTATGTACTTCAACAACGGATCACTGTTTCGTTTTCCGGACTTCAGTTCACGTGTACGTTGAAAGATACAATAAATATATGGTGCATTTACTGTAGAAGTGACCGATTATCGCACCCCTTCCTTACACCTACTACAAGTATACTTCACATATAAATACATAATATATTCTTAACTGATTGAATGTCGTTATTAATGTAATTAAAAATGGTTACTTTAATGAAAATGAATGTATCCAAGCAGTTACAATTCCATCATATTTGTTCAAAACGTCATGATGCTTAATTTAGGGCCATGCTCCCTGATTACTGCTAGGCCCGTATAGATTTTTCCTGGTTGCCCTCACTGCTGATGCATTGTGTTTACATATACCATTGTTACATGTTTTATAAATCATTATATATACCAGTGAATTAAGTTTGCTTCAGTTAAATTGTTTGTTGATTTTGTTTCTGCATTTTTCAGCTTGGCGCGCCAGCGTATATGGCGGCTAGTTGAAAGGTTGCTTTTATCAACGTAGTATACTTTAGACCAATCAGAGGGCGTTTGGCTTTTGCGACCGAACAAATGAATATCGACTAGCTGTTCACTGGTGCGATAATTATCATTGTCATGATTACATTACGATCGTAATTAAACCGCAATTAAAACTTATTGTTTTAGTGCCATGCGCTTATCTGTACTTAAGACAGGCCGATTGTGTCTGTATATGTTATCCTCACATTCTGTGTTAAAATATATTATAATTTGTGCGTACGCCAAGTAGTAAAAAGAACTGTTTTACAGGGTAAATGGGTAAATTGTCGAATGATATTTAAAATTGTTAAACTATGAATAAAATGTCTCTGTTTGTCATTAATATGAATGTGCTTGTGAAAACTGTAATCTATTTTATTTTCACTTGGAATTTATTTTCGCTGAAGGGAATCAATGAAAAAATCCATTGCAAATGTTATTTAACTCATCAACAACGAAAAGTAACGATAATGTCTTTTCAGCAAGAATCAATTCCAGCTAAAACAAGGTCTTTTACGGTGCGGCGTTGTTTTTGTTCTATATGAATTCTATTAAAATAAAAGAGGCTTATTGTGTATATGTGTTTTTAAAAGAGGACATAAATTAGAACAGGTTTCCATTTGTTTTACCCCCATCACATGACAGTGGGCGTTAAGAAGTGCGAATGTGTTGTTTGTTCAGAAGAAACTTGGTTTCTTAAAGCCCTGACGCCACGCAGAAATTAAACTGATGGCACAAACTAAACACACGGATGAAAGAACGTATTGAAAAAGTCATTTAGCGAGTCAAAGCATATTTTAACGTCAGTGAATGCAACCGAATTAACACCTAACCTGTGGTTTTGTTCTGTGCTGGTGGTTAGGGGTAGAGTAAAAGAAAACTTTGTTTACAATGTGACGCTATGTTACTCTTAATACGGATGATGATACGACCATTCCAGAATCAACGCCTGATAACGGTATTGTATGTATTCGTCACGGGGAGCCGTTGTCGCGTGCTCTAGCACTTTTAACTCGATTGTACTAACAAATACGATGATCCCCCCAAAATTAGGTCTCTGTTGGTAATTAGAATACCAACCCAAATGGAATGCGTGAAAACCGCCTGAGAAGAATGATTCGCTGTTTTCCGTAAACACAATCTTGAGTGAAATGGAGCCTATTCTTAGGGGCTTTGTCAGATGTTCAGCCACGTGACAGTTGGTGGTATCGCGAAACAAAGACAAACACTTTTGTTGACAGAATTCTGAAAATGATGTTACTGGATGTTTGGTAATAAAACGGAATACTGGTGTTGTGTTAAATTAGACCACACGGACTGCTCAATATGTCCATGAAATCAGTTTCCGGTGTGACAAATAAAAATCCAGACGGATTAAGTTTGTTCAGAGAAAAACGATAGTTCAAGTTTTTGTTAAGGAATACTAGTAAATATGAGAATGCTAGAATATCTATAAATTAATCGACCGCTTTCGGATATATGCCTTGTAACACAGTCCTCGATTGCGTATTGAGTTCTAGTTCTCCTAGTCATAGCCGTAAAAATAACAGAGAAATGATAGTCACGGTCTATGTGGTTGACGTGAAAATTAATGTCTCGATCGTCCATCGTACTGGTAGGACGCGGTTCGTGTGTTTTCTTTTACACCGGCCCCATAATCAGTCGGTCCTCGTTACTGACAACAACGGATCGAAGTAAAACACAAGGGATATACTAGTAGTGAGTAAAGACTAGTACACGACTTGTCTCAAGATAACAAAATGACGTCATCATGCAAACGCGGAGTTCGTTGCTTTCTGGGCTTTCAAGGAGATTCTGATGACCCGATATAGTGGAACAGTTATTAGCCACTTGTTCGGCCTTTGTGCGCAAATACTTGAAATCTTATGTTGATAACTGGTCACTGTTTTAAGTTCGACACGACTTCTGTAATCCTGGAGGTCTAAATAAGAGCCCGAACGCGTAGTGTGGCAGGATTTGTACACAGTCCCTCTATAGTCTATAGAGGGACTGTGATTTGTAATACTTAGAAACCGTTCTACTGCATGATCACGTCACTACTCGCAGATGCATTCGTGATTTCAGATCAAAGTAACCAGGTTCGCTTACAATGCTTAAAACATTGTAAGAGAATAGTATGGTTACGTCGGTTGACTCGATCGTGCAGAGGTGTCCGCATTGTTCGTTAAAATAAATCAGACCAAAAAAAAAAATACAGTCACTGATAAACTATGAACACTTAACATATATTATCAGGTGATAGTTAATCACCTCTGTTGGACACGTAAAGTAGCCTCATTTTCTCGATACTTTAAAATTGAAAAACATTAGTATGACACATTCTCACCGCTATAATCCTCACCTGCAAAGCGTCTCGCAGCTACTCGCCTTCTTGTATGTGCGCGCCACGGATAAATCGAACTTTAAAGACTATATTTGATGACCCTATTACACTTGCTGCAGACGAGTAATAACTTGCCCACTTTCTACCTCGTAACCCCGTCTACTATTTTATTTTCCGGCAGTTTAGTGTTTATCAGCTCATTATCGCACAGGTTGTCGATTAAAATTTCGCTGCTCGCCGACCTCGCGGCTATGTTTCAGTAGAAATTCAATGTGATTTATCAGTGGCTGCCGGGGGCGGTGCTAAAGTACACTTTGTTTGGCACGTCGCCGGTTGTGATCAAGCAGAACACCTTAAACAATTTGTGCATTCATGGGCCAGGTGAGGTGAATGGTAACGTAGAAAGGAACATGATACTTCATCGCTGTAGAGGAGAATTCAATTTACATTATCACAGACGATTATGGCGGCTAGCAGGTGAATTATAGTTCGTCTGCGAGACAGGCCGATGTCTGCAAAGTTGTCTTGTGTTATATGAGTAACTCGACCTAGGTGATGGTACCAAGGTACCGATTGGTATGTCACGGTCGACTTCGTCACCATACAAGACGAGTGACACCCCACACGACAATACGTTAACATTTATTTTCTACAATTGAAAACATAAAAAATGATCATGTAGCCAATAAAATCGCTCATGCAATTTAGATAGATGTTACAATATCTACACACATATATGTTGCATTGAATTGTGGCATTGGCGTGCTTAAATTGACGGACAAATCGTTAGTGGTAAAAGATCGACAATACATTACATGCAAGCGTTTGTAGTGGTCGTACTCTAAACTCAATGAACGTCGATTAAGGCTGACCGTGACAACTTTGTGGACGTATAAGTGGGGCAACAGCGGTCTGTTAACTCTATAAAACGAGGAGGGGGGCTTGTCTCGAAACAAGTCATAAAGACGATTTGATAGACTGGGTCCTTTGTAATGTGAAGTGATCACAAATCGCATAAGGCCGTAAGTAATAGACTCTACACGTAATTACACTCAGCTCGTAAATTCGTTAACGCGCGCAAATCGGAGGGCCCATAAAGGTAGGTTGTGGTGAGTGATTGCCGAGATGGCAAACGTCATAAAAAGTAGCCAGTCGTTGC
Source organism: Saccoglossus kowalevskii (assembly GCF_978046115.1). NCBI lineage: Eukaryota > Metazoa > Hemichordata > Enteropneusta > Harrimaniidae > Saccoglossus > Saccoglossus kowalevskii. Next base: position 40,669,844 of record NC_140645.1, on the reverse strand, counting down.
ACCCGCCGACTATTTGTTTTCCACCTGTTTGAAAAAACAATCAGCGAACAATAGAAGGTGGATTGGCCATGGGACGATCCGTCTTGTCGTTTTACGACCTATCGTATATAAATCTTGGACAACTGCACAGTTTATCTATCTGAGGATTCACACAACACATGCATGGGAATATCATTCTTACGTTGGAACGAATAATAACATTCCCTCACTACTGTCCTGAATTGTGAAGTTGTTTTCTTCTTCATATAATGAATACGCTTCTTCGCCTAGGGTTGTATTCGCTTCATTGCTCGTCGGCGTGTTGGCAGCCAAGTTGAGAATAACATATTAATAGGTACAAGACTAGAAAGCGGTTTCTGACTATACCCTATTCGAATACAGCGGAACACACTTTGGAAGAACAAAATATTTATCAGGACTTGAAAGTGTATTCCTCCAAAGAATCCAACCAAATTAACGCACGTGTGGTAAAAACAAACAATTGTTTAGCTCATAGCTGCGTGGCATTTTTGTTTGCGGTATACGGTAGCCGTTGCTATGATACCACGACTCTTTCATTGACTGTTTGTAACTTGTAATCAGCAAATATAGTAATATGCAACACTTAGCAATTTGTCCATTTATATAAAAAAAATCAATTAATGAAGATGAGTCAAAGTTTTAAATGTACAACTTTCACCCCAGGGGATACTGTTACTGAACTTTCCCTATTTTATGTTACAATGTCCATAGATGTATCCCCTGTGCCGCCATTCTGAAATGGTAGCCGGGTGTCAGAGGACGTTTCGACTCGCGTTCGGCCCTGGTAAATAATAGACATTACGACCAGTTTTGGGACGTTACGATAGGGGTGTAAGTATTGGCTCTCGCCACCACCACCATATTGTGTTCGATGTAGAACAATAAATTGTATCGTCGAAAACAAAAAAATGAGTGTTACCCATTCAGAAAGCCCACTCGAGTGGGGCTGAGGCATCTAATGTGGGTAGTGGGGTGAGTTAGGCGTCGTTGCACTACGAAACACGCACATGGTGATTTACAGATATAAATTCGATGGTAGTATGAATACAAGATCAAAAAATCAAAAACAAATCGATGGTAGTATAAATACATAACTCGGAATCTTACAATATCAGAACACGAGTCTGTTCTAGTTCCCGGACATGCATGTTAATACGAATGCACGGGAATCAGATTTATTGAATTCGTTCTGGTGTATTTCCTCCGCGAATATATTCGCACTTAGCCCGATGACGTCAGTAATATGTAAACATCAATGGGATAGAAGACAATGAGACAGCGCGAACAACAAATAAACTACCATAGACTCTCAGGTTATTCAATTTTAATGAAATGGTTGGCAATCGGACACGAACACTAATACAAATGTATGTTTTTTTACAAAATGATTTAGTCTGTTGGAGATAAGTTGCATTTTTAAATGTCCAGGCGTTAAGCCCATTTGGCTCTATTGTTTTGATACACGCAAATTAATTCGAACAGTGACATAAAAGACGGGGCTCGGCGACCCGTCCATTGTGCATAATTATTCTGGCAGAACGGTCGATTAATTAATACACATTTGTACATCCCCTAACATAATGAAGCAGCGACAGAAAGTAACTGCATATATAATTCTTCAACATATAAATGATTTAATAGTGACGTTATTATGAGATCGGTGAATAGTATTATTATTATTCAAGTTTTTCAGATATGACCCAAACGTCGCACAAAACATTATTTTGAATATTAAAACAAAAATACGTAAAAACGCATACCTAGCAATTGTTGCATATTACATTTCGTAGTCGTGTGTCGATCCCGTTGTTGTATTGCCTCTTCCGTGGACATCTGTAAGGAGGACCGGTCTTTAGATAGGAGAAATAGTTTGGGCATGTTGTCGCTTATCTGTACTTGTCTCGAAAGCATGTGTTCGATGATGGTCTACCATCCGCGATGACTCGGTGCGTAGTGGTTTCCAGGTACAGGTAGATCACAATCTCGATCGACGTGGGAGTAGTTTTCTTGGTACGTGTGGGGTAGCTTATGTCGGGTTTAATCAGGTGAACAACTATGAACAGTGTAGAAATCGAAACGGTAAAACGCTAATGTCTCTGTGTGTCTCTCACGTCTGTATGAATGAATGCAAGTTGGACCGTTCCATTCTTAATGGAAGGGGTATCGTCATGTGCAGCGTGTTGAATATTCACTTAGGAGGGTGAATCAAATTCAAGGTACCATACAATGTAACCTGATTTTAAGATATGAATCACCATTAATTTGTACCTTCTCGCAAATGAGAATTACACCATGCAAATATTCTGATGGTTTGTTCAAATTTCCTTCATGTTGAGGACCCCCCCCCCACAGTTCTACTTATCCGACCCACCCCACATCACCTATTCATGTGTGCGCATGCGCGACAGAAGGAAAAATATCTCTTCCCGAAAAGCTATAGGTGGAAACGCGGAAAGTATATAATACATTTACGTATGAAAAAGTACAAAAAAGCAAAGTACGTAAATTGACGTCGCTCAGGTACGATTGCACATATCAACGCAAGCCATGCGAAGAATTTCGAACCCATTCATGACCATTAAGGAGAAGAAACAGGCGGAAGCAGTTCACGGATTTGCATCAACAATACCAGGCGATTGACACATTTGATATTGATATAAATATAACACCCGCGTTGATTATACATCGTGAAAATGCTATTCACACTTTATGCAAATACAACTGAATATTCACGAGTTCTGTTTTGTAGTCTGCATGGGAATAGAAATTCAGTGCTGTTTTTAAAATATCAGACGGAAGACAAACTTCCGTGAAAATGATGCGACAATCTTGTAATGTCGCTTTACAGTTATTGACGTGTGATTATTGCAAATCACAGACAAAAATATTACAGTAGTTAGTGGACTCAGGAATTTATAATCACATTGATAGATGCGTGATCAAGAAAACTCAGCTTAATTCAAGATCAAGAAATAATTGGAGACTTTATAACAACAACCTCCATTATTAACATATGTTGGCTAAGGTTACTCAAGCCAAAGTTGACTTATTAGCATATAGTTAGTCGCTTTGTTTTCCTCTCATTACAATTTGTGCGTCATCTGGGTAATTTCCCTAGAACAGTTAACACCACAAGTTGGCATTTATTTGGGAATTAGCACCGATTACGTCATCACTCGTCGATTGCAACGCGGACAATAGGTGGTAAGATGTTCCGTGTCATCTGTTTACGTTCATACCGTACGGTGTGGTGGTGACAATGAATGGTTGCATTGCCACCATTTGGGGGCTGTTATCTTGAGTAGTGGTTAGTGGCCGTTACGCCACGAGTCAACTTACAGTTATCTTGTAGTTGCCAGTGTATTTCAATAGTAACTGAACGTCGCATTTTAATTTATTAAAATAAATATTTCATCAGAAAAAACATATACGTATGTTTTGGCATGGAAATACTTTTGTGGCGTATTTGGAAATTATGATGTGATGGTCATTGAACCACGAATGGCATACGTGACCATGATGAAATCACATATTTAAAATACTAAATACTAGTAGTTTGTTTTTCTCTTGCGAATTCAATGTGATTGAGAAACGAACAACACCGTGCACCCCACGTAGTTGGAACATGCACTAACACAACGCCGATCCAAATACGATGTGATCAGGTCGACCAACTGGCGCGTAGCGGGCAATGCCGTCATCTTATTGTCCAAAATGGGCATTGATCAACATTTAAAAAACAACGCCGATCTCTGCACGTAGCTACATATCTGCGATGATTCCTAACAATGTTCAGATTGTCAGTAAAATGTCCCTGACTGTAATCCAGTTTGCTTTACACATGCCAGTACACACAATACTATTAATTGACGTATTTGAGTGGTAAATCCAGATATTTTTTGCAGCAGCATTGGCCGTGTTGCTATGTTCACCACAACAACATGTTTTTTTTGTTTTTTTTTTTTTTTTTTGCGCGCGCAAGGTTATGTTGGTTGGATATATGTATGTACATCTACAACTAAAGTGTATTACTAGCTCCTTTTTAATGGAGTTAATACCACCAAGGAAATACTCATGATATTTCTAGTCCAACTAAGCGTCTAACTAACTCGATCGGCTATTGCATCCCATCAGGAAATACAATACATTTGTTCAACTATACGATATAATAAAAATGATGCTTTATTTGTTTTTCTGAAGAAGGAAGTGTGTATATCCCGATGTACGAGCTTATGATGGCGATTCGTGGCATTATTGCATCCCGACATCAGCGAGTTTAGTAATCACAAATGGTGTACACGAAATACCCCCACCCGTGTTTGGTTTATCGAAGCAGCATTTGTAGATTGTTTAAGTTTCAATTGTAGAAATGAAAAAAAAAATCTTCTTCACTGTCTCCAGGGTCTAATAATGGTCATACTCTTCAGCAGCGTGTCCGTGATTTAAAATTTTAATTTGTGTTTTTTTTATTATAAGGTGTTGTCTGCAGACCAGCCGACACTATTTGGATGGAGACGCTGCATACGCGTATGGAAACTTTTGTAATTATGTTAGACCACACTGCGCATGCGTATGTCACAGATGACTGCTCAGAGAGTGGGTCTCTACACTATACTACGCAAGGAGATGATGACAGAGATCGCTTTCACTTTGCCCCTGTATAAACAAATACGGCATGTTATGATAGATAGAAAGACATACAATAATACTATTCTTGTCGAACTTTTGTATATATTTCACAGACAAAACGAGTATTTCTGCAAAAACTCGACAAACCCAACGGAATTATTGGATTACGCACTATTTTAATATAGAAACGCGAAATTGTTACAGTGAATTAAAAGCGTTATTATATTTGGTGAACTATTTTTTACTTTTCGCCAGCTCTCAGAACCCAGTGAAATTTTACCCTGTGGATTTGTTATATGCCATTATCTTCTAAATTTACACAACTGAGACCAGAAACATGTCGTTTCGAGCCTCATCTTTGTCCATTATAGCGTGACCCCGTCATAGTACGGTCGCTTATATATCAACCCAACCCAGGAGGGTATCCCGCGGGCTGCCAGCAATACAAATTTCGAACTGACATTTACGATTACCCGAAGCCGTGAACCATTCACCGTAGAGGAATGTAACACCCGTGGGACGTCTTGGCTTGGTGACAAGCAATAAACTTAGCTAACTTTAATGCACTTTAAGACTTGCCAGGGGTACTATGAAACCAACGAGTCGTTCTTGTTGCTAATGACAACACACACTTAAGAGGACAATAACCTATTGTTAAAAACTAAGATTCAGGAGATAGTTTCTTATTTTCCTGAATCGTGATTCACACTGGTATATAAGCAACCCACTGTTCTCAACATATATTGCTAAAAAGTGGCACATACGCGCACAGAGGACGAACGTCGACTGAGCTGATACCACTGGACGCAGGCGGGCATTCCACTGTGTAGAGGCTAGGTGTAACACTACTACACCACTTTAATGAGCAATTAAATCTGTAGAAATTAAATAATGACTATATATGTGTTAAGTTTCCATTCCTGAGTGCTTGTTTCCTCTAAATGAGTCATTATATGATCCAATCAAGGGTCAATGAAAAACACGTTGTATGGGGACAGTAACTGAACGTAACTAGAGGCGATTTAGATAGAGACCAACGGTCGAATCATGAACAATTTACGTACTAGTTTTATGGTAAAAACAGATTTTATTACCATCATTTGTAAGAAATATTTACTTCCATAGTGTGTTGCATGTTTATTTGGTTGTAAGATGGCTTGAGTGGTATTATTTCAAAAGCACTACGCGTTTTGAATAAGTCGATATCAAGTTGTTCTTCCGCCTTCTCGGTATGCTGCTCAATCGTAGCCAGGCGCACCATCGAACATTAGAGACAAACACCTTGATATGATAAACTGCACCTTGTATCTTTATTCGATGATTTACGATGTCATGACGCAAATCGCCGAACACAATAGTTTACTTTACGACAGTGCTAGGCGATTCACGTGACCAAGCGACTGCCCTCGAGTAAAACGTCATTGTTACTGCGAAAATGCGTTATTTGGAACGAGACTTCACAAAACCGAGCGAAATGCACCAATTCACTTGGCAGCAATTATCGCTGGATAGTCGCATTAATTATTTCGATGTTGTCAGTAATACGTGCGTCCTTCCAATGAACCTTGTCAACCCCGCTTCTGCCTTCAGCACGTGATACTTTCCCGCCATAGCAAAACTCGTTTACATAATCAATAATTTCAATCATAACTTTCAATGAAACTAACATAATTCACAACTTGATTACACGTTCCGCTTCTAACATATTGGATAGAAAGAAATGTAGAATATGATGCTACCAGAGAGCTACGCCCATAGTCACCGCCTTACTTAAAAATCTACCAGTATCCCGGTCAGTGTTATTACATGGCACTCGAAGCAAAACGATATACGCTGAATTTCCTTATGTGTTGACATGATGACGTGCGAAAAATACAATTTGGGAAATATTTGGGACAGAAACAGCATAAATCTTATTTATTATTTGTTACAATTACCTCTTTCTGTCACGTTACACCCACTGACTGTTGGTGTCGCGTTGCACATGTGCGTGCAATTAACTATAACAACTCAACACTTAGGGATGACTAATGATTTACTTTGCTCCAATCACGGTTCATCCTATTGCGTGATGCATCCCTTCATTCTAATACATCAATTCGCCCAAAGCACTAACAAGAGTCAAATGTCACACAAGCGACGGTCTATTTACACTTGACATCATGTTCACGCACTGATACATTGTTCACATGACTACCAGTCTGTGTTTGGAGTTTGATCACACACATATACAATGTATGTCTTATATTATAATTAGTACCGACGGTAGTAAGATACATTGTGTTTCGTCATTGCAGTGGTTTCTGATCGGTTTCTTATCTATATCCACTTACACCACAGGCAAGTCAACGTGTTTTTGTTCCGTGTTCATCGATTATAAAAATATAAGAGATTCTCAAGAAATAAATTTTGTACGTCATCGGATTTTACGGGATAACGTACTGCGAGAAATCAGGAATTCACATATGCAAATCACATCACATAGACTCCCCTCTTCTCCAGTCGTCGACTACGACGGGTCAGTCGAATTCCCATAAGACGGAATCTTATACGTATATTTATGACAACACCAAACTATTTTAATATCAAATCACAGACAGCAATCTGTGAGTCATATTTTATTATTACAAACCCAGAATGAATGAACTTTCTGTCCAGGCAAATTTGTTCCGTTTAGCCCAGCTCCGAGCCATACCAATTCTGAAATTGACAGGCAATTTGAACAAGCCAAACATGTTATAAATGGACAAGAACATGATGATACTTCTTAATAAAATAATATTCACACTACACACAACATTAATGACTATGCAACATACAAAATCAAAAGTGCGTCTAAATTTGTTTAAATATTGTTTTGTCAGATGACAGGGCCGCTAAAAATATTAAATGCTTGATTAGGTTTTATCAAAATGAGGCAAATGTCGTGTTGTAGCATGACTATTATGAACGATCCAAAACGTCACACAATCTTTTGTAATTAAAGCATAGCCCGTTTACAGCCTAACCATCAACATAGTGTGACATTTCACAGGAAATAAACCAAAAAGAAAGGAACTATTCATTTAAAAAAAAGTGAAAACAAAAACACGCGCGGGAAGACCTGATTCACATAGTCATTAACAAATGAACAATTTGGCAACATTTGCCTAATCTCATATATAGTATATGGTATAAAAATTCTCCACCTATTTCCGCCACCTCAATCTGGGGATATACTTTATTTTAAGTTAGCTACGTTTTGAATTAGATAAATTAAAGGATAGCTAAACTATCTAACATAACATGCTAGATAAAAGGGCGTGTGCCACAGTATGTGATACGCAACTTGATCGATTCCGATAAATCTGGTATTATTTGTTTTCTGTAATTCATGTTGCGTTGAGTGTATTTGTGCGGTAGTTACCATGCAGAATGCTTGGTATAAAATAAAATGTGTGCCAACGAGCCTGCACATGTTGTTCAATTACTAGTAATTTGTAGGTACGGAAAAAAGGTCACGTGACAGACTGTCAGTCATTGTTGTGACAGTTTTGGGATTATACGTCTTGACTAAACTCATACACCAACATGTAACCGTGTATACATATGATGTATTACTCGCCATACACTGCATACACACGCATTGAACAGGTCCCATAATGCACTGCATATTTCCCACTTTCATCCCGGTGCCGTACCTCTGGATCATTGAGAGAATACTCGTCAGATATGTTTTGATATTGATCCGCTAGGTCTACTATCATGACCGCTGTGCTATAAGTTGGCATGCTGTCAATTGTAGTCCCTCTCCTGGGATAGCAATCACGCTGCGATCATGATCAGTCGGTTATTTATGCATTCATGCGAAAAGATACATACTAGTTGAACAGGTACTATCTTGTTTTTTGTTTTGTTTTTTTTATTTGACAAAAGCATCAGTTCAACTGGACAATTTTACTATCGTTATGAACATTGGCGACACTAGTTTGAAAGTTTATAAACCATATTTACCGCAGTTTTCAGATCGATCACCAATAGACACCACCTCACAATCGATACTCTTTGGAAATATGACGGTTACGTAAACAATCACAATGACACAAAGAGGTTTTTGATCGGGCCGACTTAAATCTCGGTAATATGAAGCTGTTGTCGTGGCGAGGACAACCATTCACGTTGCAATCAATAGACGATTACGTGGCCATGGCTCATAATGACCAAATCATTGGCTAGGATACGGTATATCACCTAATAGTTACGTCTCAAATGACAGAAGAGTAGCTACTGTCGCACCTGTACTAACTGCGGTTTTGTTCAATTGAACAATTGACTATCATGGGTACAACGGCACTGCCAACAACAAAGTTATAAGATATCTGCAGATAAATAGTTAATTATTGCAATTTGCTTATAAATGAACGCCTCTAATATTTGTGTGAACACATAATAGACATTGAAATAGATTATTTTCACTTCGGGAAATAAGAAAATAAGTGAATTCATTCCCACAAAAGTTATTACGTTGGTGCACTGAAAAAATAGTTATTTATTTATTGTCGAATCATTAAATCTTTAATAAAAATATATTTTCACCAATTTCATGACGTTATATATTCGTGTTACGTGTGGATATCATGAAATAAACAAAAAAACAAGACCATGACATAATATCATCTGTTACAAAAGACACGAACTGTGCGGAGTTATCTCCCACATACCAACCTGACTTTGGTTGATTTGATATTAACTCTGGCATTTTATTCACTCTTTAGATTCTTTTCAACCAAAAACCAAAAAAAAAAAAAATAAAAAAAACCCAAACAGAATGCTGTTGTTATAGTCGGATAACATTGACATTACCACCTTGTTGTGGGCACATTATTATAAGACAGATGCCAGAGAGATTAAAGGGTCTGTGATATTGACGTTTCTGTTTAGAGATCTAAAATCCCGACACGGTCCAACAGTCACATTGATTATTGTAACAATACTTAGTTACAACGACTGTACTTTATCGACTTGTCGGTATCTACCGTTTTCAATTCAATATCCTCGTACAGTAAACACCCTTGCTGTTGGGCGTTACCTGCAAATTACGGGTTTTTACATTGTCTACAGTACGCATGATCGGCGTCCCCCAGAGTGACTCCATCAGCGGAATGCTATTTTTATTTGATTAATTTCACGCCTAACTCACCTCGACAATGCGACCCCAAACAGACACATCTTATTCACACTCTTTGCTGGTTTAATTTAACAGTCTCTGGCGAAGAGATAAGTCCTAATTTGAAAGATTCAAGGGAGATTTAGCTGGCAGTCAGTTGAAATTCATATGATTGGGACATCGATCAAAACAATCGCGTCGTTTCACCGTTACCTCCTCCATTGGAGAGGGCTGTATCGTTAGTGTTAAACCGGAAACCACCTGTAGATCGCCAACACGATCCATTGCGGCATTTCCGCACACTTAGTTCTTTTTCGCAAACCAATTTTCAATTTCAGTTTTTAATAAAAAAAAACAACATATAATAACCAATATTAATTAATTAGCAAAACAAAAGGCGAAATAGAGTCGATAATAGTTAAAAATGTAATACGAACGAATTTAGCCATATCTTACAAATAGTACGGTAAAAAAATGTCTGCCAGCAAGCAGCAGCGGCGCACCGCATACCAAATCACACCCAGTGCAATAGACAGTCGAATGCATGACAGTGATATACACAAGCTTAAACTCGAGGCACGTCCCACTAACAACCGAAGTAGTTTACCCGCCTTAGAAAACGTTTCCATTTCTTGTTTATTGCAACGACTTCGTGAACTCATGTCTGCACCTATTCACTCTATTGAACTGATCATAGACACGGATGCCCACCTTTACCTAGGCGCATTCAGTGTACTGCCAAAACGTACATGTTACACCAAACAAACAACTGAATGTTTTCCGCGACGGCCAATTGACTTCCAAATAGTTGTAACTGAAAAGTCGGTTGCCTGTTTACGAGATCATATAACCTGTGGCGCAGTACAGGCAACTAACGCCATATTCGAAACTTGCTAATTACGACACAAATATATATCTTTGTTTCACGTAACACTCCAAGCTCCCTTGTGTTAGGCTTTGCCCGCATAGAAAAATCGTTAACATGGTGCCGTAGTGTAAACCCCTTAGTTCCATGTGCGCACATTTCGATGTTTTCTATTGATGTAGCTGCGATATGCAAGCTGTTGGTATTCTTCATTTCACAAAGTACGTAATTACAGAAATATTATTTTGTTGATATCGTTCACAGTTATGTTACATCAGAGATAAGTAATATATGTCAGGTTCGTCCTTAAACGTACAATTAAAAATATAGACAACAAAGTCCGAACTTGTCGAGTATAACAAACCCGCCCCTTAAAACCGACGGGGTCGTATATCTTTTTATTAAATAAGCACAAATTAATGTTAGGTGGGTATGTATCTATAATTTGAACGCCCTCATTGGCATAAAAGAGGATAAGAGGTACGCCGAAAATACGATAACACCTGGACGGACTTTTTTTCACTTTTTACTTATACTTTCAGTGAGTTGCATGTCAACCCAGTTAAACAATTTTTATTAAACTCGTTCTTTTTACGACAGTGATGGGAATTGGCATATATTTACGCGTACCTCAACTCTCTATTTTCCTAAAAGACAAACTCGTTGAAACTGTCGCGACTTTATTTTCTTATTCACATGTGTGTATATATATACATTCACCATGACAACTACGGTAAAAACATCTTGAAGTGAGTCGCTAATCCGTTGTCAAATGTGCTCACTTCAGCTTCATTACACTAATTTAGATCATTTATTTCCCTTGCCAGTACCCGCGTCTCTGGGGTTTCCGCGGACTCACAATCTACCATTCACGGTAGTCTAAAAGGAATCACTGTTATTGTGTCACAATAATTCTGCAATAACTTAGACGTGTATTATATACGCAGACGCGCATAAAGAACCGACTTATTAAGGCCGTCACTCGGTATTCCCAAACTTTAAGAATTGGATGCGAGATTCCACATACGGGTAGTTGAGTATATATAATGCAATTACGTCACAATCACGTGTAAAATCAATGTGAGCGAATCACAATGCAGCTGTTTGCAAGCATGCACATGTATGATTCTAGCATATTTCAATAAAATACTCATATTAATTTAGAGGCAACGCAGATCATTACGACGCTGCAGTAAGTCTGGTACCCCACTTAACAGCAAAGTGTTTAGAGCTCCCGTATAACAAAATAAAAACATGTACTTGAATTTAAAAAAAAAAGTCGCCAAAAGATCACTGAGTCAAGTCTTAACGTTTTAAGCTATCGGTAAGATAAATGATCGAGGTAATCCGGGATAAAACTCGAATAATGACCTACCGTACGTCTCATGAGATCAATGTAGTGTACACTCGTTGAATCGTTGGACCGGTGTAATAACACACTGGTATTAAACATGTTTGTGACAACTTTGTTCTAGGCTAAATACACGGCATTTTATTCGGAATGCAATACATTTCAACTTATTTGTTACACAGCCCGCGGGTTCAGCCTGGGATCCCACTTGTTTGATGTTACTGAACTTGACAACGTCGTCCATAAGTGCAAACATTGTTTATTGTAGTTTTGAATTGTGTGGACATAGATGTTTTCACACTATCACTCCATTACTCCAGGCAGTACTTGGTGATTTTATTCCACTTTTCCGGTGGTAATGGTGCTTCATTCAATCTGTTGATGTGATGTTATTGAACTTGACAACATCTCCCACAAGTGCAAACATGGTTTATTGTAGTCTTGAATGTGTGGACATATATGTTATCTCGCTATCACTCTGTTCCTCCAGGCTATGTTGGAAGATTTGATTTTTCGTATCCAGGGGATCCTTTCGCCATTTTGTTTCTTGGAGATATTTATACATTCTTGATTTGTTTTATCTCATCGCCAACACGATGCTGCTATTCGAATTTAGAAAGGGGGTACAATCGTGCAAAGGTAGAAACAACATGTTTCATCGTTGTTTGGCATACCTGTGACTTCCTGTCAGTGGCGGATCAAGCAAAATGTGTTGGGGGGGGGGGGGGTCCAAGCTTCGCTTAAGATATACATAATAAGATATATATAAATCGCAGTGAAGCTATGCGTAATCCAGATGATATAAATCATCATGCGTTAGGGGGGGGGGCATGGCCCCTGCCCCCTCTGGATCCGCCACTGCTTCCTGTGTGATTCTATCTTCCCGTAGCCTCTTGGCGTAGAAACTACACATGCACTACAGGGTTTGGCTGTTGCATCATTTTTTCATGTTATTTGGGTTGCGACATTTTTTAAATCACGTATTTCTTTCAAGTTGTTGTTTTATACCCGCGAAGAGTGAGGATTCAATGTTTTATATAAGGATGGGAAAACGTACTCAAAACATTATTTAATTATATATACTAATCTGTAACTTTACCCACAAACATGACTATTCGTTCCCAACACTACGGTGACGCTGAATTGAGCTATTAGCTCATTTTGGCTATATTACGTATATACCAATTATTTACATAAGTAATGCTTGTCCTTCTCCATTGGCATGGTGGATCATCGCTTGTGTAAAACATTTTCATTTATCAGTGCGAATCAAGATGAAACTCACAATCTGTGACAAGGCGACAAATGTATAAAACTCGAGAACACAATTGGCATGCGTATTTTATACGCATATTGCGCACGTTTTGGCCCTCAAGTTCAAGCTGACAGACTCGGACTCGTTCTATTCGTAATGACATCCGTGCGCAGAAGCAGTTGCGTTATAAATGCGATAATGACCTAATAATGATACAACAACAAACTTGAAGTCCATTAGTTAATTTAAGAAACCCCCATCTTATTGATCGGCCGTGACGAACGAGGCCCCGGAGTGTTCTCACGTGCTACCTTTTAGCATCCGACCGTGAAAAATTCCTGCATACATTCCATTCACATTTATTTCTGTCTGCTCATGGTGTGTTCATTGATTATGCATCAGGTGATCTGAGCATTACGCGAAAACTATCTTCTTACGCTAATAAGTTTTGCATAAAATGCGCATGCACGGTCTGTATTTGCCAACTGTACAATGTGTTCTGTCTATACAGTTCTTCTATCGCATATTTTTTCTGAAAACCTGCTTGGAAAGTAGCCACAGTTTTAATAATTCGTAAACAGCACCGTTTGCTTCCTATACGTGTGATTTTCTATGTCATTGACCACATGGTCTAGATATGCCCGTTTTTCAGCCCACATTCCTCTCTTAATCTCTATCTATCTATATATCTCACTATTCCTCTGTTCTGATTGTTCCTGGTTTCGTAATCAGGGATTACACAGTATATCAAGGACAGTCTTGCAATTTACCTGGCAGGTAACCCGTACCGTTTCACATCATTTACCATGTGTGTTTACATATGTATATTCAACTCCATCATCGTATTATTACCTCCGTGAACCCCGCCTTGTTTAGCTAGATCATCAATCACTCTCACTCTTTCTATATGACTCCTGTCAAGCACCCTCTCTCCTAATTATATGTGTGTGTCTGTACGTGCAGACTCTTTTATCTCTTGGCTACTGTTATTATTCAGCGCTTTCAAAAGCCACACAGTAATCTTCACAAGTTGTCTAAACATTGAGTTAATCACACACCGTTTTTTTAAAGTTCAAATTGTTATTAACGCATTTGTGAAAACGATAAAAATCTTGGCCAGTTTTCCAATCGAACACAAAGCCATATCGGTATGACTTATGACCTCTGACCATGTCTACTGCTTTTTCATCTTCAAAGACTATTCCCAATTTTTTTATTGCATTTGTCAGAAGTTGCCAGACACCGTTCGCTCGAAATTTTACGAATTTGCTGTTAAAATGCCGTTATTTTGATACCACACTGAAAGTTTCTGTAAGAAAAGAACTCATATAACGGAAGCTTTCCTATAAAGCACTATGTGTAATTACTCTATGGGGGAGAATTCCATCATCCCCCCAAACGATCGAATTTTAAGTCTGTTAGAAAGGAACTACTCAGGCGAAGAAAACTGAAAACAGAGCACAGCAAACATGAAAGTTGGGGAGGGAATTCTAATGACATTGTTTGTGGGGTCGTTAGTGGTTGCATACTTGGGGTGTTTGGTCCTTGGGAAAATCTGCACCGCTGCTAGAGGGATTAGCCCACGTGACCTCTGCCATTGTTTTCCCTTACAATAGAGCATGGACTCCAAGCAATACTTTAGCAACGCATTTTGTGTTTGGTAAGAATCAGTCTTGTCTATGCCCTACCCCCAGGGATGAGGATGAGGACGCTAAATAACGGTGGTTATTTGGGTTCGCTTTTATTCGCTTTCAATGGAATTTAGTAATGGCCTCAAGGGAAGCCGACTCGGATGTTAGCTAGGGTCTTCTCTAATGTATTTCATAACCATGGCGATGCTAGTGCTATGTGTCAATTGATCATTCCCAAAGTGTTATTAACATCTCATTGCTTTCGCATTTTTGAACTGAAATTGTTTAATTTACAATTTTTCCAAAGGGTTATTAGAGGTATTGCCATGGTGTTTCAGCATTGTTACGTGGCAGAGTTAAACTGCATCGCGACAAACTGAGGATTTAGTGAAGTGAAAACGAGTGGTAATGAAATGAAAATTTTACGGTTGTAACTCGGAAAATCGATACTAGGCATCGTGTATGTGTATCTGAACCTAACTCTGTCAGTGTCAGTTCAAGTGTGGGTTTAAATTCATTCATCAAATCACGATCGTCTAACCGGATTGTTATGTGGGGAACCGCTAAGTCGAATTGATATACATAATCAACAGGGCCGTGATGTTGCATTAATTTGTCTCAAGCGTTAATTGGAACACACTCACACTTAACTCTAAATGCACAAAGTAAAACTTTCATCTTAGTTTACAAAAACTCGTACCACTTTCCATCTAAATGGTCTGAACTGGCTAACACGATTCTGGACGCATTGGTAAGTAAATGCATTTTTCTTAAATGTTTGATAGGTCCCTAACGCGTTAAGTAGAGCGGCCTGATCCGTTCCCCTCGCCAGATGTGCTTGGCAATTGTTAGTATTGGTGCATGCCCAGGGAAACAGGTAGATTTCGGTCGATTTTCTTGTAATCTAAATAAAATCTACCAAACGACATGTTTCGCTTCTAGTGTATTTATTTGTGACTATTTCTAATCACTCCTCAGTAACATGTATCGCCGCAAACAACAAAGTAGTTCCCATTGTGAGGGAACAAAGAGTGCTTTAAAAAAGAAATAAAGGCGCATTCAGAAGTAAAAGCTTACTTTTTTTATTCAAATCTGAAGAGTTTTCTGTCTTTCATACACCGTTAATAGCAAAAGTCCTCGCATAAAGTTAGGCAAAAGTTAAGCTCGTCGCAATCCATCCATTGGCAGAGTTTGAGACATCTAAACGAGGTAGTCAAACCTTATGATAGCGCCGGTTAACACATGCAACAATGTCAGAGAAACAAATCCGTAAATTTAAGAACGACTACCCAACAACTACAAATAATATGTTAATATCGTAAAACAATTAACCCATATTGTTCCTTTAGATGAAACAAGGACACACTATACTACCCATTATTTATATGTTAACTTTTGTCACGCAAAAGGCATTTATTTTAAGAACACATTCTCGATAATATGTGTCTTATGATAGCGTTTTATTTGTTTCTTTATGTTGTTTTATTCTCAATATCTACGTGCATAGATACATGAGCAAATGGTCATCCAAGGAGGTATGGACAGATAAATATGAAGCTAGAGATCAGATCTGAGATTATTTGAGTTTAATTAAAAAAGACGAAAATGTTATTTTTGTGATACTCTGATGAAAGCTGTTATGAAACTGTCAGTAAATGGACACAACATTGTAGAGTGAAGAGGACAATCTGAATTATTGTGTAATACGTCATTGTGGTAATAATTGACATGTTTGTATTGGTTTGCGTTGGTTGGCATTGGTTTGCGTTGGTTTGTATTGGTTTGCGTTGGTTGGTATTGGTTTGCGTTGGTTGGTATTGTTAAAGTATCTTCCCATGTTAAAGTATCTTCCCATCAGTGCCTGGTAGAAGCAAAATATTCTCTAATTAAGCAATACTATGTTTTTCCAAGAAAATTTGCGCAGGGTTCGAACCACACGGCAAGAAATCGCATACGTTTTTATTTACAAACACATGTGACAAGCCAGACGTTTTCTAGAATACAAATTGTGTTATCTGATATGGCGACATCGGAGATTAGAAGTTGAAATAATAGCCATACAATACGTTATTGAATTGGACAATCTGGCGCACCGATATAATGCCCTAAAGACAATAATTCATCACAACCTCCTTTATACCCCTCCAATTTTACCGTGTTATTGATACTAGCATTTTCATTTTTTCAGCGACTACACTTTCAATACGTGTGCATTTCGACAAGTCCGAATCCTCGAGGCGCAGCCAACTTTACCCATTCAACGACAGAAGGTCTTGTATACAGATGATCACATCAAATCTCATCACTAGCTTCGACCTAGAAACACGAAATCTTCAATCTCCCATATACTGACTATATGACGATGTAAAATAAAGCGTTCATGTAATTCAAAGTAGGCTATCAATAGCATGCCTAAGTTGAAAAAAATGTATTAGCACATACACAGGCTTGGTCTCAACAAACCGCCAAGTTCGAGCGTGATAAATGCACTTTTTGTCCAAACCAACACATGTGTACGCTCGATTTGCTGGGGATGGACCTTGTGATAATTTAACAGAAAAACAAAATTGTGCATGCAACTGTCATGGTAACGTAAAACTGTTCAATCCGGAAGAATAACTAACACTGACGATATTTCCATGTTTGCCACGCAAGTACTGAGTACTCAGTAATAAATAGGTAATTTTATGTCCTCTCAATAAATTTGAAAATTATGGTTTAAGTGATGAACGAATTGCAACGTTTATGCGGTGTATTTTAACAGCATAAGCGGACACTACAAAGAAAAGTAAATTTTTCCACTTACTTAAATCTTACTCATACGGTATAGGTTTGAGGTATTACGTAGGATGTGCAGTGTCTGTGCCACCTTGGATAGTAATGAGTGTCTGCAAGCATGTACAGCTCGGCACACGTGCCATTCAATTGAGTTTATTCTTATGGAACAGCGCCCTCATTGTCTAGTTAGATCAATATCAATCTGAATATGACAATATTACAATACTTATGTCGATTATGGTTAAAATTTTAAAACACATACAGTACTTATTACATATGTATACAATATAAATTAGTGTTTCTACACAAATCGATAAGCACACCATGGTACGTGGTATCATACCATATCGGATGAGGACAATATCAACCGTCAATCCCTTGCGTGTGTTTGTGAACTTAGTGCATGTTAATTAACCAATCTATATATGCATAGAAATAGTGCGTAGTGGATTTCCGCCTGATGGGTGTCTCATTTCTCTAATGTCAGTCGTCGTAAGAGGCTAGGTGACGTGGTTTTCGGTTGGGTATTTTAAGACGCTTATTGGAATGTACCTAAACATCATGGTATTGTCTTTGTTGGTCCTCAAATTAGGAAATAAATCGATATGATTATAGCTTTTACATAGTTTGACCAAATCTAACGGCATTATTAACTATCAGTTTCTGCAATGGTGGTACTAGGATATTCAGACATACCTTTCTGTATACGAAAGATGTTCATTTCACACAAACCAAGTTCGGTCAAGGTTACTATATGCAATAGAGCGTCACCATGAATAAAAGTCAGTGCAATCATGTGACTTATCAAACAATCATAACAAGCAACACTTTATAGCGAAATTCTGTTATTTAATACATAATGAAACGAAGGCAGAATAATGACGTAATACCGCAATACACGGCGCGATGTCACCATGACCGTAGACATACTCGCGTACGTCTCATAGAAAATACATTCACTACACAAGATCATGTCACCAAATCAATAGTTTTTGATTCAGTTACGTCACATGAAACCAGCAATAATGCATGCTAGCTAGAACAGTAAAGCAAGAACGCATGCCAGCTAGAACAGTGACGTAATAGTGCATGCAAGCTAGAATAGTGACGCAATAGAGCATACAAGCTAGAACAGTGACGCAATAGTGCATGCAAGCTAGAACAGTGACGCAATAGTGCATACAAGCTAGAACAGTGACGCAATAGTACATGCAAGCTAGAATAGTGACGCAATAGTGCATACAAGATAGAACAGTGACGCAATAGTGCATACAAGCTAGAACAGTGACGCAATAGTGCATGCAAGCTAGAACAGTGACGCAATAGTGCATACAAACTAGAACAGTGACGCAATAGTACATGCAAGCTAGAATAGTGACGCAATAGTGCATGCAAGCTAGAATAGTGACGCAATAGTGCATGCCAGCTAGAACAGTGACGTAATAATGCATGCCAGATCGAACAGTGACGTAATAATGCATGTCAGCTAGGACATTTACGTAACAATGCTTTCCGGCTAGAACAGTGACGTAATAATGCATGCCAGCTAGAACAGTGACGCAATAGTGCATGCCAAATCTCACAACACGTACGGGCACGTCTCAAATTTAAATTACCGATGCTGTACTAGCAAGTTTTCACTCCTATCCGACACCTCGTGGATATTTGATTAAAGGGGCTAGGGGTGAGGCATTATAATTGAAAAATAAATTCATAGTCATTGGTGTTTGAAGTTGTCAAGATAAGAAGACATACTCCTGTGTCTAACGTATTCAAATGTCTAAACTAAATATTATGTATAGTGTATTTGTTAAAAGAGAATGATGTTGACATAAGCCTCTACTCGAGCATTGTGCAGCTTCGGGGTATAGCTCGTTTCAGTGTTCTCATGCAAACTGGGACGCCATGTGGTACACAGCTGCATCCTGGGAAGCACACAGGGTGACGCCGGGTGTGTTTGGAAAAAAGAAGTTTTTCGTTAATCTGAAGCTGCTAAAATGAGGTTTATAAAACTACGAAGGTAAAAAAGTCGTCCGTGATAAAACTCAATAAAATTTAACTACTGCTCTTTCCTCAACTTTACACGATTACACTGCGACTCGTATAGTTGTGTGCTTACATGCACTTACGTCTACGAAGGCGTTCTGTGAGAGTGCCTCAATTTCGACTCAAACCTTTGCTCTGTTTTTAATTTGTAATCGGTCCTTATTATGTTTTATTCCATGGTGTAGACACATTTTTTAAAACACGTGTATATCTTTCGATTAGTCACATACTGAGTTGAGTTCACGCGTGTATCGTGTATGTTATTATATTCCGACAATAATTCAGACTGCAACATGGTGTACTTGGAGCGATAATAGAGAAGTCTAGTCTGGAATTATTGTCGAATAATAATTGGGGATATAAAATGTCGAAAAATGAAATAATCACATAGAGCGAATAAGCCTGAACCATCTGTGCACTGTAAGTAATAACGTAATGTTGATAATCGTAAAAAAACCGCGACGCCTTTACAAACAAACAAACAAACATATGCTCTGGCAGTATTTCACCGCAGGGTATGGTAGGATGTACCACACATCGTCACATTGCGTACGTACGTTATTCATTTCTCTGGATGTCCACGACATACTCGGTGATTATATTAACTTGTACCTAGAAGAAAAAAAATACATCGTTATGAATAGTCACGGTATGTTCGTCTTAATACAGGAATTAGCAGAAACTTAATTTAGTCCTTGAATTAGTCACGTTTTTTAAATTATCGACAATGCAGAGTTGTTAGTTAGTGAAAATAACATCCTATCTAAAAACATGTTTTACGGCATAGCAAAAGTATGATTTACATAAAACAATGTGTAGCAGTGAGCTCCCTGTATAGGTATCATGCACTGCGTTTTCACTCAGCGCAACAAAGACATTCCGTTATGCTTTATAAATATTTATAAATTTCAATGGCAGTTGAATCAACAACTACAGAGCGCAAACACGTCATATTTAATCTGCCAATAGATAATCTCGTTTCAGTTCGAATTATGAAATTGTTGAATATTTATAAAGCTGAAGGCAATGCCTTTGTTGCAATGAGGGTAGAGATGGACGAAATAAAGAAATAATATTTTATGTACACCGTTGTATGAATTAATCTAGTTATCGAGTCATCCCCGATATTTCGTCTGCCCGGTGTAACCATGATATTTGCAACAATTGACGAGATAAAAACGAGAACTTTATTTGGTGGACAAAAACAAATCGCGCGACTTTCTCGCTTCTAACGAAATCTCGGCGTCCATTTGCATTTTTTTTATTTTGCTGGTAGAGAATTGAGTAACGATTAAATCACGGCGGTAATGCATATGCCACTGTTTGGTACATTGAGCTGATTCTGAGTTTCAAATGTACACTACTTGTCTGATGTGTAAAGAATAAAATCTTACAAGACGGTTTTGTTGCTACACACTGAAATCAACGCGAATGAACGTGAACTAAGGTAGCGCCACCAAATGTTATAATTAGTGTAAACTTTAAATCAGTTCTCCTTGATAGGGTAAGTTATAAGCTTCCTATCGCGGATCTACTGTCAACATCACTGTAAATAAATTTCCTTTAAAAATGGTGTTATCGTTGTATCTCGGTTCCATCTCTGGGTCCCTGGGCAAAGCACTTTACTCTTTCAGATTATGGTTCTATCCTTATGAAGTAAAATGTTCGCTTGTAGAGTAGTGATTGCTATGAAAGTGTTCACCTCTGGTATGCCTTGATTGAGCAACTGTATGCTCCCAAGTGAGTTGAAGGTGGTTACGGACTGACCCTGTGACATGGCCCTGTGTTCTCGGTAATAATGTAAGGCGAACAGTTCCCTGGATATTATTATATATTTTTCAGTAATAGTGTGAAAGTCGGCGATATTTGTGCGCTGGGAATTCACGTAAACAAACATTGCACCGAACACGGCGCGGAGCAACGACCACCGCCCTTTACTAGTATTCGCCCGTACCTGTACAACTCAATTAACGCAGCATTGAGATCAGGGTACCCAAGTAATGTAAAAATAGTGGCATTGCTCCTGGAGTGTTTTATCAGAAGTTCATTCCATACCACGTGGTGGAAAATATACATTTTTTTTCAGCTGACTTCATACTTACATTTCATGTAAACAATTCATTTTACACGCGTTGTATACATCGCCATGAGTCCCATATCGAACAAGACCCGGCGCGAAGACAATCGCCCAAAAACCACATGACAAGAGAAGTCTACTCGCAATTTTTGAGAAAGTTGGTCACAAATCTCACGACATTCTTCACTGGTTCAGGTGCATTTATAAAGCTATTGTTCCATGGCACTATGTAATAGCATTCTTTTATGTGTTACATCGACTTTTTTGTTTTAATATAATTTCATACAACACAATGACATTTTGACCTATTTTAAAATCGAATTGTTTTAAACAATTCAGTACAACAAAGAGTATACTGACATTCATAATACGCGATTTTTCAGCTTACGTTACCAGCCTATAACTAGAATTTGATAGAGTATTACCATAGTAACCTGTGGACTAATTAGTCACTATACAACCACCATTTTCTTGAAACACAGCATAACGTTTCCTCACATTAAAACTATTATTTGGATGTACAATTACCGCCCTCACATTAGCACGTGCAATTACATTCGTTTTAATGTATTACTCAGTTTTGCCAAAAGAGGGCGCTGTATGTATTGTTGATTACTAGTACTAGTACTAGAATTTTAGTTCAAGTTGCAAGCAAGATGTTCGAAAAGCGTTCTCAGCTTTGTATTGCATTATAAAATCTATTAAACAACTTGCTATGCAGTTAAAAAGATAAACACGCTGTTACAGAGACAGAAATAGGTATAGAACGCCGAGTATTTGAATACGACATCACACATTGTTGCCAACTCGGCGCACCTTAAAGGGCGGCAGTCGTCCTGTTCGATATGGGACTCATAGCGACGTATACAAAGCGTGTAAAATACATTGTTTATTTACATGAAATTCGAACACGCGCTGCGCGACGACCACCGCGCTTAAACTTCAGTCAAAATGTGAGAAAAATCTTAGTTCCATACACTCAGCAACAAAGATACACACAGGCACGCACATGTGCAAAATGTGCATGCGTGTCCAATCAACACAGTTTTTTGAAAGATTGCACGATAATATCGACTATGTGGGAACTGTGGTACATCCACATACGTACTATATTTAAGTATTCTATAAAGAAGGCCTGCTTTGTTCACAACTAACCTTTACAATATCTTCCCTGAAGGCGATCAAGATCGAAAAATGTTAGCGATAGCAATTAATATGTGGATTTGTGTTTGTAACCATGACAACGTGTAAGTGCAATATATTTTCTTCAAACATAATTCACGGATGTTGTAATTTGATTTTAAATATCCTGTTGAGAGAGAGAGAGAGAGAGAGAGAGAGAGAGAGAGGGTATGTTCCAGCGGTGATTCTAAACTACCTGACCTACGTGTATTATTTGCATTGTGTGTAATGTTTATGCAAGATAATACTAGCAAAGATAACACCCTCCCTTCAAACGTATGCGTGGACAATTATTACAGGTTGCTATTATGTATGGCCAAATGTTATTATAGTAGAGAAAGTGGTAAACAATTTTGAAGAAGCGGTATATTTTAAGAGAGTAATATAGCGAGTTTTAAAGGGGATGTCATTTCTTCAGTAAGTATCGTAATTATTATAGGGCATATCATTTTACCAGTGAGTATTATATGCCATGTCATTACACAATTGAGTAATATAGGACATGTGATTTCACAATTGAGTGTTATATGATATTTCATGTCACCAGTGAGTGTTATAGGGCATGTCATTTCACCAGTGAGTATTATAAGGCATTTCATTACACCAGTGAGTATTATATGACATGTCATTACACCAGTGAGTATTATATGACATGTTATTTCACCAGTGAGTGTTATATGACATGTTTTTTCACCAGTGAGTATTATAGGGCATGTCATTACACCAGTGAGTGTTACAAGGAATGTTATTACACCAGTGAGTGTTATAGGGCATATCATTTCACCAGTGAGTGTTATAGGGCATATCATTTCACCAGTGAGTGTTATATGGCATATCATTTCACCAGTGAGTGTTATAGGGCATATCATTTCACCAGTGAGTATTATATGACATGTTTTTTCACCAGTGAGTATTATAGGGCATGTCATTTCACCAGTGAGTGTTATAGGGCATTTTATTTCACCAGTGAGTATTATATGGCATATCATTTCACCAGTGAGTGTTATAGGGCATATCATTTCACCAGTGAGTATTATATGACATGTTTTTTCACCAGTGAGTATTATAGGGCATGTCATTTCACCAGTGAGTGTTATAGGGCATTTTATTTCACCAGTGAGTATTATAGGGCATGTCATTTCACCAGTGAGTGTTATAGGGCATGTCATTTCACCAGTGACTATTATAGGACATGTTATTTCACCAGTGAGTATTATAGGGCCTGTCATTTCACCAGTGAGTGTTATAGGGCATGTCATTTCACCAGTGAGTGTTATACGACATGTTATTTCACCAGTGAGTGTTATAGGGCATATCATTTCACCAGTGATTGTTATAGGGCACGTCATTTCACCAGTGAGTATTATATGACATGTTATTTCACCAGTGAGTATTATAGGGCATGTCATTTCACCAGTGAGTGTTATAGGGCATTTTATTTCACCAGTGAGTATTATAGGGCATGTCATTTCACCAGTGAGTGTTATAGGGCATGTCATGTCACCAGTGAGTGTTATAAGGCATGTCATTTCACCAGTGAGTGTTATACGACACGTCATGTCACCAGTGAGTGTTATAGGGCATATCATTTCACCAGTGAGTGTTATAGGGCACGTCATTTCACCAGTGGGTATTATATGACATGTTATTTCACCAGTGAGTATTATAGGGCATGTCATTTCACCAGTGAGTGTTATATGACATGTTATTTCACCAGTGAGTGCTATAGGGCATGTAATTTCACCAGTGAGTGTTATATGACATGTTATTTCACCAGTGAGTGTTATAAGGCATGTCATTACACCAGTGAGTGTTACAAGGCATGTTATTACACCAGTGAGTGTTATAGGGCATATCATTTCACCAGTGAGTGTTATAGGGCACGTCATTTCACCAGTGAGTATTATATGACATGTTTTTTCACCAGTGAGTATTATAGGGCATGTCATTTCACCAGTGAGTGTTATAGGGCATTTTATTTCACCAGTGAGTATTATAGGGCATGTCATTTCACCAGTGAGTGTTATAGGGCATGTCATTTCACCAGTGACTATTATAGGACATGTTATTTCACCAGTGAGTATTATAGGGCATGTCATTTCACCAGTGAGTGTTATAGGGCATGTCATTTCACCAGTGAGTGTTATACGACATGTTATTTCACCAGTGAGTGTTATATGGCATATCATTTCACCAGTGAGTGTTATAGGGCATATCATTTCACCAGTGAGTATTATATGACATGTTTTTTCACCAGTGAGTATTATAGGGCATGTCATTTCACCAGTGAGTGTTATAGGGCATTTTATTTCACCAGTGAGTATTATATGGCATATCATTTCACCAGTGAGTGTTATAGGGCATATCATTTCACCAGTGAGTATTATATGACATGTTTTTTCACCAGTGAGTATTATAGGGCATGTCATTTCACCAGTGAGTGTTATAGGGCATTTTATTTCACCAGTGAGTATTATAGGGCATGTCATTTCACCAGTGAGTGTTATAGGGCATGTCATTTCACCAGTGACTATTATAGGACATGTTATTTCACCAGTGAGTGTTATACGACACGTCATGTCACCAGTGAGTGTTATAGGGCATATCATTTCACCAGTGAGTGTTATAGGGCACGTCATTTCACCAGTGAGTATTATATGACATGTTATTGCACCAGTGAGTATTATAGGGCATGTCATTTCACCAGTGAGTGTTATATGACATGTTATTTCACCAGTGAGTGCTATAGGGCATGTAATTTCACCAGTGAGTGTTATATGACATGTTATTTCACCAGTGAGTGTTATAAGGCATGTCATTACACCAGTGAGTGTTACAAGGCATGTTATTACACCAGTGAGTGTTATAGGGCATATCATTTCACCAGTGAGTGTTATAGGGCATATCATTTCACCAGTGAGTATTATAGGGCATGTCATTTCACCAGTGAGTGTTATAGGGCATGTCATTTCACCAGTGACTATTATAGGACATGTTATTTCACCAGTGAGTATTATAGGGCATGTCATTTCACCAGTGAGTGTTATAGGGCATGTCATTTCACCAGTGAGTGTTATACGACATGTTATTTCACCAGTGAGTGTTATAGGGCATATCATTTCACCAGTGATTGTTATAGGGCACGTCATTTCACCAGTGAGTATTATATGACATGTTATTTCACCAGTGAGTATTATAGGGCATGTCATTTCACCAGTGAGTGTTATAGGGCATTTTATTTCACCAGTGAGTATTATAGGGCATGTCATTTCACCAGTGAGTGTTATAGGGCATGTCATGTCACCAGTGAGTGTTATAAGGCATGTTATTTCACCAGTGAGTATTATAGGGCATGTCATTTCACCAGTGAGTGTTATAGGGCATTTTATTTCACCAGTGAGTATTATAGGGCATGTCATTTCACCAGTGAGTGTTATAGGGCATGTCATTTCACCAGTGACTATTATAGGACATGTTATTTCACCAGTGAGTATTATAGGGCATGTCATTTCACCAGTGAGTGTTATAGGGCATGGCATTTCACCAGTGACTATTATAGGACATGTTATTTCACCAGTGAGTATTATAGGGCATGTCATTTCACCAGTGAGTGTTATAGGGCATATCATTTCACCAGTGAGTGTTATAGGGCATATCATTTCACCAGTGAGTGTTATAGGGCATATCATTTCACCAGTGAGTGTTATAGGGCATATCATTTTACCAGTGAGTGTTATAGGGCACGTCATGTCACCAGTGAG
Source organism: Saccoglossus kowalevskii (assembly GCF_978046115.1). Taxonomy (NCBI): domain Eukaryota; kingdom Metazoa; phylum Hemichordata; class Enteropneusta; family Harrimaniidae; genus Saccoglossus; species Saccoglossus kowalevskii. The sequence continues at coordinate 40,643,102 of NC_140645.1, read as the reverse complement.
TGTTATAGGGCATGTCATTTCACCAGTGGGTGTCATATGGCATATCATTTCACCAGTGAGTGTTATAGGGCATGTCATTTCACCAGTGGGTGTCATATGGCATATCATTTCACCAGTGAGTGTTATAGGGCATATCATTTCACCAGTGAGTGTTATAGGGCACGTCATGTCACCAGTGAGTGTTATAGGGCATGTCATTTCACCAGTGAGTGTTATAGGGCATATCATTTCACCAGTGAGTGTTATAGGGCATGTCATTTCACCAGTGGGTGTCATGTGGCATATCATTTCACCAGTGAGTGTTATAGGGCATATCATTTCACCAGTGAGTGTTATATGACACGTCATGTCACCAGTGAGTGTTATAGGGCATATTATTTCACCAGTGAGTGTTATATGACACGTCATGTCACCAGTGAGTGTTATAGGGCACGTCATTTCACCAGTGAGTGTTATAGGGCATATCATTTCACCAGTGAGTATTATAGGGCACGTCATTTCACCAGTGAGTATTATATGACATGTTATTTCACCAGTGAGTGTTATAGGGCATATCATTTCACCAGTGAGTATTATAGGGCACGTCATTTCACCAGTGAGTATTATAGGGCACGTCATTTCACCAGTGAGTATTATAGGGCACGTCATTTCACCAGTGAGTATTATAGGGCACGTCATTTCACCAGTGAGTGTTATAGGGCATGTCATTTCACCAGTGAGTGTTATAGGGCACGTCATTTCACCAGTGAGTATTATAGGGCATGTCATTTCACCAGTGAGTGTTATAGGGCACGTCATTTCACCAGTGAGTATTATAGGGCATGTCATTTCACCAGTGAGTGTTATAGGGCACGTCATTTCACCAGTGAGTATTATAGGGCACGTCATTTCACCAGTGAGTGTTATAGGGCACGTCATTTCACCAGTGAGTGTTATAGGGCATGTCATTTCACCAGTGAGTGTTATAGGGCACGTCATTTCACCAGTGAGTATTATAGGGCATGTCATTTCACCAGTGAGTATTATAGGGCACGTCATTTCACCAGTGAGTATTATAGGGCATGTCATTTCACCAGTGAGTGTTATAGGGCACGTCATATCCCCAGTGAGTGTTCCAGTTTCATTTTGCATTGGTCTAATATTTCTAAATTTCTGTCGAAATCCTTCGCCTGTAAGATGGTAAGCAGCCAACACTGCTCTCTTAACCTTGTCAAAGTGAGAGGCATCTTCAAGCGACAAAGTAAAATACTCTAATAATGCCTCTCCCTCCAAAAGAGCCCCTAAATTTGTACCCCATTCAGTGACCTTGTCCCAGTTGTGAGCAGTAGCGTACAATTCGAATCTATGGAGATATGCATCAATGTCGTCCCTTTCCTGATTAAAGGGGGGTAGTTTGGGAGCCTTACCTTTATTTAAATAATTTTGGGCATCCACTCTATTCTCTGCCTTAACTTGCTTAGCCTGTTCGATCTGAAGCTGGAGCGCGAGTTGTCTAACTTTTTCTGTTTCTATTTTTTCTCGAGATTCCAGCTCAAATTGTCTGGCTTTTTCTGTTTCTATTCTTTCCTCAACCCTCCGTTCTCTCTCCTCTGCTCTTTGTTTCCGCAAAGCAATTTGCTCCTTCTCTACCCATGTCTTTAATTCGGGTCCCCTTAAATCAAGCTTTTGACCTAATTCAATTAATTTTTCGAGCTCTAATTGACTGGCAGCCATGCTCACCCAAATGACAAGTGATGACAGTAGACCAAGCTGTACCAATAAAAGGACTTTATAGCCGATATAATTTTTGATTAAAATAAAGCTGTAGTCCACGGAGTAGCTAGGTAGTGCCTACATCCCCGTATGTCGACCAAATTACGGGATATTGATATCTGGCAAAAACCACACAAAATAGGACGAGCGCAACTTACCACTCGGCGCCAAATCATCTGTTTCTATGTACCAGACGAGATGTCCAGATAAACTCTTTGCTATGCATGTGGAGTTCGCACTGTAGGGAAATAATCAAGAACAAAGCCTTAACAAATAAACGTATCAATAAATATGATGGTTATGTGGTCAGGATGGATGGGATCAAAACACCCGGGACGAGCCCCCAAACAATTGTCATGCATACGAGATGCCAACAATTTTGACTATGTTGCCTAGTGTTCGATCCATCCATCAAACTGCAAGACCACGTACGAGTTAGATAACATTGAACGAATAACTTTAATTGATCAAGGGGGAAAAGGGATTAAATACAATCTGTTTACAAATCTAGGATTTTCTGCCCAACAATGAAACATTAAACTGCTAGCGCACAATGTATGAGAAAATTACAGAAAGAATGATTTCAGATTTTACTTAGCCTTTGAATTGACAATTACTGGAATGTACAATATGGTTGCCTTAAATTACATATTCATGTATAATACACAAAATTAATATATTGTAACGTGTAGCTTTGAAAAATACATTACAAAGCTTCCAACAACGTAACGTAATTCCCAGTCATATAGTAAGTTATTACAAGCGATACAACACGGATCTTCCGGTAATGTAGAACGCAATTCCGAGTGAGACAGCACGTATCCTCTGGTAACGTAGAACGCAGTTCCAAGTGAGGCAACACGTATCCTCCGGTAACGTGACACGCAGTTCCAAGTGAGACAACACGTATCCTCCGGTAACGTGGCACGCAGTTCCAAGTGAGACAACACGTATCCTCCGGTAACGTGGCACGCAGTTCCAAGTGAGACAACACGTATCCTCCGGTAACGTGGCACGCAGTTCCAAGTGAGACAACACGTATCCTCCAGTAACGTGACACGCAGTTCCAAGTGAGACAACACGCATCTTCCGGTAATGTAACACTAACTGCTTGATAAACTCAAGATGGCAAATGAGTTTGCATTCAGTCCCTTTTGTGACGAAGCCCAGGTGCACAGCAATTGAGTTGTACGTACATGACAAGACACCTCTGACGTGCTGGCCCTAAATACCTGCAATAGCTAGTTAAAGCTACTGTCCTTTTTGTACAGTTCCTGCCAGAAAATCTGAACACATAGGCTCCAAAGCTGGCCCAGGCTTATACTAGAGATATAGCCACTTGCCTAGCGCCCCATACAAAAAGCAGAACTTGGCTCGTCACAAGACCCCAGCAAGTGGTTGCCTAAGAACAACCTTCCAGGACTGTGTTCTGGGTGAGACTAACTTGAATTTGCTATCAGTGCTCACCACGAGGAAACAGAAACAAAGAAATTTGCATACTAATAGTACAGCTGGGCGACCTGTCCTCAACCTAAGCCCGAACTAACTCTTTGTTTAAAACAATAGCATCTGAAGTGGTATACACTGCAGGTGACTAATTACCGATACTAGATTATAATGTGACAGTTATAGGGCATGTCATTTCACCAGTGAGTGTTATAGGGCATATTATTAAACCAGTGAGTATTATAGGGCATATCACGTCACCAGTGAGTGTTATAGGGCATGTCATTTCACCAGTGTGTATTATATGACACGTCATGTCACCAGCGAGTGTTATAGGACATATTATTAAACCAGCGAGTATTATAGGGCATATCATGTCACCAGTGAGTGTTATAGGGCATGTCATTTCACCAGTGAGTGTTATAGGGAATGTCATTTCACTAGTGAGTGTTATATGACATGTTATTTCACAAGTGAGTGTTATATGACATGTTATTACACCAGTGAGTGTTATAGGGCATATCATTTCACCAGTGAGTGTTATAGGGCATATCATTTCACCAGTGAGTGTTATAGGGCATATTATTAAACCAGTGAGTATTATAGGGCATATCATGTCACCAGTGAGTGTTATAGGGCATGTCATTTCACCAGTGAGTATTACATGACACGTCATGTCACCAGTGAGTGTTATAGGACATGTCATTTCACCAGTGAGCATTATATGACACGTCATGTCACCAGTGAGTGTTATAGGACATGTTATTTCACCAGTGAGTATTATATGACACGTCATGTCACCAGCGAGTGTTATAGGACATATTATTAAACCAATGAGTATTATAGGGCATATCATGTCACCAGTGAGTGTTATAGGGCATGTCATTTCAACAGTGAGTGTTATAAGGCATGCCATTACACCAGTGAGTGTTACAAGGCATGTTATTACACCAGTGAGTGTTATAGGGCATATCATTTCACCAGTGAGAGTTATAGGGCATATCATTTCACCAGTGAGTGTTATATGGCATATCATTTCACCAGTGAGTGTTATAGGGCATATCATTTCACCAGTGAGTGTTATAGGGCACGTCATTTCACCAGTGAGTATTATATGACATGTTATTTCACCAGTGAGTATTATAGGGCATGTCATTTCACTAGTGAGTGTTATATGACATGTTATTTCACAAGTGAGTGTTATATGACATGTTATTACACCAGTGAGTGTTATAGGGCATATCATTTCACCAGTGAGTGTTATAGGGCATATCATTTCACCAGTGAGTGTTATAGGGCATATTATTAAACCAGTGAGTATTATAGGGCATATCATGTCACCAGTGAGTGTTATAGGGCATGTCATTTCACCAGTGAGTATTACATGACACGTCATGTCACCAGTGAGTGTTATAGGACATGTCATTTCACCAGTGAGTATTATATGACACGTCATGTCACCAGTGAGTGTTATAGGACATGTTATTTCACCAGTGAGTATTATATGACACGTCATGTCACCAGCGAGTGTTATAGGACATATTATTAAACCAATGAGTATTATAGGGCATATCATGTCACCAGTGAGTGTTATAGGGCATGTCATTTCAACAGTGAGTGTTATAAGGCATGCCATTACACCAGTGAGTGTTACAAGGCATGTTATTACACCAGTGAGTGTTATAGGGCATATCATTTCACCAGTGAGAGTTATAGGGCATATCATTTCACCAGTGAGTGTTATATGGCATATCATTTCACCAGTGAGTGTTATAGGGCATATCATTTCACCAGTGAGTGTTATAGGGCACGTCATTTCACCAGTGAGTATTATATGACATGTTATTTCACCAGTGAGTATTATAGGGCATGTCATTTCACCAGTGAGTGTTATAGGGCATTTTATTTCACCAGTGAGTATTATAGGGCATGTCATTTCACCAGTGAGTGTTATAGGGCATGTCATTTCACCAGTGACTATTATAGGACATGTTATTTCACCAGTGAGTATTATAGGGCATGTCATTTCACCAGTGAGTGTTATAGGGCATGTCATTTCACCAGTGAGTGTTATAGGACATGTTATTTCACCAGTGAGTATTATATGACACGTCATGTCACCAGTGAGTGTTATAGGACATGTTATTTCACCAGTGAGTGTTATAGGGAATGTCATTTCACTAGTGAGTGTTATATGACATGTTATTTCACCAGTGAGTGTTATAGGGAATGTCATTTTACCAGTGAGTGTTATAGGGCATATAATTTCACCAGTGAGTGTTATATGACACGTCATTTCACCAGTGAGTGTTATATGACATTGCATGTCACCAGTGAGTGTTATAGGACATGTTATTTCACCAGTGAGTGTTATATGGCATATAATGTCACCAGTGAGTGTTATATGACACGTCATTACACCAGTGAGTGTTATATGACATTTCATGTCACCAGTGAGTGTTATAAGGCATGTCATTCCACCAGTGAGTATTATAAGGCACGTCATGTCACCAGTGACTATTATAGGACATGTTATTTCACGAGTGAGTATTATATGACATGTTATTTCACCAGTGAGTGTTATAGGGAATGTCATGTCACCAGTGAGTGTTATAAGGCATGTCATTCCACCAGTGAGTATTATAAGGCACGTCATGTCACCAGTGACTATTATAGGACATGTTATTTCACCAGTGAGTATTATATGACACGTCATGTCACCAGTGAGTGTTATAGGACATGTTATTTCACCAGTGAGTATTATAAGGCACGTCATGTCACCAGTGACTATTATAGAACATGTTATTTCACCAGTGAGTATTATATGACACGTCATGTCACCAGTGAGTGTTATAGGACATGTTATTTCACCAGTGAGTATTATAAGGCACGTCATGTCACCAGTGACTATTATAGGACATGTTATTTCACCAGTGAGTATTATATGACACGTCATGTCACCAGTGAGTGTTATAGGACATGTTATTTCACCAGTGAGTATTATATGACACGTCATGTCACCAGTGAGTATTATAAGGCATGTCATTCCACCAGTGAGTATTATAAGGCACGTCATGTCACCAGTGACTATTATAGGACATGTTATTTCACCAGTGAGTGTTATATGACACGTCATGTCACCAGTGAGTGTTATATGACATGTTATTTCACCAGTGAGTATTATAGGGCACGTCATGTCACCAGTGAGTATTATAGGGCACGTCATGTCACCAGTGAGTGTTATAAGGCATGTCATTTCACCAGTGAGTATTATAGGACATGTTATTTCACCAGTGATTATTATATGACATGTCATGTCACCAGTGAGTATTATAGGGCACATCATGTCATCAGTGAGTGTTATAAGGCATGTCATTTCACCAGTGAGTATTGTAAGGCACGTCATGTCACCAGTGACTATTATAGGACATGTTATTTCACCGGTGAGTGTTATAGGATATGTTATTTCACCAGTGAGTGTTATATGACACGTCATGTCACCAGTGAGTGTTATAGGGCATGTCATTTCACCATTGAGTATTATATGACACGTCATGTCACCAGTGAGTGTTATAGGACATGTTATTTCACCAGTGAGTGTTATATGACACGTCATGTCACCAGTGAGTGTTATAGGGCATGTCATTTCACCAGTGAGTATTATATGACACGTCATGTCACCAGTGAGTGTTATAGGGCATATCATTTCACCAGTGAGTGTTATAGGGCATGTCATGTCACCAGTGAGTGTTATAGGGCATATCATTTCACCAGTAAGTGTTATAGGGCATGTCATTTCACCAGTGAGTGTTATAGGACATGTTATTTCACCAGTGGTTGTTATATGGCATATCATTTCACCAGTGAGTGTTATAGGGCATGTCATTTCACCAGTGAGTATTATAGGACATGTTATTTCACCAGTGAGTATTATAGGGCACGTCATGCCACCAGTGAGTGTTATAGGGCACGTCATTTCACCAGTGGGTGTTATATGGCATATCATTTCAGCAGTGAGTGTTATAGGGCATATTATTACACCAGTGAGTATTATAAGGCATGTCATTTCACCAGTAAGTGTTATAGGGCATATCATTTCACCAGTGAGTGTTATAGGGCATATTATTACACCAGTGAGTATTATAAGGCATGTCATTTCACCAGTGAGTGTTATAAGGCATGTCATTTCACCAGTGAGTGTTATAGGACATGTTATTTCACCAGTGAGTGTTATAGGGCATGTCATTTCACCAGTGGGTGTTATATGGCATATCATTTCACCAGTGAGTGTTATAGGGCATATTATTACACCAGTGAGTGTTATAGGACATGTTATTTCACCAGTGAGTGTTATAAGGCACGTCATTTCACCAGTGAGTGTTATAGGACATGTTATTTCACCAGTGAGTATTGTAGTTCATGTTATTTCACCAGTGAGTATTATAGGACATATGCATGTTATTTCACCAGTGAGTGTTATAGGACATGTTATTTCACCAGTGAGTATTATAGGGCATGTCATGTCACCAGTGAGTGTTATAGGGCATATTATTACACCAGTGAGTATTATAAGGCATGTCGTTTCACCAGTGAGTATTATAGGACATGTTATTTCACCAGTGAGTATTATAGGGCATGTCATGTCACCAGTGAGTGTTATAAGGCATGTCATTTCACCAGTGAGTGTTTTATGACACGTCATGTCACCAGTGAGTGTTATAAGGCATGTCATTTCACCAGTGAGTGTTATAGGACATGTCATTTCACCAGTGACTATTATAGGACATGTTATTTCACCAGTGAGTATTGTAGTTCATGTTATTTCACCAGTGAGTATTATAGGACATATGCATGTTATTTCACCAGTGAGTGTTATAGGACATGTTATTTCACCAAACTGAATTTGTGTGCATGTCGTCTCGGAGATTCTCACAAGACTCGTGTCCTTTGTCTAGTATCGCAATTGGTGAAGAATTGGTTAGTGCTTCGTCAAGTGCTAGAAACTTAGGTGTCTTGTTTGATTCGCAGCTATCTATGGAAACACACATTTCTACTATTTGTAGATCTGGATATTCCCATCTAAGAAATATTAATCGTATTCGTAAATCATTATCCCAATCTGATACTGAAAAGTTGGTACATGCATTCATATCTTCTCGCTTAGACAGCTGTAATTCATTATTGTCTGGTCTCCCTGTAACTAAGATAAAACCTCTTATTCGTGTACAAAATGCAGCAGCCCGCCTTGTCACTCGTGCTCGAAAATATGACCACATTACAGACATTTTTATTAAACTTCATTGGTTACCAGTTGTACAAAGAATCAATTTCAAATTACTTTTACTAGTGTATAAATCTTTGTATGGTTTTGCCCCAAATTATCTATGTGAATTAATCGAATTTTATGTACCTAGTCGTAGTTTAAGATCTGAATCAAAGTTTCTTATTAAAACTCGTCAGGTGTGTAGTAAAAAGTCCAAGGTGTTATACAAAGACCGTGCTTTTGAAAATTTAGGTCCTAAACTTTTTAATGAATTACCTCTGTCTGTTCGTTCTAGTCCTTCAGTAGACATTTTTAAATCCAGACTGAAAACGCACTTATTTAAATGTGCTTTTAATATTTGACTGATTGTTTATTGTATCAGCGCCTTTGATCTTCATATGTTGGAATTGTTGCGCTTAATTAAATAAAGTTATTATTATTATTATTATTATTATTATTTCACCAGCGAGTATTATAGGACATGTTATTTCACCAGTGAGTGTTATAAGGCATGTCATTTCACCAGTGAGTGTTATATGACACGTCATGTCACCAGTGAGTGTTATAAGGCATGTCATTTCACCAGTGAGTGTTATAGGGCATGTCATTTCACCAGTGACTATTATAGGACATGTTATTTCACCAGCGAGTATTATAGGACATGTTATTTCAACAGTGAGTGTTATATGACACGTCATGTCACCAGTGAGTGTTATAGGACATGTTATTTCACCAGTGAGTGTTATAGGGCATGTCATGTCCCCAGTGAGTGTTATAGGGCATGTCATTTCACCAGTGAATATTATAGGACATGTTATTTCACCAGTGAATATTATATGACACGTCATGTCACCAGTGAGTGTTATGTGACACGTCATGTCACCAGTGAGTGTTATATGACACGTCATGTCACCAGTGAGTGCTATAGGGCATGTCATTTCACCAGTGAGTATTATAGGGCACGTCATGTCACCAGTGAGTAATATAGGGCACATCATGTCACCAGTGAGTGTTATAAGGCATGTCATTTCACCAGTGAGTATTATAAGGCATGTCATTTCACCAGTGAGTATTATAGGACATGTTATTTCACCAGTGAGTGTTATAGGGCATGTCATTTCACCAGTGAGTGTTATATGACACGTCATGTCACCAGTGAGTGTTATAGGACATGTTATTTCACCAGTGAGTGTTATATGACACGTCATGTCACCAGTGAGTGTTATAGGCATGTTATTTCACCAGTGAGTGTTATAAGGCATGTCATTTCACCAGTGAGTGTTATATGACACGTCATGTCACCAGTGAGTGTTATAAGGCATGTCATTTCACCAGTGAGTGTTATAGGGCATGTCATTTCACCAGTGACTATTATAGGACATGTTATTTCACCAGCGAGTATTATAGGACATGTTATTTCACCAGTGAGTGTTATATGACACGTCATGTCACCAGTGAGTGTTATAGGACATGTTATTTCACCAGTGAGTGTTATAGGGCATGTCATGTCCCCAGTGAGTGTTATAGGGCATGTCATTTCACCAGTGAATATTATAGGACATGTTATTTCACCAGTGAATATTATATGACACGTCATGTCACCGGTGAGTGTTATGTGACACGTCATGTCACCAGTGAGTGTTATATGACACGTCATGTCACCAGTGAGTGCTATTGGGCATGTCATTTCACCAGTGAGTATTATAGGGCACGTCATGTCACCAGTGAGTAATATAGGGCACATCATGTCACCAGTGAGTGTTATAAGGCATGTCATTTCACCAGTGAGTATTATAAGGCATGTCATTTCACCAATGAGTATTATAGGACATGTTATTTCACCAGTGAGTGTTATATGACACGTCATGTCACCAGTGAGTTATATTGGGCATGTCATTTCACCAGTGAGTATTATAGGGCACGTCATGTCACCAGTGAGTAATATAGGGCACATCATGTCACCAGTGAGTGTTATAAGGCATGTCATTTCACCAGTGAGTATTATAAGGCATGTCATTTCACCAATGAGTATTATAGGACATGTCATTTCACCAGTGAGTGTTATATGACATGTTATTTCACCAGTGAGTGCTATAGGGCATGTAATTTCACCAGTGAGTGTTATATGACATGTTATTTCACCAGTGAGTGTTATAAGGCATGTCATTACACCAGTGAGTGTTACAAGGCATGTTATTACACCAGTGAGTGTTATAGGGCATATCATTTCACCAGTGAGTGTTATATTGCATATCATTTCACCAGTGAGTATTATAGGGCATATCATTTCACCAGTGAGTGTTATAGGGCACGTCATTTCACCAGTGAGTATTATATGACATGTTTTTTCACCAGTGAGTATTATAGGGCATGTCATTTCACCAGTGAGTGTTATAGGGCATTTTATTTCACCAGTGAGTATTATAGGGCATGTCATTTCACCAGTGAGTGTTATAGGGCATGTCATTTCACCAGTGACTATTATAGGACATGTTATTTCACCAGTGAGTATTATAGGGCATGTCATTTCACCAGTGAGTGTTATAGGGCATGTCATTTCACCAGTGAGTGTTATACGACATGTTATTTCACCAGTGAGTGTTATAGGGCATATCATTTCACCAGTGATTGTTATAGGGCACGTCATTTCACCAGTGAGTATTATATGACATGTTATTTCACCAGTGAGTATTATAGGGCATGTCATTTCACCAGTGAGTGTTATAGGGCATTTTATTTCACCAGTGAGTATTATAGGGCATGTCATTTCACCAGTGAGTGTTGTAGGGCATGTCATGTCACCAGTGAGTGTTATAAGGCATGTTATTTCACCAGTGAGTATTATAGGGCATGTCATTTCACCAGTGAGTGTTATAGGGCATTTTATTTCACCAGTGAGTATTATAGGGCATGTCATTTCACCAGTGAGTGTTATAGGGCATGTCATTTCACCAGTGACTATTATAGGACATGTTATTTCACCAGTGAGTATTATAGGGCATGTCATTTCACCAGTGAGTGTTATAGGGCATGGCATTTCACCAGTGACTATTATAGGACATGTTATTTCACCAGTGAGTATTATAGGGCATGTCATTTCACCAGTGAGTGTTATAGGGCATATCATTTCACCAGTGAGTGTTATAGGGCATATCATTTCACCAGTGAGTGTTATAGGGCATATCATTTCACCAGTGAGTGTTATAGGGCATATCATTTTACCAGTGAGTGTTATAGGGCACGTCATGTCACCAGTGAGTGTTATAGGGCATGTCATTTCACCAGTGGGTGTCATATGGCATATCATTTCACCAGTGAGTGTTATAGGGCATGTCATTTCACCAGTGGGTGTCATATGGCATATCATTTCACCAGTGAATGTTATAGGGCATATCATTTCACCAGTGAGTGTTATAGGGCACGTCATGTCACCAGTGAGTGTTATAGGGCATGTCATTTCACCAGTGGGTGTCATGTGGCATATCATTTCACCAGTGAGTGTTATAGGGCATATCATTTCACCAGTGAGTGTTATATGACACGTCATGTCACCAGTGAGTGTTATAGGGCATATTATTTCACCAGTGAGTGTTATATGACACGTCATGTCACCAGTGAGTGTTATAGGGCACGTCATTTCACCAGTGAGTGTTATAGGGCATATCATTTCACCAGTGAGTATTATAGGGCACGTCATTTCACCAGTGAGTATTATAGGGCACGTCATTTCACCAGTGAGTATTATAGGGCACGTCATATCCCCAGTGAGTGTTCCAGTTTCATTTTGCATTGGTCTAATATTTCTAAATTTCTGTCGAAATCCTTCGCCTGTAAGATGGTAAGCAGCCAACACTGCTCTCTTAACCTTGTCAAAGTGAGAGGCATCTTCAAGCGACAAAGTAAAATACTCTAATAATGCCTCTCCCTCCAAAAGAGCCCCTAAATTTGTACCCCATTCAGTGACCTTGTCCCAGTTTTGAGCAGTAGCTTACAATTCGAATCTATGGAGATATGCATCAATGTCGTCCCTTTCCTGATTAAAGGGGGGTAAGTTTGGGAGCCTTACCTTTATTTAAATAATTTTGGGCATCCACTCTATTCTCTGCCTTAACTTGCTTAGCCTGTTCGATCTGAAGCTGGAGCGCGAGTTGTCTAACTTTTTCTGTTTCTATTTTTTCTCGAGATTCCAGCTCAAATTGTCTGGCTTTTTCTGTTTCTATTCTTTCCTCAACCCTCCGTTCTCTCTCCTCTGCTCTTTGTTTCCGCAAAGCAATTTGCTCCTTCTCTACCCATGTCTTTAATTCGGGTCCCCTTAAATCAAGCTTTTGACCTAATTCAATTAATTTTTCGAGCTCTAATTGACTGGCAGCCATGCTCACCCAAATGACAAGTGATGACAGTAGACCAAGCTGTACCAATAAAAGGACTTTATAGCCGATATAATTTCTGATTAAAATAAAGCTGTAGTCCACGGAGTAGCTAGGTAGTGCCTACATCCCCGTATGTCGACCAAATTACGGGATATTGATATCTGGCAAAAACCACACAAAATAGGACGAGCTCAACTTACCACTCGGCGCCAAATCATCTGTTTCTATGTACCAGACGAGATGTCCAGATAAACTCTTTGCTATGCATGTGGAGTTCGCACTGTAGGGAAATAATCAAGAACAAAGCCTTAACAAATAAACGTATCAATAAATATGATGGTTATGTGGTCAGGATGGATGGGATCAAAACACCCCGGACGAGCCCCCAAACAATTGTCATGCATACGAGATGCCAACAATTTTGACTATGTTGCCTAGTGTTCGATCCATCCATCAAACTGCAAGACCACGTACGAGTTAGATAACATTGAACGAATAACTTTAATTGATCAAGGGGGAAAAGGGATTAAATACAATCTGTTTACAAATCTAGGATTTTCTGCCCAACAATGAAACATTAAACTGCTAGCGCACAATGTATGAGAAAATTACAGAAAGAATGATTTCAGATTTTACTTAGCCTTTGAATTGACAATTACTGGAATGTACAATATGGTTGCCTTAAATTACATATTCATGTATAATACACAAAATTAATATATTGTAACGTGTAGCTTTGAAAAATACATTACAAAGCTTCCAACAACGTAACGTAATTCCCAGTCATATAGCAAGTTATTACAAGCGATACAACACGGATCTTCCGGTAATGTAGAACGCAATTCCGAGTGAGACAGCACGTATCCTCTGGTAACGTAGAACGCAGTTCCAAGTGAGGCAACACGTATCCTCCGGTAACGTGACACGCAGTTCCAAGTGAGACAACACGTATCCTCCGGTAACGTGGCACGCAGTTCCAAGTGAGACAACACGTATCCTCCGGTAACGTGGCACGCAGTTCCAAGTGAGACAACACGTATCCTCCGGTAACGTGGCACGCAGTTCCAAGTGAGACAACACGTATCCTCCAGTAACGTGACACGCAGTTCCAAGTGAGACAACACGCATCTTCCGGTAATGTAACACTAACTGCTTGATAAACTCAAGATGGCAAATGAGTTTGCATTCAGTCCCTTTTGTGACGAAGCCCAGGTGCACAGCAATTGAGTTGTACGTACATGACAAGACACCTCTGACGTGCTGGCCCTAAATACCCACAATAGCTAGTTAAAGCTACTGTCCTTTTTGTACAGTTCCTGCCAGAAAATCTGAACACATAGGCTCCAAAGCTGGCCCAGGCTTATACTAGAGATATAGCCACTTGCCTAGCGCCCCATACAAAAAGCAGAACTTGGCTCGTCACAAGACCCCAGCAAGTGGTTGCCTAAGAACAACCTTCCAGGACTGTGTTCTGGGTGAGACTAACTTGAATTTGCTATCAGTGCTCACCATGAGGAAACAGAAACAAAGAAATTTGCATACTAATAGTACAGCTGGGCGACCTGTCCTCAACCTAAGCCCGAACTAACTCTTTGTTTAAAACAATAGCATCTGAAGTGGTATACACTGCAGGTGACTAATTACCGATACTAGATTATAATGTGACAGTTATAGGGCATGTCATTTCACCAGTGAGTGTTATAGGGCATATTATTAAACCAGTGAGTATTATAGGGCATATCACGTCACCAGTGAGTGTTATAGGGCATGTCATTTCACCAGTGAGTATTATAGGACATGTTATTTCACCAGTGAGTATTATAGGGCACGTCATGTCACCAGTGAGTGTTATAGGGCACGTCATTTCACCAGTGAGTGTTATAGGACATGTTATTTCACCAGTGGTTGTTATATGGCATATCATTTCACCAGTGAGTGTTATAGGGCATGTCATTTCACCAGTGAGTATTATAGGACATGTTATTTCACCAGTGAGTATTATAGGGCACGTCATGTCACCAGTGAGTGTTATAGGGCACGTCATTTCACCAGTGGGTGTTATATGGCATATCATTTCAGCAGTGAGTGTTATAGGGCATATTATTACACCAGTGAGTATTATAAGGCATGTCATTTCACCAGTAAGTGTTATAGGGCATATCATTTCACCAGTGAGTGTTATAGGGCATATTATTACACCAGTGAGTATTATAAGGCATGTCATTTCACCAGTGAGTGTTATAAGGCATGTCATTTCACCAGTGAGTGTTATAGGACATGTTATTTCACCAGTGAGTGTTATAGGGCATATTATTACACCAGTGAGTATTATAAGGCATGTCATTTCACCAGTGAGTGTTATAAGGCATGTCATTTCACCAGTGAGTGTTATAGGACATGTTATTTCACCAGTGAGTGTTATATAGGGCATGTCATTTCACCAGTGGGTGTTATATGGCATATCATTTCACCAGTGAGTGTTATAGGGCATATTATTACACCAGTGAGTGTTATAGGACATGTTATTTCACCAGTGAGTGTTATAAGGCACGTCATTTCACCAGTGAGTGTTATAGGACATGTTATTTCACCAGTGAGTATTGTAGTTCATGTTATTTCACCAGTGAGTATTATAGGACATATGCATGTTATTTCACCAGTGAGTGTTATAGGACATGTTATTTCACCAGTGAGTATTATAGGGCATGTCATGTCACCAGTGAGTGTTATAGGGCATATTATTACACCAGTGAGTATTATAAGGCATGTCGTTTCACCAGTGAGTATTATAGGACATGTTATTTCACCAGTGAGTATTATAGGGCATGTCATGTCACCAGTGAGTGTTATAAGGCATGTCATTTCACCAGTGAGTGTTATATGACACGTCATATCACCAGTGAGTGTTATAAGGCATGTCATTTCACCAGTGAGTGTTATAGGACATGTCATTTCACCAGTGACTATTATAGGACATGTTATTTCACCAGCGAGTATTATAGGACACGTTATTTCACCAGTGAGTATTATAGGACATGTTATTTCACCAGTGAGTATTATAGGGCACGTCATGTCACCAGTGAGTGTTATAGGGCACGTCATTTCACCAGTGGGTGTTATATGGCATATCATTTCAGCAGTGAGTGTTATAGGGCATATTATTACACCAGTGAGTATTATAAGGCATGTCATTTCACCAGTAAGTGTTATAGGGCATATCATTTCACCAGTGAGTGTTATAGGGCATATTATTACACCAGTGAGTATTATAAGGTATGTCATTTCACCAGTGAGTGTTATAAGGCATGTCATTTCACCAGTGTTATAGGACATGTTATTTCACCAGTGAGTGTTATAGGGCATGTCATTTCACCAGTGGGTGTTATATGGCATATCATTTCACCAGTGAGTGTTATAGGGCATATTATTACACCAGTGAGTGTTATAGGACATGTTATTTCACCAGTGAGTGTTATAAGGCATGTCATTACACCAGTGAGTGTTATAAGGCATGTTATTACACCAGTGAGTGTTATAGGGCATATCATTTCACCAGTGAGTGTTATAGGGCATATCATTTCACCAGTGAGTGTTATAGGGCATATTATTAAACCAGTGAGTATTATAGGGCATGTCATGTCACCAGTGAGTGTTATAGGGCATGTCATTTCACCAGTGAGTATTACATGACACGTCATGTCACCAGTGAGTGTTATAGGACATGTCATTTCACCAGTGAGTATTATATGACACGTCATGTCACCAGTGAGTGTTATAGGACATGTTATTTAACCAGTGAGTATTATATGACACGTCACGTCACCAGCGAGTGTTATAGGACATATTATTAAACCAATGAGTATTATAGGGCATATCATGTCACCAGTGAGTGTTATAGGGCATGTCATTTCAACAGTGAGTGTTATAAGGCATGTCATTACACCAGTGAGTGTTACAAGGCATGTTATTACACCAGTGAGTGTTATAGAGCATATCATTTCACCAGTGAGTGTTATAGGGCATATCATTTCACCAGTGAGTGTTATAGGGCATATCATTTCACCAGTGAGTGTTATAGGGCACGTCATTTCACCAGTGAGTATTATATGACATGTTATTTCACCAGTGAGTATTATAGGGCATGTCATTTCACCAGTGAGTGTTATAGGGCATTTTATTTCACCAGTGAGTATTATAGGGCATGTCATTTCACCAGTGAGTGTTATAGGGCATGTCATTTCACCAGTGACTATTATAGGACATGTTATTTCACCAGTGAGCATTATAGGGCATGACATTTCACCAGTGAGTGTTATAGGGCATGTCATTTCACCAGTGAGTGTTATACGACATGTTATTTCACCAGTGAGTATTATATGACACGTCATGTCACCAGTGAGTGTTAAAGGACATGTTATTTCACCAGTGAGTATTATATGACACGTCATGTCACCAGTGAGTGTTATAGGACATGTTATTTCACCAGTGAGTGTTATAGGGAATGTCATTTCACTAGTGAGTGTTATATGACATGTTATTTCACCAGTGAGTGTTATAGGGAATGTCATTTTACCAGTGAGTGTTATAGGGCATATAATTTCACCAGTGAGTGTTATATGACACGTCATTTCACCAGTGAGTGTTATATGACATTTCATGTCACCAGTGAGTGTTATAGGACATGTTATTTCACCAGTGAGTGTTATATGACATTTCATGTCACCAGTGAGTGTTATAAGGCATGTCATTCCACCAGTGAGTATTATAAGGCACGTCATGTCACCAGTGACTATTATAGGACATGTTATTTCACGAGTGAGTATTATATGATATGTTATTTCACCAGTGAGTGTTATAGGGAATGTCATGTCACCAGTGAGTGTTATAAGGCATGTCATTCCACCAGTGAGTATTATAAGGCACGTCATGTCACCAGTGACTATTATAGGACATGTTATTTCAAGAGTGAGTATTATATGACATGTTATTTCACCAGTGAGTGTTATAGGGAATGTCATGTCACCAGTGAGTGTTATAAGGCATGTCATTCCACCAGTGAGTATTATAAGGCACGTCATGTCACCAGTGACTATTATAGGACATGTTATTTCACCAGTGAGTATTATATAACACGTCATGTCACCAGTGAGTGTTATAGGACATGTTATTTCACCAGTGAGTATTATAAGGCACGTCATGTCACCAGTGACTATTATAGGACATGTTATTTCACCAGTGAGTATTATAAGGCACGTCATGTCACCAGTGACTATTATAGGACATGTTATTTCACCAGTGAGTATTATATGACACGTCATGTCACCAGTGAGTGTTATAGGACATGTTATTTCACCAGTGAGTATTATAAGACACGTCATGTCACCAGTGAGTGTTATAAGGCACGTCATGTCACCAGTGAGTATTATAAGGCATGCCATTCCACCAGTGAGTATTATAAGGCACGTCATGTCACCAGTGACTATTATAGGACATGTTATTTCACCAGTGAGTGTTATATGACACGTCATGTCACCAGTGAGTGTTATATGACATGTTATTTCACCAGTGAGTATTATAGGGCACGTCATGTCACCAGTGAGTATTATAGGGCACGTCATGTCACCAGTGAGTGTTATAAGGCATGTCATTTCACCAGTGAGTATTATAGGACATGTTATTTCACCAGTGAGTATTATATGACATGTCATGTCACCAGTGAGTATTATAGGGCACATCATGTCACCAGTGAGTGTTATAAGGCATGTCATTTCACCAGTGAGTATTGTAAGGCACGTCATGTCACCAGTGACTATTATAGGACATGTTATTTCACCAGTGAGTGTTATAGGATATGTTATTTCACCAGTGAGTGTTATATGACACGTCATGTCACCAGTGAGTGTTATAGGACATGTTATTTCACCAGTGAGTGTTATATGACACGTCATGTTACCAGTGAGTGTTATAGGGCATGTCATTTCACCAGTGAGTATTATATGACACGTCATGTCACCAGTGAGTGTTATAGGGCATATCATTTCACCAGTGAGTGTTATAGGGCATGTCATGTCACCAGTGAGTGTTATAGGGCATATCATTTCACCAGTGAGTGTTATAGGGCATGTCATTTCACCAGTGAGTGTTATAGGACATGTTATTTCACCAGTGGTTGTTATATGGCATATCATTTCACCAGTGAGTGTTATAGGGCATGTCATTTCACCAGTGAGTATTATAGGACATGTTATTTCACCAGTGAGTATTATAGGGCACGTCATGTCACCAGTGAGTGTTATAGGGCACGTCATTTCACCAGTGGGTGTTATATGGCATATCATTTCAGCAGTGAGTGTTATAGGGCATATTATTACACCAGTGAGTATTATAAGGCATGTCATTTCACCAGTAAGTGTTATAGGGCATATCATTTCACCAGTGAGTGTTATAGGGCATATTATTACACCAGTGAGTATTATAAGGCATGTCATTTCACCAGTGAGTGTTATAAGGCATGTCATTTCACCAGTGAGTGTTATAGGACATGTTATTTCACCAGTGAGTGTTATAGGGCATGTCATTTCACCAGTGGGTGTTATATGGCATATCATTTCACCAGTGAGTGTTATAGGGCATATTATTACACCAGTGAGTGTTATAGGACATGTTATTTCACCAGTGAGTGTTATAAGGCACGTCATTTCACCAGTGAGTGTTATAGGACATGTTATTTCACCAGTGAGTATTGTAGTTCATGTTATTTCACCAGTGAGTATTATAGGACATATGCATGTTATTTCACCAGTGAGTGTTATAGGACATGTTATTTCACCAGTGAGTATTATAGGGCATGTCATGTCACCAGTGAGTGTTATAGGGCATATTATTACACCAGTGAGTATTATAAGGCATGTCGTTTCACCAGTGAGTATTATAGGACATGTTATTTCACCAGTGAGTATTATAGGGCATGTCATGTCACCAGTGAGTGTTATAAGGCATGTCATTTCACCAGTGAGTGTTATATGACACGTCATATCACCAGTGAGTGTTATAAGGCATGTCATTTCACCAGTGAGTGTTATAGGACATGTCATTTCACCAGTGACTATTATAGGACATGTTATTTCACCAGCGAGTATTATAGGACACGTTATTTCACCAGTGAGTATTATAGGACATGTTATTTCACCAGTGAGTATTATAGGGCACGTCATGTCACCAGTGAGTGTTATAGGGCACGTCATTTCACCAGTGGGTGTTATATGGCATATCATTTCAGCAGTGAGTGTTATAGGGCATATTATTACACCAGTGAGTATTATAAGGTATGTCATTTCACCAGTGAGTGTTATAAGGCATGTCATTTCACCAGTGTTATAGGACATGTTATTTCACCAGTGAGTGTTATAGGGCATGTCATTTCACCAGTGGGTGTTATATGGCATATCATTTCACCAGTGAGTGTTATAGGGCATATTATTACACCAGTGAGTGTTATAGGACATGTTATTTCACCAGTGAGTGTTATAAGGCACGTCATTTCACCAGTGAGTGTTATAGGACATGTTATTTCACCAGTGAGTATTGTAGTTCATGTTATTTCACCAGTGAGTATTATAGGACATATGCATGTTATTTCACCAGTGAGTGTTATAGGACATGTTATTTCACCAGTGAGTATTATAGGGCATGTCATGTCACCAGTGAGTGTTATAGGGCATATTATTACACCAGTGAGTATTATAAGGCATGTCGTTTCACCAGTGAGTATTATAGGACATGTTATTTCACCAGTGAGTATTATAGGGCATGTCATGTCACCAGTGAGTGTTATAAGGCATGTCATTTCACCAGTGAGTGTTATATGATACGTCATATCACCAGTGAGTGTTATAAGGCATGTCATGTCACCAGTGAGTGTTATAGGACATGTCATTTCACCAGTGAGTATTATATGACACGTCATGTCACCAGTGAGTGTTATAGGACATGTTATTTAACCAGTGAGTATTATATGACACGTCACGTCACCAGCGAGTGTTATAGGACATATTATTAAACCAATGAGTATTATAGGGCATATCATGTCACCAGTGAGTGTTATAGGGCATGTCATTTCAACAGTGAGTGTTATAAGGCATGTCATTACACCAGTGAGTGTTACAAGGCATGTTATTACACCAGTGAGTGTTATAGGGCATATCATTTCACCAGTGAGTGTGATAGGGCATATCATTTCACCAGTGAGTGTTATAGGGCATATCATTTCACCAGTGAGTGTTATAGGGCACGTCATTTCACCAGTGAGTATTATATGACATGTTATTTCACCAGTGAGTATTATAGGGCATGTCATTTCACCAGTGAGTGTTATAGGGCATTTTATTTCACCAGTGAGTATTATAGGGCATGTCATTTCACCAGTGAGTGTTATAGGGCATGTCATTTCACCAGTGACTATTATAGGACATGTTATTTCACCAGTGAGCATTATAGGGCATGTCATTTCACCAGTGAGTGTTATAGGGCATGTCATTTCACCAGTGAGTGTTATACGACATGTTATTTCACCAGTGAGTATTATATGACACGTCATGTCACCAGTGAGTGTTAAAGGACATGTTATTTCACCAGTGAGTATTATATGACACGTCATGTCACCAGTGAGTGTTATAGGACATGTTATTTCACCAGTGAGTGTTATAGGGAAGTCATTTCACTAGTGAGTGTTATATGACATGTTATTTCACCAGTGAGTGTTATAGGGAATGTCATTTTACCAGTGAGTGTTATAGGGCATATAATTTCACCAGTGAGTGTTATATGACACGTCATTTCACCAGTGAGTGTTATATGACATTTCATGTCACCAGTGAGTGTTATAGGACATGTTATTTCACCAGTGAGTGTTATATGACATTTCATGTCACCAGTGAGTGTTATAAGGCATGTCCTTCCACCAGTGAGTATTATAAGGCACGTCATGTCACCAGTGACTATTATAGGACATGTTATTTCACGAGTGAGTATTATATGACATGTTATTTCACCAGTGAGTGTTATAGGGAATGTCATGTCACCAGTGAGTGTTATAAGGCATGTCATTCCACCAGTGAGTATTATAAGGCACGTCATGTCACCAGTGACTATTATAGGACATGTTATTTCAAGAGTGAGTATTATATGACATGTTATTTCACCAGTGAGTGTTATAGGGAATGTCATGTCACCAGTGAGTGTTATAAGGCATGTCATTCCACCAGTGAGTATTATAAGGCACGTCATGTCACCAGTGACTATTATAGGACATGTTATTTCACCAGTGAGTATTATATGACACGTCATGTCACCAGTGAGTGTTATAGGACATGTTATTTCACCAGTGAGTATTATAAGGCACGTCATGTCACCAGTGACTATTATAGGACATGTTATTTCACCAGTGAGTATTATAAGGCACGTCATGTCACCAGTGACTATTATAGGACATGTTATTTCACCAGTGAGTATTATATGACACGTCATGTCACCAGTGAGTGTTATAGGACATGTTATTTCACCAGTGAGTATTATATGACACGTCATGTCACCAGTGAGTGTTATAAGGCACGTCATGTCACCAGTGAGTATTATAAGGCATGCCATTCCACCAGTGAGTATTATAAGGCACGTCATGTCACCAGTGACTATTATAGGACATGTTATTTCACCAGTGAGTGTTATATGACACGTCATGTCACCAGTGAGTGTTATATGACATGTTATTTCATCAGTGAGTATTATAGGGCACGTCATGTCACCAGTGAGTATTATAGGGCACGTCATGTCACCAGTGAGTGTTATAAGGCATGTCATTTCACCAGTGAGTATTATAGGACATGTTATTTCACCAGTGAGTATTATATGACATGTCATGTCACCAGTGAGTATTATAGGGCACATCATGTCACCAGTGAGTGTTATAAGGCATGTCATTTCACCAATGAGTATTGTAAGGCACGTCATGTCACCAGTGACTATTATAGGACATGTTATTTCACCAGTGAGTGTTATATGACACGTCATGTCACCAGTGAGTGTTATAGGGCATGTCATTTCACCAGTGAGTATTATATGACACGTCATGTCACCAGTGAGTGTTATAGGGCATATCATTTCACCAGTGAGTGTTATAGGGCATGTCATGTCACCAGTGAGTGTTATAGGGCATATCATTTCACCAGTGAGTGTTATAGGGCATGTCATTTCACCAGTGAGTGTTATAGGACATGTTATTTCACCAGTGGTTGTTATATGGCATATCATTTCACCAGTGAGTGTTATAGGGCATGTCATTTCACCAGTGAGTATTATAGGACATGTTATTTCACCAGTGAGTATTATAGGGCACGTCATGTCACCAGTGAGTGTTATAGGGCACGTCATTTCACCAGTGGGTGTTATATGGCATATCATTTCAGCAGTGAGTGTTATAGGGCATATTATTACACCAGTGAGTATTATAAGGCATGTCATTTCACCAGTAAGTGTTATAGGGCATATCATTTCACCAGTGAGTGTTATAGGGCATATTATTACACCAGTGAGTATTACAAGGCATGTCATTTCACCAGTGAGTGTTATAAGGCATGTCATTTCACCAGTGAGTGTTATAGGACATGTTATTTCACCAGTGAGTGTTATAGGGCATGTCATTTCACCAGTGGGT
Organism: Saccoglossus kowalevskii; assembly: GCF_978046115.1. NCBI lineage: Eukaryota > Metazoa > Hemichordata > Enteropneusta > Harrimaniidae > Saccoglossus > Saccoglossus kowalevskii. The sequence goes on along the minus strand of NC_140645.1, from coordinate 40,619,563 downwards.
GTTATATGGCATATCATTTCACCAGTGAGTGTTATAGGGCATATTCTAACACCAGTGAGTGTTATAGGACATGTTATTTCACCAGTGAGTGTTATAAGGCACGTCATTTCACCAGTGAGTGTTATAGGACATGTTATTTCACCAGTGAGTATTGTAGTTCATGTTATTTCACCAGTGAGTATTATAGGACATATGCATGTTATTTCACCAGTGAGTGTTATAGGACATGTTATTTCACCAGTGAGTATTATAGGGCATGTCATGTCACCAGTGAGTGTTATAGGGCATATTATTACACCAGTGAGTATTATAAGGCATGTCGTTTCACCAGTGAGTATTATAGGACATGTTATTTCACCAGTGAGTATTATAGGGCATGTCATGTCACCAGTGAGTGTTATAAGGCATGTCATTTCACCAGTGAGTGTTATATGACACGTCATATCACCAGTGAGTGTTATAAGGCATGTCATTTCACCAGTGAGTGTTATAGGACATGTCATTTCACCAGTGACTATTATAGGACATGTTATTTCACCAGCGAGTATTATAGGACACGTTATTTCACCAGTGAGTATTATAGGACATGTTATTTCACCAGTGAGTATTATAGGACACGTCATGTCACCAGTGAGTGTTATAGGGCACGTCATTTCACCAGTGGGTGTTATATGGCATATCATTTCAGCAGTGAGTGTTATAGGGCATATTATTACACCAGTGAGTATTATAAGGCATGTCATTTCACCAGTAAGTGTTATAGGGCATATCATTTCACCAGTGAGTGTTATAGGGCATATTATTACACCAGTGAGTATTATAAGGTATGTCATTTCACCAGTGAGTGTTATAAGGCATGTCATTTCACCAGTGTTATAGGACATGTTATTTCACCAGTGAGTGTTATAGGGCATGTCATTTCACCAGTGGGTGTTATATGGCATATCATTTCACCAGTGAGTGTTATAGGGCATATTATTACACCAGTGAGTGTTATAGGACATGTTATTTCACCAGTGAGTGTTATAAGGCACGTCATTTCACCAGTGAGTGTTATAGGACATGTTATTTCACCAGTGAGTATTGTAGTTCATGTTATTTCACCAGTGAGTATTATAGGACATATGCATGTTATTTCACCAGTGAGTGTTATAGGACATGTTATTTCACCAGTGAGTATTATAGGGCATGTCATGTCACCAGTGAGTGTTATAGGGCATATTATTACACCAGTGAGTATTATAAGGCATGTCGTTTCACCAGTGAGTATTATAGGACATGTTATTTCACCAGTGAGTATTATATGACACGTCATGTCACCAGTGAGTGTTATAGGACATGTTATTTCACCAGTGAGTATTATATGACACGTCATGTCACCAGTGAGTGTTATAAGGCACGTCATGTCACCAGTGAGTATTATAAGGCATGCCATTCCACCAGTGAGTATTATAAGGCACGTCATGTCACCAGTGACTATTATAGGACATGTTATTTCACCAGTGAGTGTTATATGACACGTCATGTCACCAGTGAGTGTTATATGACATGTTATTTCATCAGTGAGTATTATAGGGCACGTCATGTCACCAGTGAGTATTATAGGGCACGTCATGTCACCAGTGAGTGTTATAAGGCATGTCATTTCACCAGTGAGTATTATAGGACATGTTATTTCACCAGTGAGTATTATATGACATGTCATGTCACCAGTGAGTATTATAGGGCACATCATGTCACCAGTGAGTGTTATAAGGCATGTCATTTCACCAATGAGTATTGTAAGGCACGTCATGTCACCAGTGACTATTATAGGACATGTTATTTCACCAGTGAGTGTTATAGGATATGTTATTTCACCAGTGAGTGTTATATGACACGTCATGTCACCAGTGAGTGTTATATAACATGTTATTTCACCAGTGAGTGTTATATGACACGTCATGTCACCAGTGAGTGTTATAGGGCATGTCATTTCACCAGTGAGTATTATATGACACGTCATGTCACCAGTGAGTGTTATAGGGCATATCATTTCACCAGTGAGTGTTATAGGGCATGTCATGTCACCAGTGAGTGTTATAGGGCATATCATTTCACCAGTGAGTGTTATAGGGCATGTCATTTCACCAGTGAGTGTTATAGGACATGTTATTTCACCAGTGGTTGTTATATGGCATATCATTTCACCAGTGAGTGTTATAGGGCATGTCATTTCACCAGTGAGTATTATAGGACATGTTATTTCACCAGTGAGTATTATAGGGCACGTCATGTCACCAGTGAGTGTTATAGGGCACGTCATTTCACCAGTGGGTGTTATATGGCATATCATTTCAGCAGTGAGTGTTATAGGGCATATTATTACACCAGTGAGTATTATAAGGCATGTCATTTCACCAGTAAGTGTTATAGGGCATATCATTTCACCAGTGAGTGTTATAGGGCATATTATTACACCAGTGAGTATTACAAGGCATGTCATTTCACCAGTGAGTGTTATAAGGCATGTCATTTCACCAGTGAGTGTTATAGGACATGTTATTTCACCAGTGAGTGTTATAGGGCATGTCATTTCACCAGTGGGTGTTATATGGCATATCATTTCACCAGTGAGTGTTATAGGGCATATTCTAACACCAGTGAGTGTTATAGGACATGTTATTTCACCAGTGAGTGTTATAAGGCACGTCATTTCACCAGTGAGTGTTATAGGACATGTTATTTCACCAGTGAGTATTGTAGTTCATGTTATTTCACCAGTGAGTATTATAGGACATATGCATGTTATTTCACCAGTGAGTGTTATAGGACATGTTATTTCACCAGTGAGTATTATAGGGCATGTCATGTCACCAGTGAGTGTTATAGGGCATATTATTACACCAGTGAGTATTATAAGGCATGTCGTTTCACCAGTGAGTATTATAGGACATGTTATTTCACCAGTGAGTATTATAGGGCATGTCATGTCACCAGTGAGTGTTATAAGGCATGTCATTTCACCAGTGAGTGTTATATGACACGTCATATCACCAGTGAGTGTTATAAGGCATGTCATTTCACCAGTGAGTGTTATAGGACATGTCATTTCACCAGTGACTATTATAGGACATGTTATTTCACCAGCGAGTATTATAGGACACGTTATTTCACCAGTGAGTATTATAGGACATGTTATTTCACCAGTGAGTATTATAGGGCACGTCATGTCACCAGTGAGTGTTATAGGGCACGTCATTTCACCAGTGGGTGTTATATGGCATATCATTTCAGCAGTGAGTGTTATAGGGCATATTATTACACCAGTGAGTATTATAAGGCATGTCATTTCACCAGTAAGTGTTATAGGGCATATCATTTCACCAGTGAGTGTTATAGGGCATATTATTACACCAGTGAGTATTATAAGGTATGTCATTTCACCAGTGAGTGTTATAAGGCATGTCATTTCACCAGTGTTATAGGACATGTTATTTCACCAGTGAGTGTTATAGGGCATGTCATTTCACCAGTGGGTGTTATATGGCATATCATTTCACCAGTGAGTGTTATAGGGCATATTATTACACCAGTGAGTGTTATAGGACATGTTATTTCACCAGTGAGTGTTATAAGGCACGTCATTTCACCAGTGAGTGTTATAGGACATGTTATTTCACCAGTGAGTATTGTAGTTCATGTTATTTCACCAGTGAGTATTATAGGACATATGCATGTTATTTCACCAGTGAGTGTTATAGGACATGTTATTTCACCAGTGAGTATTATAGGGCATGTCATGTCACCAGTGAGTGTTATAGGGCATATTATTACACCAGTGAGTATTATAAGGCATGTCGTTTCACCAGTGAGTATTATAGGACATGTTATTTCACCAGTGAGTATTATAGGGCATGTCATGTCACCAGTGAGTGTTATAAGGCATGTCATTTCACCAGTGAGTGTTATATGACACGTCATATCACCAGTGAGTGTTATAAGGCATGTCATTTCACCAGTGAGTGTTATAGGACATGTCATTTCACCAGTGACTATTATAGGACATGTTATTTCACCAGCGAGTATTATAGGACATGTTATTTCACCAGTGAGTGTTATAAGGCATGTCATTTCACCAGTGAGTGTTATATGACACGTCATGTCACCAGTGAGGGTTATAAGGCATGTCATTTCACCAGTGAGTGTTATAGGGCATGTCATTTCACCAGTGACTATTATAGGACATGTTATTTCACCAGCGAGTATTATAGGACATGTTATTTCACCAGTGAGTGTTATATGACACGTCATGTCACCAGTGAGTGTTATAGGACATGTTATTTCACCAGTGAGTGTTATAGGGCATGTCATGTCCCCAGTGAGTGTTATAGGGCATGTCATTTCACCAGTGAATATTATAGGACATGTTATTTCACCAGTGAATATTATATGACACGTCATGTCACCGGTGAGTGTTATGTGACACGTCATGTCACCAGTGAGTGTTATAGGGCATGTCATTTCACCAGTGAGTATTATATGACACGTCATGTCACCAGTGAGTGCTATAGGGTATGTCATTTCACCAGTGAGTATTATAGGGCACGTCATATCACCAGTGAGTAATATAGGGCACATCATGTCACCAGTGAGTGTTATAAGGCATGTCATTTCACCAGTGAGTATTATAAGGCATGTCATTTCACCAGTGAGTATTATAGGACATGTTATTTCACCAGTGAGTGTTATATGACACGTCATGTCACCAGTGAGTGTTATAGGGCATGTCATTTCACCAGTGAGTGTTATATGACACGTCATGTCACCAGTGAGTGTTATAGGACATGTTATTTCACCAGTGAGTGTTATATGACACGTCATGTCACCAGTGAGTGTTATACGCATGTCATTTTCCCCAGTGAGTATTATATGACATGTCATTACACCAGTGAGTATTATAAGGCATGTCATTTCACCAGTGAGTGTTATAGGGCATGTCATTTCACAAGTGAGTATTATAAGACACGTCATATCACCAGTGAGTGTTATAAGGCATGTCATTTCACCAGTGAGTGTTATAGGACATGTCATTTCACCAGTGACTATTATAGGACATGTTATTTCACCAGCGAGTATTATAGGACATGTTATTTCACCAGTGAGTGTTATAAGGCATGTCATTTCACCAGTGAGTGTTATATGACACGTCATGTCACCAGTGAGGGTTATAAGGCATGTCATTTCACCAGTGAGTGTTATAGGGCATGTCATTTCACCAGTGACTATTATAGTACATGTTATTTCACCAGCGAGTATTATAGGACATGTTATTTCACCAGTGAGTGTTATATGACACGTCATGTCACCAGTGAGTGTTATAGGACATGTTATTTCACCAGTGAGTGTTATAGGGCATGTCATGTCCCCAGTGAGTGTTATAGGGCATGTCATTTCACCAGTGAATATTATAGGACATGTTATTTCACCAGTGAATATTATATGACACGTCATGTCACCGGTGAGTGTTATGTGACACGTCATGTCACCAGTGAGTGTTATAGGGCATGTCATTTCACCAGTGAGTATTATATGACACGTCATGTCACCAGTGAGTGCTATAGGGCATGTCATTTCACCAGTAAGTGTTATATGACACGTCATGTCACCAGTGAGTGTTATAGGACATGTTATTTCACCAGTGAGTGTTATATGACACGTCATGTCACCAGTGAGTGTTATAGGCATGTCATTTCACCAGTGAGTATTATATGACATGTCATTACACCAGTGAGTATTATAAGGCATGTCATTTCACCAGTGAGTGTTATAGGGCATGTCATTTCACAAGTGAGTATTATAAGGCATGTCATTTCACCAGTGAGTATTATAGGACATGTTATTTCACCAGTGAGTGTTATATGACACGTCATGTCATCAGTGAGTGTTATAGAGCACGTCATGTCACCAGTGAGTATTATAGGGCACATCATGTCACCAGTGAGTGTTATAAGGCATGTCATTTCACCAGTGAGTATTATAAGGCATGTCATTTCACCAGTGAGTATTATAGGACATGTTATTTCACCAGTGAGTGTTATATGACACGTCATGTCACCAGTGAGGGTTATAGGGCATGTCATTTCACCAGTGAGTGTTATATGACACGTCATGTCACCAGTGAGTGTTATAGGCATGTCATTTCACCAGTGAGTATTATATGACATGTCATTACACCAGTGAGTATTATAAGGCATGTCATTTCACCAGTGAGTGTTATAGGGCATGTCATTTCACAAGTGAGTATTATAAGGCATGTCATTTCACCAGTGAGTATTATAGGACATGTTATTTCACCAGTGAGTGTTATATGACACGTCATGTCATCAGTGAGTGTTATAGAGCACGTCATGTCACGAGTGAGTATTATAGGGCACATCATGTCACCAGTGAGTGTTATAAGGCATGTCATTTCACCAGTGAGTATTATAAGGCACGTCATTTCACCAGTGAGTATTATAGGACATGTTATTTCACCAGTGAGTGTTATATGACACGTCATGTCACCAGTGAGTGTTATAGGGCATGTCATTTCACCAGTGAGTGTTATATGACACGTCATGTCACCAGTGAGTGTTATATGACACGTTATGTCACCAGTGAGTGTTATAGGGCATGTCATTTCACCAGTGAGTATTATATGACATGTCATTACACCAGTGAGTATTATAAGGCATGTCATTTCACCAGTGAGTATTATAAGGCATGTCATTTCACCAGTGAGTATTATAGGACATGTTATTTCACCAGTGTGTGTTATATGACACGTCATGTCACCAGTGAGTGTTATAGGGCATGTCATTTCACCAGTGTTATATGACACGTCATGTCACCAGTGAGTGTTATAGGACATGTTATTTCACCAGTGAGTGTTATATGACACGTCATGTCACCAGTGAGTGTTATAGGGCATGTCATTTCACCAGTGAGTATTATATGACATGTTATTACACCAGTGAGTATTATAAGGCATGTCGTTTCACCAGTGAGTGTTATAGGGCATGTCATTTCACAAGTGAGTATTATAGGACATGTTATTTCATCAGTGTGTGTTATAGGGCATGCCATTACACCAGTGAGTGTTATAGGGCATATTATTAAACCAGTGAGTATTATAGGGCATATCACGTCACCAGTGAGTGTTATAGGGCATGTCGTTTCACCAGTGTGTATTATATGACACGTCATGTCACCAGCGAGTGTTATAGGACATATTATTAAACCAGTGAGTATTATAGGGCATATCATGTCACCAGTGAGTATTATAAGGCATGTCATTTCACCAGTGAGTGTTATAGGGCATGTCATTTCACAAGTGAGTATTATAAGGCATGTCATTTCACCAGTGAGTATTATAGGACATGTTATTTCACCAGTGAGTGTTATATGACACGTCATGTCACCAGCGAGTGTTATAGAGCACGTCATGTCACCAGTGAGTATTATAGGGCACATCATGTCACCAGTGAGTGTTATAAGGCATGTCATTTCACCAGTGAGTATTATAAGGCATGTCATTTCACCAGTGAGTATTATAGGACATGTTATTTCACCAGTGAGTGTTATATGACACGTCATGTCACCAGTGAGTGTTATAGGGCATGTCATTTCACCAGTGAGTGTTATATGACACGTCATGTCACCAGTGAGTGTTATAGGACATGTTATTTCACCAGTGAGTGTTATATGACACGTCATGTCACCAGTGAGTGTTATAGGGCATGTCATTTCACCAGTGAGTATTATATGACATGTCATTACACCAGTGAGTATTATAAGGCATGTCATTTCACCAGTGAGTATTATAAGGCATGTCATTTCACCAGTGAGTATTATAGGACATGTTATTTCACCAGTGTGTGTTATATGACACGTCATGTCACCAGTGAGTGTTATAGGGCATGTCATTTCACCAGTGTTATATGACACGTCATGTCACCAGTGAGTGTTATAGGACATGTTATTTCACCAGTGAGTGTTATATGACACGTCATGTCACCAGTGAGTGTTATAGGGCATGTCATTTCACCAGTGAGTATTATATGACATGTCATTACACCAGTGAGTATTATAAGGCATGTCATTTCACCAGTGAGTGTTATAGGGCATGTCATTTCACAAGTGAGTATTATAGGACATGTTATTTCATCAGTGTGTGTTATAGGCTTGCCATTACACCAGTGAGTGTTATATGACATGTATATAAATTAGTATATTGTGAATTCATTTTATAAATTTGCTTATTTGTCAATTAATTACATTGTGAATAAGCTAAACCGCGAATTTGCTATATTGCGAATCAGCTACTTTGTGAATTTGAAATAAATTGTCAAATACCTACATCCTAAATTAGCTACGTCGAACATTAACTAAACCGATCACTGGTAGCATAGTGTTTGTTGCATCAGACTCATGATCCGTAGACCCAAATTCAAATCCTAGCTTAGGCTGAACATCAAAAGGGTCGACCCCTACCCTGGGTGAGTGTGCCACAGAGTCAATGAGAAAGCCAATATTTAATTCCACTGGCCGAGATTCATTCACTAATGAATGTATCTTTGGGACAACCTTGTGCTTGTGTTCGACCGAGCCTGGTTGACGCCAGGATAGCGCAGTCAATTGCCATTTGATAGAGAGATGGTCTCACAGCCCTACCATGTGTGCAGTCCCAAACATGATGAATATGACTTCTGTGACAACAATGCACTATGTGTCAGCACTTGCAACATGCACATACACAAAAAAAGTCAGGAGAGAACACCAGTGACATTCAACACTGTCCAGGACTGTAGCTGGGCACAAAAACATTAAAAAAACGTGGATAAGTTACACCGCTAATTCGCTTAATTCGAATTAGCGTCATCGTGAGTTTGAATACACCGCGAATTAGCTACACTGTGAATGAGCCACATCTTGAAATAGCTAAAATAATAAGCTTGCTGTAAAGAAATGTTTTGCAGAAGTATTCAAAACACAAATTGAGTGCAAAATAGTGTATTGACGAACAACTTATAATGCTTGGAATGATCAATCGCCATGGCTACATACAGTCAGTGCAAGAACGATTATCGAGGGATTTTCCTATAAAACCTTAAATTCTCATCAAAGAGATTTATTTTTTCACGACAGTATTTTTGCAATGACGCCAACAATGAAAACTGTAGATCAAAATCTACTCTGTAAGGTTATTAAACAAGTATAATGGACATTTTGGATTACTTGCCGCCGTTTATATACACACCCGTGATCATTATTTAACATTAGGTGAAGTCTGAATGGAGGGACCACATGTATGTAGAATTCATTGCAGAATATCAGTGATATACAGCATGAATGTAATATTTAAAAGAGTTTCAGTGAATAAATAGGCCTCTCACTGAGATTAAAACTTGTATCAAGTTGTGGGTGGAATGTAATTCCTCTATTTTTGAAAACAACTTTTGGAAGGGTATATATGCTTATATTTCTAGCTGAATAACCAATCCTGTGAGTGGAAATTTTGAAATTGAGGTCTGACACAAGGTAAAAAACAAACAAGCAAGGTTTTGCCCCTCGTCATCGCGTCAATTTGAATCCTATCTCCTACACATTTTTATTGCGATTTTGCGTACCGGTAAAGTGCGCCACGTACGGTAAAAATGTGAAATGTTTGTTTTCCGTTTCAGAGGATGTTTCTTTTTTCGATCCAACTATACCCTTAATAACAGTTACACATTAAACATATATCTTGTTGCTATGGTATTAAGTAATCTTTATACAAACAAAAATAAAAACCGCGTCACCTCATCATTTTTCAATTTTCCATAGGACGACAAGCAACGCCTTTTGTTTCTTTTAGATTGAGTTCCAAACTGGGTCAGCTTATTCAATATTGGTAGTATCAGTGTAGTTGAATACGTCTCATTTGATCGGTTCAACCGCTTACTGTTTATCATCAGATTTAAAATAAAAACCAATCCACTTTTAAAGCGGGAGAGTCTCCACCAGCGCATGCGTCAGATGGCCATAGCGTACCATTGTTTACAAACAAGCGTCTACCATTTGCGTTTTTAGCGTGTGTTGTTATCGTCGCTTGGGAATCAATTTCCGCGCGTGCGTAGGTGACGACTCTCCAATTAAACAAAACATGTAAACATAACTCATTGCGTTGACTCTACGTGAACAATTATGTGAGCATAATTATATTTAAAAACAAAAAGTCTATATACGAGATCTCGTGATCATAACTCGGTGTGTCGTGGTAATAACACGAAATCTCGTAATTGCAATGGCATGCCTGTAACAACGCCGTGGAATTCGAAAATTAGTTAAAAAAAACCCAGGAAGTAACGGTGCTCTACTTCATACCGAATTGTGTATTTGACATGTCTGGATTCGGAATTGCTGGGGGGCATCCATCGTTATGACATCCACATCTCCCACACCTTACTCCGCCATATTAGATTGCTTAATTATTCTTAGTGATTCATAGCGTGGATTCAGTTCTCTGGTTAGTACGCGGTTTATAATGGCTTCTCAATTCACCTCACGGATCACTAATTGTTTCATCGCAATTCATGATGTAAATTACGTCAGTAAATTACATTGCCGCTGACAGCTGAGAATATATTACTCTCTCGTTTATTGGCTTGTCTGATTGTTGCAGAATACAACTTGATGTACTCTTAGAGTGTTTAGTCAACCTTATGTCCATCAATGACGTCACATATGATACAGTGAATGTTTTTGTTCTTTTGGACGTTCAGAAATGCAAAATGCAAACATGATTTCTTCCATGTTATCAATGTATTTATTTGTAATGATGGATGTTCGGAAAAAGATTTTTGGGCAATTTGATTAGACTGGCGCCTGACGCGAATACTAGAATGGTGAGGATAAACACTATTCTATGTTTATTTTATTCGTTGCCTGAATATATAATTAATATTTTATGATGTAAGGGGGATCCATTATTTATGTAGGGATGGTTAGTTACTTGTGAACAAGGCAAACCCTTCTGAAAGCGACCTTAATCATATCTCCATAGGTTCTTCTTCCCCTGTAGTCCCGTGCAAGTTTACCCGCTCTGGGGAATTTATGGTGACGATAGTGCCTGTTTCTAATATGCAATTTCACGAACCTTACGAGATCCCGCGTGATTTGTCAAATGATTCTCAGTAGTTACATGTACATGTATAAGTAGTTTTAAACTGCAAGTCACAACTGCGAAGTTATGTTTATATAATTTTTAAGCATCTTAAGACCAGGCATCATTTTCTTGTTATTTGTTTATTTGTAGTATGCAGTTATGATATTCTTCCAGGTACGTTTCTCGTCTCAGGAAATCAACGTCGAAGGCGGAAAAGTCAGAGAAATTCAAGGAAATAGTAAAAACCACTGTAAATTACCTCGCTTGCTAATACTGCGCTGCAATGAATTACAGTGTTCAATGTCATGTAATTCAGTACTAGAAATCCTCTATGCAGCCCTTCGTAGAAGAAAATAAGCCATCCCTTGATTAACCGTGTACATTTTATTTGAAATGTACCAATTTGTTTTAGAGCATCTTTTCAATTATTTAGAGTGCTTTCAGGTCAAAGTGTCAATCACTGTCTTCGGGGAAAGTCACCTGGTACCATCATACGAATCCTTCATTTTAAATTACTGAGTAAATGAATGGGATAGCATATACGTTGGTAAAGTACCTAACTATATCTAAATATACATGCTTGATAATTCTTCTATTTTGACTTCATTCATGTGATGAATATGCAGTGAATGCAGTAGGCAGTAATATAAGAGCACTATATTACAGTCGGTTCAGGTAAAGTCGTCGTATAGAGCGAGTTCGAAATGTGTTAACAAACAATATATTTTACATATGTTGGATACGTCGTATGGGACCCATATCAAACATGGCGCCGACGTACACTATATCACTTTCAACTACTTAATCCTTACGATAAACGTATCATTGAGTGGGGAACTCATGAGGCCGAGAAGATATATGAGATACTTCCCACTCATCATGCCACTTTCTTCCTGTTGAGCTATTTCACGTGCTGTGCGCGTCAATTCGAATACCGTGTGACGTCATCCACAAAGTGATGAGTTGTTAATACTGACATTGAACATCATCAAATTATACTGATCTAATTTCTATCCTCTCGTGAAATGCGTTTGAAAACAACATTGAGCCGACTGTTATGCATGTAGACCCACTACATAAAACCTATCACAATGAAATACAATTAAACAAGAATACGTACGACTCGTCGCAAATCTCACCACTCGCTGTGTAACGCAGGTCAAATGGAGATTTGAGACGTCCCCTTTTCCAATTACAAATGTCTATAATGGCGATGTTTATCTGATTAATAACCATCAGTGTATGGATAACAGTACCACAATGTTGCAGCATTCGGAATATCCTCATCTCCTTGTCATAGCGACCCTTGGCGATTTAGTCGATGGTAATTATGTACTGGAAAGATGCAACAACCACGAAAAAAGATGCCAAGACATCAGGCGATATTAAATATGCATTATAAATAAATTTGATCATTATAGTAATGGTTTTGTGCTACAGCTGGAGATCTACTTATTGTGATATTATTATCGATAAGCGAAACAAACGTTTTGCAGCGCAATAAACTGAAAGCATTGAATAGTAGCCGAATGTTAAACGTCGTAGTCGTATCGCCTCGTTATGTTCGAAATGGATCCCACGAGACGAATGCAACGCGTGTAAAGTACGCTGTTGTCTACGCATTCAATACTGCACGCGCGAACAACGGTAACAAAATGGCGCCATTGCACTTAGGGGTTGACGATTAGAATATTTGGGAAGGGCGGGTCAAGACAGAATTGAGAAAAAAAAGTCACAGAACAAAAATCAGGCCTCATTATATGAAATTTACTAGTAGAAGATCACTCGACGACAAGGAAAGATGTCGGTAATATAACTTGTAAGTGTCCAGCGGTTTGGAATTCGCCATTTTGAGGACTAATACTATATTCGATCACATTGTCTTTTTAAGAGATTTAATCATGGATGTCGAAAACAAATGTTATTTATATTAAACTATCGAATACATGTCTTCTACGAATTATAAAGAAACGTACAGACATTATGCACGGTTTCACCTAGCAGCGGGGGTTCGATTTAATTCAAATTGCTGTCTTTTGATAAAAAACATACTTAAATAATGTAGTCCATATTTGCTATGGGGAAATTGGGTTCGTTTATATAATTTGCGGTGGCGAATGCAACGACCTTGTACACCGATGATTCAATATACTCATTTCATTCGTAATTATGCGTCTATCATAGCCATGGAAATCGACATTCGAACGTGTTGACACGTCTACATAGAAGAGCATAATGAAACAACCACGTTTGATATGATTGGTGATAAACCACGAGACGGGATTGACTCGAGAATTGTGCTCTACAGAGATGTAATTAGTCCACTTATGGGTCTTATTTTACTCCATGGTCCATTATTTATCCCTATGTAGATACCCTGGATAATTTAACGAACAACTTGGGATTGTATTTGCATACTTGAAGCGAATAGTCCTGAAGAAGTACTGTTTTGCGCAACAACCTGCATGAAATTGTAATTATATTATTTCAGCAACTCACTGTGCATTTTACCCAACTATTTCCCAGGGTCATTTGGTCGTCTGCTTCGTGATTTCGGTAACGAGGCTTTGTTCCATCTCATCGCACATCTATACAGTCCTACACGCCTCATTGAAACGAATCTGGATGTATACATTTATACACGATTTTCTCGATCAAGCAATAATGCGATACGGATTTCCATTCATTTGACGCCATAAGCTAAATTATCCATACCAATTATTCCAGATAATAATATGTAAATTATATGCATATCTGAGTTGTAGTCGTGACATCTCATCGCTCGTGTCAACTTCGACTTTAGAACTGACATAAAAGCAAACGATATGATTATTAAAATTAAAAAAATGCATAATTTGTTTCTTATTTATACACATATGATACAGATGTCTGAGAAATTTGAATATTATTGTTTGAATAGGTTTTTCTATTTGGGGGAATTATTCTACTATTTTTCGATGCTTGAGTTAGTTACCAGTTGATTACCGAATTTATTTTATAGCAGTATCGACAATCACTGCATTAAATAGTCCTTTATTTTCTCCCGTACATTCGAGCTTGTTTGAATTCCCACACCAGCAAAATCTTTAACTAGAAATGGGTAAACGTACTTGACGGAAAAGTTAGTTTATAGAATGTGGCATATAAAACGACTGTCGTCTGCATCATTCACTGTGGTAATTCTACCTAAGTATATGTGCTTTTTAGCAGATTAATTTCCATGACCCACTGATATATTACGGTATCGTTTCAGTTGATGTCTTCTCCATATGTTATATAGTAATAGAATCAATGACGGTCTGAGTACAAAGAATGAGGCAACCATTTTGTTATAAATTATTAAAATACCCATGTGTTGCGTACAAACTCGCATTTCGACCAGTGCACGCTATGTAAACTTTTGTAATCCTATTTTTTTATTAGTATTTAATTAGTTTTTCATATATTATACTTTACTTGACTGTTTATTTGCTGGTAGTTGTTTTAAGTATTTGTAATTGTGAAAGCTCACTGCATTATCGCAGTAACGGCTCAAAATAAAAAAAAAAACACGCAAAAAATGACCCACTAGCCGCAAACTAATTATAAGTACACCTCAATACCCGTACCAGTTAATAATGGGCACACATCTTGCTAACAGTAAGCAGCCATATTTTTGTGGGTATGTGATTGATTGAAAATAAAAACAATAAATAAAAAATAATTATTAAAAATAAAATAAAATTGTAAAAATAAAAATATATTATATTGGCATTTGAAGGCTGCATTACATTAGTTAGTTGCAATCTATGTTATAAAAACTGCCCTATCCCAAGTAGATTACTGGTGTGGCTTCTTTTAAACTAAGCATAATGGCGATAAACCCTGATGTGAATCACAAAGACAATGTTTTTGTAATATAAATGACTTCAGAAAGGTAACTCACATCCTCGATATTGCTTTGATCTTAGCCGACTGTCAATAAAAAAACACTATAATATTCATTCATTCATTCATTCATTCATTCATTCGCGTATTGAAAGATGTCGTTACAATTCACTGCACTAAGAACACTTCGAATTAACATAGATGAGATCGACTCAAGCACATACGCTTGTCATGATTGTAGCAGTCATTCAGTTAAAGACTCGGTAATGATGTACACCCGGCTGAGTGTAATGCCATGGAAGCCTGTCAATACGTGTAAGTGGATGAGATGACCAGTAATTCGATTCTGGAAATCATGAGTAAAGTTCACTCTACAGTACTGTTTCGTAAGGTACATGGAGTACCTCACTCATCAGATTATTTGCTTCATGTTATTCGTACAACTGTAGCTCAATTTGATGGTGTTATCGCTGAAAATTTTCCTGAGTTTGTTTCCCTGTTGGAAACACTTATCAACCAGGGTGAGGAATCTTCTCCCGACGCTGTTAGTGACATTTTTACTGAAGGGAGGGTTAAACCAGAGGATGTTGTTACGAGGTCTGTTTGTTCTTCTTCTTTCCGTGGGGGGTTCGAATTTGAGGTGATAATCATATCCACTTTGATTTAGAGCTGTCTGGTAAGGTGGCGCGGCTAGATCAAAGTGTTTTTCGTCTGATGAAAGATATGACAATCGTTTGTTGATTCCTGCCGGTATATTCTTTGTGATGGAGGGTGGGTGGTTGCTCTCTCTATGTACGTATAGTGGGTGGCTATTGAGTTTAATATATGGATTGTAAGAGCTGTCAGTGAAGCAAATAATCCGCAATCAAAACAAACAACAACTTACAGCGGCCAACACCAATACACCCAGCACCGAGATCAACAGATTATGTAACTGCCGTAAGAAATCTGAATGCCCCTTAGACGGAAATTGTTTACAATCGGCCTTGGTTTACCAAGCTAATATCAAACAGCAAGACAACAACAAGTGTGAAACATATGTGGGACTAACAGGAAATGAATTTAAAACCCGGTACAGAAACCACACTGCATCGTTACGCAACCAATCATTGAGAAACGCAACAGAGCTCAGTAAATACGCTTGGTCATTAAAAGACAATAACATCGATTAGGACATCAAATGGAGAGTGTTATCGCGTGCTGCACCATACAATACTTCAAGCAAACGTTGCAACTTATGTATTAGAGAGAAATATATTATCATTTTCCAACCACATTACTGTAGTTTAAATAAAAGAAATGAGCTTTTTTCTTCCTGTAGACACAGAGCCAAATCACTGCTATGCAACAACTAGTTTTAATATCGTAAACACACTCCATTGTTATGCAAATCTGTAGCGCTTATAACGTAGTCTGTTTCGGTGGTTTATTTAATAAAGTCTTAACTCCTGATGAGTGAGGTACTCCATGTACTTTACTTTACTCATGTAGTCGTGTCTTAATTTCTCTGTCCACGTATGTATATATATATTGTTGTTACGACCGAGTTCCATAATTCCCTACAAGAATGTTCACTATGAGGTAACCTCATACCAATATTTTTAATTCAACCCATTTACCTCAGTACAAATGTAGCCTATATTTCAGTTATTATATTGCAAGGGCAATATAAGAATGGCAGGGAGTCGTGAATAAAAATTTAATATATTTTAGCCGTCAGTGGTTTATCGTACATGGCACGAAATTTTGCGTTTCTATAGCACGCCCAGGGCGCATACATGTGGCGGTAGTATCACACAGATTTCTTGGGAATAATTGCATTAGAATTCCCAATTTATTGAGCAACTGGAAATTCTTTTTCAAGTCAGTGTTATCGACTGTGAAACTTGATGAACATCAAATTATACACGGAGACTTGGACAAATCATCTGTTAATTGGTCAGGTGTTATCTCGTTGACTTGCGACAATGTGCTTGAATTGCTTTATTGCTTCTCAACAGTTTTTTTTCGTGTAAATTAATGTTGCTGTGGTCGACAAAAGTAGAATGCTCTCTTGTAATAATAAACGCTCAGTTCCAAAATTGGGCGACGAATCGTTTTTTTTATCTAATATGGATCTGTGGGAATAAGAGTTCTAAATAGTAATTAAGCATCGCAGTGTTTTCCAACTTAAATGGTATATATAGATAGTATATACAGGCTCATGGGGACTCGAAGTTGTGCATTATTTCGCTTTGTTATATTTAGACAGATTGACTATATATATATCCTGTCTGACACATTGATACAGGAGAACAAAACGCATTATTAAACACCAGACTTTTTATAGTTTAACAACCATCCTACTTAGTGTGAAAGTGTCACGGTAAACAAATATATACCGTCCTGTAGGAGATAGTCAAGTTCGTGATTTCTTTGCCAACTTTAAAACACAAAATAGATTTTGTGTTATCGTTCTCCCAGACATTTATGATGAAATGGTCTACAGTGATATAACTGTTACATAAACAGATCGATTACTTTAAAAATGTTATTTATAGTGAAGGATATGGAGGTTTCCGGCATCGCCTTTTACAACCAAATTATTCCGTCCATTATTTATATACGTCTTGTAAAGTATACCGGGTATTCAAACTATAATTGGCGCTTTTCCGGTAATTTGATTGTTTATGTTGGTAGTTTTACTTGTGGAAATTTTCGGAAATTTAATAGTGTGAAGCCGAGATTGCTTAAATATGAGAAAAAAAAACCAGAACAATTATTTAGGGCTCCGAGTGCCCATGAATGTGTATTTTAACGTGTGTTGTTTTGATTTCTAACATTTTTCCATTTCTTTCTTAAAGAACGGTGGTCGTCTCGCCGCGCATGTGCGACAGTATGTGTTGATAAACGTGACTCTCGCTCTCAATGATATCTCGGCGGCCATTTACGAATTCGATCGGGTTTATTAATGAGATGAGTGTTAATCGTACCCTCAATCCGGGATACACGCGCGATTGATATGATGGAGAATAACGAAATCGTGCGAGATGGCTTTGATTTGTTTATGTACCTACTAAATTTGCAAAAAAAAAAAAATGTTTTCATTCGTGTTTTAATGAAACGAAATCCTGTGTGGAATTTCAAAATTCATAGTATGTTATTCGGATTATTTTTACTCAGTTTCTGATAATGAAATTAATCATAATTATTATAAGTGAACAGTATTGCATTCAGCTCACTTGTGACAGTTACACGGAAGCGGTTCTTTGTACATGCCCAATAAATACACTAATACATGTATTGCACTGCACAGTATGTAATCTGAGCATGCGCAATTAACCAAGCTAATAAGTTTCACAAAATAAAATATCATTTCTCCCAAATGTAATATAATCGATGGTTTGACCATGAAATATCAATTATATTGTGTACACACAATTGATTGATGAAGTTTGCTTAGAAAATTAGTTGGTTTGTCCTCATTTGCATATAGAAAGTGTAACACATTATTCCCCACCTGGCTGGGTAAACTACAGTGAAAACGGGCAAAACATAACACTAAACTCATTACTTAAATTGTTTTTCTTTTATTTTCTACACAAGTAGAAAAGAATAAAGTGAATAAGCTTCTAAGGAATTAAGTGTTCAGCTTGAGTGATTGAACAGTTAACAAACTGTAATATAAAACATGTCTAAGTACTAGATGTAGCTAGATCAGAATGACAGTGTCATATTCTCATATCTTAAATGGCAGTGGATAGTTACAAAATAAAATTAAATTCATTATATTGTACTATAGGCCAAAAAAAGGCGTTGTCGTGAACAAATAGAGGTCACCATACAATTTCTCAAGAAGTAATGACCACTAGCGGTCATATTTAAATTATAAATTCCTTTTATTATTCGTTCGTGTTTTGTATTAGACTAATGAATAATAATACACTAATCAAGTTGGTCTACGTTTATTGTTTTTGTCCTTCATATACATTAATTTAGGAATCACATGGTTGTGAAAAAAAAATATATTCTTAGCTAAAAACGTTCTGTACTATTTATCGTTGGCGTCCTTATATCTAACGAGCGCTATCAAAGAGTTCATATGGTGTAAATATAGATTTATAATAACTAATAGCGTTCATATCATCACACATATTTCATAGTTATTATACAGTATCTTCTAATTTCATATATATCAGAATCTTACATATAAGATCATATAATTTCTATTAGCCCACCATCTCGCAATTCCATATTAACGCGCCATGGCAGCATATGTTTATTTTAAACATTAATGATTCACCAAATTGAAAATAAATATTGTTAATATAAATGTAGATAAAACGTATGTTAGTGTAAATAACAGTGAAATAAGCGTAGGTGTTTGTCATGTCAGCATCATGTATAAGTATATCGATCTGTCGTAAAAGTATTTCAATATACATACAAGTATTATCGTGAGCTGAATATTATCTAATGCCAATCATATTATTGTTAAACGTAGGATACTTCATATACGTAACCAACAAACAACAGTCCCTTATTAGCACTGTAATTATTAAACTACAGTCACTGCACTGTAGTCCGAAAATTTAAGTTGTTTTAACTATCATGATAGAATAATATAGATACATTTTGTTCAAGTGAAATATTGAATAAACACCCCACGTAAACAACTCAAGAACTGTTATGCCAATATGGAAGTTTGATTAAGTTGTTTCGACTTATGTTGTAGGAGATATTTCTTTCAAGCAATGATTACTTTGCTATTCATCATTTTAAGCAATTATTAATTCTGAATCATCACAATAGCATGCAACATCGCATACATTATAAGCATTTTTGTAATATCTTATAAATATATGGTATTCACTGTTTTATCATTCCAATTAATCCACGGGGAGTGATTCAACTATATCAGATTTTCAATGCAATGGCAAATATTGACAACTTATATTCAATTTATTCTATATATTCTAATGTGAAGACAATGGTCGATATTATTTATAATCGACTGGAATATACGTCTTTTGAGTGAAGTTTGAGTTAAATGTTGCAGTATTAAGCATACTACTTCCAAGTCACGGAATACATCATGCAAAGAAGTATTATGTTTAAATCAGAATGTTTACGAATATCATAATTCATAACAATATGCTACATTTGTAGCCCATTGAGCAAAATGCTGGGATATGAAGAAATATATTCAGAACAAAAATTATATCATACAAGATTTCACTTTTAGATAAAGTTTCATGTAACTAAATTAGGTTTCACTTTACTTTACTTCATTTTCACATGGCGACGTCATAAACTAATAAAAATTAAAATAAGACAAACATTACAAATAACACGTCAATTTGATCAGAACCCGCACTAACTTTGACGAGAATTTTCAATGCTGTCATATTTCTATCACATGATACCGGGCGTGCCAAATAACACACAGTGAATACTATGTACTGGTTTAGTTCTGGCAAAATAGTTTGCACGGCCCACGGATCAATAATGAATTGTTATTAAGCAGTAACGTGACACCACGTATATTAAAGTTGCCGTGTTAATTGTATTGTCAATACTCAAATGTGTACATTACAGCGTGTGAACAGTGGTGTTCTCAGACAGTCTATAGAAATATATGTGATGCTATGCTATTTAGAATTAATGAGCTAATACATATATATTAAGTACAAATATAAAGATAAGAATATACGGGTCTCAGCAGTAAATGCCTAAATATCACCAGTAATATATATATACTGTAATATGACTAATTTTCACTGGGCTGAAATTTCGCTGATTTGCTATTTCAGACATATTCAGTTGGTTTTAAATTCACGGTTTGATCATTTAGATAGTGTGTTCTATACTAAATTTCACATATTCACTGGGTTTTAATTTAGCGCATTTTCCAGTCAGCGAAATAAGCAAAATTAATAACCCGTGAATAATTAACTTTTTTACAGTATATTACTTGCAATATATTCATAACTCATGTTCATATTCGTATCATTAAACATGTCGCAAATTGTCTCTAAACACTCAGTGTTAATGATGGTGTAATACTATTACTGTGTAACAATTTCTCAATCGTGTTATCTCTTCACTATTAATATCCAAATGCACTGAAACTACGTGATATATTGAGTGTTTATGTAACATAACAATGTCTGCACGTTTCTGTATAAATCAAGTTTTTTTTTTTTTTTTTTAATTTTAACTCTAGAGTATAGGCAGTCATAATATCACCTTCATTTCCAGTCAGACCACTCCCCGTAATAGATATTACAAAACTCCACGCTAATGACACGTTTAAACATAATTTCCTATGTGGTTATTATATTTCATCATATGAGATGAAATTACATTTATTATGATCGCGCTGGTCTACAGAGGCTTTATGTAATCAAATAAAACGTGATGATATAGAGACGGCAACGGTTGTTAACAATTTGATGCATAATTATAATATGCTCACTATATTTGAATAAAAGATAGCGCGTATTTGGGGGAAAACTCAACGTGTTCAATAGTGTATTTTCAATTACCACAAACGAGTCTTATATTCTGCGTCATCGTATCCACTCCAATGGTAGATCTACAGCACGCATCTAGGATCGATATTTGCGCGAAGATGATATCGGGACGATGTATATTGATAACCCCTTCAAAAGAACCGCAATGAAAACAGACGAATATCATTACCATATGTTATTTTATATTATATACCGAGTATTGCAATATCATACCGGCTTTGATTACACGTATATTTCCGGTACGATCACAGCGAATTTTGTATTTTGTTAATTCGTATTGTTAAAACAGTTGTATCCACATTCTGCATCTTACATGTTTTCTGTCTCGTTGTTTAGTCTCTTCTGCTGTTTTCAACATGCTCTTTTCATATTTTATCGCATGCTATATACACGATTGCCACCTCCTTTACACTTCTACGTGATTAATGACAAAGGGAAACGCATTTCCGAGCTTTCTGATCAAACACAATATCACCATGACACCTGTGTCCATTCTTTTTAGACGTGGTTGATTTGATTGTTCACACTTATCAGTCAGTCAACAAACCTGAGAATACTTTGTCTAGCTATTGGTACGTAACATGAAATCGCACTGCACGACAGTTCTTTTAGGAACTGTGTCAGTTTACTTTGCGATCATTGCAACCTTCTAGTTTGGCGAATGAAATTATTACTACCGACGAAATAAGGATAATAATCTCGGGAATTGGATTGCAATCAAATCACGCAGACGTCGTTATGGAATCAGTTACTCTAGGGATGGGCACTATTCCCCCTGAGTTTCCTGTGAGATGTTCAGAGACTAAAAAGTACACAAAGTAGTATAATACCCTGTAATTATACAACCAGTTCTCGCAAAAATTGCATTTCCTAGCACTGGGTCATTTAATATCGACCATATACAGTGGCTCACGGCATAATTGATATTTACTTCTATAATGGCAACTAATAAAACATATTTTTATTATAATAGGTCACATGTTGCTGTAACTATGGGAACTGATTTACTGTATTGTTTATCATCTCTGTTTTTAAAAGTACACTTGTGGCTATTATCGAGTAACTAAACCGTCGCTCCTTCACAACAATTGAAATATCATCCGACATACTTATTATGACTTACGTAATGTCGTACCATGAATTATTCATGAATTTCTTACACTTTGCTATCACGCTTGATGTGTAGACGAATTCGTGAATGAAATTCGTGTATAAAATATACAGTTACTATTACAAGTCATAACTGTCCCTGTAAACTTAATCAGTATATTCAGATCACGCCGAATTTAAAAAAACAACATGTATAAAACAAAATAAAACTGACTAAAATGAGCTCAACACATAGTATCTGCACAATATTACGTTATCCTTTGAAAATACAGAATAATATTTTAAGATGTCGTCGCGTCTGATATGCTCTACACTGCTGTTGGAGATGGTGAGATAAACAATCGATAAGAAGTGATCGATCCACGAAATTGAGGTCACAATGTCAACAACCTAATACGTATTGTCACGTGATATCGATAATGCATCCTGGGATACAACACAACACGACGCAATGTCTTTTAAACTCTGTTTATTTCTGAAAATAATTATAGGGATGCATACATCCGTACATAAAGCGTATATTTATCACTGTCACTCAAAAACGTATCACGAGAACGTGACATTTGTAAAATTCCTGTATTTTAATACAATGTATGTTAAGATAATTAGTATTCAAACATGTGAATAGATGGTACGAATCATGTAAATGCGCAGAAGATTTATTATTCACTGTAATTATATGTATAGACATCATGATAAGCGGGAATAAGTAAACGAGACACATATGAGACCCAGAGGCCTTAGAAACAACTACAGAAAAGAAATGTGTATAACAATAATTTTAAATTATCAAAAGGAGCATATATGCTACACCAGAAATAATATATTGTTTAGTTGAATACAACTAGACGACCCTAGAGAAAAAATTGAATAGGAAATTAGCAAGGCGTTTTACACAGTTATGACGTTGTTAATGGACAGATTCTATATTCACATCTATGTTATGTTTAATCTATTCAGCAAATATAATAATGAGAATAATGAGAAAAACGCAGCGATGTGATTTTTTTTTGGTTTGTCCAATCCCCGTAGAGTAGCACGGAAGCTCGTTGTCATGGCAACAACCTAATGTATTTTCTAAATTAGCTGAGAAGAACTGAGACCCGCTCTTTGTACCATAGAAAAAGCTTCCATCTAATCTTTTATGCTAGCCTCGATATCCACACAAATCTCTTATAGAAATTATTGCTCCAGCGACTCAATAGAATTTCGGTAATGGCTACCGATAACGAAGTGGAAATGCTACTATGTGTTTACATGCTTTCAATGCAATAAGAGGTCATGTAAACGCCATAAAATAGCTTTGCTGAAGTGTGTCGTAACGATATAAACTATTAGCATCGCAACCACACGCAGTCACTAACCTCGTGTCATCTATGATACTAACTGCCTGGGATTAGAAAAAAAAACAGTTTTCACTTTCATTTGCCAAAGTTCTACTTTAACCGTTGTATAATGTCGGGAAAGTGACATCATTAAAGGAAACAACAAAACAAGATCAGAACCCTCGGGGATTGAAACGAGTTTTGTTTTCTTCAGCAAGGCTTTCAGGTCATATCACGTATTAGAGAAATAACTGCCGCAAATGAGCACAATTTTCTTTGCGTTATAAACGTGTATTACCATCATTATAATACAGCATATGACAAAATAGCAAACAAAGGGAGAACAATTAGGCACTCAATTCAATTAATTACCTTTTTCTCAATTAGAATCATCGAGATAATGACGTACATTATTAATGAAAACTGTTTTGCAAACCTAAGTGGTTTCACATTGTTGCGAGAATTGTATTTACAAGCGATAATATCTTGAAAATATATAAATTTATAGTGTTTAAAAATATGTCGCTGGTTTTGAAATAAAAATGATGTTTTGAAAACTGTTGCAGTAATTTTAGGTCATCGTCTTCATCAACATTTTGCGTCTTTAATTTCGAGTCATTCAAACCCCCGTCACAAAATTGTTATGCCGCCCGACATCCACATGTACACGTACACATGTACAGTTGCTGCACTAAAGGTTGCTACACATATTTACCGACCTCTTGAAATACAGATGCCGTAAAATTAGTTAATTAACTTACAAGGTCAAACTCTTTTATTATTAAGCAGAAAACATTTCCACGCCATACCAGATATTGTGATCGGTATTCTTTAATCAGTACATGCATTATTTCCCCGCATCTACCGCAGCAGGAACTGTCGCTAGGAAATGAACGACAGCTTTCAAAAAAATCAATATACTAATATGTAAAAATGATGTATATCAAAACGAACGAGTCTCCGTGTTACGACAAATTGTTCGAAATAGTAAACGTCGAAATGGCTATTACGCAACTATGGTTGATATTACAACGAGACTGAAAGGTCGTGTATCATTTAATCAAATGAAAATATGGCATAAATATGGCAACTAGTCGATATTTGTGTCATTAT
The DNA here is from genome assembly GCF_978046115.1 of Saccoglossus kowalevskii. NCBI lineage: Eukaryota > Metazoa > Hemichordata > Enteropneusta > Harrimaniidae > Saccoglossus > Saccoglossus kowalevskii. The sequence continues at coordinate 40,594,466 of NC_140645.1, read as the reverse complement.
GTTTTAAGCGCATAACGGATTTGACAAGACGGCATCTGACGGCTGTGTGTTCGATTTCCGGATTATTCCATAGTGGTTTCTATTTCTGTTTGTAGGGGGGGGGTGTTTTTTTAGCCTACCACGATGATATATTATCGGCATTGCCGTAAAGCATAGACAGATGATTTATTGCTGACGTTAAAAAAACTTCTTTATTCTGTACAAATACACATTCATTATTACTGGTGCCAAGGTACGCTCAAACTATATTTAGACAATACCATATAACCCACTTGTACCGGTGTTTATAATTAAATCATATCACATAGTGTTCTCAGTGTACGATTGTGAGACACATAGGCGTGCAGTATATATTCCAATTTTCGCTGATTAAATACGCATATAACAAATATACCGATTACACATTACGTTATGATCCATGGGCAAGCAAAACGTAAAAATGATGTTCCATATTATTGAATCTAATAGGATGTGACGTAATGTGATGTTCAACTCCAGTTATTTAAATCAATGTGCCAGAAATCAGCAAAGCTAAATTTTATTAAATGTATATAATAACCGTTATTGTAATTCGTTTCGTTCATTTTATTGGCAAATATCTTTTAGTAGCAACGTGCAAGCTATTATTACAATGATTTATTTTGCATTGGTGATTTATGCAATTAAAAATACATATAAACAACAGATTGTATGGCATCTGCTACACTAACGTAGGATTGTGTACTTCGAGGTCTGTTTGCTCGAAACTTCAAAAAGCAAAAAGAAATATAGCTGTTTATTATTCATGAAATATATTGTTGTGTATAGCAGGTGTGCTTCGAAATGATTCATATGGATGACTAATTAAAATTCTGTCAATCATTTCTACAAGTGGAATAAGTAGAATAGGAGACGTCGCCGCAAGGGAATTAAATGGCGTTGGTTGTCAGTGATCCATAATGACTCCTAAATCCTGTATGTGCATGTACGACTGGGCAGTAGAAGTGTTTAAGATTTTAATGCGGGCTCATGAACCCGAAACATATTTTGCATTTCGGCTGTGTAGACAGTTTTGGCTTCACGCTGTCACAATTTTGGAGCTCTATCACAAAATACTAAAAAACAACCACATGTACTGCATAATTTGCAAGAATGTACATATTTATTGAAAAGTATAATTTTGCTGCAAAAAGCTGATGCCAGAATCTGCATTTATTTTCCTATTTAATTACATTTTACAAAACAGTAATCGACATGTTTATGTGAGCGATGTGTCCACATTAGTATATGTGTATGTAAAATATGTACTGGGTGAATGATTATACAAATGATTTCCCCAACTTGCGTTTTGTTGTTGGTCATAATAGTTCAACGTTAAACCATGGCATTAATCATGTCATTAAGACTACAAAAGTATTTAAGACTTCTGACATCGAAGTTTGAGAACAAACAATGGTACATACTTTTCTTGAAAAACACACCACTTAAATAATGCGAACATTTCATTAGACACAATCGATGACCAAAACTTAGTGTCCATTTTAAAACAAAAATCATGTTTATCATAGTGTTTTGATATATATTAAAATCACTTTTTGTTTATTATGTTCTACTTGTCTTCGGGTTTCAAACGTTCGAACTGTATGTAGCCAATACTGTCTAAATATTAAAAAAGAAACAACAACATTATTTTTGGACTAGTGTCCACCAACTTGCATATACATGTATTTCTAAAGATTTTGTTTCGCAAAGAACCGTGCACAAAACCTCAATAGCTCCAATCAATCTAACAGTGCCTCCAGCAAGTATCAACTGTTGTTTTATAATGAACATGGACATGAGTTGTGCATGTCACGAGCTATGTCATTTTCTTCTCTTTTCCGCCAACTAATGGTAAATCGTCATCATTGCCAAATCGTCAATTTTTCCACTTCCTTTCAGACCCCAATTTATTCACGGGCTTTTGAAGTAGCAAATTGTTTGAATAAATTTGTTTTGTTGCATTTGTATTTACCGAACACATATGTGTGGTTGAGGTAAAATACCATGTTTCCTTGATTATTAAGTAGCTATTATTAAGTTTTTTTATTTATTTATTGATGCAAACACAAAACTAGATCATGTGACAATATTTCGTTTATTCTCAGTAGAAAAGATTAGTCATTATTAAACTTTAAATTTCAACCTTCCGCAATTTATATCAAATTCCAATCTCCTGCCTTGTATATTAAATTCGCTATCCAGCTAGTACAGAGATTGAACGAGTCTCGATCGAAAGGTTGTTTGCGCGACATTTTCAAAATAACGTCTCAGGCGAATATGTTTTTCCAATAGACCTTTTACTGTTTTTGTTATAGCTCACAGTATATAGATCGCGTTATACACGCGTCGTGCACTTGCTAAGAGCATACAGCACATAACACACAGTATCGTATCTGTATATATCGTTGCAGAACATAATGTATAATGCAAAGTATAAATTGAAATGACTATAGATCTCATTAAAAATGAGACTGACAGGCTGCTGTGTTTACGCTATGGTTAAGAATATGTCTTCTATATTTACTGTACCACAGGGACGTGCGTCACTGAGTGAAACCACGATTGAAGCATACAGATATCACCGTCACGGATTGTACTATCAACATATTACCGCAAAATTTGTTATGTTTCCTTAACTTAAAAGCAATGGAAGCGTGAACGGATATAGCAATGGCAGTAATTAACAAATACAATTTGCCAATATAAGAAAATTTTACTTCGGATTTCTCGAAAAACGTAATTATCCTTTCTTCGTACGTCATGAACTGACATGGACATTACAGCAATGTTAGTTTCAGACGTCAATATTCAAAATAAACATATTGTACATTCACTTCAATAGCTTAGGAACGAATTACATGGCAGATTAAACACATGCATGCACTCAGATTTCTCCGTCGACAACATTGATGTCATTACAGTTATGTAGTTTTGATATTAAAACCTACAGATAAGGATAAAAATAGAATCACTCGAAATGTTACTGTTTGAATATAGCACCCTGAATTTGGGAATACGCGATTCTGTCTAGACGTTGTTTTTGTTTTTTTAATGTATGTTATTTTGATTTAAGCGTTACATCGAAATATACAAAGAAAATCGTATCCACAATTTCGGCATGGAGTTGCTCTTTTAGTGGAAAAAAGAACAATGGTAATTCTCGTCAATTATGAAATACAAATTGGTATTTATAAAACGATATGTGCAGTGACGCATACATGATTGATGTGGCATATAATAAGTTGAGAATGTATTACCGCACGTAACGCATTGTATCGAGATTTAAACCTCGCATAGCAAAAACGGCGATCGTGAGATAATGCTCATAGTACAATCGACTCACAATAGGATAGGTACAATTTGATCAAAAGTCAAAGTTCAATTTTAAAATGTTGAAACATGGAGCTGAAAAAAGATAGCTCGATAGTTTACACAAGTATAATACTTAAAGTGAAAACAAGTCAACCCATGAGAGCGTGTGTCGTCATTATGCTAGCTGTGTAAATCCCACCATAAGTACACGCTTAGATCAGCGACTGTCCGTGACAGATAAACGCAATTTTCAGCACCACTGTAACATGTTGATTATAAGAGAGTTCTTAAATACGGAGTAGTAATAAATAATATGATCATATGTTAGGTAACCTGATTAAAATATGTTGTAATAAACGGGAGGATTTACTATATTGTATTCAATAACAGCTTTGTGACACAGCGGTTCGTGGAATATACGTTTCTGCTTCACACCACATGTTTAAGACGTGTGTGTAGCCACATTATAATTGTCTTTCTACTTTCCTACGTCCATATCTGTCTTAGCATATTGTTCCTGAGCGGATGTTCAAATGAGCACTCACCGCATTGTAGCTCGCTGAAATCAATTAGATTTATTTTTCTTGATTACCAGCAACTTTCTCGGTCAATAACAATGATAGTAATCCCGTAGCTAGTGTTGTGGTTACGAACCAATTATTCAGATCGATTTATTTATCTTCGCGATCTTGTTTGCGAATATAACGGCATTCTTTTATTTCGTCCATCATTTCCGCTAACGAGGGTTTCGGCCCAATGCCCATTCCTCCCTCCGGAAGTGATTGTGCTCGCAACAGTTTCGATCGCTTCCCGTCTTTTAGATCATCAATTTCTTCCATGCTTAGTTTCTTGAGCTGTGCGATCGATCTTGCCGGGCGTGCAGAGTCTCTTCCTGAGCCAGAACGCGACCCAGCACCCGTACGTGGGCGGTCAGCGAGGGCGGACCCCGGACGTGACGACGCAGATGATCCAGGTCGCGGGGTAGGAGTGCTTGCGAATGGGGTGCGGCTTTTCTGTGATCCGCTTCGTTCCAATTTATCGTCCATGTTGTAATCTAATGGTGAAGTTGGGGTAGTGGGTTCAGAAGAGTCAGAGTCTTTGCTTGAAGCACGAATAGTTTTTCCGTTGGCAATTATTACAGGGTATGAAGGCAGAATCTCATCACAGCTGCGACCTCGCAGCAAACGCCGGGCATGTAATTTTGATGATACTCGATTCGGAGGTGGCAAATCCCTCGGCGGTGTCGGTGGGTTGATAAATACGTCGTCGTCGTTTTCCTTTTCGCAATACTGTCGATAGCTGCGTACTGAACAACGGTCTTTGCGTTGGGGGTTACCGTCAAATGTGTCACTCTTTGCCTGCTCTTCAGAATACTGTTGCAGACTCAGATCGATGTTCTCCGTGTACACCCGTGCTGCGCTGCTGTTTTGTATTGATAAATGATCTAGACGCACAACGGTTTCAATAGGCTGACTCTGTAACCATGGCGACGATTTATTAAAATAAGAATTATCGATACTGTGAGGCACGGGTTCGCACATGCGCGGTGATTTCAGCGCGACGTAATGTTCATTGGATTTCATGCAACTGACGTTGTCGGTAATAGTTTCGTCCTCTGTATCCGCTGCGGCTTCATTAGAAAATCCTGTTCTCTTTTCAGTTATAATTGGACTTAGTGGAGCATTCGCATCTTTCACTAACCGATTCAAGAACGGGTCAATCGTTCCCTGGCATGTAGCATAATTGACACTAAGCAGAACGTCGGCGTCACTTTCACTCGCTGACCGTAGCTGGCGTCCTAACTCGTTTAAAGGGGTGAGTCTGTACGCTTTCTTTGCCGGCAATTTAGGGCGATATAAATCCATTACACTCTGCTCCTCAAAGAGTGATTTTGTGCAACCAAACTTGGAAATACCCGTATCACAAGAAACATTTCGTTGCCTAGCACCCGAATGCACTGTCATAAACATCTCTAAATTTTCTTCTTCGGGGTCAAACTCGTCCGCATTTTGATCAATAAAAACATCAATGTCGATTTCATCAACCGAACCACATTCCGAGTCCGAAGGCGAACTATGAATCACTGATGGAGATCCCGACCGTTTATTATTTTCATAGTCTAGAGAAAATGCATTCGATATGCGCCCTCCATCTTTTCCCGGCGACAGCACTTCAACAGGTTCTTCTTTCAGTGTATCAGTTCGGTTTGGAAACATGCGCCCTCTAAATCTAACTCTGTCGCTGTTTTTATTATCTTTTCTATTTCTCCCTTCACGACCACTGTTCTTTAAATTACGTACAGATCTGTCTGAATATCCAACGTCCGGTGGCACCGGTGTCGGTGTACGACTACCGTATGACGATTTCGGTCTGTGTCGTTTTTTAAATAGTCTATTATCTTCCTTTTCCGAGTCACATACAATCGTACTCTCGTCAACTTTAACGTAATTTTTCTGAATATTGTTATCATTATTAGATTGCGTGTTCGTGAAGGCCCGACTTTGTCGAAATCTTCCGTAGGACGATGACGGTCGCTCGTTCCATTGGTTACCGTTTTCATTTATATGTTTCGAAATCGATGCTTCATCACAAGACGGTTTTCCAGACTGAGGGCGTTGCCTCCCGTAAAACGAAATTGGTCGGTCGACGTTGGAAAATTTCGATACCGATGACACTGCATTAATCACTATATCGTCTGTTTCCGGAAAACTTCGACTTTTTATTCCTGACAATTTCCGAATACCGTCGCGAGAATATCGAAGCCTCTCACCGTTCATCTTCAGTAACAATCAGGGTGACATCATCTTACAGCCGTAATAATTCTTGTCAATAATCCAACGTGCAACAGAAACCTGAGAAACGAAATATATGTACAAATTAGTAACCGATCCGACGTGCCCGCAATACAGATTTTTGTTGTTGTTGCGTTTATTCTCATTTTAACAATGTCTTCAAACTCGCAAAATAATTCAGTTGGTATACTAGTATAAGTCACCTGCGCATGCGTCAGATAGCCATAGCGTGTCATTGTTTACAAACGAGCGTTTTAGCTTGGGACCCAATTCCCGCGCGTGCGCAGGTGACGACCCTCCTGCTTTAACTGTGAAGAAGATATTTGCGCAAATGTGGAATACAACACAAGAGTGTTGAACGATAGTGCGAAACATTTCAGACATCTTCCCAGTTAAAGGTCTCGTTCAAATGACATATTCACACTCTTCACTCACGCTTGAAGCATATATTGTTACGATGTCGTTTTTTGGAGATGAACACACGCTGTCATCTGTAAATAGGACGCCACCTTGATACGACATTAAGTCTGCATGGATATAAACATGGAGGTAAAAGACAGATTTAATGGAAATGAACTTATTCACAATACCAAACCATAACACTAATAAGGCGAGAGCTCATACGTAGATGTAATCTTGGCTAAATGTCAACGCTTGTCCATTGTACTATGTGTATGTAGAAGTCAGTGGTGTGTTGTCCTACACTCAGTACTCTATGAAATATTCATCGAAAACACCCGATGTATGTTATGGTTTTGTCTCAGTGACGTAAATAGCAGCTACCTAAGTATAATCCCGCTTCACCATTAGATTAATCGTTAACGTCATGCATTTAGCTTAACGACTTTATCGATGCATATTATCGTATTAAATTAAGCATTAGTATGAAGAAACGCGATTTCGCCATGGTTACCGATTATAAATTGTTCATCACGTGATTTCATATTGAATGATGATATATAGTGCAACGACTACTATGAATTTGTGCAAGATAAATTAGATTAAGCAAACAAAGAAATGAAAATGACCACATAAGCCACTATTCGGGAAAAAAAACCCATCTCGTATATAGCAAAGTGAGAAATTGACATTGTGTTGATTACACTTTCAGTTATGTCACGTGACATATCAAATGTAGAATAGTAGCAGTCTATGTAGCGACAGAGCATTTTTGAACATCTGAGGTAACCATCTTGGTTTATTTATTTATTTATTTATTTATTTATTTATTTATTTATTTATTTATTTATTTATTTATTTATTTATTTATTTATTTATTTATTTATTTATTTATTTATTTATTTATTTATTTATTTATTTATTTATTTATTTATTTATTTATTTATTTATTTATTTATTTATTTATTTATTTATTTATGTATTTATTTATTTATTTATTGTTCATCATCAAATAGGTCCAACGCGCTGTGTTTGATGGCAAGGCAAGAATGTACTACGATAATTTATACTAAGTGAAAATTCAGCAGAAAGAATAATATCTACAATAGTCATGGGCTAACACAATAATCTTTGTTCATCGCCCAAGTGTATATCAACCTGAAATTTTTAAAATGAGTATTAAAAAAACAAAAATGCTTAAAGATATTCAGAATAATGCATTAATATATCTTTCATTACTCGCTTGGGATTGATAGGATTCGTCTGGAACGAGGTTAGGAGTTCCAAGAAACAATTTTTCCTTTAAGCCATTTTTTAAAACCGTCTCTGGATGCTAGTGAACAGTGACGTTTTATAGTGTGATCGACAAAATCATATACGAATGAAGAAGACAGATAATATATCTGTACAAGAGTTGTTTCAGAAGGAAATTGATCAAAAACGACATAAAACATCGCAATTTTATTGGCTCATTTGGTTAGGATGTATTGCTTCAAGCTACACTTGTCAGTCTTTTTCCATATGATTGGTTTTGTATTTCAGAATATCGTTTACTGTTTTCACTGTAGTTTGTAAGAAGATATAAAGCAGATGATCGGGGCTGGAAAGGGAAATAGTTTTATGACGAATCTAACAGGTGGACGTTTGGAAATTCTATTTGCAGTTGCTTAACGGTGTTAACATTTAAAACTTGATTTGATTCGATAAATATGACGTCATTTTAAACTGTATATCGTCTTCTTATGAATAATTGTGTGGCAATAATTCAATAAACGATAGCCTGAATTACTATAGTAATTAGTAGTAGTAGTAGTTTATGCTTTTCAATATTCGTCTTTATGAACACGTGGTCATAGTAGGTTGATATTAGCACAATCTTTATTGTTTGCCAAAGAATGTAACAAATCGAACGTTTCTGCCCAATTCATTAATCTGAAGCGTACGAACTTCGTTAATGCATCAATGAGTTGCTTTGCACTAGACGAGGCGTGAAAGTAGCAGACAGCGAATGCCATTTAATATAGAATCCGAACAATGCTGATTGGCTTTCTGTGATGAAAGCAACACCGATAAGATTGATCGCAGTGACATCCGGGTGCCATATCTTATTATGAATATTCAAATTTCTATTTGAAGAGGATTACATTATCTAGCCTTGCTGTCATCACAAGGGAACACAGTATGTACTGTAGTCTCTTGTGTGCACAGATAAAGCTTCTTTCACGTGTAGTACATTCGCAACACTCATTATATTAGAGTGGTACTATGTTTAAATGGAAATGAGTTTCATGAACGAAATATTACAATTCTTAAGATACAAGCCGAGTGACCTGTTTTAAAAAAAAAACAATACATTTACTGTTTACGTAATAGTAACTGATCGATTCAACCCTAATTTGATTATGTTCACCGCACACTTGCCTCTGCTCGTCCCAGCGCATTCCATTCGAGTAACTCAAATTAACATCCAGTTGCATTCAAATATGTTCAGTCTTTACGACTGAGATTGTGTAACTGTGTGCCGGACACTGCTACGACTGAACACGTATCAGAATTGCAATTAGATTACTCGCCCTGCATAATTAAACCCAGCATGCAACGTTCAAAATGGCGTTTACTGTTTCGCTTACTGTGACGCGGCAATGTAAACGGTGGTGAGAAATGATACCTGCGCATTTTGTAATAATTATGACCTGTTTTGAAATAAAATTAACCTAAAATACGCCATTTACACTCCGCAGTTATTTTAATTTGTATTAACAAAGTAGTTCAATCAATAGAAAATGATATAAATCGTGTAATATGAAACGTTTATGCTTGGTTATCCCCTCATCCTCTGAAAGAACACTCGTATGGGATCACATGCCATTGAACCTGGTGGTGTTAATCGTGTGACATTGAACCTTGCTTCATTCCTCAACATTTATCCAACCCTGATTTGTCTCTACTAGATTTATACAATATTATGTAATTTGTTTCTATCTAGTTCTCAAGTATCAATTTCATCTAGACATATAACAGCAATATTTAGGTTTCCCGCACCACATAAAATAGTGTTATTTGCGACTTTAGTTGGCGAGGGTAAGGGGCTTGACAAATGAATACTACTTAGTGTTATGGTAACATTTCATTGTAATGTTATATATATATAATGTTATTATATATATATAACTTGAATATATACTATAATTTATAATGCCTTGACGTTAGTTTTGTCTAGGTATGATATATATTGTGCACCAGAGTTAAAAAACGCAAACTAGGCGTGAAATTTACTTACTATGCGCGTCGATGTCTTTGCGTATACATTTTTATATCAAAATACGCTGAATGTTTTCCACAAAACCCCAATTATATAGCAAATATAACAAACCGCTATATTGAATTCAATGCAAAGAAACGCTTGTGTTTTTTTTTTCATTACCTGTTGAGTATGTCTTAAGCGAAACAATCATATATACAAGAACAGTTTGAAAACAGACCGACAAGCCACGTTTATTTCTCGTTCAGAATTTAATAAGACTTGTGAACATGTTATCAACACGTCATAAAAACACCAAAACATCGTATGCGAATAAGCACGCTCAAAAAACAAGCAGTCGCAATTCGAGAGCAACAACCTTTGAACTTATCGATTGTATAGAGTGTGGGTATAGTTTATTTATATCAAATAAAATGTAAGGATATATCAAGTAGTAGTCATGCTGATTTCTGTTAAATTATTATATATGTTTTAGCATTTTGTCAAAGCGTCGACACACAAAATGTTACTTATATATTTTCATTAGAGCTGTAATGTTTAATTTATTATCATCAGTTGAATCTAAGACGATTGTCAATTTCACTTCTCATACGCGTAAATAAATCGTACATGTTGTTATTCTGTTGAACCAGTCAACTTGTATTAGATGTCACCTCGCACAAAATAGTCGTGTTCAAAATAGTCGAATACAATCCAATACCTAACAATATTATTATAGTATTAACATAGTACACTCTAGATGTGTGTTCACTTACACTTAATGTTAGCTCCCAGAGGCGGGCGGCGGCACCAAGTTTTGCATTGAGACGAGATCTGCTCACCAATCTCGCGCCTTACTCCCCCTTAAGAAAATTTCCATCTAGACCTGCATTTTGAGGGACATATTTTGCTGACACAACGGGTTTCAGCTTGATTTTGGAGGAGCGACGCCCCAACATTTTTTCGATGGGGCGATAGTCCCCTCTGCTCCCCATGCCGCAGCCACTCGAATAGACCTAGCTCGAGCCATTCCATTAGAGCGCGTCGTTCCATTAGAGAGCGTTCCATTAGAGAGCGGTCACGTGACGTGTGATCACCTGACAAGTGCTGGATACACGCTCTAACGGAAAATACCGTTATGTTTAGAGAATTTACGAACCGTTACGAAAGAGTTTGCTCGTTCGAAGACCGTTTTTTGTAAAAGCGACAGCCTTGGTCGATACACTGTTCATTTACACAATCTTTCCTGGCACCATACGCACTCACACTGTTAGCAGCGGAGTGAAACGCATGAAAGACATGAAATACATAGACGTCAGTAATCGGTTAATGGCATGACATGGGCGCGTTTCACTCCGCCGCTAACAGTGTGAGTGCGTATGGTGCCAGGAAAGATTGTGTAAATGAACAGTGTATCGACCAAGGCTGTCGCTTTTACAAAAACGGTCTTCGAACGAGCAAACTCTTTCGTAACGGTTCGTAAATTCGCTAAACCTCACGGTATTTTCCGTTAGAGCGTGTATCCAGCACTTGTCAGGTGATCACACGTCACGTGACCGCTCTCTAATGGAACGCTCTCTAATGGAACGGACGCGCTCTAATGGAATGGCTCGAGCTAGGTCTCTCTCCAGCCACTAGGCTCCAAATGCTTGTGGGTAGAGTGTATCTGTCAGTGTAGCATGATTGGCGAACGCAGAGGATAGAGAAGGGGACATAAAACTCTAATTACCCAACATTTGGGTTAAACCTTACTGCGGGCAATTTGTGTCAAAACAGCTTAGAAGACGAGAAACGAAATAGATTACCTGAGTACGTAGTGGGAGCCGATTACTAGATGTTTATCTCGGCAATCGCCTTGTACTCTACTCATAAAAAAAACGAAAGTGACATCTTATTTCTGATAGAATAGAATCAGACTACTAGTATATGATGAACTTTGAACTTTCTGAATGTCACAGTATAGCTGAATGTTTTGCTCCGTAAACACTTCTAAACATTCTTTGAATTCGAGGTGAGAAAGCTGCAGCTAAGTTAAGATACAATCTTATTTTTTACAGATACGCAAGGGTTTCTATGGCAACACCACGGACATGTGAGTGCGGGTATCATTTTAGTATTACGCATCTCACAATATCAATGGTTTTATTACAGTACGTTTGTAGTGCCCAAATCAGTTGCAACACTGATAACGTGAACAAACAGTGTGCTCGCCTCGCGACGTTTAACAGACGGTCATATATATCTAATTTCTGTCAGGTCAAAAAAATGTTATTAATTTGTGACTACATCGACATGACTACATCCGACATTCCTGGAAGCATATATAACGGCGAATATGTTATATGGGGAAATTGCCATTACGTTATGAGTCCACTATTATGCATGTACAACAACACCGTTATAAGTGCACTACTATCGTCGATTCACAAAACATCACCACACATGCATATATAGTCAACTTACAATATTGTAATGCAACTCATTAGTATCTGAAAAAAATGACGCATATAGTTCAAATTCTTCTAAACAAATACCTGCAAATAAAGCTGACTCGTCCCAACCACAGAAATGCACACCGCTTTTGATTTACACAAACGTCAAATCGTCATAGTCGTCGTACTGTGTCTCGTTACGGGTCACGTGCGACGTATAAGCCGCGTGTACAATACTTTGTTTGTTTACATACTTAATAATCGAACGTTCGCCGCCTGTCAACTGTGGCGCTGTTATGCGAGTGTTATACTGAATACATTAGCCTATATTACCGCGCTGACCTTCGTTGATAATTTTTACTTGTTCCAAACCAAGGATTCGGCACAAATATAAATTATCGTAGTCAAACATTTTGACAAGAGAGCGCTCTGAAACGGTCAATGTCACGTATTAAAAAAATCTTGGCAAATTACAACAACAAAGTGACCGCAATTTATGTTCCGCAAGGATACACATACTCATCAGCCGGCTTAAATACAAAGAATTCATGCAAGGATGGATGATCGTAATTTCAAAAATAGAAGGAAGATCGAGGAGATGGAATGACTCCGGGAAGAAAAATACTCACGAATTAATCGCCCGACGGATGATGAATCATATTTCTCTTTAAAAGTGTCGTGCCATAACCCTGGGATAATCAGCTAAGTACCTACTAGGTATGTTTGAATTCAAATGAAGCGAGTCGCCGAGTTTATACCAGCAAACAATTGGATTGACCTTGCACGCAATACACAAAGTGTCCGTTGATTGGTTAGACGTTCGTGAACTGTCTAGCCAATATGCAACCCCCCTGTAGCTGGCCATTGAATTAAATCCTGAAATGTCACACTTTAATATATGCGAGACCAAAGACAAACACAATTTAATTTGAGTAGAAAAGGGGAGAGTTATTCCACAAATGCCAGATTAAAACCTATTCGAGCGGATATTATGTTCTTTTTATTAAGTAGAATCGAATATAGAATGTATACGTTGATATTAAATCTATAGCATTGTGCCATAGCAACTATTCTATTGTGTGCATTGGAAATAAAGTTTAGGGTACTTTTCATATATGACACCTGACAAAACTAAATGTTTTGTTTTTCAGAACTTTCGAAATACTTTATACGACATTATATATTATATGCGAAATATTTGTTTTCAGACGTTTGGCCTCCGATTGACTTGTGTTACGAAAGATATAATTCAAATGTTGACATAATTGCTATCATATGGGGAATTTCCATCGCATTATATAATATATATGTTTTTAGTTTAGCTTTTAATGCAACTCTGTTTTCGCATTTTTTTAATATGGTAAAATGTTATTCGTACGTTTTTGATATGTGGGAATATTTTATTGCATATGGCAGTGACAATATTACGAATCAATATCTAGCTAACTTTACGTTATACAAATCTTTAGATATTCGGATATATCCTATCACAAAATAATAATAAAGGCCCCCAAAATATAAAAGATTAATAAAGCATAGCATTGTGAAAGTAATATAGATTTAATGGCAGGTACCGCAAATCGTTGTTAATTACATCGACGGTCCTAGGGGCGGGGGGTGTAGTTAAATAAAACACGTTTGTGAGGGCAATATCACGAGTTGGTGATCATGAGCATTTTAAAGATGATGCAGCATCTAATTGTTTGCTGGCATGAGCAACAGCAAGGCATGCTAGTATGTGATTAATCGTATATCTGTCTGCTCTATAGTGCTGTGATTTTTTCCTCGTAACATAATTTTATTATTCAATTCTTATAAACTATCTATAATTTATTTGCGATGTTTGCTATATGTCCGTTTATAGCGGTTGGTTGTTTGTTATCGCATATAGTGTAACCATCTTTTCAATCCCAATATATGCATTACTAGTAAATCATTATACCACTTTTGGACATGTGATCCATTGTTCTAGTAGTTTTTGTAAATCAACATAATTATGTCCCTTTGCCTTTATGCTACTCGTAAACTGGGCAAACTTGTTTTCATATGCACAGTGTAATTTCTACAGTTTAATAGCTACACATATCTGTGGTCTATTTCGGCGATTGTATACAAGTGGAACAAAATCTATTAACTAATCCCATTTTTTTATATGTGAGAGTTCAGTGAAGAACTTGATTTTAATCAATACACCACGTATTCTTTGCTTCGAACGATTATCCCGATGCTGTGAAAGCATCTATTCAATTATACATTATCGTGATAATATTTTAGCACGGATTTACTTAAATCACAATTACCGTTCATGCATGGCAGTAAAAATCCATCGATTTGCTGTAAGTTTAATATTCAGTCAAACCCCTTTTTGAACGGTATTTCTTGTAAAAAAATGTGTTAATTTTAATCTGTCGTGCCAGATAAAATTGAATCGATTGCTTAATGCAATGACCCTGATCTCGGTTTTTCGAAGAGCATTTACATTTTATCATATATTATTTAGGTCACTTTAGACTTATCCCATTGCCGTAAGCGGCTAATTGTTTGTGGTACACCCTATAAACACAACCACTAGTGGAAAATGTATTTACAAATAAATGGTAAAAATAAAACGACACACTATATTGTGAATATGATCATGTAGTAGCAAACAAAAACAGTTTTGCTGCTGTTCCACATATTCCATTACACTGCCATCACATTACATGATGGATGCAAATTAAAAATAAAGCTTCGTTATGAAATTATTCAGCACAATTCAAAACAAATTTCAGAGAGATATCACATTTAGGCGACAAGCTAGGTGTTCTTTTTTGTAATGATAATTGATTGCAAGAGTGGAGTTTATTGATATAACAAGGAAAATCAAAAGGACAAAAGGATTTCATAAATTCAGGTGGGAATCTTATTGACATAATGGTAATAAATGATTGATGCGTTTATTCAGTCCAGTGAGACAGCCACTAATGGAATTGGTGTGTTACTGTCAGAATCAGATTGCAAGATACAGGGGAACCATTGACAGTTACATCGCTTAAATCACAGCACAACTAGAATTGAGCATACTCACTACATTCTGCATAACAAACATGTACGCTTGGTCGAGTTGTTTCCAGAGATGCGAACAATTATTGTAGACGTTTTTTACTCAAATATGATTGTGTGGTACGAGTAATGCTCATTATTTTATAATTACTTATTCAAGAATTCTACATTTCTAACATCAGTGAACGAAATGCTAGCGTGATTTATGGACCACTTTCGATTCAACGAATTTCGAGATAAGCTGGTTAAAATATTGAATTACGACACATTTGACTGCTACCCATAATGCGGGACAGCTGCGACAAGGCATAATGTCTGATTAGATTAATTTGGAAAAAAATCCACTTAACTGATTTGAGAACAATGGTTCAACCGGAGTTAGAATACGCCCCACTTTATCTACAGCTGTCGATATACATGAGTGTAGTTACATGACTTGTATATAATTTCATAGCCACTTTCTAATTCAAAAAAACATCTCGATTTTATATTTTTTAAAATGTACATATCGCGTTTCATGTGTCTGCATTCACTTTTGAATCGATAAATTGCACACGTCGGACTAGCAAAACCCGGATACAAATGCCCCGGGTATATATCAATCAGACTTCAACAGACTAGTGTTTTATTGTTGACTTCATTGACAATTTATCATATTGAAATGGGTATGCTTTGTTCATTGTGATGCATCAACATATCATTCGCAGAAGCTGTGTGATAATTTGAATACCAACACAGAGCCAGAAGACGCTTGCTTCGATCGCGACAACGGAACACGCATTCTAATAAACGCGAACAACCAGTTCAAATCTTATTATTGTAAAATGGTTTTCAAATGTTGAAAAGCATTAATCCATTAAATCAATATTGACAAATGTGGATTAACGCTAGGTGATCAGGTAAATTTTTACCTTTTTTACACAATGGTAGTTAGTTTTTTCACTATCTTTACACAATGTTCTTCATGCTGTTTTATTTTACTCTGTAACCCATTGCATATATTACATATTATTTTTTTTACCTTATGCCCTTGTTGCTGATCTGATCTCGTATGTGTGTTAAAACACATTTCTGTCATGGCGATCAGAGAAATTCTTCAACGGAAAATTAAAATTGAATATTAAACCTTCTGTTATTAGTAATCCATACACATCTAAACAGGAATGGATTGCAAAGCAGTATATTGATAAGTATGGTGTTAGGAAAAGATTACTCTAATTTGATGACAGCTGAACCATTTGATTGACAGTCGCTAACATTAATGTAAATGAGGCTTGAAAATCCATCGAATATCCCCATACAGTATTAAATGGCAAATGATTGGTTATACCGGGTAATGCTACCATGGATAATAATACCCTGCTCTCACCATTAAAGCTGAGCAGCGTGACTCGAGAACATAAAAACGGCTGATACGTCGTGGACGCAAACATTTTTTTTATAAATTAATGATTAAGTGTATTTAGCTAGCTATTAAAATATCGGTACGTCATAAAACGTTTGTAATAATAATACATATTCATTTATCAAGAAATTGATTGTTTAAGACATGAGTCATTGCCAGAGCCAATGATACAAACCATGCATGTTGTCGCACGAATATATTCCATGTATTGAAGCGAAAATGTGTTATGATTGTCTTCATATCATAACGGTATTATAATGCGATATACGCTATCAGGATGTCAACCATGTCCGATAGAATACATACATTGGTGGACAGAAACCAAGGATTGATTTACAATACGTGCAATTATGGCCTCTTTATTTTATATATTCGTTGACGTTCAATCTAGGTAGGTATTGACGCTTACGTATAGGTTAATATTTATAGGAACGTAAACATCGTAAATATCTTGTTCGCCGCACTGTTTTTTTTGTATAAACGTCATTATTTTAAATTTGAATGTATTATCAACCAATGTTCAAACTTCTGGCCAATACGTAGTACAAACACAGGTACGGAAGAAAACTGGAGCCGACTTTATTATATTACCTTAGTTTAGTGCTTACTAAATAATTTATCTCTAAGTTCCACTTTACTACTTAATTTTATCTACAGATAAAACAAGGTAAATAAATATAGCATCTTAATTCATTATTTTGTACAAATCCTGATGCTGTCTGAATTGATCGTTAAATTCTCAAAAGGGTGGAACGGATTTATATTAAGCAGTGTACTCGTAGCGTAATTGAATGTAGATTGGTTGTTATGACTGCTGTTGCTATACGTGTTGTTGTAATTGTATTATACATCCCAGTATCTATTGAGCAAATGTAACTTATCATCTTGGTACTGTCGTTTGACCATATTAGTGTTTCTACCCACTTGAAGCCAACATTGATTTAACATTACTTTTCCACATACACCAAAACATCCATAATGCCGCCATTGATTCTTCAATAAATATTCTATCATACTGTATTTGATGATCACCGGCGCGTGAAGTAATCACCACGGATTAATGCTTTACACAGAAGTGGGTGGTCGTGTCATTATGTGCCGTGATTGTTTCCGATTTACTTGTTTTTACATCGCATGCAAGTGTGGATATATCATATACGTGTCTCAGTTTCATATCTTTCTCCGCAGTGCATTTTATATCTACGCACAAATTAAGGATTCAGAAACGGGGAAGATATGTTTTGACCTTGACATATGATATACCAATTACCGAAAGTGACCAGTGACAAACGATGCGCTTAAGGGCTTATGCTTCTTACCAATTATTATTGTCTATATTAGATTTTGGATATTATAGTTAGTTATCTTACACATGATGACGATGACATTGTTCATCTTTGGTAAGAAGAATTACGTACTTGAAATTTCATCTTTTTATGAAACTGTTAGAAGAGAAACTCTTTGCAAATCAGGGACCTCTGGTGAATTTAAAAATAAAATAATACAACTGAATCGGCACCAGGCACATACGTACTTTGAATTTTGGTAAAAACAACAATAATCGTTCATGAAACACATGCCACGTTTTGTACCAGCACATGGTTACAGGTACATTCTTTATTGAAAATAAAAAGCGAAACATAGAAGCAAAGCGTAGTCCGCGTAAATTATATGAAATCTACACGTCCTGAAGCTAAGTACGTGATCAGTTACAAGGAATACAATGCACCTACCTTGTATGGCGAAGAGAGAACAGATGTAATATTAGCGAAATCAAAGCATGTCATCATGAATTGAACGAAGTGGAAACTAACAGTAAGTTACCCGTGGGTGACCTATGAATAACGGTAAATGTAAAGTAACCTTGAAATGCTGATTGCCTTTAGGGAGATGCAGGTGTGTACCTGAATCCATTAATAATTCATTACTTTGTCATGTGCAATTTTTGTTCTCTCAATTATTGTAATAAATACGCGGATACTATCAGCAAAGAATTATACACTATATGACAATTACTTTTGTTATACTGAGAGCAGATGAGTAGAATTGCGTAACATTTAACGCATAAACTCCTACTGTGATAGTTTGACGGATATATAACACTATATAAAGTATAAAAATATAGTGAAAAAAATACCCCGGGTGTATTTACAGGTTGCAGTCTTTTCACTCAAACGAATTTTACAGTGCGATAAACACATGATAATAAATACATGTAATAGGGAGCATGACCCCAGGAAGTGCATTCAAAACTCACAGTACATTTTAAAACTGCTCTGATAATTTAGCTTGATGTCAGAGCAGACCCATATCGTTATGAGTATACGACCCGAAGGAACTGTCTCTGATTGTAACCACAAAACTGGCATCAAATAGGCATCAAAATAGGCATCAAAGTACGCACATACTCACACAAAAGAATAGAAATACAGCACCGAAAGGCTAGGAACGAATATAAAAATGTCATGCAAATAAACCAACTGAAGAGCTTGGCTACCAAACTGGCAAATACACAGTCATGCGTATTGATTGACACTTCAGCTCAGTACGCGTTTTACATCTTCATAACCTACTTGAAAAAATGTCTACTTTAGCAATATTCTTTGTCAGTATTACGGTGATACTGGACGTATCAAGGGGTAATTGTTGGCATTGTAGACGACACAATATATTTACCTTCCCAACTGACCATCTTATATTTATGTTGACAATGCTTTATTGATGCATATCTCTATGGTAACGCAAAACTAAGACTATTCCTTTTAACCATTCATGCAATGCAAAATGAACTTCTTTTTCTATTATTGACGGTGTTTAGTTTATATTCTGATATTAGGATACCTAATCCCTCGCAAGAATCGCCTTCATACAAATGACGCTCTGTGTGATACAAATGACTTCACTTTAAAGCTTCACGATAACATACTCCAGTTGTTACCATGGAAACAAAGAAGAGTATCCAGAAAACGAATTATCACAGTTCATTTATGTACTACATTGTGGGACTTTGTACAACCGGAAGTGCTTGAAGACTACGCTACACATACAATTATAAACATAAAGAAAATTAGATCATTGTGTGATGTTGAACTAAAGAGCGTAATAAGGTACATGATAATATTCGGTAATCTCAAATAATTCTCTGGAAATTGAGTATGACATTACACATAGTCGTCTAATACTGACATAATATAAGTCTGGTTTGTTTAAAGACATATTTCAAAAATCGATATACAATAAAAAGTAATTATCAATGACAAATCCCCGTTCAGGTTCGATGACTGTCAACAATAGTGCCAATAACGTATTTAAACTCACATGACAAACATGATACAAATTGGGCCAGACAATCATAAAGTATTTCTAGCACAAAAATGACAATCAGCCACCTTGATTTAGATTTGTGAAACAGATGTATGTGCAAATGTGTTTATTTTGGAAATGAGTAGTCTAGCCATGTCAGTAGTAAACAGCAGTCGTGAAACAAAAAGGCCGCCAGTCGGCCATTTTCAATGCGATCCGAAAAAAATAAAGCGAACGGGAACTAACTTGTCATCAATAATCGAATAACATATAACCTGGAATAAATAAAAAAAATGACGTGATGAATATATGCTGACCGTGTGATTTAATCTAATGGTTGTATATGCGAATGACACGTCATTAGACACGTGGACAATAAATATACAAAGTTCGGAGATTTGTTTAGAAAGTCGTATTAGGTTATATTAACAATATTTGCTTCGTACGTAAAGCAGTCTGATGAATTAATATTCTATAGAATATTAAATGACCTTTGTTATTGACACTGAAATTCAACAAAATCAAAAACTACATCAAAATAATGCATTCATCCGTGAAAGATGCACAAACTTAATGTGGCCCTTGTATTATTCTATAACCTAATAATGTTTGTAAGCTAAAGTCACATCTAACTGACAAAATGAATACATGTTAAGACTAATGAATTTTAAATTATTTACATCTTGTAGATTGACGATCAAAAACTAAGATGCACAAACACGATGTTATCTAAACCACATCATTTGAATAAACTATGCATTCTTTCCATTTATATATGTATTTGTTTATATAAAAAATGCGGATCTGTGTAAAGAAAGGGCCATTTTGTTTTATTTGAATGCAATGATATATTGTACTCGTTTTCCAATCCCATACGTGATAAATAAATACTTGATAAATAAATAAATAAATACTTGATAAATAAATAAATACTTGATAAATAAATAAATAAATAAATAAACAAATAAACAAATAAACAAACAAATAAATAAATAAATAAATAAATAAATAAATAAATAAATAAATAAATAAATAAATAAATAAATAAATAAATAAATAAATAAATAAATAAATAAATAAATAAATAAATAAATAAATAAATAAATAAATAAATAAATAAATAAATAAATAAATAA
Source organism: Saccoglossus kowalevskii (assembly GCF_978046115.1). NCBI lineage: Eukaryota > Metazoa > Hemichordata > Enteropneusta > Harrimaniidae > Saccoglossus > Saccoglossus kowalevskii. Next base: position 40,573,383 of record NC_140645.1, on the reverse strand, counting down.
ATAAATAAATAAATGATATTGGCGATAACAATTAGGACGAATGTGTTATATCACAAGGCACATTTAAATGACGCCATATGTCCAAATTGTTATTCAAGAAGTATGATTATACTACTGGCTATAATTTCTTTAACACAATCGGATGTATACGCATTATGAATCGATCACTTAAGTAGTATATATCGTGCGCAAGTCAACTCGTCAACTAGGTTTTACTCATGACAATCACAAATCAAACACACCAACATCATTCTTAAATATATGTTCCACATCCGCTATTTTTCCAGATTCATTTCCTGCTCTAGACTCATTATCCATAGGAACATAGCCTCGGGGTTTAAACATTCGATATCACCATAGCAATATGAACGTATTTGTCGCAAAATGCAATGAGTAAGGGGGATTCAACAGCGACATGGGGAGTATGTATTAGGTGTATCACTTTCTGAAATTAACAACGTTATTAATTTTACTACTCGTGATTGCCTTCTTATCAATACTCTCGCCACTAACATTTCCGTTTCCTATGAAGGCATTATAAATGACCAACATATCAAGACTATTACAATGATTATATGCCATTGTTGGTTTAGTTTTGAGATATATTAAAAGGCGTTTACAGTTATTTAACAAAGCATCTCCAATTCAACTCGCATTTAATATTTATAATAACACATTGTCTATGACTCCATATGGTATGAATTTTATTATTGACTGTTAACAATACCTGTAGATAATGTAATAGCCAATTATTAATTAGATGCGAAACATGCAGACCAATGTCTTCGACAAACAGTATCTGGTCAAGTATTAAATGGTTAATTTTGTTTATTAGTGTTCCCTATTACTGGGGTTGATTGAAAACTACAATACTGAATCGTATGGTAATACATGGACATATTTAGTCAGCCTTTACCACATCAACATATGCGCACACTGTGAGCTTTTTGGCGTTTATTTCGTTTTTAAATTAATTCAATTGATCAAAAATTCAAAGAACCACAATAACTCTAAATTTTCCATTGAACGCTACAAACTGTTAATCAGCCAACACCAAGAATCAAGAAAAAAAACTGTTGAGCTTTAGCACTGAATTAATCTGGCGATGTATTTCGTTCTACGTGTAAATCATGGTACATCTATTAACCGTTTGATGAGATGCAGGGTTTTACAATCCCGACGCCATGCTAAGAGCAACAGATGTTCTACACGTAGTGTTCTGCTCGTCAGTTGGCAATGACGTGTTATATGCAGTGACCTCAGGTAAATGGTTGATGTTCACACCTTGTGTACGTGATTCATGAAAATAGAAGAATAACACATAGTTGTAATATGATAATCGTATTCCAATTGATAGATTTGACTTTCCGTTTTTTTACTGCAAAACTTCATTATATTAATAAGTGCTACTGATATATTCTAACCTGTCGGATATTGAGTAAATATCATTCACATTTCATATTCGAATATGTGAATTGTTTGATCATTCAATATGTTATTTCGTATTATATGTCAGGGATTATACTGGATATCTCTTGCAGCTGTAAAGCGTTTTAGCATTTGCAATTGTCATGTAAATATCGTGCTTTTTTGTTTACATAAGAATAACATTTAATAGTATACCATTAACAGGGGGATATGGTAAACACATACCAAGGCTTAATTTGATTGATGCGTCACTTTGACCTATGAACTATTCGACAAACAATTTATTAAGTTCTGGACACTCATGTCTCCAAGTGTTGTGTGATTGAATAAACGGAGATATGATGTGAACGCAGGTATTTTACCAGTTAGTTTATGTTGGATTCTATTGTAACAGTTCGCGAATAAAAATATGCTGTTTAAATGTTGCTCATCATTAGGAACGTTTACAGAAGCCTACTTATAAATTACATAAGTACATGTAATTGTCATTAAACCTAAATGGCGTCCGTGATCTAGTTGTCGCTGTCCACCAAATCGTGTTTCATTCTCTGTATGTAACCATGGTTTATGGAGGCGAACGCGACGATGGAAAAAATGAAAGTTTATTTGAGACTCAAGTATTATTACACACTCACTCCCAACAATATTTCTGCCACCGTTTTCGTCTTAGGCATATTATTGTGTTACTTTCAGATTCTCAGTATGCGCAATGATATTTATGAAAATAGTGTAAAACGAAATAATTTATCATAACATAGTGTAACGAAATAATTTACAACTTTACACTCAAGTTGTCAATAATTGTTAAAACTTGATTTGACTTTTGTTCGGAGAATAAAACAATAAGAAACAATAATTGTACTATTCCTATAAAACCTGTCAAAGATCCTCACAATTTGTAAAATATAGTATGAAAATTGGTTTATTTTTGAATAACAGTTTTATAAATAATGAATAATCGCTAGACAGGACAAGTGGTTTGGTACGGCACAGGTGTGTTGGACACAAACAGACACATATTGATTGTGTAATTAGAATGCCCCATAGTGGATGCAGAATCTCAGATCACGACATATTCATCAAACTTCTAACATATTAATATTTTGACATAACAGGCAACAATGTGACATCATTGTAATGTCATATCAGCCTCTACTTTGTTTTTTACTACCACTGACGTTGTATAAATACATTTATGTAACATGAATAGCAATACTATTTCTTTTAATAATTCAGAAAGTCAATGTGTTTCAAGGACGTAGCAATTGCTTGTGTGTACTCTATAGAACTTGATGTAGTCAAATATGAAGTAGGAAACATGATGAAACAAAATTAATTAGTACATTTATAGAATTAATGTTATGGATATATCTAATATGAACAACATTGTAAACACATTTTTATTTGCATGTCTGTCACAACTGATGATTTTGAAATGACAATATATTGCGTTTATACACCGATTTATGGAAGGTGACAACTTTTTAGGATTTGCCATTGATCGAGCTCGTGTAATGTATTTTTCTTGCGTTATTGAAAATATACACAGTTGGACAAAAATTGCAAGAAATTGCTATTATTAATGTTAAATATATATTTTTTTGAAGAATTAACTGCAGATTACTCAGCCCGATATGTATTTAATGCAAGGTACTTACTAATTTCGCAGCTATACTACACTATTTTAAAATGATCAATTGTTGAGCAGTAATGTGTTACCGTTATTGTAATTATCATTCTTTGCATACCGAGCCACTCAGATTCCATATTGTGTTGAGTTTTTGTTCAATTGACTTTAATATTTATTGATGCATAGATTGGGAAAAGCCTGTGGTTGTAGTTAGAGTAGAAACCATACACCTTAGGCTAGTATTTATAGAGAGGAAACGTGTTGTGATTCGCGATTCGAATGAACCAACTTACAGCCAAACTCCACCGGCATCCTGTATCAAAATCATCATAATAAATATTAACTGTATGGATATTAATCTTCTAAACATGCTATATGAATAGTACAAAGTCCATTTATAATGTGAAATATCCTACAGATTATGTTACAGTGCATATATGAAATATATTATAGCAGGAAAATTTAATAAGTTAAATGTAAGCTAATTGGTAAATCTTTAACATTATTAGAGTTATATCAAAAATAATATATGTCACCGAGCAAGGTTTCGAGAAAAAACAATTTTAATCATTTTCTATGAAATTTCAAATTCTTTTTTCCCGACAAAATATCTGGTGATCCCATTTTATTTTTCACTTTGTTTCATATACTGTCATGACCTAATAATGATGAAAGTTAATATCATTATAAATTGGGATGTGTTTTCTACCAGGATCACTTAAGAGTTGTATTGTCGGAAACACTTAATTCACACACGGTAAACATTTAAAACAAAGGGAATTAGCATACTGCCGACGTTGCGGAGATCATAATTTGCATAAAATTACATATTCGTTCAAAGACGATTCTATCGATTGGGGTTTTCTGTAATTGTTTTTCGTAACAAATGTATACAGCATTGTCAGGGTTTAGTAGGAATATGAACCAGTGTTGAATCCAGGATTTTTTTGTTAGGAGACAATGTGTCCCATGCACGTTAATTTTGTGAGACATTTGCATTTTTTTGGGAGACAACAATAGAGCAGTTCAAAATCAATTTCAACCTCAAATAAAAAAATAAACATGCAATTTTTACTGTGTTATTGTGAAGACCACTTGTCAAGTTGTATCATCATTTGCAGAGCTAATAATAAAAGTGACATAATCGTAAGACGTACATTATCATAATGACTGACCTTTGGTTAACCTCCGCAGGGAGCTCTCATTCACACAATTGCGTTATTAATTACCAAGACTGAAACAGTTAAGACGTTTTGTTGAATATACGTCTCTGTTTTAACTGCCTCCATTCATTTAAGGCAACATCAAATTACATCAGTGCCAATACATGCAGTCTCTCTGCTTCTAAGCGGTTTTGTGTCTTTGTTTTGATTTGATTTTGTACCGAAAATCCATGTTCACAATCAGCGGTTTATACTGGCAAAACCAAAACTATTTTCGCAAGTTTAAGCAAATTAGGAAGTAAGCCACGGTGTTATGTGTACAGTAGTTTCCACAAAAATGCCATATTTCAGGTTTTGTTCCCAGCTAGCCTGATATCGGCGTTCAAACGTCTTTTTCTTTTTAGACGAAGGTTCACCTTGTTCAACTTGAACTTCAGGCGACTTGGCGGTCGTTTCGGCGTTGCTGACATATTGATCATGGTTACTTAATGACTTGGATCTTTTCTGAAATAAATTTGAAGCCCCATTACTTGGGAAAAGAAAGCGTAATACGCTTTTGTCGCCCTGCCGTAAGTTGCCGACCCGCTATGACTTACACGTTCGGTAGATGCGCGACAACAACTAAGAGTTTTACTTGTATCCCTGACAATGTGACTGGGGAACACTCTCGACGTCTTTCTGTCAATCAACTTTGTGTAAAAAAAAACGCAGCAATGTTTACTTTACATTGACTCAATCACGAAAATAACTGGGTATACCAAGGCAATGACCCAGTGATAAGCAAAATGCGCGACATGGCTCACTATTTTAGTGCGTCAACTGTTGCCCTAGGTTTGTAAAATAACGCGTCATTGCTGTGAATTTTGCGAGAATGTCGCGATGACTCAGCCTGGCAGAAACACTGTATGAACACTAAAATATATATATATATATATATATATATATATATATATATATATATATATATATATATATATATATATTCAGATTAAAACAGCACTATGAAAGCATACAACTTCCTGTGTTACTTACACTGTCACTGGCAGCGGTCAGAAAAAAAAGATGGCCGACATTGCTATCTGGGATTAAAATGTCTGCAAACCTCGATAAAATGAAACTAACATTGTTTAAACTATCATAACTTTCTCATAAAATACTCTCAGATTATAATTCAAGGTTATAGCCAAACAATAACGTGACGTAATAACGAATAATAACATTATAGAACATTCCCAGAGTTTTTTGGGGGGTTACAGAATGTCATGGTCAATTTCGATTCACATACGGCAAATCTGTCAGCAAAACAAACTACCAGTATTTTCATTTTTTACGAGAACAACGAAACCCTTAGTATCACACAACATTTGCACAGATGTCGGTGACGCCTATACGTCAATCTCTCGGCTTAATGAGCTCTCTTTCTTCAATTTAGTGGACTCGCATAGAAAACGATCGGCGCTAGCAATATACGCGATGACGTCACAGTGGTTGGACACGCATCAAAGTGAATTCAATGGTAATTAGCATATCTAACAATAGAGTTTACTAAACGGTCTTCCAGTTACCGTGGTTCATAACAATAAATTCCGTCATGCATTGTCTGCTTTGGGTGCGCGCCAAACTCGAACAACCTACGAAGTACGTGATGTTCAAAGATGAGTAAAATTACCATCCTGAACATTCAAAAGTTATATTGCTATATGGGAAGCCACTCAAAACTCAGACCGAGTGTAAAGTCAGGCTAATAATAATGAAAAATGCTCATGTTTTTAATCCTCGATGAATCCCGCGTCCGATTCGCTTACTTGATGATATCCTGATTAAAGAAATCAGAAAGAATCAACAGAACTGCTTGGCAACGTTTCGCTATTGGCAAGGATGATATATAGCTATTGCATTGATTTCAGTGCATTATTGCCCCAATGCAAGAGTGTCGAAAATATAACTGCACCAGATAATGTGAACAATCTATCGACATTCGACACAACATTATTCAGTAAGCTGTCCTTGCATGCATGAATATATAAATCATCTTATTTGAGTTTCGATTATATTACAATGTTTAATCGCGGACCCCCCCCCCCCCGCTATGAAGACGCCGACTTAAACCATGGGTTACAATCCATTGATACTAATTTAGCCAGCAGTTACTTCTATGGACATTACGCTGTCACACGGAATCTTACTTGAGATTTTTTTTATATGGAAGCTAATTTACGTCCTCGTTTCTTTTTATTATGTGTATCTGTTGGAAATAAAAGCCGCGGGCGATTATTTGTAATTGGAATTTAGAGTAAAGTATATCGCGCCTATATTGCAATTAATTACCAATGTTCGATGCAAACCTTCATATTTATATAAAATAATATTATGGTTTCATACTATAGTACATCCTGCATAATCCGGGATATTGAATAATAATTGCCAATTTAAATATCTCCGACTCTTGTACCTTCATTAGATGGATGTAATTATAAAACTCAAAAACATTATCGTTGATCAAACAGACCATAGCGATTAATATGTTTCAATGTTGTTTCAGTTTCATTATGCCTCGTATAACTAAAACTGGGTCAACTACTATAATTTGATACAAGCCATTATTAACAATTTAAATGTGATTGCACTCTGTGTTAACAATCACTTGCAGTGGAACTAAACAAACAACGACGGGAGGTTATTTGCACATATGGTCCTATACATATCATTTTATCACGCATGGTGGGTAGTAAATATGAATGCTATTTCCAGGTAGGAAATGTAGCGTTCTTACTACACGTGGCTATGCATACTAATTAGTAATGTATGAATTTATATGTGTGTGTTTTAATGCTGAAGCTCCTCATTAATATGTCTGGTTAAATTGTAAATTTCTTAAGGCAGAAATTCCGATTCCTAGGCCTCAATTTTTTGTTTTGCGTCACTGTATTAAAATCATAAAACTATGTAACAAGTGGAATAAACCACTGAAAATTGTAAGTCAGTATAAACATAAGACGTTAGATTCTTCATATTATTTACTACATATATACAAACATGGAACTCTCATGTAAGTGTTACAGACACTGTAATCATTAGCGTGAACAAACTTTGAAAAAATACCCAAATTAGGCATTCTTCTCGCATTCGTTTATATTTTATTTTACTTCTGGGCTTCGCGTCGTTCAAATTCAAAAGATCGCGTCGCAATGATGATAGTCACTGTATATCATGCACCATACTCTGAATCGCCTACTTATATGTCTACTATTTACTCTGTAAATATCTTATTTGAGATCCCGTCATAAACTAACGTCACGTGTGAGCTAGGTTCCTGGAATTACATGACTGATGAATTTTATACAGGTAATGTAAAAAAGTCCAAACATATAACGCAATATATCATATTGCAGCATAATACATAGCAGACGCAACTCGGCTTATCATAAATCCGTTCTTATTTCCGTAAAATTGATATAAAGGTATTATTAACCGTAAATATCTTCCCTACATGTCAGTGACAATTTTACGGCTCATGAAACGACTCCCGACACTGTACGGAATGTGTTTCTGATTAATGATTCTTCGACAATTGTCAACTGCATGCCTAAATGATATTGATACAAAATACATCACCAGTTGTTTATATAGACGGTATTAAGAAGAGTTTTGCATCGCAATATAATGGGAATCGTTAAATGTGAAACGTATTGACATTGTTGGCTGCTGTATTACGTATATTTCGGATATATAGTTCAATCATCATGAGACACGCTGTAGGTGAATTAACACGTCTCCATCCACGCGGGAAACACTCAGTATGTGTCATTATATCATATGTGATATGCTATTCACTCTGTATTGACTGACTCTGTAATCCAATAAAATTACACTGAGAGTATCCTTTGTTAGATATTCTCTTGGATCTGTTGAATAAACTAACATTTCAATAACCAAGGATTCCACCACATTCGTGGTTGATATGAGGTTATTATAATATATATTATTTTAGCCAGTCTCGATGCATATGAAATCTAGACCCCCCCCCCTCATCCTCAATCAACCAAATAAGGACAGAATTTTACAAGGATAAAAAAACGCATGACAAGTTTATTCCACGACCAATTTACCTCTATGTGAGTTATATGGTATGACACGTGCTGCCAAAACAATTAATTTGACATGATACTATGTTATATTCAATTCACTTTAAAATAGTGTAACAAAGACACAACGCTTCTATTATTGAAATACGCACTGACCTTTATGCACCGTGTACCACACAACACATCCGACGACATGTGCATATATTAACCCTGATAAGCCCGGCTGTTTCCTCTGTTCTAATTTTATCAAATACACAGAATGGCATCGCATGAAAAGTCATCAATAATGTATGTATCATGTTACCGCATTAAAATATCAACAATAGACAACTCTACACTACATAGCTACTATGGTACGCGTATAGCGGTGAACTAGATAAAATCGATGACTAAATATATTGTAGCGATGTCATGGACACGGAACGTCGCCATGCCGAGTATTGTGTTAATATTGTATTTACTGTTATTACATAGCTAGGCATGGCAAGAGTTGATTTTTGGTGAATTATTCTTCCATTTGCAATGAGAACGATATAATAACATAAAGTTGTACTCACAGTTTGAATATTCGATGCGTACGTGAATACCTAGCTCCCTCCGTAAAATGTGGTACAGCAGACGGCGGTGATGTAATATCGAACAATTTTCCGTATCGTTGTGACTGAATATCTCGACAACATCAGACACAAATAGATACAACCCAGCGTGGCGTAGTTCCACGGAGTCCACAGCTGCAAGCAGATATCTGCAACAAGCCTCACATGCATGCGTCGAGTAATTCTAACCGAGTCACGTGATCATCCCTTGTCGTTTTAATAAAGAAGTTATGCATGATGGGATTCTATGACGCAGAGATAAAAAAGGACTAGGAAGGAAATAAAATACAATGACTTGCAAGGAATAATTGATTAAGTGATCCTTCAATCATTGTTGCCCTTCAGCAGTGTGAATCCAATACATTAGATTGGAGCAAATTATTCTATTGTGTGCTGGAATATAATGACATATAAATAACAATAATAATTTTAATATGTAAAATACAGCTGCATGCAGCAGTGATCGGCTTGCAAGCAATCATGTTGCAAGTGATGGGCCATGTTGCTATTGATATATCAATGATTACTATGGACACACCCACACGCAAAGATGTATTAGTCAAGAAATTAACCGAATGGGTTATGAAATGTATATCATCAACATAGACTGTGGGTGTTGTATACGCATAACACTACAATCATAACAATTTCTAAATAAACTAGTTTGGATCATGACATCTTTAATTTTTTTCAGCTCTTGTACAATCAATTGCTTTTGACATATAACATACATATAGAGCTCTCTGTTTATTATCAACTTTACTTTTGATCAGATTACTTTCCCACTATACATCTTGAAGAGTAGAGTTATATAAGCTATCAAGATACTTCTTTGAACAGCAGATCATTAATTTGTAATTCAATTTAGGTATACCCTATTCCAATCTTGTGATTACATGGACTTAAGTACACGGATTTAATTTGAAAGGTAGGACTATTTCTATTGCAACAAGCAAGCAGAATAACAAACGATGTTGGCATCGACCGACAACTGAACCATTACAGTAAGTGTGATTACTGTAGCACTTGCGGGGATAAGTTGATCAGAGATTGGAATTAGTCAAAATGTGTATTAGTCACTTGATATTTATATATATATATATATATATATATATATATATATATAGGAAATGAATTTAAAACCCGGTACAGAAACCACACAGCATCGCTACGCAACCAATCATTGAGAAACGCAACAGAGCTCAGTAAATACGCTTGGTCATTAAAAGACAATAACATCGATTACGACATCAAATGGAGAGTGTTATCGCGTGCTGCACCATACAATACTTCAAGCAAACGTTGCAACTTATGTATTAGAGAGAAATATATTATAATTTTCCAACCACATTACTGTAGTTTAAATAAAAGAAATGAGCTGTTTTCTTCCTGTAGACACAGAGCCAAATCGTTGCTATGCAATAACTAGTTTTAATATCGTAAACACACTCCATTGTTATGCAAATCTGTTGCGCTTATAACGTAGTCTGTTTCGGTGGTTTATTTAATAAAGTCTTAACTCCTGATGAGTGAGGTACTTCATGTACCTTACGAAACAGTACTGTAGAGTGAACTTTACTCATGTAGTCGTGTCTTAATTTCTCTGTCCACGTATGTACATATATATTTATATATATATATATATATATATATATAAATATATATATATATATAAAGTCAAGTATGATTTATTGATATTCAAGTTGATGTGACCTTGATGTGTACATTAACCTATACCGTTTATCATGTGTATTTGCTATATAACTACGGTGAATCCAGTTGCTCTGCTATACGGCAGTCCTGAGATAACTTTTTCAAAATAATTTTATTTTTAATGGGTTTAATAATTGCTGTACCGTGTCAATCATATTCTCAAGGAATGGGAGTTTTATTTTCTACAATTGAACGTTTTCTTTTTCACAGTATAGTTTCTAGTCTGTATGCTTGTCTACATTTTCTGTTCTAAATATGTATTTGTAATAAGACTATATTTTTATTTTGCATAATATTTCCTCAAAGGCGCACATATTTTTTTTATCAAATTAATATTTTTTCTGGATATTTACTATTAGCCGGCAACAGCTATATTCATATGAGCGGCTACAATGTTCAGAATGCAGAAGTAACCAAGGATGATGACAGTTTTAATTTGGATGTTTATCTGACCAAGACGGATTTTTTTAACGAAATGATGTGCTTCGTCTCAGCCGCGAGATAGAAATATTTGCCTAAATGTTATCTGCATTTTTAATTCATTATATTACTCAGTATTGTTGTAAGTAATCAGTAACTGGCGGGTTTATTGACTATGTGGCGTGACGTGCAATGTTTCAAACACTGTCAGGTGATTTATTCAGGTGTTTCAACACTCGCGCCTGTTGATGTGTTTATGGGTGGTAGCCGTTTGAATTACAAATGTCACACGGAGAACCGTTTATTATAGTGGCTCGGGTATAAGCTATATACCAGTCACAACCAGAACGCTGTGTGTAAATAAGCATTAAAATATTTATCACACCATATTTTACTAATTGTCTATTAATGTGCAGTTTGCTAAATTGTTTAAATTTTGCAATTAGTGTGACTAAAATATTGATGATGACCTGGTTATAGAATGAGAATGTGTATGGTGTAGACCATACACAACTAGCTTTTCACAAAATCAAATCACTAGTTATTTTGTTGGAACAAATTGTATATTTTCATCAGCATTAGTCATGAGTCTAAAAAAACTTTCCCAAATCTTACTTTGCAAGTCATAATGTAGTAGAAATTTGAGACACATTCTCCAATTTAAGCTAGAAGCCAAGTATCTGATTCGTATGACTGATTTAGGCCTTGCCCATAGACTACTATGAGCAATGATATCAACTGATTTTATTGTTCCTAGATAATCTGATCAACACTATTATTCTAGGTCAGAATAATCATGATCTTCACAATATATGCTAAATAATGTAGTGACATTGTCAATATAGACTATCTTGTGCAATATCATAAACATATCAGGCACGTGAACGTGTATAACTAATATAGGATAATATATTAATATTAATATATTTAATATATATCTCATAACCCCATCAGCCAATCAGATTCGCGCATTTTGCAGTCGATATATTTGCATATTAACTTCTCATCGGTTATATTAGACTTTTTGAGTTAGGATATAAACAGGGATGTTTTCGCGTTGAGTTTTGTAGGCCTTTGCTCAGTGGCCGAGCAACTGTAAAAGTGAAAAATTATTCAACTGACCATCTTCATAACGATAGAGGTAAATTTATTCTTTTGAATAAAAATATTTCAGAAATTCCGGGTTTGTTGACAGGTTGGTCAGAGAATGGCTTAATCAAATCAATCAGGACGTGCTCAAATTTGCGCGAAGAATAAATACATATAAATAAATATATGATATGTATATAATGAACTGATAAATACTACACATACTGTAATTAGTCGTATACAATTGTGTATTGTCATGTATGTACTATCAACCAGACACACACAAAACACACGGGTGCGTGCAAAAAAATCATATTGTATTGTGTGATTTTTCAACAAACGAACATAGATCTATGAAAAGAACACTGTACGTGAGTCACGAAGTGCGTTCTATATATTCAAACCCTCAACCATCCAATCAAATCATCTAATTGCATGTCACGTGCACATTACGTATCAAGTTTGTTCTGGTGATTTAACCTATACACATGCTACAATTTACATAAAACTGAGTATTTTGTCTTTGCTTGATGCAGGTCAGATACTTTGGGTTTTACCCGTTAAAAGATTCATTCACTATAAGGTCCGATTAGACTTTGATTTCCTTATGATACATCCATTCTAATAGAGCGTATAATTTGCACAGTCTTGGTCACAAAGTATAGGAATTAATGAAATATAATATATCTTCATAGACACAAAGGTTCACAGAAAAGCAGTGTACTTATGCGTCATGCTAATATTTTATCACAATATTATTTCTGACACGCAAGCATGACGGCTATTATATGTATACTATACCAATTATAATTACAACTATCTGGACGAAACATTGAGTCAGAATTGGGCAACCCAGCGATAAGGGTTCTCACCAATGGGTTTTGTCCAGCCTTAGAAATTCCCAAATTCAGATTTTAAAATTGTGTTTATTCATACGTATAATTTCACTACGAACGATTGCCATTGCTCATAAAATATTCATTTAAGTAAATGAAGCCTATAAAATAAAGTACGTTATTACTACCATAATCAAGGTATAATACATGTATGTATACATGTATAATGATTAATTGAGTTCGTGTTACCTAATCTTGTAGGAAAATGTCATTTGTCAACAAAATGTATGGGATTTCAAATATTATACACATTTTTTAGGAAATATCACAGATTAACAAATTAACGATTATTTGTTGCCTTCCATAGATAAATGATGTTATATATATATTACCTTTTCGAGTGTTTCTATTTTTATATTATCACTGAAAAACCATCTATCTATCAAACCGAATAGATCGATACATGGTTCTGCAATTTACCAAAAACTAAGCTGTACACTAATTGAAGTCTGTAACTAGACACACATAAGGTTAATGGAGCCACATGATCTTATTAGGGGTGTACAGATACGTGGACAGACATATTTAGCGTCAACTTAGTTTATGGGTTTTGGCCTCGGAATCCAAATACTAACAATTACAACATGTATAATGTATGCATAGTATTAGGGTTGTATTACATTGACAGGTATTACGATATAATTCCTGATTTTCATTAACGTTTTCGAAAATTACATTGATGTCACGTTTTGTTACAGTTTCTTGTCAAAAACAAAACATATTTTAGCATATATACACTATATAGGTCATCAATTCCAGTATCTAAAATGTCGAGCGTTGACGTCGTTAAAGTTACACATCATCCATAAAGAGAAGCTGTTTAATACATTAGTTAGTATATATTTTATCTACAATATAAAATTGTTAATGATTGTTTATGTTAGCAATATAAAATTCAATTTGGATTATACAGTCAGTATTTTTTGACAGTTGTGGTGTTCACTCTACTATTTCATCGTCATCTAATTATATCAATTTCGGTAGTGAAAAAGGTAATCCAAACAAACTTAAACTTAATTCAAACTTAAATGTAATTCAAATGGTTACTACATATTTATTATGAGTTAGTGTGAGGTTACTAGTAGATGTCCAGTCGATGCTAGATTGATCTTTCCTGTAAAACATCTCTATAGCATTGACAAATGATACACTGCTCTTTGTGCAAAATATAATGGCAGGTAATTGAGAAAAGAAAGTGTTTATTGGGCCATTTATCATTGACAGACAATCTCCGGTCGATTTTATATCATGCGTGACGTGTATGCCGTGTCTGCTATTTTAAATTGTATGTTTGCATAATTGATGACTTGGTTGAACAGAGAACTGTATCAAAAGCCTGTATGTATATAATTGATGAGGCCATGAAATAAAGTTAAGATATCCCGGGGAATTCACCGGGGAAAGGTATATGGTCCATTTAAATGGTTATTGAACACTAAGACAGTTGGTAATTAAATATGGATGCGCGTCTTTGTACAGGGTAACGATATTGCAGACACCTGTCAATTTTCAACAACTATCATATCATATATATATATATATTTATTGAAGTGCAAAAATGCAAGTTAAAGTGATCAATGACGGCTCACAAGAAAATAATTGATCAGACCATCATGGTTTAAATCTATGACACAGTTATAGCACACACCGCATATTGATAATAAAGAGTTTAACCTTCCATGTTACCAAATTGGGATAAGGTGGAGGACTGATATAGAACAATAGCTGTTTTACCAAGATGAAAGTTCGATGAGAAAAACATGATAATAAGAAAAAGATGATGGGAGACTGTTGGTCTCAAATTTGACTTCAAAGTAAAACTATATTCACCTTATGTTGGCATGTGATTGGTCAATCCTTTGACTGTATACGTCCAAGGGAAAGATAGTAATGTATATCTAAGTAATATGATATGCTGATGGAGTCGATTTAAATAATATTAATTATTCATGCAAAAAATTAAAATACCGAGTTTGTCTCATTGAATTTTAATCATCAGAATCAACATAGAAACTAACAAAGCGACAGCTGTTGGATTGTCATTATTATTGTACATGCGATTTCCTACTATTTATATTCACGTGTTTTCCACGTAAATGACTATGCCAAAATTAAACGATAAATTATGCATACACCATTACGGAAATATATATTCGGGTTGTTATAGCATTAAGTGAGTTATGAGGCAACAATCGACGGTTTATTGATGACCAATCATCTTATCAAGCTGAAAATATGTGTTGTATATTATTCAGCTTTCATAGAGTAGCTATTATTTTTACAATCAACAAGAGCAATATCAAATCATTGATAACTTGAAAGGCGGTATGGATGACAATATAGGGATTTGGAATTATTCTTGTGTGCCCATCAATATTTCAATAAATAATCCTAAGACTCAATGATAGTAATAAAATAATCATTAAACTACCAATAATCCTCTTTGCAAATATCAAAATGCTCTACACAGCCATTAAACTGATTATTAACGCTAGGATATATAATCCTGAACATAATACTCGTCGAAAATAAAAAAGGTCAGATATTGTCATCTCTATATCGTATGAGGTTATTTTACAAATACCATCGTACGGGAATGTACGCCTTAGCCGATGAGAACCCGTACTGCACAAGTTCATATTTTGCGATATTCTCATGGTAACCGTATTATTATATTATATCCTGTATGTACCAATAATTTATTTGGAAATAATAGCCCGAAATGACAACGACAAAGGTTGATGCCTGCCCCATTGTTTCAGCGTTCGTTGACGTGCTATATTTCAGTCACGTGCTTCATGGTCGGGCATTGAAATATGACAAGGACGAGTTCGTAACACTTTTCAAAACGATTGTTTTCGATAATATTTTCGCTGTAAGTGTAGTGTTATGACTGAATATTTGAAAAGGAACTGAATCTGTCCAACATTCAATAATAAAATTGTGATCAGTTTTTTCACCATTCAGAGATGAAATAACTGTGACATTTTTGTTTGACTATGACCGTCAAACCGGAATATTGTTTTAGACACAATTGCAAGGATAACTTGAATGTGACCCTACACAAGGCTTATGTCGCATGGAATTCTATGTGAAAACTAAGATTCGAGTAGTCTTCATTTTGTCGTCATGTGATTGGGTTCGTAAATATGTGCACAACGCACATCATTAGATGCACATACACGCTTAAGTGAGAGGCCATCAGACAGAGGCTTAGTCACTCAAGATGAAGTCACATTTAACATTTTCCCAGGGCCTTCGGTAAGTTGTAATCTTGTACTTTAATCCTTAGGTTCGCTTGAAAAAAATGTATTTCAATAGATTACGCCTCTGGAGACCCTGACGCAACCCTACAGCCCTCGTTTTTTCACTTGCAAGTGATTTAATGTACAACGCCGCTATACTCTATATACTATGTTTCCGTTTCCACATTTTTGCGATTTCCGTTACAATTAGACACTAATGACACCCGGAATGTTTTATTAAAAATACAAATCGGAGAAAAAAGATCGACAGCTATTGCCGGTTTAAGGATATAGTAGAGGTTTAAAATTAGTAAAATTTACGAGTAAAATTCACACAAATTATTTACATAGAAGAATTATTTTAAATCATATCAAACTATATATGTTCATGTGGTCATGTGACTGCTATGTAAATGAATGCTTTGTTGAAGATTCAAATGAGTACTGTAAAAAAATGAAACCACAATATAGAATAAAACATTAGAAACACAACAGTTTGTTTCTTTCAAATTTTTAGTTTTTGCATCGGTGGAAGCGGTTGTTTAAATTCAGAGAGTGAAATAAAAGAAATCGCTATGATTCCTATGATTATGTAAATTCCATCAACAATCCCCGAAAAAAGTGAAAAGACCTGATGTGTGCCTGCTGAGTAGTACTCATTTGATTGATCAGTTTGATGTCAGAATTAAAACAAATATATACACTAATTTGCATATCAAGAAATGAATAGTGGAGTTGCTGCAATATTTTTTTTTCGATTGTTGTGAAATCTTGTGTGCCTAATGTTTTGAAGTCCAGCAATTTATAGGTTATAGATAAGTATTTAAGTATGTTCTAACAGACTTTCAGACTGTATGGTTTATTAATTATTTAAAATCATCAATGCGGTTTGTTAATTTTAATCACTATTTTAAGTATGTTCCATTCATGATAGAACTCTTAAATATTCATGGAATAATTATATATACTCATAGATTCTATAAAATATTCATCTTGACTCTATAAAAAGTTCAACTTGACTAATGTGCTCGATTTACTTTGAAAACGCATTTTCAGATTGGGTCTTCTTAAAACATGCATAATCATAATATACATCATTTACGTTCGGTCAATAAAAGTGAATTGAAAAATCGCTTCCACGATGGGAGTTGTTTAAATTGTTCGCAGCGAGAAGTTGGTTCAAGCGATATTTTGATACCATGAAACTAACTTCACGTCTGCCATGTTGTTTTTCCTGTGATGAATATAGCACGAGTATACTCATGCAAACCGTGTTATTTGTCCACATTATAATAAACGCCATATGGTTTTTACGATTGTTTCACCAATCAATATGTTTTTGACAGTGATATTATTATCTGTCATTCGACAAAACATTTCAGACACCGTTGATCGCTCATCGATATAACGAGTTTGTGACGTCTGTAAACAATCTCTAGTGAAAATTAACTATCACATAAGGTTATGCTAGCATGCTTTTAATACCCAGGCGATACACAAATTACTAGACAAATTAAGGTCATAAAAAATTATGGCTCTTCTGAAATCCAACACAATTGCATAGAGTAAAGCTAGTTTCAGCTATTCAAAACAAACCGTGAATGAATCAATGTGATTATCTTAGCAGACTGATCTAGCACCAGGTGATCTAGCACGTATTGTATTTGTGTGTTGTAGATTCCAAGATAGTTTAACAGATTACACACATGGTTGACAGTGATGATGTCAATAGGTCAGCGTTACCGTATCAGTCGTAGACGCTATATCGCAAAGTTTATATATGGCATGTGATTATTTCCACCAATAAGAAGACATCACTTTGTGATATTGCTTTAGCATATTCATTATCGAAGGTTATACACGTGGTTTAAGGCGCCGGGATTGCAGCAGTGTATTATGGAAAATTTGAATGGCGCATCCACCCTCTGTTGCCAAGTTGTTAATCCTGTTTGCTACTAACATGTCACGTACACCATTGTCTGCCTTCAAGGAACGTATTATGGCAGTTTGGATTACATTTTGCTTATCAATATTTAAAATAAACCTGTGATTTACTGTCATTTCAAATACTCTCGTGGCTGTTCAAAACATGCCTTTGCGTCAAGTATGAGGCGATAATCACCTTCCAATATTGATCCACTAATACAATGACATCAACAATGTAATCTGCACATATTAAAAATTGTATACAATAAACAATTAAAATATTCATTGCAATCTGATTGTCGGAATATAGTTGAGCATTCCGGGCAGATGACGTGTGACTTGCATACTGAAATATGGACGTCATCTTTTCTGTGCTACACCAGAGGCACGCCTGGTAGTTTTCCGCACCTAGTTCCAATTTATAAATAAGACTTTTCAAAATTTAATTTCAGTCACGTTCGTACGTACGTACCAAAATATGTATATACCATAGTGCATAGCTGTTTAAAGTTCAAATCTATGAGTGGGATACATGGAAAGAGGCATCTGTGAAAGTCACCAGTTGAAATATAAGATCAAGTCACATTTATAAAAAATGAGTTACAATCTGAATAACAATGTCCTGCAATATTTAAAATGTGAGAGGTTTCCAAATTTAAATTCATATTTCAATAAGAACGCAAACAAGGGCTGAGAAATCCAAAGCAAATTGTCATAAACATTAATATGATTTCCGTGACAACCACACATATTTAAATTTTGAATAAAATAGATTATTCACAGAATAAACAGTTGATTGCAAATGTGACACATTATAATTAATGTATTCAGTTGAAGTTTAAAGGTTGCCTTGGTTAATAATTTAACATAAATATATATATATGTTTATATCAGTTCTTTTAATTCAAATTATGGCATTTTTTTGGTCAGAGCGCCCTCTAGTATTTGTTTATTTGGAATGCTCTGATTGGATGGAAGTTTGAGCCTAGCAAGGTGTGATAGAATTGGCCTGTTATGTTCAGATTCAAATAAGCATGAACCACTAATTAGACAGGGAAGTGATACTTATAATGCAGCAAGCTGATTAATTGCTTTTGTGGAAGAGTTTTTATATTTCCCTGTCAAATGCATTTATTGATCCACTGAAAAATCAAAATAATGTTTCCTTGTAACTTAGACTCTTATTGATCAAGGCATTTTTGAAATCATGGGTGTTAACTCCTCTCAAGTTATGACCGGTAGTCCCTCGTACAAAAATGGTTGCATCTAATATTGAAAGAAAGATGGCGGACTATAACGTTGATTTATCTCGTTCTACTCTGGATTACTTGGAGCAAATAAAGATCCTAGAAAGTTAGTATTTATATGCCTGTGTATTTATTACTGTCTTTGATTTTCCCAATATGTTTGTTGCTATTGACAATAATTCAGTCCTTTGCAATGCTTCAGTCAATGTTTTCTTCACTACCTACCCAGCTCCTCGTCGGGTGCTATGTGGCTGGTGCAGTATATTTAGCACAGACAGTAGGGCAATTGTCGCATTTAGTGATCCAAGAAAATATTCTATGATATTGGCTGGAGCTTTTGTTTATATGGAAATTGTCATGTGAATGGCAAACTCGATGGTCAGAAAGTAATTAAAATAAGCACAGGCTTACTCTGCCTACCCCACTATGAATTAAAAGACAATTTATGGTGGTTTCATGTTTCTTATGCAAAACTATTTTAATTATAAACTTCTATGCTTTTGTACCCAACCGTTGGGATCAATCATACTAAACAACAGGTGTCACTATTACTAAGAAAAATGTACTTATTTTATAATAAAATTACTGATATATATATCCGTAAGTGTTTCAACAGGAGAACAAAAAACACCATCCCATATGTTAAAGAATCGATGAGGGAATACAAAGTTTGGTATCTTGTGTACATAAGATTGGCCCAGGTATATTATCAGAATCTAAAGCAAGAGACGGAAATATGTAAGCGTCCTCGGACAGCTCAATAATATGTTGCTGTCTAGTGTTCAGATGATCAAAATTAGTGTGTTTTTATATTTATATGATGTTTTCAGTTGCATGCAGGTTATGCAAAACAGGAATATATGAAAAAAATGAATTACAACGCAATGTGATCGTCGCTAATTTGAAAAGATGTTGCAGGATCATTGCAACAGATTAAATCAAATGTATGAGTGTTGCGGTTGCGGAAAAGAGATGATAATGAAATATATCACTTTAGTAACTAAGGTTAAACGAACCAGCAATTCATCGAGGAAACTCGAAAGCTTGGTGTTTAATATCTAAAGCAACATAAATCATATATATATATGTTCTATTTTTATAGAAGAACCTTCCCAAATAAAAGAATTTATATTAAAAAAATAGTCACTAAACCATGTACTTTCACACTCAAGCAAGAGAAGAGACATCTTGGTGAACTGGCCTTGCACTGTGAGTGTTTTATTGTTTGCAGTCTTTAAAATACCAGTTTTTTCACAAATAAAAAAAAGAACTCCAGACCTCACATCTTAATATTATTGAGTGGGCCAGCCAAGTTTCCAGATACAAAAATACACATAATATTTCTATTTAATTTATTTTATAATATTATCACTGAATTCTTTAAAGTAAATTTACCATATACAAATTAATTTAAAATAAATTTACCATGTACAAATCAAGACATTTAAAAAAAAAATATTTTAGAAGCATAACAATACAACGACTAGATTTGGTGTCACAGTTTGCTCCCAATTCATATAGGAATATTGCCAGAAATAATTAATAAAGCTTGTTCAGAATGCCATTTATTCCCGTCATCATATTCAATGGCTAGTTGTCAGGATCTACAACAGTAATAAATAAACAGAAATCATTTTGATGTAAGGTGTTTAGAAGACAACGCCATATAAAATTTTGATTTGGACCATACCATTTCAACCTGCAGGGTGTCTAAACAATGACTAAACAACCAGTCAACCCCGCCCAAAACACCCTACAGCATCAATGGTTCCTACACTCATTTGCATCTATATACAACAAGCTTAGCCAAATTTTTGATCAACCACTCATTCTAATTATTGTTGAGTGAGGGCGCTATTTACTAATGACAGGAATCTTTCAAAAGAATTAATATATATATATATATATATATATATATATATATATATATATATATATATATATATATATATATATATATATATATATAGGTTATGACGTTTGTGTAATGGAGTTTTGATCCATTACAGGTCGGAGTTTGTTTCGAGGTTACATCTCATTTAGCATGTATTGCCTGGCGACGTTTGGGGACGGCCGACTAGACGCCCCACCATATTTTTGGCACTGATAGTTTGATTTCTGTCACGGCGATTTAAAAGACAATTTTCATCCTGAATGTCACTGTCCGTGATTTACCCATTTATATGTCTTGAATTCTCATTTATGATATTGACATTAAGCTTTCATAAAATGTAATCGACTCTTTTTTGTCTGCAGGGCAATCCCCTTGCTAATAAATCATAAATTAATTGTTAATTAATTGAACATTTGTTCGTAATACGTTATTGCAGCTGGATTCTAGATTTCCCCCTGAATGATTGCATGGGAAATGCGTTATCAACGAAGAATTGATGTTTACATAGCAACCAGATTTATATCTTTACGAAAATCCTACTAATTAGTCCTTTCGAATTCAATGGCAACCAATCCATTAATTGCTGTTTCTCCTTAAAAGCTTTTCGAGTTATAACTGTGAAGCAATTCCTGTTGCAACGATGCCCACATCTCTAACAATATATAAACCACTATTCTATGTGTGAAAAGATATTCAATCCGAATCTGGTGAGAGAATCCATTCAGAACTTGATGAGGAAAAAATTTCCGGTAACCGGGTCCACATCTCTAACAAGAGGCCTCGCGGGCAAAATAGAAACAAAGTTGATAATGAATATTAGCTATTTGTTATGGTTACTGTGTCGCATACGACTTATTTACCACTTCCGTGTCACTGAGAATGTTCTAGAACCGTACTGTGTCTGGGTGGAATATTCTAGATTTTTTTAGAAAATGGTTGAATAGGTAATAGAACACTGTAGGAGGCAATAGAAGGTAATGGAACATTCTAGAAATTTGTAGTAAGTGCCAGACTCATGAATGCTGATGTAATGGTCTGTTTATAGACAGTGGAGGTATATATAGGGGAGTTGTTCAGCACTGAGTTCAGATCGGAGATCTCGTTGAATTGTATTGGAGTTTAAGTATCTAGTTATTGGAGTAGTGGAGTTTTACCACGTTATTGTACTTGATGTTTGCAGAGTATAATAATACCAGTACCAGTTGAAACCTCATCTGTTGGCTCCGTGTTCGTATTTTATCATCGCCGCCAGGGAAGTCTTTTTGTTACTGTTGCCATTTTGGTATTTGAACCATCACACCTGTACTATACCAATTACGGTAATATTACGTTGCGTGTGACATACTGTTACAACAATGCCCAACAACCAAGGTTTATATGGTTATTGCCATGGAAATTGAAATTGTTATAATTTTGTTAACAAATCTCGTAAGGTTCAAAAAGTCCATAGTAGCATTTTTTATTCTAAGAAAAATGAAATTCCCGAAATCAATAATCAAAATGATAGGTTTATATTTAAAAGGAAACCGCTTCGTAACATTTCGTGGAAATCTATTTATATCCTTTTGTGTTTAAAAAAAATCAAAATATTAATCTTGATTTCTTGATTTCCTTGATTTTTTTAAAGTGGCAATTTACTCTCGTATATATATTTACTCTCGATGTTAATGACATCTGTAGTAAATATTGTAAATGTTGAATCGAATGTAATTAAGTTCAAGTTAGGTAGAATTAGCTGTATTATAAAATCGGTATATATATATATATATATATATATATATATATATATATATATATATATATATATATCAGTAATTTTAATGAAAAAAAAGTACATTTATCTTAGTAATAGTGACACCTGTTGTTTAGTGTGATGAACCCCCACGGTTGGGTACAGGAGCATAGAAGTTTTTAATTAAAATTGTTTTCCATAAGAAAAATGAAACCATCATACATGGCCTTATAAACAGCCTTTTACTTCATAGTGGGGTGGGTGGAGTAAAGCTGTGATTATTTTTATTACTTTCTGACCATCTAGTTTGCCATTTACCATGTCCATATAAACTAAAGCTCCAGCCAATATCAGATTTGACTACTTGTTTCAAGCTATGGCACTTGGAAATGAGTGTTGTGACATGTGGCAAATGTCCAACTGTCTTGGTTAATAAGATTGGCTATATTTCAACTAGAAACAGGTAAACCAGTATACCTGTATGTACGAAGCCAGTGATCGTTATTCAAGCCAAAGAAACTGCATCTATTTATATAAATACACATGGACAGAGAATATTTTCTTGGAGCACTAAATGTGACAATTGCCCTACTGTCTGTGATAAATATACCACACCAGCTACATAGTGCCCGACGAGGAGTTGGGTAGGTAGTGAAGAAAAACATTGACTGAAGCCTGGCAGAGGACTGAATTGTTGTCAACAGCAACAAACATACTGGGAAAGTCAAAGACAGTGAAAAAACAAACAAACAAAAAACACACAGGCATATAAATACTAACTTTCTAGGATCTTTATTGACTCCAAGTAATCCAGAGTAGAACGAGATGAATCAACGCTATACTCCGCCATCTTTATTTTAATATTAGATGCAACCATTATTCTGTAGGGGACAACGGGTCATAACTTGAGGGGAGTTAACACCCATGATTTTTAAAATGCCTTGATCAATAAGAGTCTAAGTTACAGGGAACATTATTTTCATTTTTCAGTGGACCAATAAATGCATTTGACAGGAAAATAGAAAAACTCTACCACAACAGCAATTAGAACAGCTTGCTGCATTATAAGTATCACTTCCCTGTCAAATTAGTGGTTCATGCTTATTTGAATCTGAACATAACAGGCCAATTCTATCACACCTTGCTAGGCTTGAACTTCCATCCAATCAGAGCATTCCAAATGAACATGATTCTCCACAAAACTAGAGGGCGCTCTGACCAAAAAATTGCCATGATCTAAATAAAAAGAACTGAATGTCCACAGTTATGTCTGTAGGTGTACCTTACCTGCATGCAAAATAAAGTCCAAGATTGGTCGGTTATGTACGTACTTATCCAAAATGAATTCATAACCATTTTAACACGTAGCCAGGGTAATGAAATTAAACGGTACCCACCGAAAAATACACAGGGTCAGAACCCTGACCAACACATTGAAATAAAGTCCAAGATTGGTCGGTTATGTACGTACTTATCCAAAATGAATTCATACCCATTTTAACACGTAGCCAGGGTGGTGAAATTAAACGGTACCCACCGAAAAATACACAGGGTCAGAACCCTGACCAACACATTGAAATAAAGTCCAAGATTGGTCGGTTATGTACGTACTTATCCAAAATGAATTCATACCCATTTTAACACGTAGCCAGGGTGGTGAAATTAAACGGTACCCACCGAAAAATACACAGGGTCAGAACCCTGACCAACATATTGAAATAAAGTCCAAGATTGGTCGGTTACGTACGTACTTATCCAAAATGAATTCATAACCATTTTAACACGTAGCCAGGGTAATGAACCAATGCATTGCCTGATATTAAATGTTAACTAACGTTTTAGTACATATGTATAAGCATTCAGTAATTTTAATGAAAAAAAAGTACATTTATCTTAGTAATAGTGACACCTGTTGTTTAGTGTGATGAACCCCCACGGTTGGGTACAGGAGCATAGAAGTTTTTAATTAAAATTGTTTTCCATAAGAAAAATGAAACCATCATACATGGCCTTATAAACAGCCTTTTACTTCATAGTGGGGTGGGTGGAGTAAAGCTGTGATTATTTTTATTACTTTCTGACCATCTAGTTTGCCATTTACCATGTCCATATAAACTAAAGCTCCAGCCAATATCAGATTTGACTACTTGTTTCAAGCTATGGCACTTGGAAATGAGTGTTGTGACATGTGGCAAATGTCCAACTGTCTTGGTTAATAAGATTGGCTATATTTCAACTAGAAACAGGTAAACCAGTATACCTGTATGTACGAAGCCAGTGATCGTTATTCAAGCCAAAGAAACTGCATCTATTTATATAAATACACATGGACAGAGAATATTTTCTTGGAGCACTAAATGTGACAATTGCCCTACTGTCTGTGATAAATATACCACACCAGCTACATAGTGCCCGACGAGGAGTTGGGTAGGTAGTGAAGAAAAACATTGACTGAAGCCTGGCAGAGGACTGAATTGTTGTCAACAGCAACAAACATACTGGGAAAGTCAAAGACAGTGAAAAAACAAACAAACAAAAAACACACAGGCATATAAATACTAACTTTCTAGGATCTTTATTGACTCCAAGTAATCCAGAGTAGAACGAGATGAATCAACGCTATACTCCGCCATCTTTATTTTAATATTAGATGCAACCATTATTCTGTAGGGGACAACGGGTCATAACTTGAGGGGAGTTAACACCCATGATTTTTAAAATGCCTTGATCAATAAGAGTCTAAGTTACAGGGAACATTATTTTCATTTTTCAGTGGACCAATAAATGCATTTGACAGGAAAATAGAAAAACTCTACCACAACAGCAATTAGAACAGCTTGCTGCATTATAAGTATCACTTCCCTGTCAAATTAGTGGTTCATGCTTATTTGAATCTGAACATAACAGGCCAATTCTATCACACCTTGCTAGGCTTGAACTTCCATCCAATCAGAGCATTCCAAATGAACATGATTCTCCACAAAACTAGAGGGCGCTCTGACCAAAAAATTGCCATGATCTAAATAAAAAGAACTGAATGTCCACAGTTATGTCTGTAGGTGTACCTTACCTGCATGCAAAATAAAGTCCAAGATTGGTCGGTTATGTACGTACTTATCCAAAATGAATTCATAACCATTTTAACACGTAGCCAGGGTAATGAAATTAAACGGTACCCACCGAAAAATACACAGGGTCAGAACCCTGACCAACACATTGAAATAAAGTCCAAGATTGGTCGGTTATGTACGTACTTATCCAAAATGAATTCATACCCATTTTAACACGTAGCCAGGGTGGTGAAATTAAACGGTACCCACCGAAAAATACACAGGGTCAGAACCCTGACCAACACATTGAAATAAAGTCCAAGATTGGTCGGTTATGTACGTACTTATCCAAAATGAATTCATACCCATTTTAACACGTAGCCAGGGTGGTGAAATTAAACGGTACCCACCGAAAAATACACAGGGTCAGAACCCTGACCAACATATTGAAATAAAGTCCAAGATTGGTCGGTTACGTACGTACTTATCCAAAATGAATTCATAACCATTTTAACACGTAGCCAGGGTAATGAACCAATGCATTGCCTGATATTAAATGTTAACTAACGTTTTAGTACATATGTATAAGCATTCAGTAATTTTAATGAAAAAAAAGTACATTTATCTTAGTAATAGTGACACCTGTTGTTTAGTGTGATGAACCCCCACGGTTGGGTACAGGAGCATAGAAGTTTTTAATTAAAATTGTTTTCCATAAGAAAAATGAAACCATCATACATGGCCTTATAAACAGCCTTTTACTTCATAGTGGGGTGGGTGGAGTAAAGCTGTGATTATTTTTATTACTTTCTGACCATCTAGTTTGCCATTTACCATGTCCATATAAACTAAAGCTCCAGCCAATATCAGATTTGACTACTTGTTTCAAGCTATGGCACTTGGAAATGAGTGTTGTGACATGTGGCAAATGTCCAACTGTCTTGGTTAATAAGATTGGCTATATTTCAACTAGAAACAGGTAAACCAGTATACCTGTATGTACGAAGCCAGTGATCGTTATTCAAGCCAAAGAAACTGCATCTATTTATATAAATACACATGGACAGAGAATATTTTCTTGGAGCACTAAATGTGACAATTGCCCTACTGTCTGTGATAAATATACCACACCAGCTACATAGTGCCCGACGAGGAGTTGGGTAGGTAGTGAAGAAAAACATTGACTGAAGCCTGGCAGAGGACTGAATTGTTGTCAACAGCAACAAACATACTGGGAAAGTCAAAGACAGTGAAAAAACAAACAAACAAAAAACACACAGGCATATAAATACTAACTTTCTAGGATCTTTATTGACTCCAAGTAATCCAGAGTAGAACGAGATGAATCAACGCTATACTCCGCCATCTTTATTTTAATATTAGATGCAACCATTATTCTGTAGGGGACAACGGGTCATAACTTGAGGGGAGTTAACACCCATGATTTTTAAAATGCCTTGATCAATAAGAGTCTAAGTTACAGGGAACATTATTTTCATTTTTCAGTGGACCAATAAATGCATTTGACAGGAAAATAGAAAAACTCTACCACAACAGCAATTAGAACAGCTTGCTGCATTATAAGTATCACTTCCCTGTCAAATTAGTGGTTCATGCTTATTTGAATCTGAACATAACAGGCCAATTCTATCACACCTTGCTAGGCTTGAACTTCCATCCAATCAGAGCATTCCAAATGAACATGATTCTCCACAAAACTAGAGGGCGCTCTGACCAAAAAATTGCCATGATCTAAATAAAAAGAACTGAATGTCCACAGTTATGTCTGTAGGTGTACCTTACCTGCATGCAAAATAAAGTCCAAGATTGGTCGGTTATGTACGTACTTATCCAAAATGAATTCATAACCATTTTAACACGTAGCCAGGGTA
This sequence comes from Saccoglossus kowalevskii, assembly GCF_978046115.1. NCBI lineage: Eukaryota > Metazoa > Hemichordata > Enteropneusta > Harrimaniidae > Saccoglossus > Saccoglossus kowalevskii. Next base: position 40,545,377 of record NC_140645.1, on the reverse strand, counting down.
ATGAAATTAAACGGTACCCACCGAAAAATACACAGGGTCAGAACCCTGACCAACACATTGAAATAAAGTCCAAGATTGGTCGGTTATGTACGTACTTATCCAAAATGAATTCATACCCATTTTAACACGTAGCCAGGGTGGTGAAATTAAACGGTACCCACCGAAAAATACACAGGGTCAGAACCCTGACCAACACATTGAAATAAAGTCCAAGATTGGTCGGTTATGTACGTACTTATCCAAAATGAATTCATACCCATTTTAACACGTAGCCAGGGTGGTGAAATTAAACGGTACCCACCGAAAAATACACAGGGTCAGAACCCTGACCAACATATTGAAATAAAGTCCAAGATTGGTCGGTTACGTACGTACTTATCCAAAATGAATTCATAACCATTTTAACACGTAGCCAGGGTAATGAACCAATGCATTGCCTGATATTAAATGTTAACTAACGTTTTAGTACATATGTATAAGCATTCAGTAATTTTAATGAAAAAAAAGTACATTTATCTTAGTAATAGTGACACCTGTTGTTTAGTGTGATGAACCCCCACGGTTGGGTACAGGAGCATAGAAGTTTTTAATTAAAATTGTTTTCCATAAGAAAAATGAAACCATCATACATGGCCTTATAAACAGCCTTTTACTTCATAGTGGGGTGGGTGGAGTAAAGCTGTGATTATTTTTATTACTTTCTGACCATCTAGTTTGCCATTTACCATGTCCATATAAACTAAAGCTCCAGCCAATATCAGATTTGACTACTTGTTTCAAGCTATGGCACTTGGAAATGAGTGTTGTGACATGTGGCAAATGTCCAACTGTCTTGGTTAATAAGATTGGCTATATTTCAACTAGAAACAGGTAAACCAGTATACCTGTATGTACGAAGCCAGTGATCGTTATTCAAGCCAAAGAAACTGCATCTATTTATATAAATACACATGGACAGAGAATATTTTCTTGGAGCACTAAATGTGACAATTGCCCTACTGTCTGTGATAAATATACCACACCAGCTACATAGTGCCCGACGAGGAGTTGGGTAGGTAGTGAAGAAAAACATTGACTGAAGCCTGGCAGAGGACTGAATTGTTGTCAACAGCAACAAACATACTGGGAAAGTCAAAGACAGTGAAAAAACAAACAAACAAAAAACACACAGGCATATAAATACTAACTTTCTAGGATCTTTATTGACTCCAAGTAATCCAGAGTAGAACGAGATGAATCAACGCTATACTCCGCCATCTTTATTTTAATATTAGATGCAACCATTATTCTGTAGGGGACAACGGGTCATAACTTGAGGGGAGTTAACACCCATGATTTTTAAAATGCCTTGATCAATAAGAGTCTAAGTTACAGGGAACATTATTTTCATTTTTCAGTGGACCAATAAATGCATTTGACAGGAAAATAGAAAAACTCTACCACAACAGCAATTAGAACAGCTTGCTGCATTATAAGTATCACTTCCCTGTCAAATTAGTGGTTCATGCTTATTTGAATCTGAACATAACAGGCCAATTCTATCACACCTTGCTAGGCTTGAACTTCCATCCAATCAGAGCATTCCAAATGAACATGATTCTCCACAAAACTAGAGGGCGCTCTGACCAAAAAATTGCCATGATCTAAATAAAAAGAACTGAATGTCCACAGTTATGTCTGTAGGTGTACCTTACCTGCATGCAAAATAAAGTCCAAGATTGGTCGGTTATGTACGTACTTATCCAAAATGAATTCATAACCATTTTAACACGTAGCCAGGGTAATGAAATTAAACGGTACCCACCGAAAAATACACAGGGTCTGAACCCTGACCAACATATTGAAATAAAGTCCAAGATTGGTCGGTTATGTACGTACTTATCCAAAATGAATTCATAACCATTTTAACACGTAGCCAGGGTAATGAAATTAAACGGTACCCACCGAAAAATACACAGGGTCAGAACCCTGACCAACACATTGAAATAAAGTCCAAGATTGGTCGGTTATGTACGTACTTATCCAAAATGAATTCATAACCATTTTAACACGTAGCCAGGGTAATGAAATTAAACGGTACCCACCGAAAAATACACAGGGTCAGAACCCTGACCAACACATTGAAATAAAGTCCAAGATTGGTCGGTTATGTACGTACTTATCCAAAATGAATTCATACCCATTTTAACACGTAGCCAGGGTGGTGAAATTAAACGGTACCCACCGAAAAATACACAGGGTCAGAACCCTGACCAACACATTGAAATAAAGTCCAAGATTGGTCGGTTATGTACGTACTTATCCAAAATGAATTCATACCCATTTTAACACGTAGCCAGGGTGGTGAAATTAAACGGTACCCACCGAAAAATACACAGGGTCAGAACCCTGACCAACATATTGAAATAAAGTCCAAGATTGGTCGGTTACGTACGTACTTATCCAAAATGAATTCATAACCATTTTAACACGTAGCCAGGGTAATGAACCAATGCATTGCCTGATATTAAATGTTAACTAACGTTTTAGTACATATGTATAAGCATTCAGTAATTTTAATGAAAAAAAAGTACATTTATCTTAGTAATAGTGACACCTGTTGTTTAGTGTGATGAACCCCCACGGTTGGGTACAGGAGCATAGAAGTTTTTAATTAAAATTGTTTTCCATAAGAAAAATGAAACCATCATACATGGCCTTATAAACAGCCTTTTACTTCATAGTGGGGTGGGTGGAGTAAAGCTGTGATTATTTTTATTACTTTCTGACCATCTAGTTTGCCATTTACCATGTCCATATAAACTAAAGCTCCAGCCAATATCAGATTTGACTACTTGTTTCAAGCTATGGCACTTGGAAATGAGTGTTGTGACATGTGGCAAATGTCCAACTGTCTTGGTTAATAAGATTGGCTATATTTCAACTAGAAACAGGTAAACCAGTATACCTGTATGTACGAAGCCAGTGATCGTTATTCAAGCCAAAGAAACTGCATCTATTTATATAAATACACATGGACAGAGAATATTTTCTTGGAGCACTAAATGTGACAATTGCCCTACTGTCTGTGATAAATATACCACACCAGCTACATAGTGCCCGACGAGGAGTTGGGTAGGTAGTGAAGAAAAACATTGACTGAAGCCTGGCAGAGGACTGAATTGTTGTCAACAGCAACAAACATACTGGGAAAGTCAAAGACAGTGAAAAAACAAACAAACAAAAAACACACAGGCATATAAATACTAACTTTCTAGGATCTTTATTGACTCCAAGTAATCCAGAGTAGAACGAGATGAATCAACGCTATACTCCGCCATCTTTATTTTAATATTAGATGCAACCATTATTCTGTAGGGGACAACGGGTCATAACTTGAGGGGAGTTAACACCCATGATTTTTAAAATGCCTTGATCAATAAGAGTCTAAGTTACAGGGAACATTATTTTCATTTTTCAGTGGACCAATAAATGCATTTGACAGGAAAATAGAAAAACTCTACCACAACAGCAATTAGAACAGCTTGCTGCATTATAAGTATCACTTCCCTGTCAAATTAGTGGTTCATGCTTATTTGAATCTGAACATAACAGGCCAATTCTATCACACCTTGCTAGGCTTGAACTTCCATCCAATCAGAGCATTCCAAATGAACATGATTCTCCACAAAACTAGAGGGCGCTCTGACCAAAAAATTGCCATGATCTAAATAAAAAGAACTGAATGTCCACAGTTATGTCTGTAGGTGTACCTTACCTGCATGCAAAATAAAGTCCAAGATTGGTCGGTTATGTACGTACTTATCCAAAATGAATTCATAACCATTTTAACACGTAGCCAGGGTAATGAAATTAAACGGTACCCACCGAAAAATACACAGGGTCAGAACCCTGACCAACACATTGAAATAAAGTCCAAGATTGGTCGGTTATGTACGTACTTATCCAAAATGAATTCATACCCATTTTAACACGTAGCCAGGGTGGTGAAATTAAACGGTACCCACCGAAAAATACACAGGGTCAGAACCCTGACCAACACATTGAAATAAAGTCCAAGATTGGTCGGTTATGTACGTACTTATCCAAAATGAATTCATACCCATTTTAACACGTAGCCAGGGTGGTGAAATTAAACGGTACCCACCGAAAAATACACAGGGTCAGAACCCTGACCAACATATTGAAATAAAGTCCAAGATTGGTCGGTTACGTACGTACTTATCCAAAATGAATTCATAACCATTTTAACACGTAGCCAGGGTAATGAACCAATGCATTGCCTGATATTAAATGTTAACTAACGTTTTAGTACATATGTATAAGCATTCAGTAATTTTAATGAAAAAAAAGTACATTTATCTTAGTAATAGTGACACCTGTTGTTTAGTGTGATGAACCCCCACGGTTGGGTACAGGAGCATAGAAGTTTTTAATTAAAATTGTTTTCCATAAGAAAAATGAAACCATCATACATGGCCTTATAAACAGCCTTTTACTTCATAGTGGGGTGGGTGGAGTAAAGCTGTGATTATTTTTATTACTTTCTGACCATCTAGTTTGCCATTTACCATGTCCATATAAACTAAAGCTCCAGCCAATATCAGATTTGACTACTTGTTTCAAGCTATGGCACTTGGAAATGAGTGTTGTGACATGTGGCAAATGTCCAACTGTCTTGGTTAATAAGATTGGCTATATTTCAACTAGAAACAGGTAAACCAGTATACCTGTATGTACGAAGCCAGTGATCGTTATTCAAGCCAAAGAAACTGCATCTATTTATATAAATACACATGGACAGAGAATATTTTCTTGGAGCACTAAATGTGACAATTGCCCTACTGTCTGTGATAAATATACCACACCAGCTACATAGTGCCCGACGAGGAGTTGGGTAGGTAGTGAAGAAAAACATTGACTGAAGCCTGGCAGAGGACTGAATTGTTGTCAACAGCAACAAACATACTGGGAAAGTCAAAGACAGTGAAAAAACAAACAAACAAAAAACACACAGGCATATAAATACTAACTTTCTAGGATCTTTATTGACTCCAAGTAATCCAGAGTAGAACGAGATGAATCAACGCTATACTCCGCCATCTTTATTTTAATATTAGATGCAACCATTATTCTGTAGGGGACAACGGGTCATAACTTGAGGGGAGTTAACACCCATGATTTTTAAAATGCCTTGATCAATAAGAGTCTAAGTTACAGGGAACATTATTTTCATTTTTCAGTGGACCAATAAATGCATTTGACAGGAAAATAGAAAAACTCTACCACAACAGCAATTAGAACAGCTTGCTGCATTATAAGTATCACTTCCCTGTCAAATTAGTGGTTCATGCTTATTTGAATCTGAACATAACAGGCCAATTCTATCACACCTTGCTAGGCTTGAACTTCCATCCAATCAGAGCATTCCAAATGAACATGATTCTCCACAAAACTAGAGGGCGCTCTGACCAAAAAATTGCCATGATCTAACTGTAAATAAAAAGAACTGAATGTCCACAGTTATGTCTGTAGGTGTACCTTACCTGCATGCAAAATAAAGTCCAAGATTGGTCGGTTATGTACGTACTTATCCAAAATGAATTCATAACCATTTTAACACGTAGCCAGGGTAATGAAATTAAACGGTACCCACCGAAAAATACACAGGGTCTGAACCCTGACCAACATATTGAAATAAAGTCCAAGATTGGTCGGTTATGTACGTACTTATCCAAAATGAATTCATAACCATTTTAACACGTAGCCAGGGTAATGAAATTAAACGGTACCCACCGAAAAATACACAGGGTCAGAACCCTGACCAACACATTGAAATAAAGTCCAAGATTGGTCGGTTATGTACGTACTTATCCAAAATGAATTCATAACCATTTTAACACGTAGCCAGGGTAATGAAATTAAACGGTACCCACCGAAAAATACACAGGGTCAGAACCCTGACCAACACATTGAAATAAAGTCCAAGATTGGTCGGTTATGTACGTACTTATCCAAAATGAATTCATACCCATTTTAACACGTAGCCAGGGTGGTGAAATTAAACGGTACCCACCGAAAAATACACAGGGTCAGAACCCTGACCAACACATTGAAATAAAGTCCAAGATTGGTCGGTTATGTACGTACTTATCCAAAATGAATTCATACCCATTTTAACACGTAGCCAGGGTGGTGAAATTAAACGGTACCCACCGAAAAATACACAGGGTCAGAACCCTGACCAACATATTGAAATAAAGTCCAAGATTGGTCGGTTACGTACGTACTTATCCAAAATGAATTCATAACCATTTTAACACGTAGCCAGGGTAATGAACCAATGCATTGCCTGATATTAAATGTTAACTAACGTTTTAGTACATATGTATAAGCATTCAGTAATTTTAATGAAAAAAAAGTACATTTATCTTAGTAATAGTGACACCTGTTGTTTAGTGTGATGAACCCCCACGGTTGGGTACAGGAGCATAGAAGTTTTTAATTAAAATTGTTTTCCATAAGAAAAATGAAACCATCATACATGGCCTTATAAACAGCCTTTTACTTCATAGTGGGGTGGGTGGAGTAAAGCTGTGATTATTTTTATTACTTTCTGACCATCTAGTTTGCCATTTACCATGTCCATATAAACTAAAGCTCCAGCCAATATCAGATTTGACTACTTGTTTCAAGCTATGGCACTTGGAAATGAGTGTTGTGACATGTGGCAAATGTCCAACTGTCTTGGTTAATAAGATTGGCTATATTTCAACTAGAAACAGGTAAACCAGTATACCTGTATGTACGAAGCCAGTGATCGTTATTCAAGCCAAAGAAACTGCATCTATTTATATAAATACACATGGACAGAGAATATTTTCTTGGAGCACTAAATGTGACAATTGCCCTACTGTCTGTGATAAATATACCACACCAGCTACATAGTGCCCGACGAGGAGTTGGGTAGGTAGTGAAGAAAAACATTGACTGAAGCCTGGCAGAGGACTGAATTGTTGTCAACAGCAACAAACATACTGGGAAAGTCAAAGACAGTGAAAAAACAAACAAACAAAAAACACACAGGCATATAAATACTAACTTTCTAGGATCTTTATTGACTCCAAGTAATCCAGAGTAGAACGAGATGAATCAACGCTATACTCCGCCATCTTTATTTTAATATTAGATGCAACCATTATTCTGTAGGGGACAACGGGTCATAACTTGAGGGGAGTTAACACCCATGATTTTTAAAATGCCTTGATCAATAAGAGTCTAAGTTACAGGGAACATTATTTTCATTTTTCAGTGGACCAATAAATGCATTTGACAGGAAAATAGAAAAACTCTACCACAACAGCAATTAGAACAGCTTGCTGCATTATAAGTATCACTTCCCTGTCAAATTAGTGGTTCATGCTTATTTGAATCTGAACATAACAGGCCAATTCTATCACACCTTGCTAGGCTTGAACTTCCATCCAATCAGAGCATTCCAAATGAACATGATTCTCCACAAAACTAGAGGGCGCTCTGACCAAAAAATTGCCATGATCTAAATAAAAAGAACTGAATGTCCACAGTTATGTCTGTAGGTGTACCTTACCTGCATGCAAAATAAAGTCCAAGATTGGTCGGTTATGTACGTACTTATCCAAAATGAATTCATAACCATTTTAACACGTAGCCAGGGTAATGAAATTAAACGGTACCCACCGAAAAATACACAGGGTCTGAACCCTGACCAACATATTGAAATAAAGTCCAAGATTGGTCGGTTATGTACGTACTTATCCAAAATGAATTCATAACCATTTTAACACGTAGCCAGGGTAATGAAATTAAACGGTACCCACCGAAAAATACACAGGGTCAGAACCCTGACCAACACATTGAAATAAAGTCCAAGATTGGTCGGTTATGTACGTACTTATCCAAAATGAATTCATAACCATTTTAACACGTAGCCAGGGTAATGAAATTAAACGGTACCCACCGAAAAATACACAGGGTCAGAACCCTGACCAACACATTGAAATAAAGTCCAAGATTGGTCGGTTATGTACGTACTTATCCAAAATGAATTCATACCCATTTTAACACGTAGCCAGGGTGGTGAAATTAAACGGTACCCACCGAAAAATACACAGGGTCAGAACCCTGACCAACACATTGAAATAAAGTCCAAGATTGGTCGGTTATGTACGTACTTATCCAAAATGAATTCATACCCATTTTAACACGTAGCCAGGGTGGTGAAATTAAACGGTACCCACCGAAAAATACACAGGGTCAGAACCCTGACCAACATATTGAAATAAAGTCCAAGATTGGTCGGTTACGTACGTACTTATCCAAAATGAATTCATAACCATTTTAACACGTGGCCAGGGTAATGAACCAATGCATTGCCTGATATTAAATGTTAACTAACGTTTTAGTACATATGTATAAGCATTCAGTAATTTTAATGAAAAAAAAGTACATTTATCTTAGTAATAGTGACACCTGTTGTTTAGTGTGATGAACCCCCACGGTTGGGTACAGGAGCATAGAAGTTTTTAATTAAAATTGTTTTCCATAAGAAAAATGAAACCATCATACATGGCCTTATAAACAGCCTTTTACTTCATAGTGGGGTGGGTGGAGTAAAGCTGTGATTATTTTTATTACTTTCTGACCATCTAGTTTGCCATTTACCATGTCCATATAAACTAAAGCTCCAGCCAATATCAGATTTGACTACTTGTTTCAAGCTATGGCACTTGGAAATGAGTGTTGTGACATGTGGCAAATGTCCAACTGTCTTGGTTAATAAGATTGGCTATATTTCAACTAGAAACAGGTAAACCAGTATACCTGTATGTACGAAGCCAGTGATCGTTATTCAAGCCAAAGAAACTGCATCTATTTATATAAATACACATGGACAGAGAATATTTTCTTGGAGCACTAAATGTGACAATTGCCCTACTGTCTGTGATAAATATACCACACCAGCTACATAGTGCCCGACGAGGAGTTGGGTAGGTAGTGAAGAAAAACATTGACTGAAGCCTGGCAGAGGACTGAATTGTTGTCAACAGCAACAAACATACTGGGAAAGTCAAAGACAGTGAAAAAACAAACAAACAAAAAACACACAGGCATATAAATACTAACTTTCTAGGATCTTTATTGACTCCAAGTAATCCAGAGTAGAACGAGATGAATCAACGCTATACTCCGCCATCTTTATTTTAATATTAGATGCAACCATTATTCTGTAGGGGACAACGGGTCATAACTTGAGGGGAGTTAACACCCATGATTTTTAAAATGCCTTGATCAATAAGAGTCTAAGTTACAGGGAACATTATTTTCATTTTTCAGTGGACCAATAAATGCATTTGACAGGAAAATAGAAAAACTCTACCACAACAGCAATTAGAACAGCTTGCTGCATTATAAGTATCACTTCCCTGTCAAATTAGTGGTTCATGCTTATTTGAATCTGAACATAACAGGCCAATTCTATCACACCTTGCTAGGCTTGAACTTCCATCCAATCAGAGCATTCCAAATGAACATGATTCTCCACAAAACTAGAGGGCGCTCTGACCAAAAAATTGCCATGATCTAAATAAAAAGAACTGAATGTCCACAGCTATGTCTGTAGGTGTACCTTACCTGCATGCAAAATAAAGTCCAAGATTGGTCGGTTATGTACGTACTTATCCAAAATGAATTCATAACCATTTTAACACGTAGCCAGGGTAATGAAATTAAACGGTACCCACCGAAAAATACACAGGGTCTGAACCCTGACCAACATATTGAAATAAAGTCCAAGATTGGTCGGTTATGTACGTACTTATCCAAAATGAATTCATAACCATTTTAACACGTAGCCAGGGTAATGAAATTAAACGGTACCCACCGAAAAATACACAGGGTCAGAACCCTGACCAACACATTGAAATAAAGTCCAAGATTGGTCGGTTATGTACGTACTTATCCAAAATGAATTCATAACCATTTTAACACGTAGCCAGGGTAATGAAATTAAACGGTACCCACCGAAAAATACACAGGGTCAGAACCCTGACCAACACATTGAAATAAAGTCCAAGATTGGTCGGTTATGTACGTACTTATCCAAAATGAATTCATACCCATTTTAACACGTAGCCAGGGTGGTGAAATTAAACGGTACCCACCGAAAAATACACAGGGTCAGAACCCTGACCAACATATTGAAATAAAGTCCAAGATTGGTCGGTTACGTACGTACTTATCCAAAATGAATTCATAACCATTTTAACACGTGGCCAGGGTAATGAACCAATGCATTGCCTGATATTAAATGTTAACTAACGTTTTAGTACATATGTATAAGCATTCAGTAATTTTAATGAAAAAAAAGTACATTTATCTTAGTAATAGTGACACCTGTTGTTTAGTGTGATGAACCCCCACGGTTGGGTACAGGAGCATAGAAGTTTTTAATTAAAATTGTTTTCCATAAGAAAAATGAAACCATCATACATGGCCTTATAAACAGCCTTTTACTTCATAGTGGGGTGGGTGGAGTAAAGCTGTGATTATTTTTATTACTTTCTGACCATCTAGTTTGCCATTTACCATGTCCATATAAACTAAAGCTCCAGCCAATATCAGATTTGACTACTTGTTTCAAGCTATGGCACTTGGAAATGAGTGTTGTGACATGTGGCAAATGTCCAACTGTCTTGGTTAATAAGATTGGCTATATTTCAACTAGAAACAGGTAAACCAGTATACCTGTATGTACGAAGCCAGTGATCGTTATTCAAGCCAAAGAAACTGCATCTATTTATATAAATACACATGGACAGAGAATATTTTCTTGGAGCACTAAATGTGACAATTGCCCTACTGTCTGTGATAAATATACCACACCAGCTACATAGTGCCCGACGAGGAGTTGGGTAGGTAGTGAAGAAAAACATTGACTGAAGCCTGGCAGAGGACTGAATTGTTGTCAACAGCAACAAACATACTGGGAAAGTCAAAGACAGTGAAAAAACAAACAAACAAAAAACACACAGGCATATAAATACTAACTTTCTAGGATCTTTATTGACTCCAAGTAATCCAGAGTAGAACGAGATGAATCAACGCTATACTCCGCCATCTTTATTTTAATATTAGATGCAACCATTATTCTGTAGGGGACAACGGGTCATAACTTGAGGGGAGTTAACACCCATGATTTTTAAAATGCCTTGATCAATAAGAGTCTAAGTTACAGGGAACATTATTTTCATTTTTCAGTGGACCAATAAATGCATTTGACAGGAAAATAGAAAAACTCTACCACAACAGCAATTAGAACAGCTTGCTGCATTATAAGTATCACTTCCCTGTCAAATTAGTGGTTCATGCTTATTTGAATCTGAACATAACAGGCCAATTCTATCACACCTTGCTAGGCTTGAACTTCCATCCAATCAGAGCATTCCAAATGAACATGATTCTCCACAAAACTAGAGGGCGCTCTGACCAAAAAATTGCCATGATCTAAATAAAAAGAACTGAATGTCCACAGTTATGTCTGTAGGTGTACCTTACCTGCATGCAAAATAAAGTCCAAGATTGGTCGGTTATGTACGTACTTATCCAAAATGAATTCATAACCATTTTAACACGTAGCCAGGGTAATGAAATTAAACGGTACCCACCGAAAAATACACAGGGTCTGAACCCTGACCAACATATTGAAATAAAGTCCAAGATTGGTCGGTTATGTACGTACTTATCCAAAATGAATTCATAACCATTTTAACACGTAGCCAGGGTAATGAAATTAAACGGTACCCACCGAAAAATACACAGGGTCAGAACCCTGACCAACACATTGAAATAAAGTCCAAGATTGGTCGGTTATGTACGTACTTATCCAAAATGAATTCATAACCATTTTAACACGTAGCCAGGGTAATGAAATTAAACGGTACCCACCGAAAAATACACAGGGTCAGAACCCTGACCAACACATTGAAATAAAGTCCAAGATTGGTCGGTTATGTACGTACTTATCCAAAATGAATTCATACCCATTTTAACACGTAGCCAGGGTGGTGAAATTAAACGGTACCCACCGAAAAATACACAGGGTCAGAACCCTGACCAACACATTGAAATAAAGTCCAAGATTGGTCGGTTATGTACGTACTTATCCAAAATGAATTCATACCCATTTTAACACGTAGCCAGGGTGGTGAAATTAAACGGTACCCACCGAAAAATACACAGGGTCAGAACCCTGACCAACATATTGAAATAAAGTCCAAGATTGGTCGGTTACGTACGTACTTATCCAAAATGAATTCATAACCATTTTAACACGTAGCCAGGGTAATGAACCAATGCATTGCCTGATATTAAATGTTAACTAACGTTTTAGTACATATGTATAAGCATTCAGTAATTTTAATGAAAAAAAAGTACATTTATCTTAGTAATAGTGACACCTGTTGTTTAGTGTGATGAACCCCCACGGTTGGGTACAGGAGCATAGAAGTTTTTAATTAAAATTGTTTTCCATAAGAAAAATGAAACCATCATACATGGCCTTATAAACAGCCTTTTACTTCATAGTGGGGTGGGTGGAGTAAAGCTGTGATTATTTTTATTACTTTCTGACCATCTAGTTTGCCATTTACCATGTCCATATAAACTAAAGCTCCAGCCAATATCAGATTTGACTACTTGTTTCAAGCTATGGCACTTGGAAATGAGTGTTGTGACATGTGGCAAATGTCCAACTGTCTTGGTTAATAAGATTGGCTATATTTCAACTAGAAACAGGTAAACCAGTATACCTGTATGTACGAAGCCAGTGATCGTTATTCAAGCCAAAGAAACTGCATCTATTTATATAAATACACATGGACAGAGAATATTTTCTTGGAGCACTAAATGTGACAATTGCCCTACTGTCTGTGATAAATATACCACACCAGCTACATAGTGCCCGACGAGGAGTTGGGTAGGTAGTGAAGAAAAACATTGACTGAAGCCTGGCAGAGGACTGAATTGTTGTCAACAGCAACAAACATACTGGGAAAGTCAAAGACAGTGAAAAAACAAACAAACAAAAAACACACAGGCATATAAATACTAACTTTCTAGGATCTTTATTGACTCCAAGTAATCCAGAGTAGAACGAGATGAATCAACGCTATACTCCGCCATCTTTATTTTAATATTAGATGCAACCATTATTCTGTAGGGGACAACGGGTCATAACTTGAGGGGAGTTAACACCCATGATTTTTAAAATGCCTTGATCAATAAGAGTCTAAGTTACAGGGAACATTATTTTCATTTTTCAGTGGACCAATAAATGCATTTGACAGGAAAATAGAAAAACTCTACCACAACAGCAATTAGAACAGCTTGCTGCATTATAAGTATCACTTCCCTGTCAAATTAGTGGTTCATGCTTATTTGAATCTGAACATAACAGGCCAATTCTATCACACCTTGCTAGGCTTGAACTTCCATCCAATCAGAGCATTCCAAATGAACATGATTCTCCACAAAACTAGAGGGCGCTCTGACCAAAAAATTGCCATGATCTAAATAAAAAGAACTGAATGTCCACAGTTATGTCTGTAGGTGTACCTTACCTGCATGCAAAATAAAGTCCAAGATTGGTCGGTTATGTACGTACTTATCCAAAATGAATTCATAACCATTTTAACACGTAGCCAGGGTAATGAAATTAAACGGTACCCACCGAAAAATACACAGGGTCTGAACCCTGACCAACATATTGAAATAAAGTCCAAGATTGGTCGGTTATGTACGTACTTATCCAAAATGAATTCATAACCATTTTAACACGTAGCCAGGGTAATGAAATTAAACGGTACCCACCGAAAAATACACAGGGTCAGAACCCTGACCAACACATTGAAATAAAGTCCAAGATTGGTCGGTTATGTACGTACTTATCCAAAATGAATTCATAACCATTTTAACACGTAGCCAGGGTAATGAAATTAAACGGTACCCACCGAAAAATACACAGGGTCAGAACCCTGACCAACACATTGAAATAAAGTCCAAGATTGGTCGGTTATGTACGTACTTATCCAAAATGAATTCATACCCATTTTAACACGTAGCCAGGGTGGTGAAATTAAACGGTACCCACCGAAAAATACACAGGGTCAGAACCCTGACCAACACATTGAAATAAAGTCCAAGATTGGTCGGTTATGTACGTACTTATCCAAAATGAATTCATACCCATTTTAACACGTAGCCAGGGTGGTGAAATTAAACGGTACCCACCGAAAAATACACAGGGTCAGAACCCTGACCAACATATTGAAATAAAGTCCAAGATTGGTCGGTTACGTACGTACTTATCCAAAATGAATTCATAACCATTTTAACACGTAGCCAGGGTAATGAACCAATGCATTGCCTGATATTAAATGTTAACTAACGTTTTAGTACATATGTATAAGCATTCAGTAATTTTAATGAAAAAAAAGTACATTTATCTTAGTAATAGTGACACCTGTTGTTTAGTGTGATGAACCCCCACGGTTGGGTACAGGAGCATAGAAGTTTTTAATTAAAATTGTTTTCCATAAGAAAAATGAAACCATCATACATGGCCTTATAAACAGCCTTTTACTTCATAGTGGGGTGGGTGGAGTAAAGCTGTGATTATTTTTATTACTTTCTGACCATCTAGTTTGCCATTTACCATGTCCATATAAACTAAAGCTCCAGCCAATATCAGATTTGACTACTTGTTTCAAGCTATGGCACTTGGAAATGAGTGTTGTGACATGTGGCAAATGTCCAACTGTCTTGGTTAATAAGATTGACTATATTTCAACTAGAAACAGGTAAACCAGTATACCTGTATGTACGAAGCCAGTGATCGTTATTCAAGCCAAAGAAACTGCATCTATTTATATAAATACACATGGACAGAGAATATTTTCTTGGAGCACTAAATGTGACAATTGCCCTACTGTCTGTGATAAATATACCACACCAGCTACATAGTGCCCGACGAGGAGTTGGGTAGGTAGTGAAGAAAAACATTGACTGAAGCCTGGCAGAGGACTGAATTGTTGTCAACAGCAACAAACATACTGGGAAAGTCAAAGACAGTGAAAAAACAAACAAACAAAAAACACACAGGCATATAAATACTAACTTTCTAGGATCTTTATTGACTCCAAGTAATCCAGAGTAGAACGAGATGAATCAACGCTATACTCCGCCATCTTTATTTTAATATTAGATGCAACCATTATTCTGTAGGGGACAACGGGTCATAACTTGAGGGGAGTTAACACCCATGATTTTTAAAATGCCTTGATCAATAAGAGTCTAAGTTACAGGGAACATTATTTTCATTTTTCAGTGGACCAATAAATGCATTTGACAGGAAAATAGAAAAACTCTACCACAACAGCAATTAGAACAGCTTGCTGCATTATAAGTATCACTTCCCTGTCAAATTAGTGGTTCATGCTTATTTGAATCTGAACATAACAGGCCAATTCTATCACACCTTGCTAGGCTTGAACTTCCATCCAATCAGAGCATTCCAAATGAACATGATTCTCCACAAAACTAGAGGGCGCTCTGACCAAAAAATTGCCATGATCTAAATAAAAAGAACTGAATGTCCACAGTTATGTCTGTAGGTGTACCTTACCTGCATGCAAAATAAAGTCCAAGATTGGTCGGTTATGTACGTACTTATCCAAAATGAATTCATAACCATTTTAACACGTAGCCAGGGTAATGAAATTAAACGGTACCCACCGAAAAATACACAGGGTCTGAACCCTGACCAACATATTGAAATAAAGTCCAAGATTGGTCGGTTATGTACGTACTTATCCAAAATGAATTCATAACCATTTTAACACGTAGCCAGGGTAATGAAATTAAACGGTACCCACCGAAAAATACACAGGGTCAGAACCCTGACCAACACATTGAAATAAAGTCCAAGATTGGTCGGTTATGTACGTACTTATCCAAAATGAATTCATAACCATTTTAACACGTAGCCAGGGTAATGAAATTAAACGGTACCCACCGAAAAATACACAGGGTCAGAACCCTGACCAACACATTGAAATAAAGTCCAAGATTGGTCGGTTATGTACGTACTTATCCAAAATGAATTCATACCCATTTTAACACGTAGCCAGGGTGGTGAAATTAAACGGTACCCACCGAAAAATACACAGGGTCAGAACCCTGACCAACACATTGAAATAAAGTCCAAGATTGGTCGGTTATGTACGTACTTATCCAAAATGAATTCATACCCATTTTAACACGTAGCCAGGGTGGTGAAATTAAACGGTACCCACCGAAAAATACACAGGGTCAGAACCCTGACCAACATATTGAAATAAAGTCCAAGATTGGTCGGTTACGTACGTACTTATCCAAAATGAATTCATAACCATTTTAACACGTAGCCAGGGTAATGAACCAATGCATTGCCTGATATTAAATGTTAACTAACGTTTTAGTACATATGTATAAGCATTCAGTAATTTTAATGAAAAAAAAGTACATTTATCTTAGTAATAGTGACACCTGTTGTTTAGTGTGATGAACCCCCACGGTTGGGTACAGGAGCATAGAAGTTTTTAATTAAAATTGTTTTCCATAAGAAAAATGAAACCATCATACATGGCCTTATAAACAGCCTTTTACTTCATAGTGGGGTGGGTGGAGTAAAGCTGTGATTATTTTTATTACTTTCTGACCATCTAGTTTGCCATTTACCATGTCCATATAAACTAAAGCTCCAGCCAATATCAGATTTGACTACTTGTTTCAAGCTATGGCACTTGGAAATGAGTGTTGTGACATGTGGCAAATGTCCAACTGTCTTGGTTAATAAGATTGGCTATATTTCAACTAGAAACAGGTAAACCAGTATACCTGTATGTACGAAGCCAGTGATCGTTATTCAAGCCAAAGAAACTGCATCTATTTATATAAATACACATGGACAGAGAATATTTTCTTGGAGCACTAAATGTGACAATTGCCCTACTGTCTGTGATAAATATACCACACCAGCTACATAGTGCCCGACGAGGAGTTGGGTAGGTAGTGAAGAAAAACATTGACTGAAGCCTGGCAGAGGACTGAATTGTTGTCAACAGCAACAAACATACTGGGAAAGTCAAAGACAGTGAAAAAACAAACAAACAAAAAACACACAGGCATATAAATACTAACTTTCTAGGATCTTTATTGACTCCAAGTAATCCAGAGTAGAACGAGATGAATCAACGCTATACTCCGCCATCTTTATTTTAATATTAGATGCAACCATTATTCTGTAGGGGACAACGGGTCATAACTTGAGGGGAGTTAACACCCATGATTTTTAAAATGCCTTGATCAATAAGAGTCTAAGTTACAGGGAACATTATTTTCATTTTTCAGTGGACCAATAAATGCATTTGACAGGAAAATAGAAAAACTCTACCACAACAGCAATTAGAACAGCTTGCTGCATTATAAGTATCACTTCCCTGTCAAATTAGTGGTTCATGCTTATTTGAATCTGAACATAACAGGCCAATTCTATCACACCTTGCTAGGCTTGAACTTCCATCCAATCAGAGCATTCCAAATGAACATGATTCTCCACAAAACTAGAGGGCGCTCTGACCAAAAAATTGCCATGATCTAAATAAAAAGAACTGAATGTCCACAGTTATGTCTGTAGGTGTACCTTACCTGCATGCAAAATAAAGTCCAAGATTGGTCGGTTATGTACGTACTTATCCAAAATGAATTCATAACCATTTTAACACGTAGCCAGGGTAATGAAATTAAACGGTACCCACCGAAAAATACACAGGGTCTGAACCCTGACCAACATATTGAAATAAAGTCCAAGATTGGTCGGTTATGTACGTACTTATCCAAAATGAATTCATAACCATTTTAACACGTAGCCAGGGTAATGAAATTAAACGGTACCCACCGAAAAATACACAGGGTCAGAACCCTGACCAACACATTGAAATAAAGTCCAAGATTGGTCGGTTATGTACGTACTTATCCAAAATGAATTCATAACCATTTTAACACGTAGCCAGGGTAATGAAATTAAACGGTACCCACCGAAAAATACACAGGGTCAGAACCCTGACCAACACATTGAAATAAAGTCCAAGATTGGTCGGTTATGTACGTACTTATCCAAAATGAATTCATACCCATTTTAACACGTAGCCAGGGTGGTGAAATTAAACGGTACCCACCGAAAAATACACAGGGTCAGAACCCTGACCAACACATTGAAATAAAGTCCAAGATTGGTCGGTTATGTACGTACTTATCCAAAATGAATTCATACCCATTTTAACACGTAGCCAGGGTGGTGAAATTAAACGGTACCCACCGAAAAATACACAGGGTCAGAACCCTGACCAACATATTGAAATAAAGTCCAAGATTGGTCGGTTACGTACGTACTTATCCAAAATGAATTCATAACCATTTTAACACGTAGCCAGGGTAATGAACCAATGCATTGCCTGATATTAAATGTTAACTAACGTTTTAGTACATATGTATAAGCATTCAGTAATTTTAATGAAAAAAAAGTACATTTATCTTAGTAATAGTGACACCTGTTGTTTAGTGTGATGAACCCCCACGGTTGGGTACAGGAGCATAGAAGTTTTTAATTAAAATTGTTTTCCATAAGAAAAATGAAACCATCATACATGGCCTTATAAACAGCCTTTTACTTCATAGTGGGGTGGGTGGAGTAAAGCTGTGATTATTTTTATTACTTTCTGACCATCTAGTTTGCCATTTACCATGTCCATATAAACTAAAGCTCCAGCCAATATCAGATTTGACTACTTGTTTCAAGCTATGGCACTTGGAAATGAGTGTTGTGACATGTGGCAAATGTCCAACTGTCTTGGTTAATAAGATTGGCTATATTTCAACTAGAAACAGGTAAACCAGTATACCTGTATGTACGAAGCCAGTGATCGTTATTCAAGCCAAAGAAACTGCATCTATTTATATAAATACACATGGACAGAGAATATTTTCTTGGAGCACTAAATGTGACAATTGCCCTACTGTCTGTGATAAATATACCACACCAGCTACATAGTGCCCGACGAGGAGTTGGGTAGGTAGTGAAGAAAAACATTGACTGAAGCCTGGCAGAGGACTGAATTGTTGTCAACAGCAACAAACATACTGGGAAAGTCAAAGACAGTGAAAAAACAAACAAACAAAAAACACACAGGCATATAAATACTAACTTTCTAGGATCTTTATTGACTCCAAGTAATCCAGAGTAGAACGAGATGAATCAACGCTATACTCCGCCATCTTTATTTTAATATTAGATGCAACCATTATTCTGTAGGGGACAACGGGTCATAACTTGAGGGGAGTTAACACCCATGATTTTTAAAATGCCTTGATCAATAAGAGTCTAAGTTACAGGGAACATTATTTTCATTTTTCAGTGGACCAATAAATGCATTTGACAGGAAAATAGAAAAACTCTACCACAACAGCAATTAGAACAGCTTGCTGCATTATAAGTATCACTTCCCTGTCAAATTAGTGGTTCATGCTTATTTGAATCTGAACATAACAGGCCAATTCTATCACACCTTGCTAGGCTTGAACTTCCATCCAATCAGAGCATTCCAAATGAACATGATTCTCCACAAAACTAGAGGGCGCTCTGACCAAAAAATTGCCATGATCTAAATAAAAAGAACTGAATGTCCACAGTTATGTCTGTAGGTGTACCTTACCTGCATGCAAAATAAAGTCCAAGATTGGTCGGTTATGTACGTACTTATCCAAAATGAATTCATAACCATTTTAACACGTAGCCAGGGTAATGAAATTAAACGGTACCCACCGAAAAATACACAGGGTCTGAACCCTGACCAACATATTGAAATAAAGTCCAAGATTGGTCGGTTATGTACGTACTTATCCAAAATGAATTCATAACCATTTTAACACGTAGCCAGGGTAATGAAATTAAACGGTACCCACCGAAAAATACACAGGGTCAGAACCCTGACCAACACATTGAAATAAAGTCCAAGATTGGTCGGTTATGTACGTACTTATCCAAAATGAATTCATAACCATTTTAACACGTAGCCAGGGTAATGAAATTAAACGGTACCCACCGAAAAATACACAGGGTCAGAACCCTGACCAACACATTGAAATAAAGTCCAAGATTGGTCGGTTATGTACGTACTTATCCAAAATGAATTCATACCCATTTTAACACGTAGCCAGGGTGGTGAAATTAAACGGTACCCACCGAAAAATACACAGGGTCAGAACCCTGACCAACACATTGAAATAAAGTCCAAGATTGGTCGGTTATGTACGTACTTATCCAAAATGAATTCATACCCATTTTAACACGTAGCCAGGGTGGTGAAATTAAACGGTACCCACCGAAAAATACACAGGGTCAGAACCCTGACCAACATATTGAAATAAAGTCCAAGATTGGTCGGTTACGTACGTACTTATCCAAAATGAATTCATAACCATTTTAACACGTAGCCAGGGTAATGAACCAATGCATTGCCTGATATTAAATGTTAACTAACGTTTTAGTACATATGTATAAGCATTCAGTAATTTTAATGAAAAAAAAGTACATTTATCTTAGTAATAGTGACACCTGTTGTTTAGTGTGATGAACCCCCACGGTTGGGTACAGGAGCATAGAAGTTTTTAATTAAAATTGTTTTCCATAAGAAAAATGAAACCATCATACATGGCCTTATAAACAGCCTTTTACTTCATAGTGGGGTGGGTGGAGTAAAGCTGTGATTATTTTTATTACTTTCTGACCATCTAGTTTGCCATTTACCATGTCCATATAAACTAAAGCTCCAGCCAATATCAGATTTGACTACTTGTTTCAAGCTATGGCACTTGGAAATGAGTGTTGTGACATGTGGCAAATGTCCAACTGTCTTGGTTAATAAGATTGGCTATATTTCAACTAGAAACAGGTAAACCAGTATACCTGTATGTACGAAGCCAGTGATCGTTATTCAAGCCAAAGAAACTGCATCTATTTATATAAATACACATGGACAGAGAATATTTTCTTGGAGCACTAAATGTGACAATTGCCCTACTGTCTGTGATAAATATACCACACCAGCTACATAGTGCCCGACGAGGAGTTGGGTAGGTAGTGAAGAAAAACATTGACTGAAGCCTGGCAGAGGACTGAATTGTTGTCAACAGCAACAAACATACTGGGAAAGTCAAAGACAGTGAAAAAACAAACAAACAAAAAACACACAGGCATATAAATACTAACTTTCTAGGATCTTTATTGACTCCAAGTAATCCAGAGTAGAACGAGATGAATCAACGCTATACTCCGCCATCTTTATTTTAATATTAGATGCAACCATTATTCTGTAGGGGACAACGGGTCATAACTTGAGGGGAGTTAACACCCATGATTTTTAAAATGCCTTGATCAATAAGAGTCTAAGTTACAGGGAACATTATTTTCATTTTTCAGTGGACCAATAAATGCATTTGACAGGAAAATAGAAAAACTCTACCACAACAGCAATTAGAACAGCTTGCTGCATTATAAGTATCACTTCCCTGTCAAATTAGTGGTTCATGCTTATTTGAATCTGAACATAACAGGCCAATTCTATCACACCTTGCTAGGCTTGAACTTCCATCCAATCAGAGCATTCCAAATGAACATGATTCTCCACAAAACTAGAGGGCGCTCTGACCAAAAAATTGCCATGATCTAAATAAAAAGAACTGAATGTCCACAGTTATGTCTGTAGGTGTACCTTACCTGCATGCAAAATAAAGTCCAAGATTGGTCGGTTATGTACGTACTTATCCAAAATGAATTCATAACCATTTTAACACGTAGCCAGGGTAATGAAATTAAACGGTACCCACCGAAAAATACACAGGGTCTGAACCCTGACCAACATATTGAAATAAAGTCCAAGATTGGTCGGTTATGTACGTACTTATCCAAAATGAATTCATAACCATTTTAACACGTAGCCAGGGTAATGAAATTAAACGGTACCCACCGAAAAATACACAGGGTCAGAACCCTGACCAACACATTGAAATAAAGTCCAAGATTGGTCGGTTATGTACGTACTTATCCAAAATGAATTCATAACCATTTTAACACGTAGCCAGGGTAATGAAATTAAACGGTACCCACCGAAAAATACACAGGGTCAGAACCCTGACCAACACATTGAAATAAAGTCCAAGATTGGTCGGTTATGTACGTACTTATCCAAAATGAATTCATACCCATTTTAACACGTAGCCAGGGTGGTGAAATTAAACGGTACCCACCGAAAAATACACAGGGTCAGAACCCTGACCAACACATTGAAATAAAGTCCAAGATTGGTCGGTTATGTACGTACTTATCCAAAATGAATTCATACCCATTTTAACACGTAGCCAGGGTGGTGAAATTAAACGGTACCCACCGAAAAATACACAGGGTCAGAACCCTGACCAACATATTGAAATAAAGTCCAAGATTGGTCGGTTACGTACGTACTTATCCAAAATGAATTCATAACCATTTTAACACGTAGCCAGGGTAATGAACCAATGCATTGCCTGATATTAAATGTTAACTAACGTTTTAGTACATATGTATAAGCATTCAGTAATTTTAATGAAAAAAAAGTACATTTATCTTAGTAATAGTGACACCTGTTGTTTAGTGTGATGAACCCCCACGGTTGGGTACAGGAGCATAGAAGTTTTTAATTAAAATTGTTTTCCATAAGAAAAATGAAACCATCATACATGGCCTTATAAACAGCCTTTTACTTCATAGTGGGGTGGGTGGAGTAAAGCTGTGATTATTTTTATTACTTTCTGACCATCTAGTTTGCCATTTACCATGTCCATATAAACTAAAGCTCCAGCCAATATCAGATTTGACTACTTGTTTCAAGCTATGGCACTTGGAAATGAGTGTTGTGACATGTGGCAAATGTCCAACTGTCTTGGTTAATAAGATTGGCTATATTTCAACTAGAAACAGGTAAACCAGTATACCTGTATGTACGAAGCCAGTGATCGTTATTCAAGCCAAAGAAACTGCATCTATTTATATAAATACACATGGACAGAGAATATTTTCTTGGAGCACTAAATGTGACAATTGCCCTACTGTCTGTGATAAATATACCACACCAGCTACATAGTGCCCGACGAGGAGTTGGGTAGGTAGTGAAGAAAAACATTGACTGAAGCCTGGCAGAGGACTGAATTGTTGTCAACAGCAACAAACATACTGGGAAAGTCAAAGACAGTGAAAAAACAAACAAACAAAAAACACACAGGCATATAAATACTAACTTTCTAGGATCTTTATTGACTCCAAGTAATCCAGAGTAGAACGAGATGAATCAACGCTATACTCCGCCATCTTTATTTTAATATTAGATGCAACCATTATTCTGTAGGTGACAACGGGTCATAACTTGAGGGGAGTTAACACCCATGATTTTTAAAATGCCTTGATCAATAAGAGTCTAAGTTACAGGGAACATTATTTTCATTTTTCAGTGGACCAATAAATGCATTTGACAGGAAAATAGAAAAACTCTACCACAACAGCAATTAGAACAGCTTGCTGCATTATAAGTATCACTTCCCTGTCAAATTAGTGGTTCATGCTTATTTGAATCTGAACATAACAGGCCAATTCTATCACACCTTGCTAGGCTTGAACTTCCATCCAATCAGAGCATTCCAAATGAACATGATTCTCCACAAAACTAGAGGGCGCTCTGACCAAAAAATTGCCATGATCTAAATAAAAAGAACTGAATGTCCACAGTTATGTCTGTAGGTGTACCTTACCTGCATGCAAAATAAAGTCCAAGATTGGTCGGTTATGTACGTACTTATCCAAAATGAATTCATAACCATTTTAACACGTAGCCAGGGTAATGAAATTAAACGGTACCCACCGAAAAATACACAGGGTCTGAACCCTGACCAACATATTGAAATAAAGTCCAAGATTGGTCGGTTATGTACGTACTTATCCAAAATGAATTCATAACCATTTTAACACGTAGCCAGGGTAATGAAATTAAACGGTACCCACCGAAAAATACACAGGGTCAGAACCCTGACCAACACATTGAAATAAAGTCCAAGATTGGTCGGTTATGTACGTACTTATCCAAAATGAATTCATAACCATTTTAACACGTAGCCAGGGTAATGAAATTAAACGGTACCCACCGAAAAATACACAGGGTCAGAACCCTGACCAACACATTGAAATAAAGTCCAAGATTGGTCGGTTATGTACGTACTTATCCAAAATGAATTCATACCCATTTTAACACGTAGCCAGGGTGGTGAAATTAAACGGTACCCACCGAAAAATACACAGGGTCAGAACCCTGACCAACACATTGAAATAAAGTCCAAGATTGGTCGGTTATGTACGTACTTATCCAAAATGAATTCATACCCATTTTAACACGTAGCCAGGGTGGTGAAATTAAACGGTACCCACCGAAAAATACACAGGGTCAGAACCCTGACCAACATATTGAAATAAAGTCCAAGATTGGTCGGTTACGTACGTACTTATCCAAAATGAATTCATAACCATTTTAACACGTAGCCAGGGTAATGAACCAATGCATTGCCTGATATTAAATGTTAACTAACGTTTTAGTACATATGTATAAGCATTCAGTAATTTTAATGAAAAAAAAGTACATTTATCTTAGTAATAGTGACACCTGTTATTTAGTGTGATGAACCCCCACGGTTGGGTACAGGAGCATAGAAGTTTTTAATTAAAATTGTTTTCCATAAGAAAAATGAAACCA
This sequence comes from Saccoglossus kowalevskii, assembly GCF_978046115.1. Taxonomy (NCBI): domain Eukaryota; kingdom Metazoa; phylum Hemichordata; class Enteropneusta; family Harrimaniidae; genus Saccoglossus; species Saccoglossus kowalevskii. The sequence continues at coordinate 40,520,412 of NC_140645.1, read as the reverse complement.
TCATACATGGCCTTATAAACAGCCTTTTACTTCATAGTGGGGTGTGTGGAGTAAAGCTGTGATTATTTTTATTACTTTCTGACCATCTAGTTTGCCATTTACCATGTCCATATAAACTAAAGCTCCAGCCAATATCAGATTTGACTACTTGTTTCAAGCTATGGCACTTGGAAATGAGTGTTGTGACATGTGGCAAATGTCCAACTGTCTTGGTTAATAAGATTGGCTATATTTCAACTAGAAACAGGTAAACCAGTATACCTGTATGTACGAAGCCAGTGATCGTTATTCAAGCCAAAGAAACTGCATCTATTTATATAAATACACATGGACAGAGAATATTTTCTTGGAGCACTAAATGTGACAATTGCCCTACTGTCTGTGATAAATATACCACACCAGCTACATAGTGCCCGACGAGGAGTTGGGTAGGTAGTGAAGAAAAACATTGACTGAAGCCTGGCAGAGGACTGAATTGTTGTCAACAGCAACAAACATACTGGGAAAGTCAAAGACAGTGAAAAAACAAACAAACAAAAAACACACAGGCATATAAATACTAACTTTCTAGGATCTTTATTGACTCCAAGTAATCCAGAGTAGAACGAGATGAATCAACGCTATACTCCGCCATCTTTATTTTAATATTAGATGCAACCATTATTCTGTAGGGGACAACGGGTCATAACTTGAGGGGAGTTAACACCCATGATTTTTAAAATGCCTTGATCAATAAGAGTCTAAGTTACAGGGAACATTATTTTCATTTTTCAGTGGACCAATAAATGCATTTGACAGGAAAATAGAAAAACTCTACCACAACAGCAATTAGAACAGCTTGCTGCATTATAAGTATCACTTCCCTGTCAAATTAGTGGTTCATGCTTATTTGAATCTGAACATAACAGGCCAATTCTATCACACCTTGCTAGGCTTGAACTTCCATCCAATCAGAGCATTCCAAATGAACATGATTCTCCACAAAACTAGAGGGCGCTCTGACCAAAAAATTGCCATGATCTAAATAAAAAGAACTGAATGTCCACAGTTATGTCTGTAGGTGTACCTTACCTGCATGCAAAATAAAGTCCAAGATTGGTCGGTTATGTACGTACTTATCCAAAATGAATTCATAACCATTTTAACACGTAGCCAGGGTAATGAAATTAAACGGTACCCACCGAAAAATACACAGGGTCTGAACCCTGACCAACATATTGAAATAAAGTCCAAGATTGGTCGGTTATGTACGTACTTATCCAAAATGAATTCATAACCATTTTAACACGTAGCCAGGGTAATGAAATTAAACGGTACCCACCGAAAAATACACAGGGTCAGAACCCTGACCAACACATTGAAATAAAGTCCAAGATTGGTCGGTTATGTACGTACTTATCCAAAATGAATTCATAACCATTTTAACACGTAGCCAGGGTAATGAAATTAAACGGTACCCACCGAAAAATACACAGGGTCAGAACCCTGACCAACACATTGAAATAAAGTCCAAGATTGGTCGGTTATGTACGTACTTATCCAAAATGAATTCATACCCATTTTAACACGTAGCCAGGGTGGTGAAATTAAACGGTACCCACCGAAAAATACACAGGGTCAGAACCCTGACCAACACATTGAAATAAAGTCCAAGATTGGTCGGTTATGTACGTACTTATCCAAAATGAATTCATACCCATTTTAACACGTAGCCAGGGTGGTGAAATTAAACGGTACCCACCGAAAAATACACAGGGTCAGAACCCTGACCAACATATTGAAATAAAGTCCAAGATTGGTCGGTTACGTACGTACTTATCCAAAATGAATTCATAACCATTTTAACACGTAGCCAGGGTAATGAACCAATGCATTGCCTGATATTAAATGTTAACTAACGTTTTAGTACATATGTATAAGCATTCAGTAATTTTAATGAAAAAAAAGTACATTTATCTTAGTAATAGTGACACCTGTTGTTTAGTGTGATGAACCCCCACGGTTGGGTACAGGAGCATAGAAGTTTTTAATTAAAATTGTTTTCCATAAGAAAAATGAAACCATCATACATGGCCTTATAAACAGCCTTTTACTTCATAGTGGGGTGGGTGGAGTAAAGCTGTGATTATTTTTATTACTTTCTGACCATCTAGTTTGCCATTTACCATGTCCATATAAACTAAAGCTCCAGCCAATATCAGATTTGACTACTTGTTTCAAGCTATGGCACTTGGAAATGAGTGTTGTGACATGTGGCAAATGTCCAACTGTCTTGGTTAATAAGATTGGCTATATTTCAACTAGAAACAGGTAAACCAGTATACCTGTATGTACGAAGCCAGTGATCGTTATTCAAGCCAAAGAAACTGCATCTATTTATATAAATACACATGGACAGAGAATATTTTCTTGGAGCACTAAATGTGACAATTGCCCTACTGTCTGTGATAAATATACCACACCAGCTACATAGTGCCCGACGAGGAGTTGGGTAGGTAGTGAAGAAAAACATTGACTGAAGCCTGGCAGAGGACTGAATTGTTGTCAACAGCAACAAACATACTGGGAAAGTCAAAGACAGTGAAAAAACAAACAAACAAAAAACACACAGGCATATAAATACTAACTTTCTAGGATCTTTATTGACTCCAAGTAATCCAGAGTAGAACGAGATGAATCAACGCTATACTCCGCCATCTTTATTTTAATATTAGATGCAACCATTATTCTGTAGGGGACAACGGGTCATAACTTGAGGGGAGTTAACACCCATGATTTTTAAAATGCCTTGATCAATAAGAGTCTAAGTTACAGGGAACATTATTTTCATTTTTCAGTGGACCAATAAATGCATTTGACAGGAAAATAGAAAAACTCTACCACAACAGCAATTAGAACAGCTTGCTGCATTATAAGTATCACTTCCCTGTCAAATTAGTGGTTCATGCTTATTTGAATCTGAACATAACAGGCCAATTCTATCACACCTTGCTAGGCTTGAACTTCCATCCAATCAGAGCATTCCAAATGAACATGATTCTCCACAAAACTAGAGGGCGCTCTGACCAAAAAATTGCCATGATCTAAATAAAAAGAACTGAATGTCCACAGTTATGTCTGTAGGTGTACCTTACCTGCATGCAAAATAAAGTCCAAGATTGGTCGGTTATGTACGTACTTATCCAAAATGAATTCATAACCATTTTAACACGTAGCCAGGGTAATGAAATTAAACGGTACCCACCGAAAAATACACAGGGTCTGAACCCTGACCAACATATTGAAATAAAGTCCAAGATTGGTCGGTTATGTACGTACTTATCCAAAATGAATTCATAACCATTTTAACACGTAGCCAGGGTAATGAAATTAAACGGTACCCACCGAAAAATACACAGGGTCAGAACCCTGACCAACACATTGAAATAAAGTCCAAGATTGGTCGGTTATGTACGTACTTATCCAAAATGAATTCATACCCATTTTAACACGTAGCCAGGGTGGTGAAATTAAACGGTACCCACCGAAAAATACACAGGGTCAGAACCCTGACCAACATATTGAAATAAAGTCCAAGATTGGTCGGTTACGTACGTACTTATCCAAAATGAATTCATAACCATTTTAACACGTAGCCAGGGTAATGAACCAATGCATTGCCTGCCGAAAAATACACAGGGTCAGAACCCTGACCAACACATTGAAATAAAGTCCAAGATTGGTCGGTTATGTACGTACTTATCCAAAATGAATTCATACCCATTTTAACACGTAGCCAGGGTGGTGAAATTAAACGGTACCCACCGAAAAATACACAGGGTCAGAACCCTGACCAACATATTGAAATAAAGTCCAAGATTGGTCGGTTACGTACGTACTTATCCAAAATGAATTCATAACCATTTTAACACGTAGCCAGGGTAATGAACCAATGCATTGCCTGATATTAAATGTTAACTAACGTTTTAGTACATATGTATAAGCATTCAGTAATTTTAATGAAAAAAAAGTACATTTATCTTAGTAATAGTGACACCTGTTGTTTAGTGTGATGAACCCCCACGGTTGGGTACAGGAGCATAGAAGTTTTTAATTAAAATTGTTTTCCATAAGAAAAATGAAACCATCATACATGGCCTTATAAACAGCCTTTTACTTCATAGTGGGGTGGGTGGAGTAAAGCTGTGATTATTTTTATTACTTTCTGACCATCTAGTTTGCCATTTACCATGTCCATATAAACTAAAGCTCCAGCCAATATCAGATTTGACTACTTGTTTCAAGCTATGGCACTTGGAAATGAGTGTTGTGACATGTGGCAAATGTCCAACTGTCTTGGTTAATAAGATTGGCTATATTTCAACTAGAAACAGGTAAACCAGTATACCTGTATGTACGAAGCCAGTGATCGTTATTCAAGCCAAAGAAACTGCATCTATTTATATAAATACACATGGACAGAGAATATTTTCTTGGAGCACTAAATGTGACAATTGCCCTACTGTCTGTGATAAATATACCACACCAGCTACATAGTGCCCGACGAGGAGTTGGGTAGGTAGTGAAGAAAAACATTGACTGAAGCCTGGCAGAGGACTGAATTGTTGTCAACAGCAACAAACATACTGGGAAAGTCAAAGACAGTGAAAAAACAAACAAACAAAAAACACACAGGCATATAAATACTAACTTTCTAGGATCTTTATTGACTCCAAGTAATCCAGAGTAGAACGAGATGAATCAACGCTATACTCCGCCATCTTTATTTTAATATTAGATGCAACCATTATTCTGTAGGGGACAACGGGTCATAACTTGAGGGGAGTTAACACCCATGATTTTTAAAATGCCTTGATCAATAAGAGTCTAAGTTACAGGGAACATTATTTTCATTTTTCAGTGGACCAATAAATGCATTTGACAGGAAAATAGAAAAACTCTACCACAACAGCAATTAGAACAGCTTGCTGCATTATAAGTATCACTTCCCTGTCAAATTAGTGGTTCATGCTTATTTGAATCTGAACATAACAGGCCAATTCTATCACACCTTGCTAGGCTTGAACTTCCATCCAATCAGAGCATTCCAAATGAACATGATTCTCCACAAAACTAGAGGGCGCTCTGACCAAAAAATTGCCATGATCTAAATAAAAAGAACTGAATGTCCACAGTTATGTCTGTAGGTGTACCTTACCTGCATGCAAAATAAAGTCCAAGATTGGTCGGTTATGTACGTACTTATCCAAAATGAATTCATAACCATTTTAACACGTAGCCAGGGTAATGAAATTAAACGGTACCCACCGAAAAATACACAGGGTCTGAACCCTGACCAACATATTGAAATAAAGTCCAAGATTGGTCGGTTATGTACGTACTTATCCAAAATGAATTCATAACCATTTTAACACGTAGCCAGGGTAATGAAATTAAACGGTACCCACCGAAAAATACACAGGGTCAGAACCCTGACCAACACATTGAAATAAAGTCCAAGATTGGTCGGTTATGTACGTACTTATCCAAAATGAATTCATACCCATTTTAACACGTAGCCAGGGTGGTGAAATTAAACGGTACCCACCGAAAAATACACAGGGTCAGAACCCTGACCAACATATTGAAATAAAGTCCAAGATTGGTCGGTTACGTACGTACTTATCCAAAATGAATTCATAACCATTTTAACACGTAGCCAGGGTAATGAACCAATGCATTGCCTGATATTAAATGTTAACTAACGTTTTAGTACATATGTATAAGCATTCAGTAATTTTAATGAAAAAAAAGTACATTTATCTTAGTAATAGTGACACCTGTTGTTTAGTGTGATGAACCCCCACGGTTGGGTACAGGAGCATAGAAGTTTTTAATTAAAATTGTTTTCCATAAGAAAAATGAAACCATCATACATGGCCTTATAAACAGCCTTTTACTTCATAGTGGGGTGGGTGGAGTAAAGCTGTGATTATTTTTATTACTTTCTGACCATCTAGTTTGCCATTTACCATGTCCATATAAACTAAAGCTCCAGCCAATATCAGATTTGACTACTTGTTTCAAGCTATGGCACTTGGAAATGAGTGTTGTGACATGTGGCAAATGTCCAACTGTCTTGGTTAATAAGATTGGCTATATTTCAACTAGAAACAGGTAAACCAGTATACCTGTATGTACGAAGCCAGTGATCGTTATTCAAGCCAAAGAAACTGCATCTATTTATATAAATACACATGGACAGAGAATATTTTCTTGGAGCACTAAATGTGACAATTGCCCTACTGTCTGTGATAAATATACCACACCAGCTACATAGTGCCCGACGAGGAGTTGGGTAGGTAGTGAAGAAAAACATTGACTGAAGCCTGGCAGAGGACTGAATTGTTGTCAACAGCAACAAACATACTGGGAAAGTCAAAGACAGTGAAAAAACAAACAAACAAAAAACACACAGGCATATAAATACTAACTTTCTAGGATCTTTATTGACTCCAAGTAATCCAGAGTAGAACGAGATGAATCAACGCTATACTCCGCCATCTTTATTTTAATATTAGATGCAACCATTATTCTGTAGGGGACAACGGGTCATAACTTGAGGGGAGTTAACACCCATGATTTTTAAAATGCCTTGATCAATAAGAGTCTAAGTTACAGGGAACATTATTTTCATTTTTCAGTGGACCAATAAATGCATTTGACAGGAAAATAGAAAAACTCTACCACAACAGCAATTAGAACAGCTTGCTGCATTATAAGTATCACTTCCCTGTCAAATTAGTGGTTCATGCTTATTTGAATCTGAACATAACAGGCCAATTCTATCACACCTTGCTAGGCTTGAACTTCCATCCAATCAGAGCATTCCAAATGAACATGATTCTCCACAAAACTAGAGGGCGCTCATAACCATTTTAACACGTAGCCAGGGTAATGAAATTAAACGGTACCCACCGAAAAATACACAGGGTCAGAACCCTGACCAACACATTGAAATAAAGTCCAAGATTGGTCGGTTATGTACGTACTTATCCAAAATGAATTCATAACCATTTTAACACGTAGCCAGGGTAATGAAATTAAACGGTACCCACCGAAAAATACACAGGGTCAGAACCCTGACCAACACATTGAAATAAAGTCCAAGATTGGTCGGTTATGTACGTACTTATCCAAAATGAATTCATACCCATTTTAACACGTAGCCAGGGTGGTGAAATTAAACGGTACCCACCGAAAAATACACAGGGTCAGAACCCTGACCAACACATTGAAATAAAGTCCAAGATTGGTCGGTTATGTACGTACTTATCCAAAATGAATTCATACCCATTTTAACACGTAGCCAGGGTGGTGAAATTAAACGGTACCCACCGAAAAATACACAGGGTCAGAACCCTGACCAACATATTGAAATAAAGTCCAAGATTGGTCGGTTACGTACGTACTTATCCAAAATGAATTCATAACCATTTTAACACGTAGCCAGGGTAATGAAATTAAACGGTACCCACCGAAAAATACACAGGGTCAGAACCCTGACCAACACATTGAAATAAAGTCCAAGATTGGTCGGTTATGTACGTACTTATCCAAAATGAATTCATACCCATTTTAACACGTAGCCAGGGTGGTGAAATTAAACGGTACCCACCGAAAAATACACAGGGTCAGAACCCTGACCAACACATTGAAATAAAGTCCAAGATTGGTCGGTTATGTACGTACTTATCCAAAATGAATTCATACCCATTTTAACACGTAGCCAGGGTGGTGAAATTAAACGGTACCCACCGAAAAATACACAGGGTCAGAACCCTGACCAACATATTGAAATAAAGTCCAAGATTGGTCGGTTACGTACGTACTTATCCAAAATGAATTCATAACCATTTTAACACGTAGCCAGGGTAATGAACCAATGCATTGCCTGATATTAAATGTTAACTAACGTTTTAGTACATATGTATAAGCATTCAGTAATTTTAATGAAAAAAAAGTACATTTATCTTAGTAATAGTGACACCTGTTGTTTAGTGTGATGAACCCCCACGGTTGGGTACAGGAGCATAGAAGTTTTTAATTAAAATTGTTTTCCATAAGAAAAATGAAACCATCATACATGGCCTTATAAACAGCCTTTTACTTCATAGTGGGGTGGGTGGAGTAAAGCTGTGATTATTTTTATTACTTTCTGACCATCTAGTTTGCCATTTACCATGTCCATATAAACTAAAGCTCCAGCCAATATCAGATTTGACTACTTGTTTCAAGCTATGGCACTTGGAAATGAGTGTTGTGACATGTGGCAAATGTCCAACTGTCTTGGTTAATAAGATTGGCTATATTTCAACTAGAAACAGGTAAACCAGTATACCTGTATGTACGAAGCCAGTGATCGTTATTCAAGCCAAAGAAACTGCATCTATTTATATAAATACACATGGACAGAGAATATTTTCTTGGAGCACTAAATGTGACAATTGCCCTACTGTCTGTGATAAATATACCACACCAGCTACATAGTGCCCGACGAGGAGTTGGGTAGGTAGTGAAGAAAAACATTGACTGAAGCCTGGCAGAGGACTGAATTGTTGTCAACAGCAACAAACATACTGGGAAAGTCAAAGACAGTGAAAAAACAAACAAACAAAAAACACACAGGCATATAAATACTAACTTTCTAGGATCTTTATTGACTCCAAGTAATCCAGAGTAGAACGAGATGAATCAACGCTATACTCCGCCATCTTTATTTTAATATTAGATGCAACCATTATTCTGTAGGGGACAACGGGTCATAACTTGAGGGGAGTTAACACCCATGATTTTTAAAATGCCTTGATCAATAAGAGTCTAAGTTACAGGGAACATTATTTTCATTTTTCAGTGGACCAATAAATGCATTTGACAGGAAAATAGAAAAACTCTACCACAACAGCAATTAGAACAGCTTGCTGCATTATAAGTATCACTTCCCTGTCAAATTAGTGGTTCATGCTTATTTGAATCTGAACATAACAGGCCAATTCTATCACACCTTGCTAGGCTTGAACTTCCATCCAATCAGAGCATTCCAAATGAACATGATTCTCCACAAAACTAGAGGGCGCTCTGACCAAAAAATTGCCATGATCTAAATAAAAAGAACTGAATGTCCACAGTTATGTCTGTAGGTGTACCTTACCTGCATGCAAAATAAAGTCCAAGATTGGTCGGTTATGTACGTACTTATCCAAAATGAATTCATAACCATTTTAACACGTAGCCAGGGTAATGAAATTAAACGGTACCCACCGAAAAATACACAGGGTCTGAACCCTGACCAACATATTGAAATAAAGTCCAAGATTGGTCGGTTATGTACGTACTTATCCAAAATGAATTCATAACCATTTTAACACGTAGCCAGGGTAATGAAATTAAACGGTACCCACCGAAAAATACACAGGGTCAGAACCCTGACCAACACATTGAAATAAAGTCCAAGATTGGTCGGTTATGTACGTACTTATCCAAAATGAATTCATACCCATTTTAACACGTAGCCAGGGTGGTGAAATTAAACGGTACCCACCGAAAAATACACAGGGTCAGAACCCTGACCAACATATTGAAATAAAGTCCAAGATTGGTCGGTTACGTACGTACTTATCCAAAATGAATTCATAACCATTTTAACACGTAGCCAGGGTAATGAACCAATGCATTGCCTGATATTAAATGTTAACTAACGTTTTAGTACATATGTATAAGCATTCAGTAATTTTAATGAAAAAAAAGTACATTTATCTTAGTAATAGTGACACCTGTTGTTTAGTGTGATGAACCCCCACGGTTGGGTACAGGAGCATAGAAGTTTTTAATTAAAATTGTTTTCCATAAGAAAAATGAAACCATCATACATGGCCTTATAAACAGCCTTTTACTTCATAGTGGGGTGGGTGGAGTAAAGCTGTGATTATTTTTATTACTTTCTGACCATCTAGTTTGCCATTTACCATGTCCATATAAACTAAAGCTCCAGCCAATATCAGATTTGACTACTTGTTTCAAGCTATGGCACTTGGAAATGAGTGTTGTGACATGTGGCAAATGTCCAACTGTCTTGGTTAATAAGATTGGCTATATTTCAACTAGAAACAGGTAAACCAGTATACCTGTATGTACGAAGCCAGTGATCGTTATTCAAGCCAAAGAAACTGCATCTATTTATATAAATACACATGGACAGAGAATATTTTCTTGGAGCACTAAATGTGACAATTGCCCTACTGTCTGTGATAAATATACCACACCAGCTACATAGTGCCCGACGAGGAGTTGGGTAGGTAGTGAAGAAAAACATTGACTGAAGCCTGGCAGAGGACTGAATTGTTGTCAACAGCAACAAACATACTGGGAAAGTCAAAGACAGTGAAAAAACAAACAAACAAAAAACACACAGGCATATAAATACTAACTTTCTAGGATCTTTATTGACTCCAAGTAATCCAGAGTAGAACGAGATGAATCAACGCTATACTCCGCCATCTTTATTTTAATATTAGATGCAACCATTATTCTGTAGGGGACAACGGGTCATAACTTGAGGGGAGTTAACACCCATGATTTTTAAAATGCCTTGATCAATAAGAGTCTAAGTTACAGGGAACATTATTTTCATTTTTCAGTGGACCAATAAATGCATTTGACAGGAAAATAGAAAAACTCTACCACAACAGCAATTAGAACAGCTTGCTGCATTATAAGTATCACTTCCCTGTCAAATTAGTGGTTCATGCTTATTTGAATCTGAACATAACAGGCCAATTCTATCACACCTTGCTAGGCTTGAACTTCCATCCAATCAGAGCATTCCAAATGAACATGATTCTCCACAAAACTAGAGGGCGCTCTGACCAAAAAATTGCCATGATCTAAATAAAAAGAACTGAATGTCCACAGTTATGTCTGTAGGTGTACCTTACCTGCATGCAAAATAAAGTCCAAGATTGGTCGGTTATGTACGTACTTATCCAAAATGAATTCATAACCATTTTAACACGTAGCCAGGGTAATGAAATTAAACGGTACCCACCGAAAAATACACAGGGTCTGAACCCTGACCAACATATTGAAATAAAGTCCAAGATTGGTCGGTTATGTACGTACTTATCCAAAATGAATTCATAACCATTTTAACACGTAGCCAGGGTAATGAAATTAAACGGTACCCACCGAAAAATACACAGGGTCAGAACCCTGACCAACACATTGAAATAAAGTCCAAGATTGGTCGGTTATGTACGTACTTATCCAAAATGAATTCATAACCATTTTAACACGTAGCCAGGGTAATGAAATTAAACGGTACCCACCGAAAAATACACAGGGTCAGAACCCTGACCAACACATTGAAATAAAGTCCAAGATTGGTCGGTTATGTACGTACTTATCCAAAATGAATTCATACCCATTTTAACACGTAGCCAGGGTGGTGAAATTAAACGGTACCCACCGAAAAATACACAGGGTCAGAACCCTGACCAACACATTGAAATAAAGTCCAAGATTGGTCGGTTATGTACGTACTTATCCAAAATGAATTCATACCCATTTTAACACGTAGCCAGGGTGGTGAAATTAAACGGTACCCACCGAAAAATACACAGGGTCAGAACCCTGACCAACATATTGAAATAAAGTCCAAGATTGGTCGGTTACGTACGTACTTATCCAAAATGAATTCATAACCATTTTAACACGTAGCCAGGGTAATGAACCAATGCATTGCCTGATATTAAATGTTAACTAACGTTTTAGTACATATGTATAAGCATTCAGTAATTTTAATGAAAAAAAAGTACATTTATCTTAGTAATAGTGACACCTGTTGTTTAGTGTGATGAACCCCCACGGTTGGGTACAGGAGCATAGAAGTTTTTAATTAAAATTGTTTTCCATAAGAAAAATGAAACCATCATACATGGCCTTATAAACAGCCTTTTACTTCATAGTGGGGTGGGTGGAGTAAAGCTGTGATTATTTTTATTACTTTCTGACCATCTAGTTTGCCATTTACCATGTCCATATAAACTAAAGCTCCAGCCAATATCAGATTTGACTACTTGTTTCAAGCTATGGCACTTGGAAATGAGTGTTGTGACATGTGGCAAATGTCCAACTGTCTTGCTTAATAAGATTGGCTATATTTCAACTAGAAACAGGTAAACCAGTATACCTGTATGTACGAAGCCAGTGATCGTTATTCAAGCCAAAGAAACTGCATCTATTTATATAAATACACATGGACAGAGAATATTTTCTTGGAGCACTAAATGTGACAATTGCCCTACTGTCTGTGATAAATATACCACACCAGCTACATAGTGCCCGACGAGGAGTTGGGTAGGTAGTGAAGAAAAACATTGACTGAAGCCTGGCAGAGGACTGAATTGTTGTCAACAGCAACAAACATACTGGGAAAGTCAAAGACAGTGAAAAAACAAACAAACAAAAAACACACAGGCATATAAATACTAACTTTCTAGGATCTTTATTGACTCCAAGTAATCCAGAGTAGAACGAGATGAATCAACGCTATACTCCGCCATCTTTATTTTAATATTAGATGCAACCATTATTCTGTAGGGGACAACGGGTCATAACTTGAGGGGAGTTAACACCCATGATTTTTAAAATGCCTTGATCAATAAGAGTCTAAGTTACAGGGAACATTATTTTCATTTTTCAGTGGACCAATAAATGCATTTGACAGGAAAATAGAAAAACTCTACCACAACAGCAATTAGAACAGCTTGCTGCATTATAAGTATCACTTCCCTGTCAAATTAGTGGTTCATGCTTATTTGAATCTGAACATAACAGGCCAATTCTATCACACCTTGCTAGGCTTGAACTTCCATCCAATCAGAGCATTCCAAATGAACATGATTCTCCACAAAACTAGAGGGCGCTCTGACCAAAAAATTGCCATGATCTAAATAAAAAGAACTGAATGTCCACAGTTATGTCTGTAGGTGTACCTTACCTGCATGCAAAATAAAGTCCAAGATTGGTCGGTTATGTACGTACTTATCCAAAATGAATTCATAACCATTTTAACACGTAGCCAGGGTAATGAAATTAAACGGTACCCACCGAAAAATACACAGGGTCTGAACCCTGACCAACATATTGAAATAAAGTCCAAGATTGGTCGGTTATGTACGTACTTATCCAAAATGAATTCATAACCATTTTAACACGTAGCCAGGGTAATGAAATTAAACGGTACCCACCGAAAAATACACAGGGTCAGAACCCTGACCAACACATTGAAATAAAGTCCAAGATTGGTCGGTTATGTACGTACTTATCCAAAATGAATTCATAACCATTTTAACACGTAGCCAGGGTAATGAAATTAAACGGTACCCACCGAAAAATACACAGGGTCAGAACCCTGACCAACACATTGAAATAAAGTCCAAGATTGGTCGGTTATGTACGTACTTATCCAAAATGAATTCATACCCATTTTAACACGTAGCCAGGGTGGTGAAATTAAACGGTACCCACCGAAAAATACACAGGGTCAGAACCCTGACCAACACATTGAAATAAAGTCCAAGATTGGTCGGTTATGTACGTACTTATCCAAAATGAATTCATACCCATTTTAACACGTAGCCAGGGTGGTGAAATTAAACGGTACCCACCGAAAAATACACAGGGTCAGAACCCTGACCAACACATTGAAATAAAGTCCAAGATTGGTCGGTTATGTACGTACTTATCCAAAATGAATTCATACCCATTTTAACACGTAGCCAGGGTGGTGAAATTAAACGGTACCCACCGAAAAATACACAGGGTCAGAACCCTGACCAACATATTGAAATAAAGTCCAAGATTGGTCGGTTACGTACGTACTTATCCAAAATGAATTCATAACCATTTTAACACGTAGCCAGGGTAATGAACCAATGCATTGCCTGATATTAAATGTTAACTAACGTTTTAGTACATATGTATAAGCATTCAGTAATTTTAATGAAAAAAAAGTACATTTATCTTAGTAATAGTGACACCTGTTGTTTAGTGTGATGAACCCCCACGGTTGGGTACAGGAGCATAGAAGTTTTTAATTAAAATTGTTTTCCATAAGAAAAATGAAACCATCATACATGGCCTTATAAACAGCCTTTTACTTCATAGTGGGGTGGGTGGAGTAAAGCTGTGATTATTTTTATTACTTTCTGACCATCTAGTTTGCCATTTACCATGTCCATATAAACTAAAGCTCCAGCCAATATCAGATTTGACTACTTGTTTCAAGCTATGGCACTTGGAAATGAGTGTTGTGACATGTGGCAAATGTCCAACTGTCTTGGTTAATAAGATTGGCTATATTTCAACTAGAAACAGGTAAACCAGTATACCTGTATGTACGAAGCCAGTGATCGTTATTCAAGCCAAAGAAACTGCATCTATTTATATAAATACACATGGACAGAGAATATTTTCTTGGAGCACTAAATGTGACAATTGCCCTACTGTCTGTGATAAATATACCACACCAGCTACATAGTGCCCGACGAGGAGTTGGGTAGGTAGTGAAGAAAAACATTGACTGAAGCCTGGCAGAGGACTGAATTGTTGTCAACAGCAACAAACATACTGGGAAAGTCAAAGACAGTGAAAAAACAAACAAACAAAAAACACACAGGCATATAAATACTAACTTTCTAGGATCTTTATTGACTCCAAGTAATCCAGAGTAGAACGAGATGAATCAACGCTATACTCCGCCATCTTTATTTTAATATTAGATGCAACCATTATTCTGTAGGGGACAACGGGTCATAACTTGAGGGGAGTTAACACCCATGATTTTTAAAATGCCTTGATCAATAAGAGTCTAAGTTACAGGGAACATTATTTTCATTTTTCAGTGGACCAATAAATGCATTTGACAGGAAAATAGAAAAACTCTACCACAACAGCAATTAGAACAGCTTGCTGCATTATAAGTATCACTTCCCTGTCAAATTAGTGGTTCATGCTTATTTGAATCTGAACATAACAGGCCAATTCTATCACACCTTGCTAGGCTTGAACTTCCATCCAATCAGAGCATTCCAAATGAACATGATTCTCCACAAAACTAGAGGGCGCTCTGACCAAAAAATTGCCATGATCTAAATAAAAAGAACTGAATGTCCACAGTTATGTCTGTAGGTGTACCTTACCTGCATGCAAAATAAAGTCCAAGATTGGTCGGTTATGTACGTACTTATCCAAAATGAATTCATAACCATTTTAACACGTAGCCAGGGTAATGAAATTAAACGGTACCCACCGAAAAATACACAGGGTCTGAACCCTGACCAACATATTGAAATAAAGTCCAAGATTGGTCGGTTATGTACGTACTTATCCAAA